>NC_134355.1:313500082-314100082 GCF_048569485.1 Anomaloglossus baeobatrachus
GGAACCAAAAGTATAGAGAAGCCCTTTTTTTTTTTTTATTTCATGAATTTCATGAAATAATTAAAAAAAAAATGACATGGGCTTCGCCGAATTTTTGAGTCCAGCCAGGTACAACTAGGCAGCTGGGGATTGGAATCCGCAGTGAAGGGTGCCCAAACTTTCTGGGCCCCCCGCTGCGAATTGCAGTCCACAGCCGCCCCAGAAAATGGCGCTTTCATAGAAGCGCCATCTTCTGGCGCTGTATCCAACTCTTCCAGTGGCCCTGGTGGCAGGTGGCACGCTGGGTAATAAGGGGTTAATACCAGCTATGTTTTACCAGCTGGTATAAAGCCCGAGATTCTTATTGTCAGGCCAAGTTTGACCTGGCCATTAAAGGGGTGGTTCACCCATATTTTTTATTGTCTAGATCGATATTATATTGAGAAACAATGTTTCTCTCAAATACCTTGTGTTGTCAATAGTGCCTGTGAGAGGCGCTATTGCAGACCGCTGTTCCCCGTCCAGTGACGTACCCGTCCAATGCTGCCTCGTCACATGCAGAATGCAGCTGGCTGCACGGATGTGACGAGGCAGCATTGGACGGGTACGTCACTGGACGGGGAGCAGTGGTCTGCAATAGCGCCTCTCACAGGCACTATTGACAACACAAGGTATTTGAGAGAAACATTGTTTCTCAATATAATATCGATCTAGACAATAAAAAATATGGGTGAACCACCCCTTTAAGAATCTCCAATAAAGGGTTTAAAAAAAAAAAAAACACACAGAGAAAAATACTTTATTAGAAATAAATACACAGACACAGTAGGGACTCCATGTTTATTACTCCCTCTCACCCCTCCACGATGGAGAGATTTTTGTACTGACCATGCGAGGAGAGAGCAAGGGAAAAGAGAGAGAGAGCGAGGGGGGGGGAGAGAGCGAGGAGGGGGAGGAAAAGAGAGCGAGGGGGGGAGGAGGAAAAGAGAGTGAGGGGGGAGGAGGAAAAGAGAGCAAGGGGGGAGGAAAAGAGAGCGAGGGAGGGAGGAAAAGAGAGCGCGGGGGGAGGAAAAGAGAGCGCGGGGGGAGGAAAAGAGAGCGCGGGGGGGAGGAAAAGAGAGCGCGGGGGGAGGAAAAGAGAGCCCAAGGGGGGGAGAAAAGAGAGCGCGGTGGGGAGGAAAAGAGAGCACGGGGGGAGGAAAAGAGAGCGCGGGGGGGAGGAAAAGAGCGCGCGGGGGGAGGAAAAGAGAGCGCGGGGGGGAGGAAAAGAGCGCGCGGGGGGAGGAAAAGAGAGCACGGGGGGAGGAAAAGAGAGCGCGGGGGGGAGAAAAAGCGCGGGGGGGAGGAAAAGAGAGCGCGGGGGGAAGAGAGTGAGGGGGGGAAGAGAGCGGGGGGAAAGAGAGCGCGGGGGGGAAAAGAGCGCGGGGGGAGGAAAAGAGAGTGCGGGGGGGAAGGAAAAGAGAGCGAGGGGGGGAAGAGAGTGAGGGAAAAGAGAGGGGAGAGGAGAGAGGGATAAGAGGGGGGCAGAGAAGAGGGGGAAGAGGGGAGGGGGAGAAGAGTGGGGGGAGAGAAGAGAGTGGGGAAAGAAGGGGGGGGGCAGAGGTGCTCTGTCACCAACTGTTCTTCACTCTGTGACTTGTGGTGCAGGTGACAGAGTGCAGACAGTTGGTCCCATGCAGCAGGACAGATGGCAGAGCACAGCGGTGACATGCCTGTCAGTGTCTTTCTGCGTCCTGCAGTGCTGCTGGGAGGAGCACATGATCACACTGCCCGACACCGGCCGCTCTCCTGACATCGCAGCAGAGCGGGCGGGTGGACAGTGTGATCAGATACTTACGTGCAGGGGGGGATTCAGCTGAAGAACCCCCCCCCCCCCGTATTCCACCCTGGCGCCCCGTGCCTCACCATCTGCAAGACGCTTTGCCGGCTCCACACTGACGTCCTCCGGCTCCTCCCCTCGATGCTGGGCTGTGATGTGCGGTAGTCACCGCCCACAGCCCTGTCACTCAATCTGAGTGGTGCCAGCCTCCTCTGACGTACCCGACGAGTTTGAGAGCCCGGAAATGCCGGGACGTCAGAGGATGCTGGCGGCCACAGCTCCAGGGGGTCATGTGACAGGCACTGAGCGTGCAGGACAGCGCCGCTCAGTGCCATAACTGGAAACAGAAGCCAATGGAGAAAACGCCTAGAAAGGTAAGTAGAACTCCTACAGAAAATAAAAAAAAATGGGTGAACCACCCCTTTAACCCCTTAAGGACGAAGCCAGTTTTGTCCCTAATGCCCAGGCCATTTTTTGCAATTCTGACCAGTGTCACTTTATGAGGTCATAATTCTAGAACGCTTCAACGGATCCCGGTGATTCTGACATTGTTTTTTCGTGACATATTGTACTTCATGATAGTTATAAATTTAGAACGATATTTTTTGCTTTTATTTGTGAAAAAAACGGAAATTTGATGAAAATTTTGAAAATTTTTCAATTTTCAAACTTTTAATTTTTATGCCCTTAACCCAGAGAGTTATGTCACACAAAACAGTTAATAAATAACATTTCCCACATGTCTACTTTACATTAGCGCAATTTCAGAAAAAAAATGTTTTGGGGTTAGGAAGTTAGAAGGGGTCAAAGTTCATCTGCAATTTCCCATTTTTTCAACAAAATTCACAAAACCATTTTTTTAGGGACCACATCACATTTGAAGTGACTTTGAGAGGCCTAAGTGACAGAAAATACCTAAAAGTGACACCATTCTCAAAACAGCACCCCTCAAAGTACTCAAAACCATATCCAAGAAGTTTATTAACCCTTCAGGTGCTTCACAGGAACTAAAGCAAAGTGGAATGAAAAAAGCAAAAAATAAAATTTTACCTAAAATGTTGCTCTACCCCAAATTTATTCACTTTTAGAAGAAATAACACAACAAAATGAACCCCAAAACTTGTTCCCCACTTTCTTATGAACGCGCCAATACCCCACATGTGGTCAGAAACCTTTGTTTGGACAAATGGGAGGGCTCGGAACAGAAGGAGCAATATTTGAATTTTGGAAAGCAAATTTGGCTGAAATAGATTGCGGGCACCATGTTGCATTTACATGTCTGCTAAGGTATCTAAACAGCAGAAACCCCTCACAAGTGACACCATTTTGGAAACTAGACCCCTTAAGGCTTCTATCTAGGGGTATAGTGAGCATTTTGGATCCAAAAGTATTTCACAGATTTTGATAACGTTACGTTGTCACATTGAAAATTTTCATTTTTTTCTCAAAAATGTTGCTTTAGCATCAATTTTTTCACTTTTTCAAGAGGTAATTCCAAAAATTTGACCCCAATGTTTGTTACCCACTTTTTTATGAGCGCGGTGATACCTCACTTGTGGTCTGAAACCTTTGTTTGGAGACATGGGAGGGCTTGGAACGGCAGGAGCAATATTTGAATTTTGGAAAGGAAATTTGGCTGAAAAACATTGCGGGCACCATGTCGCATTTGGAGGACCCCTAAGGTACGTAAACAGCAAAAAAACACCACAAGTGACCCCATATTGGAAACTAGGCCCCTCAAGGAATTTATCTTGATGTTTGGTGAGTACCCTGAACCTCCAGGTGCTTTACAGAAGTTTATAACGTTGAGCCATGAAAATAAAAAAATAAAATTTTACCACAAAATTGTTACTTCAACCAGGTAGGTTTTTTTTTCACAAGGGTAACAGGAAAAAAATCACCATGAAATTTATTGCGCAATTTCTCCTGAGTTTGTTGATATTTTGTATGTGGTGGAAATCAACTGTTTGGGCACACTACAGGGCTCACAAGAGAAGGAGTGCAATTTGACTGCAAAATTGGCTGGAATCAATAGCGGACGCCATGTTGCATTAGGAGAGCCCCTGAGGTGCCTAAGCAGTGGTGGTCCCCCACAAGTGACCCCATTCTGGAAATAAGACCCCTCAAGGCTTTAATCTAGGTGTATATTGAGCAATTTGAATCCACGAATACTTCACAGAATTTGATAAGCTTAGGTTGCCATATTGAAATTTTCATTTTTTTCACAAAAATGTTGATTTAGCGACACATTTTTCACTTTTTCAAGAGGCAACAACAAAACGTGTACCCCACAGGTTGTTATCTAATTTCTTGTGAGCGCAGGGATACCCCACATGTGGCCAAAAACCTTTGTTTGGATAAATGGGAGGGCTTGGAATGGAAGGAGCACCATTTGAATTTTGGAAAAGTTGAAGTAAATTGCGCGCACCATGTCACATTAGCAGGGCCCCTTGGGTACCTATACATCAGAAACCCCCCACAAGTGACCTCATTTTGGAAACTGGACCCCTCAAGTATTTTATTCAGGAGTATAGTAAACATTTTGAATCCACAGGTACTTCACAAAAATGTTGCTGTAGCAACAAATTTCTCACTGTTAAGGGGGCTTTACACGCTGCGACATCGCTAATGCGGAGTCGTTAGGGTCACGGAATTGGTGATGCACATCCTGCCGCATTAGCGATGTTGCTGCGTGTGACACCGATGAGCGATTTTGCATCGTTGCAAAAACGTGCAAAATCGCTCATCGGTGACATGGGGGTCCATTCTCGATTATCGTTACTGCAGCAGTAACGATGTAGTTCGTCGCTCCTGCGGCCGCACACATCGCTATGTGTGACGCCGCAGGAACGAGGAAGCTCTCCTTACCTGCCTCCCGGCCGCTATGAGGAAGGAAGGAGGTGGGCGGGATGTTCCGGCCACTCATCTCCGCCCCTCCGCTTCTATTGGGCGGCCGCTCAGTGACGTCACTGTGACGCCACACGGACCGCCCCCTTAGAAAGGAGGCGGTTCACCGGTCACAGCGACGTCGCCGGGCAGGTAAGTATGTGTGATGCGTCTGCGCGATGTTGTGCGGCACGGGCAGCGATTTGCCCGTGTCGCACAACAGATGGGGGCGGGTACCCACGCTAGCGATATCGGGACCGATATCGCAGCGTGTAAAGTAGCCTTTAGGCTATGTGGCCATGATCCAGCGACACGGCGTCTAGTACCCAGTGTCAGCCTCCTGCAGAAATGTGAGTGTTGTCCACGGGAGAACGCAGCTGCCCATGCCCACGATTTGGGTTCAGTCTGCTGTGGACTTTAGTTCTATTCTACCTGCAAAGAACACTCATCTCCGCAGCATAAATTGACATGCTGAGGCTCGGGAAGCTGCGCCACAGGTCGATTTATGCTGCGGAGAAAAGAAACACAGTGGGCACGGGATTTCTAAAAATCCTGCCACTGTGCTTCTACTGCACAACGCAGCGTTATGGACGCAGGGAAAACACTCTGCGCCCAAAACGTTGCAAACCCTGATTGTGGGCACACAGTGTAAAATGCTACAATGGATGAATGGATAGATGTCAAACATATATAACGTCCCACCCCCTGCATATTCTAAGCTGGCGCCCTTTAGTGCCTTTCATGTGACACTAAAGGATGCCTAGCCTTGTATTTAGCCCCAAAAAAAAAAAATAATTAAAATAAATGACGTGGGGTCCCCCCTATTTTTGATAGCCAGCTAGGGTAAAGCAGACAGCTGTAGCCTGCAAACCACAGCTGACAGCTTCATCTTGTCTGGTGATCAATTTGGAAGGCTCCCCAAGCTGTTTTTTTTTTTTTAATTATTTATAAATAAATAATTAAAAAAACAAACAAACGTGGGGTCCCCCCAAATTAGATCACCAGCCAAGGTGAAGCTGACAGCTGGGGTCTGGTATTTTCAGGATGGGAAGAGCCATGGTTATTGGACTCCTCCCAGCCTAAAAATAGCAGGCCGCAGCCGCCCCAGAAGTGGCGCATCCATTAGATGCGCCAATTCTGGCGCTTCGCCCCAGCTCATCCCGCGCCCTGGTGCGTTGGCTAACGGGGTAATGAATGGGGTTGATACAAGGTGTGTAATGTCACCTGGCATCCAGCCCAGCAATTAGTTATGTCACGGCGTCTATCAGATACCTGACATAACTAATTGACAGTAATAAGAAAAAAAATTGACAACAAAAAAAATTTATTTGAAAAAACACTCCCCAAAACATTCCCTGATTGACCAATTTATTGAAAAAAAAAAAAAAAAAATCCACTATAATCCATTTGGACGTCCCACGTCGACTCTGGACCTTCTAGAATATGGGGGACACGTTCAGGGAACGTATCCCCCATTTTCTAGGAGGGCAGACCCTCCATTTGAGGAGAGTGGGTGCAAAGAATCTGCACCCACCCTCCCTGGGTCACAGCTGCACAGTGCCGAGCAGCAGCAGCAGCCAGCGTCCTGAACACAGGAAGCTGTCAGCTGCTCGGCACATGTGACCGGCGTCTGCTGAGAAGGAGCCGGAGGAGGGGGCCGCGGGGGATCAGCGCTCCGGTATGTATGACACCGGGGAACACCAGGGGGGGGTAGGGGGGGACCCGGCATGGCCTAGGGAGCAGGTTTCTGTCGTATGTGTTATGGCACATACGACAGAAACCATAGGAACACTGTAAATGCGGCCGGCGCGCTGCTGTGATCGGCGGTGCGCGCGGCCATCTTGGATTTTCGGGAGGGGGTTGGGGGTCGGGGGGGGCACTTTGGGGATACCGAGGGGACCGGAGGGAACCGGGAAAAAGATTTATCTCCCATCTGGCATGTTTGATCATGCCAGATGGGAGATAAATCATTTTTTACCGGCGCGGTCATTTACTATAACTTGATGATCGGTATACGGTGTATACCGGTCATCACGTGACTGGGGACCGGAAAAACCGGCCCGAATCATGATCTCCAGGGTCTCAGCTACCCCCGGCAGCTGAGACCCCGGAAATTTTCTGACTCTGGGGGGCGCTAGACCCTTTTTTCCGACCGCCGTTTTAAAACGGCAGAAAGGAATAAGTACCCTTTTTTAGTGCCGTTTTAAAACGTAACGCGGTCGTAATGGGATTAAGTCTACAGGACGATAGTTATTTAGGGATACAGGAACATTTGTCTTTTGTACCGAAACCAGGCAGGAAGTCTTCCATAACACTGGCACCCTCTGAGATTGTAGACTCCAGATAAATAGGCATTGAAAAAGGAAAGTAATTAGCTGGTAGTCTAAACCCTTAGGCCCTGTGCCCACAGGAGAAAATACCTGCGTATTTTGCTGTGGAAAACCTGCGTATTTTCTAGATTTTCCAGATAAATCTGCGCGAGTACACAGACTCCCAATATTATCCTATGTGATTTGGTGGGTGCTGTTTATATGCTGCGGATTTTGAAACTGCGAAAAAGGCTGCGGAATTTCCGCTGCCGCAAAGAACTGCATGTCAATTATTCCTGCGGATTGTCCTGCGGATTTCCTGCCTTTCTACTATGGAAATACAGGGGGGGGAATCCGAATTCCGCACATTTTGCATAGGTTTTCCGCAGCAATTCAGCATGAAATCGGCATAAATGGATAGCTGCGGATTCTGGGGAGCTGCTGGGTGATCTTGCCGAAATACCTGCAGAAAAATCTGCATGCATTTTCTCCTGTGGGCACAGGGCCTTATTCTGTTAGTCTAATGAATGGTAGTGCAAATGCTTAACTGTCACTCCAATCACACTGGAAACTCAGAATTCCTGTTCTCATTATCAGTGGGGATCCCATCAGTTTTACCCCCAGCAATCAGCAACGTATCACCTATAAAGTGGTTAGATGGAAAGTTGCTATTGCTTGAGAACTCCCCTTTTAGGCCTGACTCACACTGCATTTTGCAGTGTTCTTTTGTTGTACGTAATGTGGAAGCTCCCAGTGCATATGTTAAATGTATTCATAGGCCCCATTCACTTGAAGGAAGCCAAAAGAATACCTAGCTACTTCAGTATATCTTTTTTCCTGCTGTATGTAATAATGCCATCTATAATGTTTATTTCCATTGTAGACTCAAAAAGGAAGTATGAAAAGACTTTACTATCATAGGCCTCTTTCACACGTCCGTGTCTCCGGCACGTGTTTGGTCCGTTTCCTCACGTACCGGAGTCACGGGCACACATAGACCCATTTAAATCAATGGGTCAGTGCTCACGTGTGTGTTCTGCCATGGACCGTGTGTATGTGGAGAGCATACGTGTGTCCGTGTGCTCCACATGTAGACATGTCGGTTTTTCTCCGGCATCACGGGTGTCACACGGAACACAAACGGACCACATGGAGGTGTTCCATGTGACACGCGCCGGAGAAAACACGTGTCTGAGAAAATAATAACAAACCTTTACTCACCTTCTCCAGCCCTTCTGTCTCTGCCGCTGCTGTCACTTGCTTCTGACCGCCACTCATTATGCTCATTGCATATTCACTTCACTGCGGCTGGAAGCTACAGCAGCGGGGAGTCGGCAGGACCGGAGACCGAAGATCAGCACCACGGACAGCGAAGCCAGGGACAGGTGAGTAGAAAGTTCCCGTTCTCCGTGTGTTATCTCGGATAACACACGGAGAACAGAACATACGTGTGCCATAAACACGACTCACAGAGGGCAAAACGCACCTTTGACACGTCCGTGAAAAACGTGCATGGTTTCTCATGGACGTGTGAAAGAGGCCATAAATAGCATTAAAATTAAAGACGTTTCAGCATTAAAACCTTTTTCATCATTCAGCACAATAATAAGAATGCTTCTATATCATGTTTTTCTTAAAGAACTTTTAAAAACACTAAGGCCAAGTGCATATGTTGAGCATTTGGTGAGTTTTTACCTCAGTTTTTGTAAGGCCACGTGCACACGCTGAGTATTTGGTGAGTTTTTTACCTCAGTATTTGTAAGGCCACATTCATATGTTGAGTAATTGCTGAGTTGTTTACTTCAGTATTTGTAAGACCACGTGCCCACGCTGGGTATTTGATGAGTTTTTACCTCAGTATTTGTAAGGCCTCGTGCACACGTTGAGTATTTCGTGAGGTTTTAGCTCAGTATCTGTAAGGCCTCGTGCACACATTGAGTATTTGGTGAGTTGTTTACCTCAGTATTTGTAAGGCCAATGCACTTGTTGAGTTATGGTGAGTTTTACCTCAGTATTTGTAGCCAAAACCAGGAGTGGAACAATCAGGGGAAAGGTATAATAAACAGCCGAGTATGAATTCTGTATTTATTACCTACTCCTGGTTTTGCCTTCATTACTAAGGTAGAAAACGTATCAAATGCTGAACATATGCACATGGCCTAGGTGGGGAAAAAATGCATTTGACTTCTTTGAAGCAGATCCTGATGGAATCCCCTCCAAATTAGGCATTGTCCGAATAAAACGCTGAAAAAAAAAATCAAAAAACAAATTCTTCTAAAGTTCGCCAAAAACATTTTTTGGAAATGCTTCAGGGACAGAAAAGCTCCTCCAAAAATAAGGATTTTCCTAAATCAGTTTCCTCTAGAAAAACCCATCTTTTTTGAACACCTCAAAATCTGTGATTATAGTCTTATTATTTTTGTCTCACCAATAAATGATGTACGCAGGTTGAGTGCATCTGTTTCTAAATCCTTCATGACAGCTAACGGGGGAACACAAGCATGTGATGACACGTGTTTAGCGTTAATAGACACATGGTAGTGAAATTATTAATTGTTCAAAAGAAGATTTTCTGTTGAAATAACTCAATTTAGTTGGTTCAGGAAAAGCTAATGTGCAACTGGAAAAACGGGTATAACAAAAAAAAAAAAAATAATATAAAACCTTTTTATGCCCCCAACATAATATTTCTCATGAATTTGTGAAAAAAGCAAAAATACCATGTAAATAAATAGGTGACCCACATTAAAAATCAAAGTGTTATGGTGGATATATTCAGGTCATTTTCTTGAGATATTTTAATGATAGTTATGAAATGCCAGGCATTTTCGAGATGACACTTTTCAGATTCCATACACGGTAAGTTGAGTGGCAATATAATCACATCACTTTGATAATCACCTTGTTAAACTTGTATTTTCAGTTGATTTTCCCATAACAGATGTCAGCAAATATTTGTAAGCTATAATTTTACATTTACTTAAATGCCTAATTATCTGAAATTCATGCTTACATTCTTCCAGAGCATTTACAAAAAAAATCTCACATTTTTAGAAAAGCATTTCTGGGGAAAGTTGTATACACATTTTTTTTATGATGTAAAGCTCAATCAAAACATTTCACCATTTACAAGTGCATCTCAATAAATTAGAATATCATCAAAAAGTTACTTTATTTCAGTAATTCAATACAAAAAGGGAAATGCATATATTATATAGAGTCATTACAGAGTGATCTATTTCAAGTGTTTATTTCTGTTAATGTAGATGATTATGGCTTACAGTCAATAAAAACCCAAAAGTCATTATTATCTCAGAAAATTAGAATAATTACCACAAAACACCTGCAAAGGCTTCCTAAGCATTTAAAATGGTCCCTTAGTCTGGTTAAGTAGGCTACAAGATTGGGTAAGACTGCTGACTTGACAGATGTCCAGAAGGCAGTCATTGACACATTCCACAAGGAGGGTAAGCCAGAAAAGGTCATTGCTAAAGAAGCTCGATGTTCAAAGAGTTCTGTATCCAAGGATAATAATGGAAAGTTGAGTGGAAGGAAAAAGTGTGGTAGAAAAAGGTGCACAAGCAACTGGGATAGCCGCAGACTTGATAGGATTGTTAAGAAAAGGCCATACAAAAATTTGTGGAGGATTCACAAGGAGTGGACTGCTGCTGGAGTCAGTGCTTTAAGAGCCACCACACACAGAAGTATCCAGGACATGAGCTACACATGTGGCATTCTTTGTGTCAATCAATTTATGACCAATAGACAATGCCAGAAGCGTCTTACCTGGCCAAGTAGAAAAGGAAATAGACTGTTGCTCAGTGGTTCAAGGTGTTGTTTTCAGATGAAAGTAAGTTTTACATTTAATTTGGAAATCAAGGTCCTAGGGTCTGGAGAAACAGTGGAGAGGAACACAATCCAAGCTGCTTGAGGTCTAGTGTGAAGTTTCCACAATCAGTGATGGTTTGGGGAGCCATGTCATCTGCTGGTGTGGGTCCACTGTGTTTTTTCAAGGCCAAAGTCAGCGCAGCCATCTACATCTACATTGAAATTTTAGAGCACTTCATGCTTATCTCTGTGACAATCTTTTTGGAGATGGAAATTTCATTTTCCCGCAGGACTTGGCACCTGTCCAGACTGCAAAAGTACCAATACGTGGTTTAATAACCACAGGATCACTGTTTGATTGGCCAGCAAACTCGTCTGACATAAACCTGTGACGCCCTGGACTAGTCAGGTCATCCCAGGTAGTCACACACAACACCACACCCCCTCCCGGTTAGGTGACATCAGTCAAACTAAAAACCTTGTCAACACCCTCCAGGTTTGATGTCCACACCAGGGGAGCGGAGCCAGGTGGTTGGCTCCACCCACCGAGGAGTTCACAGGCCTGGAGGCAGGAAAACACACAGTCTAGTTCAAGTACAAGTGTAGAGCAGTCAAGTTCACGGGGAGTCCTGTGTCCAGACCTGCAAAGAAACTACCAGGTGGCTGGGTCGGAGTCCAGTCACCATTGGCAAGGAGGCAGATGGTGGTGGCCGCCTGCAGGAGCTGGGATTACAGCCGGTGGAACCGTAGGGACAGGGGTCGGGCGGGGGCCCGCCGGTACCGAACCGGGGAACCGATTGGAAACCGGAGCACCAGGAGGGGTACTCAGACCCAGTACAAAGCCCTGAACTGACAGGGCCGAGTCGAATCAACTGATTGCGGACTGGACTTAAGGACCTATCCCACACAAGCCCCGTTAGAAGACAACAGCCCAACCATACAGGGTAAAGCCACCGCCAAGGCATAGAGACCCAAAGGGCCAGCGTCTGCAGGAAAATGGGCTCCTTCGGCATATACAAGTCGGGGAGCGGACTACCGGTGTCTAGGCATAGGAGTCAAACATTTACACACAGAGGTGCAGGAGAAAGGCGGAAACCACCAACCTATTCTGGGAGAAACTGCAGCCGGCTGCGGGCCCCATTCATCACTCCGTTTGGTTTACCAGAGACTCTTGTGTCTTGTGTCAGAGTGAGTACACTAGTGCCTTCGGGCCGCGCACCGCACCACACCGCAGCACTTCACCCTGCACCCCGGCCCTCGCCAACCGGGCCCCGGGACCAACATTCCCTACCCACGGAGGGGTCAACACCTAGCTGCGCCATTAAACTGCTCCCGGGAGCCCCCCATACCTTCACCACAGCGGTGGTGTCTACAATCACCACAACCCGTGCGTGACGTCACGAACTTACATTCCAAACAAACCCACCACGGCCCCGGCTGTGGAACTCCTCACCCAAATCCCCGCGTGTAGCGCCAACTCCCATGCAGAGCAACGTGACCCCCGAGTCCGTGAGAGGCTCGAGCCACCACCAGCAGTACGAACACGGATCCGAGCAGCTCAGCTGTCGCAGCCGAGCCCGCGGGGCAGTACAAACCTCATAGAAAATCTATGGGGTATTGTCAAAAGGAAGATGAGAGACACCAGACTAGTGATGAGCGAGTACTAAAAAGCTCGGGTGCTCGAAGCTCGGGCCGAGCCTCCCAAGATACTCGTGTACTCGGCCCGAGCAACGAGCCCAATGTTATCCTATGGGAGACCCGAGTATTTTTGTGAAATGACCACCGGCAGCATGTAGAAACCCTAAAAATGTCACAAAAGTCTCAGAAGAGTGCTCAAATGACATGGCAACAGCATGGGGAAGACCCCTTGAAGCATTTATCACTCAAAAGTCACAGCTGTGAACAATTTTGTCCGCATTTCACGCCATTTTTACGGACTCACCAGAAAACCTTCCAAAATGACCCCAAAATGATTTTTCATGGCAGAAATGTTAAGGGCACATACCCAATAGTGAGATAGAGCTGGTGCATGTTACTTTTTGAGATTAATACATGAAAGATTTTACGTGAAAACATTGTGTGGCACTCCGATGTCCCTGAGAAGAGACGTACATGAAGGCCTCTTGAGTCTAATGTGCCCATTTTGAGGAAGTGAGTCTTTGTAGTATTTTCCTTTGCCAGGGCAGTCCAAAATTGTGAGGTTCACCAATGCCCCTGCATAGAGACGTGCATGAGGGCCTGTAAACCTGAAGTGCCCATTGGAAGGAAGTGGGTGTATTATAGTATAGCCCTTTGGCAGGGCAGCCAAAAATTGGGAGGCTCCACGTTGTCCCTGGGTAGAGACGTGCATGAGGGCCTGTAAACCTGAAGTGCCCATTGGAAGGAAGTGGGTGTATTATAGTATAACCCTTTGGCAGGGCAGCCAAAAATTGGGAGGCTCCACGTTGTCCCTGGGTAGAGACGTGCATGAGGGCCTGTAAACCTGAAGTGCCCATTGGAAGGAAGTGGGTGTATTATAGTATAGCCCTTTGGCAGGGCAGCCAAAAATTGGGAGGCTCCACGTTGTCCCTGGGTAGAGACATGCATGAGGGCCTGTAAACCTGAAGTGCCCATTGGAAGGAAGTGGGTCTATTGTAGTATAGCCCTTAGGCAGGGCAGCCAAAAATTGGGAGGCTCCACGTTGTCCCTGTGTAGAGACGTGCATGAGGGCCTCAAAACATTAAGTGTCCATTGTCAGGAAGTGGGTGTATTATAGTATAGCCCTTAGGCAGGGCAGCCAAAAATTGGGAGGCTCCACGTTGTCCCTGGGTAGAGACGTGCATGAGGGCCTCAAAACATTAATTGTCCATTGTCAGGAAGTGGGTGTATTATAGTATAGCCCTTAGGCAGGGCAGCCAAAAATTGGGAGGCTCCACGTTGTCCCTGGGTAGAGACGTGCATGAGGGCCTCAAAACATTAAGTGCCCATTGGAAGGAAGTGGGTGTATTATAGTATAGCCCTTTGGCAGGGCAGCCAAAAATTGGGAGGCTCCACGTTGTCCCTAGGTAGAGACGTGCATGAGGGCCTGTAAACCTGAAGTGCCCATTGGAAGGAAGTGGGTCTATTGTAGTATAGCCCTTAGGCAGGGCAGCCAAAAATTGGGAGGCTCCACGTTGTCCCTGGGTTGAGACGTGCATGAGGGCCTCAAAACATTAAGTGTCCATTGTCAGGAAGTGGGTGTATTATAGTATAGCCAATAGGCAGGGCAGCCAAAAATTGGGAGGCTCCACGTTGTCCCTGGGTAGAGACGTGCATGAGGGGCTCAAAACATTAAGTGTCCATTGTCAGGAAGTGGGTGTATTATAGTATAGCCCTTAGGCAGGGCAGCCAAAAATTGGGAGGCTCCACGTTGTCCCTGGGTAGAGACGTGCATGAGGGCCTCAAAACATTAAGTGTCCATTGTCAGGAAGTGGGTGTATTATAGTATAGCCCTTAGGCAGGGCAGCCAAAAATTGGGAGGCTCCATGTTGTCCCTGGATAGAGACGTGCATGAGGGCCTCAAAACATTGTTCCCATTGCAAAGGAGCGGGTCTCCTGTCGTTGTAATGTCCATTCTGCAAAGAATGGGCGAAAAAATTTACCACTGGGGGTATACCTGAAACAAAGGCCTAAGTATTGCAATTTGTAACGGTCATCATCATGGTGGCGCATGAGGAGATGGAGGAGCAGTCCAGCGATTATCCAAAGTCCAGAAGTGTGTACCCATGGGTGAGTGGAGGTACATGGCAAACTTTAAATTCCGCTCTCATTTGCTGGTGGTGTGGTGAAGTCTGGCCCAATCCAACCCTTGTTCATCTTGATCAGAGTCAGCCTGTCAGCATTTTCAGTTGACAGGCGGGTGCGTTTATCTGTAATGATTCCACCTGCGGCACTAAAAACACGCTCTGACAAAACGCTAGCAGCAGGGCAGGCCAGGACTTCCAAGGCGTAGAGAGCCAATTCATGCCATGTGTCCAGCTTGGATACCCAATAATTGTAAGGCACAGAGGAATGTCGGAGTACAGTTGTTCGATCTGCAAGGTACTCCTTCAGCATCTGGGCAAACTTAGGATTTCTTGTGGCACTACCCCGCACCTCAGGGGCTGTGGTACGTGAGGGGCTGAGAAAACTGTCCCACATCTTAAAGACTGTTCCCCTACCTCTGGCGGATTGGACTTGTGCCTCTCTCGGCTGTACGCCTCGGTTGTCCACTGATTCCTGACCTATGCCGCTAGCGTTTTGTGAGGGGAATGCTTTGCCTACTTCCGTGACTATGGCCTTCCGGAACTGCTGCATTTTGGTTGACCTCTCCTCCACGGGAATAAGAGACAAAAAGTTCTCCTTGTAGCGTGGGTCTAACAGTGTTACCAACCAGTAATGATTGTCGGCCAAGATGTTCTTAACGCGAGGGTCACGAGACAGGCAGCTTACCATAAAGTCAGCCATGTGCGCCAGACTCTTAACAGCCAGGACTTCAGTAGCCTGACCAACAAGATGACTGAACATGCTGTCCTCCTCCTCCTCCTCCTCATCTACCCTGTCCTCTGGCCAGCCACGCTGAACCGAGGATATGACTGGTGTGCATGTCATATCCTCAATTTGGCCGGAGAGTTGCTCCATGTCTTCATCCTCCTCCTCGTCATAGTCCTCCACTGCACGTTGTGATGAGACGAGGCTGGGCTGTGTGTTATCATCACCCGCACCCACTACTGTTTCTTGCTGCAACTCATCGCGCTCCGCCTGCAATGCATCATGTTTGTTTTTCAGCAGAGACCGTTTTAGAAGGCAGAGTAGCGGTATGGTGACGCTAATAATGGCGTCATCACCACTCACCATCTTGGTGGAGTCCTCAAAGTTTTGGAGGATGGTACATAGGTCTGACATCCATCTCCACTCCTCAGGTGTTATGTGTGGAGTTTGACCCATTTCCCGACGGCTTAGGTGATGCAGGTACTCAACAACTGCCCTCTTCTGCTCACATATCCTGACCAACATGTGCAGAGTTGAATTCCAACGCGTGGGGACATCACACACCAGTCTGTGAGCCGGAAGATGCAAACTGCGCTGAAAGCCGGCAAGGCCGGCTGAAGCAGTAGGTGACTTTCGAAAATGTGCAGACAGGCGGCGAACTTTTACCAGCAGATCAGACAGCTCTGGGTATGACTTTAGAAACCGCTGAACCACGAGGTTGAGCACATGGGCCACGCATGGAACATGTGTCAGCTGGCCTCGCCTCAAAGCCGCCACCAGGTTCCGGCCATTGTCACACACGACCTTTCCTGGCTTTAGGTTCAGAGGTGTGAGCCAGTGATCTGCCTGCTGTTTCAGAGCTGTCCACAGCTCTTCTGCATTGTGGGGTTTGTCACCTATGCAGATTAGCTTCAGCACAGCCTGTTGCCGCTTCGCCGAGGCAGTGCTGCAGTGCTTCCAGCTTGGGACTGGTGTGGAGGGTACAGTGGATGAGGATGCGCAGGAGGAGGAGGAGGCTGAAGAGCATGACATTCCAGAGCTGTAGAGTGTGGGTGAAACACTGACTGAGGTAGGGCCTGCAAACCTTGGTGTGGGAAGGACGTGTTCCGTCCCTCGCTCAGACTGGGTCCCAGCTTCCACAATATTAACCCAGTGTGCCGTCAACGAGATGTAGCGGCCTTGCCCACAAGCACTTGTCCACGTGTCTGTGGTTAGGTGGACCTTGGGTGAAACAGCGTTGTTCAGGGCACGTGTGATGTTTTGTGACACGTGGTTATGCAACGCGGGGACGGCACACCGGGAGAAATAGTGGCGGCTGGGGACCGAGTAACGTGGGACAGCTGCCGCCATCAGGTCACGGAATGCTTCTGTCTCCACCAGCCTAAAAGGCAACATTTCCAGCGCAAGCAGTCGCGAAATGTTAGCATTTAGAACTGTGGCATGTGGGGTGTTGGCAGTGTATTTGCGCCTGCGTTCAAAGGTTTGCTGAATGGATAACTGAACGCTGCGCTGGGACAAGGACGTGCTTGATGATGGTGTTCTTTCTGCGTAGGCAACTGCAGGTGCAGGAGTGGAGGAGGCTTGTTCGCAGGCAGCATGGACAGGGGATTGGCTCGCATGCACAACCAGCGAAGACGTAGCAGTGACATCAGCAAGCACTGCTCCTCGACTCTGTTGTACTTCCCACAAAGTCGGGTGCTTGGCTGACATGTGCCTGATCATGCTGGTGGTGGTCAGGCTGCTAGTTTTGGTACCCCTGCTGATGCTGGCACGGCAGGTGTTGCAAATGGCCTTTTTTGAATCATCTGGATCCAACTTAAAAAACTGCCAGACTCGGGAAGACCTAACATTTGTACAGGCACCTTGTGTCGTCGTGCTGTTCCGGGGAACGGTTGCCTGACTTCTGCCTGGGGCCACCACCCTGCTTCTTACTGCCTGTTGTGATGCTACGCCTCCCTCCCCCTGTGCACTGCTGTCCTCGCTCTGCATATCCTCCTGCCAGGTTGGGTCAGTTACTGGATCATCCACCACGTCATCTTCCTCTTCCGCACCCTGCTCCTCCTCCTGACTTCCTGACAATTGTGTCTCATCATCGTCCACCACTTGTTGAGACACGTTGCCAACTTCGTGAGAACGTGGCTGCTCAAATATTTGGCCATCTGTACAGACGATCTCCTCATGACCCACTTCAATATGAGCTGGCGAGAGGCCAGAATGTGTGAATGGAAACGTGAACAGCTCTTCCGAGTGTCCAAGTGTGGGATCATTAATGTCCGAGGAGGACGTGTACTCAGCCTGGTGGTAGGAAGGAGGATCAGGTTCAGAAATGTGCGGTGCAGTATCACGGCTACTGACACTTGACCGTGTGGAAGACAGAGTGTTTGTGGTGGTGCCAATCTGACTGGAAGCATTATCTGCTATCCAACTAACAACCTGTTGACACTGGTCTTGGTTCAAGAGCGGTGTACTGCTGCGGTCCCCAAGAATTTGGGACAGGACGTGCGAGCGAGTAGATGTGGCCCTTTGTTGTGGCGAAATTAGAGCTTGCCCACGACCTCGGCCTCTGCCTGCACCACCATCACGTCCACTTCCTTGTTCCTTGCCAATGCCCTTGCGCATTTTGCAATGCTGTGCACTGCTGACGTGTATATTCACTACTTGTGCGTTATATCAAAGTTTGTGGAAATTGCACACAAGTGCACCTGTACGCTGCCACCGACAGGCACACACGTGCGGTTTTAAAAACCAAGCACGGACGCAATAAGAACCTAACAGGTTTTTTTGGGGAGCGACAATTACAGACAAGTCAGACACTATCTGGACTGTTTTACACTGTGTACACCAGCCCCAGATATGATGAAGGCTGGTATACGGTCACCACTAGGAATGGCTATATATACCCTGCCTGCCTGCCTGCCTGTATACTGGTACAATAGTCCTGACAAGGACTCTTCTGGTCACTAGCCTGTATTCAGACCTGGCTATACCCTGCCTGTATATAGCAACAATAGTCCTGAGAAGGACTCTGCTACTGTACTCCGACCTGGCTATACCCTGCCTGCCTGTATACAACTAGAATAGTCCCGAGAAGGACTTTTGGTCACACTGTTTGCAGCCCTGCAACTGAAAAAGCTATAAAGGGCCGCAAAGCTTTCCCTGAATCAGCGACACTCTCCCTGCACTCACTGTCTGGATGGCTGTGAGCAGAGCACAGCGTGCCCGCCGGTATAAAGGCTCGGTCACGCTGTGCAGGCCGGCCAATCACTGCAATTCCACAACTAACAGGGCTGTGGCATTGCAGTGGTCTGCCAGCCAATCCCTGCATGAGGGCTGGCTCTCAAAAGAGCGCCAACATGCAGGGATGAAGACCACGAGTACAGCACGAGTATCGCGAGATTACTCGGTCCCCGCCGAGCAGCCCGAGTACAGCGATACTCGTGCGAGTACCGAGAAGTTACAAGCATGCTCGCTCATCACTACACCAGACCCTGCAATACAGACGAGCTGAAGGCTGCTATTAAAGCAACGTGGGCTTCCATAACACCTCAGCACTGCCACAGGATGATCACTTTCATGCCAAGTCGCATTGATGCAGTAATTCATACAAAAGGAGCCCTGACCAAGTATTGAGTGCATTAACTGTACATACTTTTCAGTAGACGCCAACGTTTCTGAGTTTAAAAACATTTTTTCAGTTGGTCTTATTCTAATTTTCTGATATAAAGGCTCTTGGGTTTTCATTGGCTGTAAGCCATAATCATCAACATTAACAGAAATAAACACTTGAAATAGATCACTCTGTATGTAATGACTATATAATATATGCGCTTCCTTTTTTTGTATTGAATCATAGAAATAAATTAACTTTTTGATATTCTAAATTGTTGAGATGCACTTGTAAGTGATAAAATGTTTTGATTGAGCTTTTACTACTTAAAATCAAACAGTCACATGCAAATAATGTACTGCATCTCAGATGTAATGTATAGTGATAAGCGGACCCATGGATATACGGGTTCGTCTAATCACCATGAACTAAATAAAAAATTGGGTTCAGAAAGTGACCTTGACATCAAACTTTACCCGAATAACAAAACCCATACAAGTTGATTTGGAAGAGTTATTTTGGGCTGTAAATAGGTTGTAGTAAGTGCTAGGGGGCTGCAAATGGAAGTTAAATGATAGTAAGACAGTGCAGCAGCACTTTCACTGAGGAGCCCGGGAGTTACTGTGACGCCCCTGGACTATTCAGGTCATCACAGGGTACTGCACAAACTGTCCTACCCGTGCAGTATTCAACCCATCATAGTTCTGGGTCTCCATCCTGCAGTGCTGCCTCTGTCGCGGGCGGGGAGGGAGCCGTCGCTGCTGCGCTCTCGGTGGCACTTGGGTCCGGCGCTGCTGCAGCCTGCTGCTTGCTGCTCACTGCTCGGTGGCTCGAGCGGTGGGCCGGATCTGGGGACCCGAGCGACGCTCCTTGCCCGTGAGTGAAAGGGGATGGTTTTTGGGGTTTGGGAAGTCGGTCCGTTACGCCACCCACGGTTTGTGGTGAGGTTGGGACACCACCGCTGCTCTGGACGGGGATCCCGGGAGCGATGACAGGGAGCAGCCGAGATGTTTCTTTCCCCTCCGTGGGTAGGGGGTTTTGGGTCGTCCCGGGGCCCGGTGAGGTGACTGGAATGTGGACGGCAGGGTTTGGTGAAGTGCAGGGTCGCGGGGGCAGCGCGGTGCCAGACAGCACGGTGGTACTCACTCAGCCAATAACGTACACGGAGTCTCTGGTAAAACAAACGGCTGGATGGACGGGTTCCGCAGCCAGCTGCAGTGGTCACTCCCGGTAGGTTGGCGGTGGCTGCCTTTCCCTGCACCTGTAGTGTGTTTTTGGCCCCGATGGCTTCCCACCGGTAACCCGCTCCCCAGCTTTGGTAGGCGCCGGAGGAGCTCCTTTTGCCTGCAGACTCTGGCCCATGGAATTGTAGCCTTGGCGGTGACTGTATTTGCCTTCACGGTTTGGATGGTTGCCTTTTATCGGGTCTTTGCTGCTGGGAAACCCCGGAGGTTCCCGTCGCTAACGGATTTGACCGGTTTAAGGGCGACTCCAAGCCTGGTCGGGGTCCGTAGGCCCTGCCGAATGGTGCTGGCTTCTCTTTGCTCCCCGCTTCGGTACCGGCGGGCCACCGCCCGACCCCAGTCCTATGGTTCTGCGTCGATTGGCCACCACCGTCTGCCAACCTTGCTGTATGTGCCCGGGCCACGTACCCGGACACGGTCAGACTGCTCCTCTCCTGCCACTTATTCCTTCTCTCTCCCTAACTGTTCTTACTTCCTTTCCCACCTCCAGGACTGTGAACTCTTCAGTGGGTGGGGCCAACCGCCTGGCTCCACCCCACCTGGTATGGACATCAGCCCCTGGAGGGAGGCAATAAGGATTTGTGTGTGCGGCTGATGTGCCTAACCAGGGTGTGGGGTGTGTTGTTGCAGTACCTGTGACGACTTGGCTTGTCCAGGGCGCCACACCTCCATCAGCATTCACAAATCCTAGATACACTTTGCACCACACCTGTCAGGCACACCAGTTGGCTGCCTAAGCCGGAATAGGGCCGCCCACCTAGGGGTCAGACAGGGAGGTGGGAGGTGTCAAGGTCAGTCAGTTGAGTAGTGACCTTCGAACTGTGAGGAGCTCTGAGGAAGCTGGGAGTTAGAGCTCCCAGGGGAGAGGAAAACTAGGTCGCAGATGGTGGTCTGGACCTAGAGGATTAGGGCCCCCGGTCGCAGGTGATTGAGGCTACTCATCGAGGAGGACAGCTGGCAGCCTGGTCCTGTCACCGATCCGGGACCAAAGGCACGATGGGATACACAGACCCTAGGTCAGGGAGAAGCTTCAGGCAAACCGGCAATTAACCTGAGGAGAATGGGGCCTTTATGGACTGTTCCCACCAGCTCCAGAATCAGGGCACTAGCACAACGAGGTGGATAGGGCTTTCCCAGCAAGCAGCACACTGTAATCCCAAGCGTGAGCCCTGAGAGCAGGCTCCTCCACTTAGCCACAGTGGGGAGCGGGGCCCGGATAGCTCCAAGCACCCGGACCACAATGGACAATCTAAAAGTTAGTGCCAGGAGGCAGGTTACAGACCACCAGCAGCACTGCAGGGGATGGGACCCGAATGAGCTCCCCTTCAGATGCAGTGGCGTTCAGAGTTTTGGTTTACACTGTTGTCAGCGTCTGATTCATTGCTGAGTGAGTACCCAACTGACCCCTGCACTGCGTCCCCGCATCACCATCCAGAGTCCCGGGGCCTACCCCTACCCGTGGAGGGCAACGTCACCTAGGTGCCCCACTCCATCACCCCGGGTACTCCCAACGGCAGCGGCGGTAGTCAATTACCGCACACCACAGGTGGCATCAAGAACTTTACCAAATCACCTGTAAATACTTCCTTTTATATTTGAGTGTGGCCCCTAAGCCCCCGGGTCCGGAGACCCTTGACCCAGGAACGAACGCTACCCCCGGATCCGAGCAGTTCAATCCGCTGCTGGGGTGGCACATTAACTCCGCTGAACTGAGTGATGTGATTACGTTAGATCTGCAAGGGTGTTTTGGGGATTTTTTCGATGTTTGTGTTTTTTTTCTCATCACTTACAGGATTAGTAATGGTGGTGAGTCATAGATGCATCCCATTAATTGCTAATCTAGGTCTTGATGGAAGTTGTTATTTGTTGACAAATCACAGCTGTCATTAACCCCTTACATTGCCCTGATTGGCACCGCACCAGGGCAATCGGTATGAGCCAAATAAAGCACCAGGACTGGCACATCTAATGTGATGTGCCAAGTGAGGGCAGTTACGGGCTAGTATTTTTTGGCTGGGGGGCCAAAATCCATGGTTCCTCCCATCTTGATAATACCAGCTCCCACCTTACTGCCTTACCTTACCTGGATATCAAAAATGGGGGGACCCTACGTCTTTTATATCACTCTCTTTTATACCCAGCCATGGTAAAACTGGCAGGTGGAGGCTGCAGCCTGTAGGTGTTGTTTTCCCCATGCTGGCTTTCAAAATAGTGATTAAGCCTACATCATTTTCTTTTTAATATTTATTTATTTTTACACTACTATATAGCAAACTGACTGTAATTTATCACAGAAGTGGACATAGGGTGGTGTATGAGTATAGGAGTTTGTAACCAATCACATAATACTAAATAGGATAACTGAAGTGAGCACTAATATATATTATGAGTGCAAGCCAAAAAAATACATAGTACATAAGGATAAGGCTGCACATCAAAGTTAGATAATAGTATGATGCTATAAGCATACCGAAAAACATTGAAGCATACAATGAAAAATGCCACTTGCTAACTTGAAAGTGTGAATAATGAAATGCATACCTGCCATGAATATTAGGAAAAAGGAGATATTTAGCAATCGCATTGATCAATGTAGCTGAGCCCCAAAACCTCATCAAGGTATATCTCTATATTGGGGTCCCTAGCTCTATGACCCTAACTGTGTGTCATCTCATTGCAATTAAAAACTGCTGTGTGTGGAGAGGGGGTAACTAAGGACTTTCTTATATAGGAGATGGAAAAAACATGGCCGAAAGGGGCGGAGCTGTGTTCACATTCAGAATTTTTTTTTTTTCTGAATGTGAACACAGCTCTGCCCCTTTCGGCCATGTTTTTTCCATCTCTTATATAAGAAAGTCCTTAGTTACCCCCTCTCCACACACAGCAGTATTTAATTGCAATGAGATGACACACAGTTAGGGTCATAGAGCTAGGGACCCCAATATAAAGATATACCTTGACGAGGTTTTGGGGCTCAGTTACATTGATCAATGCGATTGCTAAATATCTCCTTTTTCCTAATATTCATGGCAAGTATGCATTTCATTATTCACACTTTCAAGTTAGCAAGTGGCATTTTTCATTGTATGTGTGGCGCCCCTGACCTGGTCAGGCACCACTGAGTACTGCACCCATGCTGGGGACAGTACAATACAGGTAATCCAGAAGGCTGACCGAGGTGTGACTACACAGGCGCATAGTGATCAGGTCTCACACATGTACCTTTGAGAGGACCCCTGGGGATCCCAGGAGGGGGAAAAGCCTTCACCTCCACTGGAATAGTGGAGGGGGCCAAAAGCCTCCATCTCCTCTCAAGGGGTGTGGTAAGAGAGTCTGGTTGCTAGGTGGCGTAGGCAGGCACAAAAGGGAAAAGAGAAGGAGGAGTAAACAGTCTGCAGCAGAGGGTGGAGGAGTGAGGAGCATGGAAGTGGAGCTCAGACAGGAGCAGCAGTGAAGGTCCCAGCAGTGAGCCGGTTCAGTGCAGAGTCCAGGGAGCTCAGTGAGGAGCAGATCCCGTGGGCTGCTGTAGTCTGACAGCGTCCGCGCAGTGGCTACCGACGGGGGAGAACGGTCACCTAGGAGGGCTACCCGAAACCCATCTCCAGCTAGAGAGAGAGCACAGAGTGGGAAGTAAGGAGACTGCTAGGGAGAACCAGGCCCAAACGGGCGGCAGATCCCGGAGCGGGGATAGATCCACCTTTCCCTGCTAAACCTGCCGGTGTGGGGCCCTCAAAGCCCACACCACAACAACTAAAAGCCGCAGCCACGTAGCCACAGTTAGGGCCCACAGTTCACAGGAGGCAAGAAGCTGGAGTGATCTGGCCCAGGCAACAAGCACACGGCAAACGAAGGGGAGAGAGGCTTCAGCAACTTCCCTGGGTGACCCCCATAGGGACTAAAAGTCGGGGTTACCCCAAACCACCAAGGGCTAAGGAAGGCGAGTTGGTAGTCACCATCAGAAGTCAGCCTGAAGGATACCTGGTTCCCGCCTGGTTCATCCCAGCTACGCCCGGGTTACTCACCCTGCCACCTGAAGTGAGTAAAACCCCTGAAAGACATCCTGCGTGTGTGGAGTTATTCTGCGCCTTGTGGTACTACGCACCTACACAGGGCCCTGGGGCTTGCCTCACTCTCAGGAGGCTATTCCAACTAACTGCACTCACCATCAGCCCCAGGCGTCCCTCAACCTGCAGTGGCGGTCCCCACTGACCACAATACTGAGAGTGGCGTCACGACAAATAGAAGATTCCCTACCTGTGACAAGATCCAGCCGAGTGGAGTCCCTGAAGGTAATGCACCGACACAACACCTGTGGGGCTTCACATATGCTTCAATGTTTTTCGGTATGCTTATAGCATCATACTATTATCTAACTTTGATGTGCAGCCTTAAGGCCCCGTCACACTAAGCAACATCGCTAGCAACATCGCTGCTAACGAACAACTTTTGTGACGTTGCTAGCGATGTTGCTGTGTGTGACATCCAGCAACAACCTGGCCCCTGCTGTGAGGTCGTTGGTTGTTGCTGAATGTCCTGGGCCATTTTTTTAGTTGTTGCTGTCCCGCTGTGAAGCACAGATCGCTGTGTGTGACAGCGAGACAGCAACAACTAAATGTGCAGGCAGCAGGAGCCGGCTTCTGCAGAGGCTGGTAACCAATGTAAACATCGGGTAACCAAGAAGCCCTGTCCTTGGTTACCCGATATTTACCTTCGATACCAGCCTCCGCCGCTCTCACTGCCTGTGCTGCCGGCTCCTGCTCTGTGCACATGTAGCTAGCTGCAGGACACATCGGGTTAATTAACCTGATGTGTGCTGTAAGTAGGAGAGCAGGGAGCCAGCGCTAAGCATTGTGCGCCGGCCCCTGCTCTGTGCACATGTAGCTGCAGCACACATCAGGTAATTAACCCCATGTGTGCTGTAAGTAGGAGAGCAGGGAGCCAGCGCTCAGTGTGCGCTGCTCCCTGCTCTGTGCACATTTAGCTGCAGCACACATCAGGAAATTAACCCCATGTGTGCTGTAGCTAGGAGAGCAAGGAGCCAGCGCTCAGTGTGCGCTGCTCCCTGCTCTCTGCACGTGTAGCTGGTCACTGGTTGCTGGTGAGCTCACCAGCAACTCGTGTAGTGACGCTCCAGCGATCCCTGCCAGGGCAGGTTGCTGGTGGGATCGCTGGAGCGTCGCAGTGTGACATCTCACCAGCAACCTCCTAGCAACTTACCAGCGATCCCTATCGTTGTTGGGATCGCTGGTAAGTTGCTTAGTGTGACGGTACCTTTATCCTTATGTAACCAATCACAGACACTGGCACAGAGGGTG
Organism: Anomaloglossus baeobatrachus; assembly: GCF_048569485.1. NCBI lineage: Eukaryota > Metazoa > Chordata > Amphibia > Anura > Aromobatidae > Anomaloglossus > Anomaloglossus baeobatrachus. The sequence continues at coordinate 313,525,558 of NC_134355.1, forward strand.
GGTGGGGGAAGCAGTGAATTTTGATAACCTTAATTAGCGAGCCTGGAAGAGAGTCTGACTACAGTGTGATCCTCCAGGAAACCCGGGGAAACAACTATACTGCTCTTACTACCATTTAACTTCCATTTGTAGCTCACACAATTTTTTACAGTGATTTCCATGGTTGATTACAGCCATGCCGATACTTGGCATGGCTGCAATGGCCCAGAAGTGCCCACAGCTGAGAAGTTTGTTAATTGGCTGTTCTGCAACCTTTCAACAAGCTTTTTATGAGAGGTAAACCCGGACAGGAACCAGATGTATAGTCAAAGTCTGTGTTTGGGGCTCAGCACCGAATACAAATTGTTTGTAACGGACCAAACTTTGCAGTTTGGGTTTACTCATCCCTAGTAATATAATGAGTAAATAATTTTGGTGCCTCTGCCCTCTTGGGGGAACTCGTCCGGGTTCTGTTTCCTGCAGCACTGCCTGGTGATCTGTAGCCTGCTTCCTTGCACAGAATTTTGGGGACTTGAGAGGAACTAACCATACAATTACTTTCGCCATGGGGAACATTTGGATGGCGCACATGGAACAGAAGTTGCCGGGCGATGCCTGCTGCGCACTCATGATGGAGATGGATGGAGGCCGGAAACATGGAATGGAGGCTGCCAGAAATTTCTGCTGCTGTGGTGGCTGGGGTCTGGGTAAGAGCAGGTAAGAGGGTATACTTGTAGTATTGGTGACCAAAAGTGACTGGGTGTTACTCCCCAAAGATAGCAGGTGGAGCGGAAACAGTGGGCGGGAGCATAGATAGGGTGTGCATTACCAGCTTAGCTGGGTCAGCATTTCCTTTTGCAGCGCAGTGGAACATTATTTTTCATGTGGTCATGGAGTTCTTTATTTTAGAAGTGGAGGTCTGAGTGTGGCGCTCTGGACAAGCCAGGGGCCACAGAGAACAACACCAACACACCCCACACTCCCAGCAGGCACACCGAAGTCAGACAAAACCCTTGTTGCCTTCCCCCAGGAGCTGATGTCCACACCAGGGGGTGGGCCAGGCAGTTGGTCCCGCTCACCGAGGAGTTCACAGTCCTGGAGGCAGGAAACTGTAGTTAGTTTAGCTCAGGCAGAGCTTGAGATCAGTTTTGACAGTGAGAGTGGAAGGAGGAAAGTGTAGGAGTGGAGCAACTGACTGACAGTGTCCGGGTGTGTGGCCCGGGCGATACAGCAAGGTTGGCAGACGGTGGTGACCGTCTGCAGGAGTGGCCGATTGGAGTCTACCGTAAGGACCGTGGATGGGCGGTGGCCCGGCGGTACCGGACCGGTACACAAAAAGAAGTCAGCACCATCTGGCAGGGGCTTACGGACCCCGGCAAGGCTAGGAGTCGCTGTGAATTTGCCAAATTTGTTAGTGAATGGAACCTCCTGGTTTTCCCAACAGCCAAGTCCCGACAGAAGGCAACAGTCCAACCAAGTGAGAGAGACACCACCACCGCCAAGGCAACCGTTTCTCAGGGCCAGCGCCTGCGGGCAAAAGGGGCTCCTCCGGCCCATATCCAAGCCGGGGAGCGGGTTACCGGTGGGAACCCATTGGAACCGTACAACCAACTTAGGTGCAGGGAAAGGCAGTTACCACCAACCTGCCGGGGGCAACAACACCGCAGCCATCTGTGGGACCCGTCCATCCAGCCGAGTGTTTTACCGAGAACTGTGTCTTCATCATTGGGCTGAGTGAGTACCACCGTGCCGTGCAGCACAGCGCTGCCCCCGCGACCCTGCACCTCACCAGGCCCCGCAACCCGCCTTCCATCCATCCCTACCCCATCACCGGGCCCCGGGACAACCAACCCCCTACCCACGGAGGGGAGAACTAACAACCAAGCTGCTCCCTGTTACCGCTCCCGGGATCCCCGTCCAGAGCAGCAGTGGTGTCACCAAAATCACCACAACCGTGGGTGGCGTCACGGACAATATCCCTAAACCAAACCACCCCCTTTCACTCACGGGCGAGGAGCGCCGCTCGAGTCCCCGGGATCCGGCCCACCGCTCGAGCCACCACCGAGCAGCAGCAGCTGCAGCAGCAGCGGCAGCCGGACCCGAGCAGTGGGAGAGCGCAGCGTCCCCTCCTCCGCCCGCGACAACTTGGCGTCACGAACAGGATCCTTCCGTTCTACCGACTGGTGGAAGTGCGCCTTGTGTGACCGCCGGAGGTGTCCGGCCGAAAAATTTGAAAAGCTGCCATCTTGGGCGCGAAGAATTCCCGCTCGAGCGTCTCCTCGAGTAGTGGAGGCGCGAAGGCCTAAACCCCGCCGCAATAGAGGAGGAGCCAGAAAGAGGTTAAGGGGGACGGAATCAAGATGTCTGCGCCCGACGAAGACGCTGGAGGAGTGGCGGAAGCACACGTAAATGGGAATGGGCCTGCCCAGGTCCCGGCCGCGATGGCGGGGGGCGCCGCGGCCCCAGCTCTCGCCCAGGTGATGCCGTTCTCTTTGCCCTATGTGCCCGGAGCTGCCTGGCTACCGCAGTACGATGGGAAACCTGATGCCTTGCAGGTTTTCCGGAAAAAACTTAGTCCGCTGCTAGAATTGTACCCCCTGACTGATAAGCAACGTGCAGCACTAGTGCTGGGGCAGCTAACCGGCGCGGCTGAGCAAGAGGCGGAGACCTGGGCCGAGGAGGACCGGTCCTCTGTAGCCACCATCTTTGAAAAGCTGCAGACTGCATTTGAGACCCGTACCGAGGCAGAGTTGCGGATACAGTTCTATCAATGCCGACAACGGCCCGCAGATAGCATCTGGGACTATGCTCTGCGCCTGCAAACCGCACTCCGCACACTAAAGTGGGTGGACACCATCAGCAGTGTGGACAGCAACAAGATGTTAAGTGAGTAGTTTGTGCAGGGGATGAGGTCCTCCGAGGACCGTAAGCAGCTTCGGCTGTGGGCCCTAGAAAACCCTGACGTGGAATTTGCCGTATTAAAGGAACGGGCCATCAAAGCTCTGCAACCCCCCGTATTGGAAGCTCCTGAGCCAACCCTGTGGCCAGTTGAGACTGCTCCTGTTGTGGTGGCTCCTACCATACCGACACCTCCAGTGCCTGCAGCCCCAAGCGGGGCGATGGAAGAGTTCGCGGCTTGAGTTCGCCGCATGGATGGGGACCTTGCTAAGATTCTTGCTGCACTCCAGCCTCCAACCAGATCCCAGGCACCGGTGGAGATGCAGCTCGCCGACAGCCCGGAGGACGTCCCCTGGATGCAGCGGAGAAGGGCCAATGGCTCACGGAACGGGCCCCCAATCTGTTACAGGTGCAGCAAACCCGGCCACTATGCCCGACGATGTCCGTTAAACGAGCAACCCCTGGGGCCACGGGCCAATCCTCAGGAGTAGAACCCCATGGCCCCCCAGACTGGCGGGACTGGTACATCGGGGCCCGGCCTATCATCCCCGTGGCTGTGGACGGCATACCGGTGATGGCTCTCCTGGACACTGTATGACAGGTAACCACTATACCATATACACTGAATCAACAGTATTGGGGAAAAGACGAGCTGGCTCCCCCAGATGCCAGTATAACACTGATTGCTGCTGATGGACTCCCATTGACCCAGGTGGGATACAAGCAAGTGGCCATGACTGTGGGACGAGCTGAACTGCAACACCAGGGTATGATTGTGATAATGAATGAACCCAGTGATCATAACCCGAAGATAGTGCTAGGAACTAACGTGATGGAGCACTGTATGAGCGATGTGCTGACCCTACTGCAGCAGCTGGCCGCCACGGCGGCGGGGAGCTGACAGAGAGCTGTGCAGCGTGAGATCCGAGCCTTGATGTACCGCCAGCATGTGAACTCGACAGGAGGAGAGATTGGTAGGGTGAGAGTGATGGATGTTGCCCCGTTGATTGTGCCCCCTAGGGGCGAGATGATGATTTGGTGTAGGGCAGCAGTAGGGCCCCAGGGGCGTGACTACCCTGCCATGATAGAGCCCATGCCCTCCGAGCACTGGCCCACAGAAATGGCCGCCTGAGGGGTGGTAGATATAAAAAAGGGGAGAGTGCCTGTGAGGGTGCTGAACTGTGGGGAGGAAGAAGTTAGGCTTCCCCGGTATGCTACACTTGCCAAGTTGCTCAGTCTGGATCCCCACACCATCCGCGAGGAAGTTCCCCAATCTCACCACCGACTGCCAGCACTCACCCGCCCCAAGGGGAGTTAGATGAGTGGCACCGACAGTTACATGTAGGCACTGACGATACCCCTACACATCACAAAGAAGGGGTATACCGAGTGGTACGGGAGTATGAGCAAGTTTTTAGCAAACATCCCTTAGACTTTGGGCAGATTAAAGGGGTCTAACACCATATCCCCACCGGTGAACATCCCCCTATCAAAGAGAGGTACAGGCCTATTCCCCCTGCACACTACCAATGTGCCAAGGACATGTTGAAGAACATGAGGGAGGCAGGGTTATCAGGGACAGCTGTAGTCCCTGGGCCGCCCCGTTGGTACTGGTTAAGAAGAAGGACGGCACCATGCGGATGTGTGTGGATTACCGGAAGATTAACCAGATAACGCATAAAGATGCTTACCCACTGCCCCGTATTGAAGAGTCCTTGGCCGCACTGAGAACCGCAAACTACTTCTCTACCCTTGATCTCACCAGCGGGTACTGGCAAGTGGCAGTGGCACCCGAGGACCGGGAGAAAACTGCCTTCACCACCCCAATGGGGCTCTGTGAATTCATTAGTATGCCGTTTGGGCTGTGCAACGCCCCTGGAACCTTCCAACGGCTGATGGAATGCTGTTTGGGGCATTTAAATTTCGAGACCGTCCTGTTGTACCTGGATGATGTGATTGTGTATTCCCAGACATATGAAGCCCACCTGGAGCACCTGGCCGAGGTGTTTGCGTCCCTTGCCAAATACGGGATGAAGTTGAAGCCCTCCAAGTGTCATCTGCTGAAACCCAGAGTGCAGTACCTGGAGCATGTGGTGGGTGCAGAAGGTGTTGCCCCCGACCCCGAGAAGATCACTGCCATCCAAGACTGGCCGAGACCAACCACAGTGAGGGAAGTAAGGCAGTTTCTGGGTTTGGTGGGGTACTACCGTCGCTTCATCAAGGGGTACACGAAGATGGCTGCCCCCATGCAAGACCTCCTCGTGGGACAGACCAAAGGTGGTAGACCCCTCGGAGCCCCACTGGTGTGGGAAGAGAGGCATGAGGAATCCTTCCGCCAGCTGAAAGCGGCCTTGACCGGAGAGGAGATCCTAGCGTATCCTGATTACAGCCACCCGTTCATCCTCTACACCGATGCCAGCAATGTGGGCTTGGGGGCACTCTTATCCCAGGTCCAAGACGGGAAGGAAAAAGTGATTGCTTATGCTAGCCAAAAGCTCCGACCGACTGAAAGGAATCCTGAGAACTACAGCTCTTTCAAGCTCGAGCTCCTGGCGATGGTGTGGGCTATCACCGAGCGGTTCCGCCATTACCTGGCCGCAGCAAAGTTCACCGCTTTCACGGATAACAATCCGCTGACCCACCTGGACATGGCCAAGTTGGGCGCGTTGGAACAGCGGTGGGTGGCCAGGCTAGCCAACTACGATTTCACCATCAAATACAGGGCCGGTCGTGCCAATGTTAATGCTGATGCACTCTCTCGGATGCCCCACTTGTCGGAAGAAGGGTGCGAGGATGACGACCTCGAAGAGATCGAGTTGCCTGCATTTCACCAGCCACCAACTGAGAAGGTGCATGTCCACCAACAACGGGTGAACCTGGACCCGCTGCCCAGTCAGTAGTGGCAGGAAGCTCAAAACCAGGCGCCCGCTGTCCGCCTAGTCAAGATCCTGGTGGAGCAAGGTGCGGCTGGAATAGACCCTGCCGCCCCAGCTGAGGCCCAACGCCTGTGGCGAGAGCGGACCCGGCTGTATCTACACCAGGGGAAGTTGTACCGTGAGCTGATTAACCCGAAGACTCATGAGAAAATCTGCCAGTTGGTGATTCCCCAAGCTAATGTGCCCACCGTTCTACAAGCGTACCATGATGGTGCCGGACACTTCAGATGGAAGAAGCTGGAAATGCTGTTGAGAGAGCGGTTCTATTGGAGCGGGATGCGGGAATCTGTAGAGGCCTGGTGCCGAGAGTGTGGTCCTTGCACGCTGAGAAGGAAGGACGAGGCCAGCCAGAAGGCGCCCCTACACCCGATCGTTACACATCAACCGCTGGAGCTGGTCGCCCTGGACCATGTAAAGCTCACCCCCAGCCGAAGTGGGTACACCTATGCTCTAACCATAGTAGACCACTATTCAAGGTTCATGGTGGTTGTCCCAGTCAAAGACCTAACTGGCCGTACCGCCGCTAGAGCGTTCCAGGCTTATTTCTGTCGACCACATGGATACCCTGAGAAGGTGCTTACTGACCAAGGCCCGGCCTTTGAAGTGGAGGTGTTCCATGAGTTTTGTCAGTTGTATGGCTGCAAGAAGATCCGGACCACGCCTTACCATGCCCAGACCAACGGCATGTGTGAGAACATGAACCACTTGGTCCTGGGCCTCCTCAAGACATTGCCGCTAGAAGAGCGGAACCTGTGGCCGGAGAAGCTACCTGACTTGGTCGATATGTACAACAATATTCCTTCCAGCTCAACGAAGTGCACCCCAGCATACCTGATGAGGGCTCGCCCCGGCCGGCTACCGGGGGATCTGGACATGGGATTGGAAGCCCCAGAAGCACTACCTTCGACAGCTGAATGGGAAACTCGGCGAAGGGTGCAATACCGACAGATTCAGGAATATGTTGAGAAGAACTTGAGTCGGAGTCGGGAACAGCAGGAGCAGCGCTTCAACCAGAAGGCGTCTGCTGGCCCTTTCCATCCTGGAGATGTAGTGCTGAAGCGGAAGAGGAGAACCCACAAGCTGGATGATCAATGGGAACAAACCCCATACGTCATACAGCCCACAGGATGGAAAGATGGGAAGGCCTACCAGATCAGTCGTGACCAAGGGGGCACTTTGGCCATGGTTTCCCGGGACCATCTAAAGGGGTGCCCACCAGCATTGAGGGCAGCGGCCGAAGTTCCGGTTCCTCCACCAGCGGAGAAGGCCAAAGAGGTAATTCACACCGTGATGGGTGACTTCCCAGCGGACTGGCCTACACAGAATGGCGCGGTGATTCTTCCAGTGATACTGTTCCCACAACCTGTGGATGAAGAAGTAATGGAGGCGGTCAACCGTGAGCCAGTGCCAGTGCCCAGGGATGAACCTGTACCCAGCTCCCCTATGCCTCCGCCTGCCCCACACGATAGCAGGGAGGAGGAACCGATTGTTCCCTCTGCCCCACTGCCTATCCCCACTGACACTGGACCCAGGAGGTCCACTCGTCCCAACCTAGGTAGACCCCCACTTAGGTACAGGGAAACTACTCTTTAAATGGGGAGAGATTATATGTGTGTGTTAAAAGTGCAGTTTAAAGTTGGAAAAGTTTTGGAAGTGAATGAAAAAGAATGAATAATTGATGAAAAGTCACCTGATTGTCAACCGTGATTTGAAACCGGTCGTTGCTGGCAACTGGTCCCCGTTGGGACCCCCTTCACCAGTTGCATAAGAAACTACTTATGAACATGCCTGAGAACTTGCAAGGTAACCACAAACTTGTGGTCTGTAAATAATGTTTGTTATAGCTTCCACCATAACCGCCTCCGGAGAGGCAGATTGGAGGAAGGGCCCGCAGTGGAGCAGGCTGGGGCCCAGCCACCACCGGAACCGGTGGCGATCCTCTGGGGGTTTCAGGGGTTCCCCATGGACGTGGGTCCCCTGGAAAGGACAGAACCCGCTCGGGCAATTTGTGCAGGACTGGGGTCAAGGGGTGCTGCCCATTTGCTTAGGGGCAGCATCAGGGCCAGGTTGCTTGGGTGGGAGAAAGCGGAAGCCGTAACCGTAACGTTTTAAGTAAGAGTACCTCCCGATGTGGCAAGAAGTTATTTTAATTGTATGTCTGTTACCATTTCTTATCTTTTTCAGTTGGTGAAAATAAAACCGGTGATGGACGGGCAGCCCGCGGATGGTCTACATTTAACTAAGGGGGAATGTGGTGCCCTGGACAAGCCAGGGGCCACAGAGAACAACACCAACACACCCCACACTCCGAGCAGGCACACCGAAGTCAGACAAAACCCTTGTTTCCTTCCTCCAGGGGCTGATGTCCACACCAGGGGGTGGGCCAGGCGGTTGGTCCCGCCCACCGAGGAGTTCACAGTCCTGGAAGCAGGAAACTGTAGTTAGTTTAGCTCAGGCAGAGATTGAGATCAATTTTGACAGTGAGAGTGGAAGGAGGAAAGTGTAGGAGTGGAGCAACTGACTGACAGCGTCCGGGTGTGTGGCCCGGGCGATACAGCAAGGTTGGCAGACGGTGGTGACCGTCTGCAGGAGTGGCCGATTGGAGTCTACCGTAAGGACCGTGGACGGGCGGTGGCCCGGCGGTTCCGGACCGGTACACAAAGAGAAGTCAGCACCATCTGGCAGGGGCTTACGGACCCCGGCAAGGCTAGGAGTCGCTGTGAATTTGCCAAATTCGTTAGTGAAGGGAACCTCCTGGGTTTCCCAACAGCCAAGTCCCGACAGAAGGCAACAGTCCAGCCAAGTGAAAGAGACACCGCCACCGCCAAGGTAACCGTTTCTCAGGGCCAGCGCCTGCGGGCAAAAGGGGCTCCTCCGGCCCATATCCAAGCCGGGGAGCGGGTTACCGGTGGGAACCCATTGTAACCATATAACCAACTTAGGTGCAGGGAAAGGCAGTTACCGCCAACCTGCCGGAGGCAACAACACCGCAGCCGTCTGTGGGACCCGTCCATCCAGCCGAGTGTTTTACCGAGAACTGTGTCTTCATCATTGGGCTGAGTGAGTACCACCGTGCCGTGCGGCACAGCGCTGCCCCTGCGACCCTGCACCTCACCAGGCCTGCCTGCCATCCATCCCTACCCCATCACCGGGCCCCGGGACAACCAACCCCCTACCCACGGAGGGGAGAACTAACAACCAAGCTGCTCCCTGTCACCGCTCCCGGGATTCCCGTCCAGAGCAGCGGTGGTGTCACCAAAATCACCACAACTGTGGGTGGCGTCACGGACAATATCCCTAAACCAAACCACCCCCTTTCACTCACGGGCGAGGAGCGCCGCTCGAGTCCCCGGGATCCGGCCCACCGCTCGAGCCACCACCGAGCAGCAGCAGCAGCCGCAGCAGCAGCCGCAGCCGGACCCAAGCAGTGGGAGAGCGCCGCGTCCCCTCCTCCGCCCGCGGCATGAGCGTAAGACCCTCCAGGCTGGGGGATACAGGAGGAGGGGCGAAGCCCCCCTTCTATAGTTAATTATTAATAATTTATTATGAAAGGGGGACTTTCCTCCTCACGGGAGCCCTCCATATCTGAGGGTCATAGCCCAAGATCCTCACTTCTATTAAAAAGAAATCCATGACCACGTGGACGTACGCCCACTATTTCTGTTCCTTCCCAATAACTCTGGGTGATTCCACCCACTGTCTCCACTCTGCCCACTATCTCTTCAGGTTCCCGTTACTTCAAGTATGCCAGTAAGAGAATGGGGGGGGCTCAAGCAAACAAATATGCTTGAGTTCCCCATTGACTCCCATTGTGCTTGGTACTCAATTCGAGCAACCGAGCAGTCCGATCTGCTCGATTAGATATTGAGCACCCAAGCACTTTTGTGCTCGCCCATCATTAGTGACCACCCTTTGTCTTCAAATAAGCATCAATTCTTCTTGATACACTAGCACACAACTTTCGAAAGAATTTCGCAGTGAGGATGTTCCAAAGATCATGGAGAACTGACCTGCCTCTTGTTTCTGATTGATATGTCACCCATGTTTCAGTGACCTATCTCAGTCAGAGAAAGAAGGCAGGGGATGGGCAGTGAATAAAGAGAGTGGTAGGAGAGGTTCAAGAACAATGTCCAACCTCACAATACTAATTAGCACACAATTCCATCTATTGATTTCTTTTAATGTGCAAATCAGGTTTCTACAAGCAACATGGATTTAATCAGTCAGTAATAAAACTCATTTATAACATGATATATTGGGGTTTATCCTGATGACATGTTCTCTTTAAATACAGTATTAGCTGTTGCAACTTTTTATTGCCACTGGAGGGAGAATTTCTCTCTTTGGTTAATAACACATGTAATAGCCTTTTACTGGGCTTGTCATTTTGGCTGTATGGTTAGACTTTGGTGAATTATGCTCCTCACTCTATAAAATGCACAGATGTTTTCCTATTTCCCTGTTAATTTTTCTAATTAAGATTATAATATTTACATTGCATTAAAATGAATAAAGAGTGGAATAAACAGAATCAACCAAACATATATGCCAGTATAATGAGTGTGATATATTGAGCCTTGTGTTTATTATGCAGTTTATTTATTAATAGGATAATGCAGGTATAGGTATAAACAATGATGAATGAAATACATTAGAATAGGAGGAAAGAAGAGCATAGAATGTTAGATTTATATACATGTTACAAACAAATCATTGCATAATTCAATATAAATAATGCACATGTGGCAATAACATATTAAATCTAATTATACTTAGAATGAAGACATGCTTTGTATGGTTCAGCACCACTTATGGTTTAAGTACATGGGGAAAAAGTAGCAATCAGCGTGTATAAGAAATATATTTTTTACCTGAACGTCATACATTATAATGTTTTTAACATCAGAACAATACTGTAAATTCACTTATGAATCTGCTCCACTGTGTATCTACACCTTATTGTTGCCTGCAGCATCTTTTTATAATATGTAATGTTTAGACATCAGTGGTTCACTTTATTGAGTGATGAGATTTAATTTGCATTTATTTTTTTCATTTAATCAATACCAGCAGTAATCATTAAACGGCAATAACAGTGAAGTCATTTTGGTCATCTTACATTAGCATAGTATTTTATTTTGTTTCAATTTAATTGCAATTTTATTTCAATTTTTTTTTTCTTTTGTCTATTTGATCTGTATGCCATGCTCTAGAAGGGTCCATTTATCTGGATGTGCTAGGTTCTGTTCATAAAGTTTTTATGTGGATTTTTCCGGATTTTTCAGTTGGCTGGGTTGAGTGTATAAAGTATTTGTTTTTTTCTTCACAGCTCAAATGGAATTTTGTACTTTTGCAATTTATTTCAAATGTTATCACTTTTTCACAACTCTGGGCCAGACTTCAATCAGAGGTCAATAAAACTTTCACACTCTTTATCTATGAACTGCAATGTTTACTTCCACAACAGTTTGTCCTGAAAGTTCAGCTTCGCATAACTTATCTTATTTACTGCTCCATTCTATGTCCTGTTGTGTATAAATATGTGACTCTTCAGATTTTTGTTATACTGAGCTTGATGAAGAAACCTGAGTAGTCTCGAAAGCTTGCTATTATTACCATCTTTTCAGTTTGCCATTAAAAACTGGTGGTATCAACCACTGAAGACTCTTAGGCAGGCTTTGCACGCTGCGACATCAGTAACAATGTGTTACCGATGCTGCAGCGATAGTCCCGCCCCCGTCGCACGTTCGATATATAGTGAAAGCTGCCGTAGCGATTATTATCGCTACGGCAGCTTTACACGCACATACCTGCTGTGCGACGTCCCTCTGGCCGGCGACCCGCCTCCTTCCTTAGGGGGCGGGTCGTGCGGCGTCACAGTGACGTCACACGGCAGGCGGCCAATTGAAGTGGAGGGGCGGAGATGAGCAGGATGTAAACATCCCGCCCACCTCCGTCCTTCTCATTGCAGCCGGCGGCAGGTAAGGTGATGTTCCTCGCTCCTGCGGCTTCATGCACAGCGATGTGTGCTGCCGCAGGAGCGAGGAACAAAATCGTACCTGTCGCTGCACCGGCATTATGGAAATGTCAGAGGCTGCAGCGATGATACGATAACGACGCTTTTGCGCTCGTTCATCGTATCATCTAGGATTTACACACTACGACATCCCAAGTGATGCCGGATGTGCGTCACTTTCGATTTGACCCCACCGACATCACACCTGCGATGTCGTAGTGTGCAAAGCCGCCCTTAGTTCTTTTAAACAATTTTTTATTACTTTTCGAAAACGCACTAAAAATTGACAAGTGTTAAAGAACATACAGGAAAAAAAAATGTACCATATACACTATAGGGATGTTTTTCCATTAAAATAACTGGGAAGCTCTTTAGAAGCAGATCTGAAACATTTTTGTACAGATTTGGCAAGGATTATAGCATAATCCTTGTTAAAAAAAACATGTATGAAAATAACCTTACAAATTTGTGTAGTCAACTATAAACTCCCCCATACTCTGGAACGTTCTACCTCAGCATATCAGACACTCAGATACCATGGAAAGCTTCAAAAGGAACCTGAAGACCCATCTCTTCCGACAACCCTACAATCTACAATAACCCTCTGACCAGCACACCACTGCGCAACCAGATCTACCCTCACCTACTGTATCCTCACCCATCACCTATAGACTGTGAGCCCTTGCGGGCAGGGTCTTCTCTCCTCCTGTACCAGTCTGTGACTTATATTGTTCATGATTATTGTACTTAATTTTATGTATACCCTTTTCACTTGTAAAGTGCCATGGAATACATGGCACTATAATAATGCTCCATTGGTATATTGTACCTTGCTTGCTTCCAAGCCAATAAGAATATACCTGGAAGGTCTTATGTTTTTGTTCAAAATTATCAACAGACATGTGAGACACAGAAGACAAACGGAACCAAATTGGAAGCTTTCCGTTTTGCATCCTTGTTACACGGATCCGCAAACACTGATCAGAAAAAAATACTTGCTCACTGTCTCAAAAAACTCAAATGCGGATTCATGGTTTTTATGGATGTGTGAACAGATAGAGCCATTCAACTCTATGAGTCTGTGTGATGTCTGGAAACATTGAACAGCACACAGACAGGGCCAGATTTTCCATAAGGCCATCCTAAGCCATGGCCCAGAGCATAGTAGTCCGGGGGCATTTTTACAGAAGAAACAGCAACCAAATATTTACAAATTTTTTTGTATTATTTTGAAAAGGCCATATAAAATGTTTTTTTTTTTTAAATTTACATCCATATATATTAACCCCTTCAGCTCCGGGGCACTTTCCGTTTTTGCGTTTTTGTTTTTTGCTCCCCTTCTTCCGAGAGCCGTAACTTTTTTATTTTTCTGTCAATCTTGCCATATGAGGGCTTGTTTTTTGTGGGACAAGTTGTACTTTTAAATGAAACCATAGGTTTTACCATATGGTGTACTGGAAAGCAGCAAAAAAATTCCAAGTGTGGAAAAATTGCAAAAAAAGTGTGATGGCACAATAGTTTTTGGGATGTTTTATTATCTACTTACTACAGTTTCTTGCATTGCTGCCCCCTCTGAACATGACCTGGATCCTGCAAGATGGGCGTTGTGGGAGTGGGAGATGTGAGTGCAACGCCGGCTTTCTGCTGCTATCTCAGACACCGTCGTAGCTTCTAACTATGACAGAAGATGTCAAAAGTGGGTGGAGTAAGTTGCAGTGAGTAACACCAGAGTCAGAGGGAGAGGAGGCATAATTATGTGCTTTGGCCTAAAGCGTAAAAATATGTAAATCTGGCCCTGCACACAGACATTTCACAAGGATATGTAAATGTAGTTTTATAAGGATATTGCAAAGAAATGCTTCTAGGGAATAGTAAAATGCATAATGAAAAAGTTATAAAAAGATAAACACAGTTCTTAAAATATCTCATTGGAAATCTTGTGTGCTTCTGTACAGGGTCTGCACATGTGGTAATGTCATGTGAATGTGGTCCTACTTCTTTTTCATACTGGCCTCTTTTTACCCTATTTAACCCCTTCAGCCCCAGAGCATTTTCCGTTTTTGCGTTTTTTGTTTTTTGCTCCCCTTCTTCCGAGAGCCGTAACTTTTTTATTTTTCTGTCAATCTTGCCACATGAGGGTCAAATGACTTTTAAATGAAACCAAAAGTTTTACCATATAGTGTACTGGAAAACAGCAAACAAATTCCAAGTGTGGAAAAACTGCAAAAAAAGTGTGATCGCACAATAGTTTTTTGGGATATTTTATTCACCGTGTTCACTATATGGTAAAACTGATGTGTCGGTGAGATGCCTCAGGTCAGTGCGAGTTTGTAGACACCAAACGTATATAGGTTTACTTGTATCTAAGGGGTTAAAAAAAATTCACAGGTTTGTCCAGTAAAAGTGGCGGACGTTTTATGCCATTTTCCGAAACCCGTAGCGTTCTCATTTTTCGGGATCTATGGCTCAGTGATGGCTTATTGTGTGCGTCTTGAGCTGCTGTTTCTAATGGTACCATTTTTGCGCAGATGCTACGTTTTGATCGCCTCTTATTGCATTTTGCGCAAAACTTGCGTCAACCAAAAAACGTAATTTTGGCGTTTAGAATTTTTTTGGGCGCTACGCCGTTTACTGATCAGATTAATTGATTTTATATTTTGATAGATCGGGCATTGCTGAACACGGCGATACCAAATATGTGTATATTTTTTTATTTTTTTTTACCCCTTAATTTTCAATGGGGCGAAAGGGGGGTGATTTGAACTTTTAGGGGTTTTTTTTATTATTTTTTAAAACTTTTTTTTACTTTTTTTTTTATTTTACTAGTCCCCCTAGGGGGCTATACCGATCAGCAATCCGATCACTCTGCCTTATCTGTACATCTCAGCTACAGAACTAAGATCTGCAGATATGGTGCTTTACTCTCTATGCTGGCACTATGGCGGCATTGAGAGGAAGTCACTCATGTTAGCTAAAGGCGTCATCACATGACCCTGTGCTACCATGGCAACCACCGAAAGTTACGTGATCACGTACGTGACTTCCGGTGGGGGCGGCGATAAGTAAATGTAATGGCTGCGCGCATATACATCTCACTGCCAGACTTTGGCAGCCAGATGTAAGGGGTTAAATGTTGCGAGTGGAAGCGATTCCACTCGTAACATGCAGGCACACATGTCAGCTGTTGAAAACAGCTGATATGTGCGCGGATCGCCGCAACCTGCCTACGGCAGGGGGCGGGGCTTAACCTCACACACTCCATGACGGATAGATCCATCCTTGGTCGTGACGGGGTTAAGCATATCGAGTGCAAATGCCACCTTTAGTGATCTTATCTATCTAGATTTTGATTTACTATGATTGAATGCATCATTGTATTTCAGCATGGTCCACATCCAGCAGGGTAATTAATATTATCTAGTATACTTACACTTCATGATCATCATTACCAACTTTTCAGTCTCCTTCTTGTAAAGGAGGTTATTCTATTCTTTGAATATGTCTGTAAAGAGTGATCAGTCTCCGCTTGAATGGGTTGAGGAGGCAAATCAAAGCTCCTTGGTGTAGAAAAGAACCTGGATCTGTGTAATTTGAAAAATGCACGTATACTTTGAAGATAGTGTTCTCTATTGTTTTTTTCCCTTTTAAATAAAATAATATAACACACGGGCAGTAAGTGACAACCAATGACTCCGTAACTTGAAGCTAATATGGCTATAATCTGTACAGCAGAGATGTATGTGCTAGTAGTATTATTCATGTAGATTGGAATAAAGACAATCCACACAAACATATAGACCAGCATGCTGAATGTGATATATCGAGCCTCATTATATTTTTCTGGTAATTTTCTGCCTTTGAAAGCTAGGACGAAACATATAAATGCAAGCAACCCAATGTAGCTAAGCATGATGACATAGGCTACGTTGGACCCTTCATTGCATTGCAGGATTAGGAGTTGTGGTATTCTGCGAATGGTACTAACACAAGGACTCTTTAACAAAACCCATATTAAACAAATAACCAACTGGATACTGGTTAAAAAAATAATAATAGCTAGTGGTTGAAAAGCAAAACCCATTACCTTTTGACCTCTGCTGCCTGACTCAAAAGCTAATATATTTCGCAAAGATTTGATTAAAATACAAGAAACTGTAACAGTAAAACTGATGCCGAAAATTGGTTGCCTGATTTGGCAAATAATTACGACAGGGTAACCAATAAATAATGCAGTATCTGCTAAACTCAACAAAAGTGATATATTTAATAGGTATGTATATCGACCTCCCGCTGCTTTTACTGCTGGTGTGTCAATATACTTTCTAAATAAAATTCCTATTACAAACACCAAAAGAAATCCAAAACTAGAAAATGTCATCAATGTAATAGCAAATGGGTTGTTCCAATGGAAATATTCCCTTGTCTTGTTCTCACATTGAGAGCTTCCATTTGTTGACCACTGATTTTCGGGACACTTCAGGCATTCAGACATATCTATAAACATGAAAAGTAAAAGTAAATCATATATCTGAAAAATAACAGAAGGGCAATAATATTGATAAAGAAGCAAGGAAAACCTGTCATGAGAATACATTAACAGGATTGAAATTAGTCAGCCTTAAGACGTTGCACTTAAGACAAGGACAAGGGATCATTAGTGAAAAACTCCTGGGCCATAATACAAAATCTATAAAAAGCTTCCTCGCGTACCATGTTCCATTTACAGTACTAAAGGTTTTGTTATATATTAAAGAAGTCTTCTGAAGCCATTATGTCCTACAGTCTAGGTACAACTGCTGCAACCCTATCGCTAGTAGAGTTGAGCGATGTTCGAGGTTCGCCAATTTCATGTTCGAGTGATTTTGGGGGGTGTTCGAGCTCGAGCTGTAACCTAAAAGCTCGACAGTTCTAGTTAGGTTCGAGAACGGTTCGATCAACAAAAACGTGGCTTTTCACAGTAAGGCTATGTGCACATGTTGCTATCTGCATGCGTCCTGCGTCCCCAGCACAATCCCTCTCTCTTTCCTACTCACCGATCACAGGCGTCTCGCTGCACGGCTGTCAGAAATCTACGGCGTCTTTTCCTCTTTAGAAAATGGCTGCCGCTTTATTATTCAATCAGGTATTCCGTGCTTTCCCCACACACCGGCGCCCATGATTAGTTGCAGTCAGACACGCCCCCCCACAATGAGTGACAGCTGTCTCACTGCAACCAATGATAGCCGCCGGTGGGCAGGTCTATATAGTGCAGTAAAATAAATGAATAATAATAAAAAAAAATGCGGTTCCCCCCATATTTGATACCAGCCAGGATAAAGCCGCACGGCTGGAGGCTGGTATTGTCAGGATAGAGAGCACCACGGTATGGGGAGCCCTCCAGCCTAACAATATCACCCAGCAGCCGCCCGGAATTGCCACATCCATTAGATGCAACAGTCCCGGGACTCCACCCAGCTCATCCCGAATTGCCCTGGTGCGTTGGCAATCGGGGTAATAATGAGTTTAATCATGCCAGGTGTCTTCCCGAGATACCTTCCATGATTAAACTGAAAGTGAAAGTAAATAAAAACACAGCGAAAAATCCTTTATTTAGACAAAAAACACCCTCTTTTACCATTTTATTAATTAACAAATACACATCCAGGTCCGAAATCATCCACACGACACTGTCAGCTCTGCTACATGAAGATTCAGCAGCACCGTAGAACATGATTGCGCTGTGTCTTTTCCACGTAGGAATAAAGTGCCTAACTTTATCATTAGAGGCAGTAGCTCAGTGGCTAGAGCGCTCGCTTAAGAAGCATAACTTTACGAATTCTAGTCCCAGTCCCGGTAAAGAATTTAATTTTTTTATTTTCGTTTTTTATTTTTAGTTTCGAGCTCGAACACCCCCCAAAATCACTCAAACATGATATTGGCGAACCTCGAACATCGCTCAACTCTACTAGCGATAGGGTTGCAGCAGTTGTACCTAGACTGTGGGACATAATGGCTTCAGAAGACTTCTTTAATATATAACAAAACCTTTAGTACTGTAAATGGAACATGGTATGCGAGAAAGCTTTTTATAGATTTTGTATTATGGCCCAGGAGTTTTTCACTAATGATCCCTTGTCACTTGAAGAACCATTTGTACGCTTTCTTAAAGTGGCTGCCCTACTTAAAGGGGTTTCCCCTTGAACAAAGTTAATTTTTAAATTGTAAACTCATTTTAATCAATAGATCTTGGAATATTTATAAGTTCCGCAATTGGATGTGCTTTTTAGGTTTTTGTACATTTGCACCTGCTATATGCTGTGTGTCTGACCGTACAGGGACATGGTCTGATGATACCACATCTACTGGGCCGGGAAGGACACAAAAGAGTATAAACACATTACAGCACGAATCATAGCTGATTCCATTTGTGAGGTAAAATATTTCCCTGTCTGTTTTTAAAAAAATGTTTTACCTAAAAGAAAGAATAATACTGTAATGTCTGTATACTCTTTATTGTGTCCTCCCTGGCCCAGGAAATGTGGTATGATCAGAACATATGCCTGTACGATCAGCCACATAATACTTAATAGTACATACATAATACTTAATAGGACATAATATTTATAAGATGTCAGCATAATGACATTGTTTTAAACACATCCAATTGTAGAAAGTATTATTATTGCAAGATCTATTCATTAAAATTAACCTTTTTTTTTGGGGGGGGGGAAACCCCTTTAATCGATTTAGGACTCGTATAAAAACATTGGATACTTACCTCCTACATCGGCGAGTTCCTGCAATGTTGCTGCTACTATTCACAGCAAAGGGACATTGTTGTGTCATGTGGCCACTGCATCTATATAGTCATGAGCGAGTACTAAAAAGCTCGGGTGCTCGAGGCTCGGGCCGAGCATCCCAAGATACTCGTGTACTCGGCCCGAGCACCGAGCCCAATGTTATCCTATGGGAGACCCGAGTATTTTTATGAAATGACCCCCGGCAGCATGCAGAAACCCTAAAAATGTCACAAAAGTCTCAGAAGAGTGCTCAAATGACATGGCAACAGCATGGGGAAGATCCCTTGAAGCATTTATCACTCAAAAGTCACAGCTGTGAACAATTTTTTCCGCGTTTTACGCCATTTTTACGGACTCACCAGAAAACCTTCCAAAATGACACCAAAATGAATTTTCATGGCGGAAATGTTAAGGGCACATACCCAATAGTGAGATAGAGCTGGTGTATGTTACTTTTGGAGATTACATGAAAGATTTTACGTGAAAACATTGTGTGGCACTTCGATGTCCCTGAGAAGAGACGTACATGAAGGCCTCTTGAGTCTAATGTGCCCATTTTGAGGAAGTGGGTCTATTGTAGTAAAGCCCTTTGGCAGGGCAGCCAAAAAATTGGGAGGCTCCATGTTGTCCCTGGATAGAGACGTGCATGAGGGCCTGTAAACCTGAAGTGCCCATTGTAAGGAAGTGGGTCTATTGTAGTAAAGCCCTTTGGCAGGGCAGCCAAAAATTGGGAGGCTCCACGTTGTCCCTTGATAGAGACGTGCATGAGGGCCTGTAAACCTGAAGTGCCCATTGTAAGGAAGTGGGTCTATTGTAGTATAGCCCTTTGGCAGGGCAGCCAAAAATTAGGAGGCTCCACGTTGTCCCTGGATAGAGACGTGCATGAGGGCCTGTAAACCTGAAGTGCCCATTGTAAGGAAGTGGGTCTATTGTAGTATAGCCCTTTGGCAGGGCAGCCAAAAATTAGGAGGCTCCACGTTGTCCCTGGATAGAAACGTGCATGAGGGCCTGTAAACCTGAAGTGCCCATTGTAAGGAAGTAGGTCTATTGTAGTATAGCCATTTGGCAGGGCAGCCAAAAATTGGGAGGCTCCACATTGTCCCTGGATAGAGACGTGCATGAGGGCCTGTAAACCTGAAGTGCCCATTGTAAGGAAGTGGGTCTATTGTAGTATAGCCCTTTGGCAGGGCAACCAAAAAATGGGAGGCTCCACGTTGTCCCTGGATAGAGACGTGCATGAGGGCCTGTAAACCTGAAGTGCCCATTGTAAGGAAGTAGGTCTATTGTAGTATAGCCCTTTGGCAGGGCAGCCAAAAATTGGGAGGCTCCACGTTGTCCCTGGATAGAGACGTGCATGAGGGCCTGTAAACCTGAAGTGTCCATTGTAAGGAAGTGGGTCTATTGTAGTATAGCCCTTTGGCAGGGCAGCCAAAAATTGGGAGGCTCCACATTGTCCCTGGATAGAGACGTGCATGAGGGCCTGTAAACCTGAAGTGCCCATTGTAAGGAAGTGGGTCTATTGTAGTAAAGCCCTTTGGCAGGGCAGCCAAAAATTGGGAGGCTCCACGTTGTCCCTTGATAGAGACGTGCATGAGGGCCTGTAAACCTGAAGTGCCCATTGTAAGGAAGTGGGTCTATTGTAGTATAGCCCTTTGGCAGGGCAGCCAAAAATTGGGAGGCTCCACATTGTCCCTGGATAGAGACCTGTTAGGTTCTTAGTGCGTCCGTGCTTGCATTTAAAAACCGCACGTGTGTGCCTGTTGGTGGCAGCGTTCAGGTGCACTTGTGTGCGTTTTGCACAAACTTGCATATAACGCACAAGTCTAGTGAATACACATCAGCACAGCATTGCAAAATGCACAATGGCGTTGGCAACGAACAAGGAAGTGGACGTGATGGTGGTGCAGGCAGAGACCGAGGTCGTGTGCAAGCTCTAATTTCGCCACAACAAAGGGCCACATCTACTCGTGTCTTCCACACGGTCAAGTGTCAGTAGCCGTGATACTGCACCGCACATTTCAGAACCTGATCCTCCTTCCTACCACCAGGCCAAGTACACGTCCACGGACATTACTGATCCCACACTTGGACACTCGGAAGAGCTGTTCACGTTTCCATTCACACATTCTGGCCTCTCACCAGCTCCTGTTGAAGTGGGCCATGACGAGATTGTATGTACAGATGCCCAAATATTTGAGCAGCCACGTTCTCACGAAGTTGGCAACGTGTCTCAACAAGGGGTGGACGATGATGAGACACAATTGTCAGGAAGTCAGGAGGAGGAGCAGGGTGCGGAAGAGGAAGACGACGTGGTGGATGATCCAGTAACTGACCCAACCTGGCAGGAGGATATGCAGAGCGAGGACAGCAGTGCACAGGGGGAGGGAGGCGTAGCATCCCAACAGGCAGTAAGAAGCAGGGTGGTGGCCCCAGGCAGACGTCAGGCAACCGTTCCCTGGAACAACAACACGACACAAGGTGCCTGTACAAATGTTAGGTCTTCCCGAGTCTGGCAGTTTTTTAAGTTGGCTCCAGATGATTCTAAAAAGGCCATTTGCAACACCTGCCATGCCAGCATCAGCAGGGGTACCAAAACTAGCAGCCTGACCACCACCAGCATGATCAGGCACATGTCAGCCAAGCACCCGACTTTGTGGGATGTACAACAGAGTCGAGGAGCAGTGCTTGCTGATGTCACTGCTACGTCTTCGCTTGTTGTGCATGCGAGCCAATACCCTGTCCATGCTGCCCGCGAACAAGCCTCCTCCGGCCCTGCACCTGCAGTTGCCCACGCAGAAATAACACCATCATCAAGCATGTCCTTGTCCCAGTGCAGCGTTCAGTTATCCATTCAGCAAACCTTTGAACGCAGGCGCAAATACACTGCCAACGCCCCACATGCCACACTTCTAAATGCTAACATTTCGCGACTGCTTGCGCTGGAAATGTTGCCTTTTAGGCTGGTGGAGACAGAAGCATTCCGCGACCTGATGGCGGCAGCTGTCCCACGTTACTCGGTCCCCAGCCGCCACTATTTCTCCCGGTGTGCCGTCCCCGCAATGCACAACCACGTGTCACAAAACATCACACGTGCCCTGAACAATGCTGTTTCAGCCAAAGTCCACCTAATCACAGACAAGTGGACAAATGCTTGTGGGCAAGGCCGCTACATCTCGTTGACGGCACACTGGGTTAATATTGTGGAAGCTGGGACCCAGTCTGAGCGAGGGACAGAACACGTCCTTCCCACACCAAGTTTTGCAGGCCCTACCTCAGTCAGGGTTTCACCCACACTCTACAGCTCCGGAATGTCATGCTCCTCAGCCTCCTCCTCCTCCTGCGCATCCTCATCCACTTTACCCTCCACACCAGTCCCAAGCTGGAAGTATCGCGGGCGGAGGAGGGGACGCTGCGCTCTCCCACTGCTCGGGTCCGGCTGCCGCTGCTCTACGGCTGCTGCTGCTCGGTGGCTCGAGCGATGGCCGGATCCCGGGGACTCGAGCGGTGCTCCTCGCCCGTGAGTGAAAAGGGGTGGTTTGGGTTTTGGGGATATTGTTTGTGACGCCACCCACGGTTGTGGTGATTGTGTGGACACCACCGCTGCTCTGGACGGGGATCCCGGGAGCCTGTGACAGGGAGCAGCTTTGTTGTTATTTCTCCCCTCCGTGGGTAGGGGGGTTGGTTGTCCCAGGGCCCGGTTATGGGGTAGAGATGGATGACAGGCGGGTTGCGGGGCCTGATGAGGTGCAGGGTTGCAGGGGCAGCGCTGTGCCGCACGGCACGGAGGTACTCACTCAGCCCAATGATGATGACACAGTTCACGGTAAAACAAGCGGCTGGATGGATGGGTCCCTCGGACGGCTGCGGTTGTTCCTCCCTGCAGGTTAGCGATGACTGTCTCTCCCTGCACCTAAGTTCAGTGTTGGTAGCGATG
Organism: Anomaloglossus baeobatrachus; assembly: GCF_048569485.1. NCBI lineage: Eukaryota > Metazoa > Chordata > Amphibia > Anura > Aromobatidae > Anomaloglossus > Anomaloglossus baeobatrachus. The sequence goes on from NC_134355.1 coordinate 313,548,100, forward strand.
GGTTCCCACCGGTAACCTGCTCCCTGACCTGGATATGGGCCGGAGGAGCCCCTTTTGCCCACAGGCGCTGGCCCTGGGAGACGGTTGCCCTTGGCGGTGGCGGTGTCTCCCCTTCACGGTTGGACGATTGCCTTCTATCGGGACTTGGCTGTTTGGAAACCTGGAGGTCCCCTTCACTAATGGATTTGGCAAATTCACGGCGACTCCAAGCCTTGCCGGGATCCGAAAGGCCCCTGCCAATGGTGCTGGCTTCTCTTTGTATACCGGTCCAGTACCGCCGGGTCACCACCCGTCCACGGTCCTTACGGCAGACTCCAATCGGCCTCCACTGCAGACGGTCACCACATCCTGCCAACCTTGCTGTCCTGTCCGGGCCACACACCCGGACCAACTTCAGGCTCTTTGCTGTCACTTTTCTCCTCTCTACTACTTTCCTCCTTCCACTTCCTTAGCTTAACTCTCACTGCCTGTGTTTTTCCTCCTCCAGGACTGTGAACTCCTTGGTGGGTGGAGACAAACCGCCTGGCTCCACCCCCTGGTGTGGACAACAGCCCCTGGGGAAGGCAACAAGGATTTTGTGTTTTGACTATGATGTGCCTACAGGGAGTGTGGGGTGTGTAAGTGTTGTGCTCTGTGGCCCCTGGCTTGTCCAGGGCGACACAGAAGCACTGCAGCACTGCCTCGGCGAAGCGGCAACAGGCTGTGCTGAAGCTAATCTGCATAGGTGACAAACCCCACAATGCAGAAGAGGTGTGGACAGCTCTGAAACAGCATGCAGATCACTGACTCACACCTCTGAACCTAAAGCCAGGAAAGGTTGTGTGTGACAATGGCCGGAACCTGGTTGCGGCTTTGAGGCGAGGCCAGCTGACACATGGTCCATGCGTGGCCCATGTGCTCAACCTCGTGGTTCAGCGGTTTCTAAAGTCATACCCAGAGCTGTCTGATCTGCTGGTAAAAGTTCGCCGCCTGTCTGCACATTTTCGAAAGTCACCTACTGCTTCAGCCGGCCTTGCCGGCTTTCAGCGCCATTTGCATCTTCCGGCTCACAGACTGGTGTGTGATGTCCCCACGCGTTGGAATTCAGCTCTGCACATGTTGGTCAGAATATGTGAGCAGAAGAGGGCAGTTGTTGAGTACCTGCATCACCTAAGCCGTAGGGAAATGGGTCAAACTCCACACATAACACCTGAGGAGTGGAGATGGATGTCCGACCTATGTACTATCCGCCAAAACTTTGAGGACTCCACCAAGATGGTGAGCGGCGATGACGACATTATTAGCGTCACCATACCGCTTCTCTGCCTTCTAAAATGGTCTCTGCTCAAAAACAAACATGATGCATTGCAGGCGGAGCGCGATGAGTTGGAGCAAGAAACAGTAGTGGGTGTAGGTGATAAGACACAGCCCAGCCTCGTCTCATCACAACGTGCAGTGGAGGACTATGACGAGGAGGAGGATGAAGACATGGAGCAACTCTCCGGCCAAATTGAGGATATGACATGCAGTCATATCCTCGGTTCAGCGTGGCTGGCCAGAGGACAGGGTAGATGATGAGGAGGAGGAGGAGGACAGCATGTTCAGTCATCGTGTTGGTCAGGATACTGAAGTTATGGCTGTTAAGAGTCTGGCACACATGGCTGACTTTATGGTAAGCTGCCTGTCTCGTGACCCTCGCGTTAAGAACATCTTGGCCGACAATCATTACTGGTTGGTAACACTGTTAGACCCACGCTAAAAGGAGAACTTTATGTCTCTTATTCCCGAGGCGGAGAGGTCAGGAAAAATGCAGCAGTTCCGGAAGGCCATAGTCACGGAAGTAGGCAAAGCATTCCCCTCACAAAACGCTAGCGGCATAGGTCAGGAATCAGTGGACAACCAAGGCGTACAGCCAAGAGGGGCACAAGTCCAATCCGCCAGAGGTAGGGGAACAGTCTTTAAGATGTGGGACAGTTTTCTCAGCCCCTCACATACCACAGCCCCTGGGGTGCGGGGTAGTGCCACAAGAAATCCTAAGTTTGCCCAGATGCTCAAGGAGTACCTTGCAGATCAAACAACTGTACTCCGACATTCCTCTGTGCCTTACAATTAATGGGTATCCAAGCTGGACACGTGGCATGAATTGGCTCTCTACGCCTTGGAAGTCCTGGCCTGCCCTGCCGCTAGCGTTTTGTCAGAGCGTGTTTTTAGTACCGCAGGTGGAATCATTACAGATAAACGCACCCGCCTGTCAACTGAAAATGCTGACAGGCTGACTCTGATCAAGATGAACAAGGGTTGGATTGGGCCAGACTTCACCACACCACCAGCAAATGACAGCGGAATTTAAAGTTTGTAACGGGAATTTGCCATGTACCTCCACTCACCCATGGTAACACACTTCTGGACTTTGGCTAATCGCTGGACTGCTCCTCCTTCTCCTCATGCGCCATCATGATGACCGTTACAATAGTTAGGCCATTGTTTCAGGTATACCCCCAGTGGTAAATTTTTTCGCCCATTCTTTCAGAATGAGCATTACAATGACAGGAGACCCGCTCCTTTGCAATGGGAACAATGTTTTGAGGCCCTCATGCACATCTCTATCCAGGGACAATGTGGAGCCTCCACATTTTTGGCTGCCCTGCCTAAGGGGCACTTTGCACACTGCGACATCGCAGGTGCGATGTCGGTGGGGTCAAATTGAAAATGACGCACTTCCGGCATCGCATGCGACATCGCAGTGTGTAAAGGCTGGATGATACGATTAACGAGCGCAAAAGCGTCGTAATCGTATCATCGGTACAGCGTCGGCGTAATCCATAATTACGCTGACGCAATGGTCCGATGTTGTTCCTCGCTCCTGCGGCAGCACACATCGCTGTGTGTGAAGTCGCAGGAGCGAGGAACGTCTCCTACCGGCCTCACTGCGGCTTCCGTAGGATATGCGGAAGGAAGGAGGTGGGCAGGATGTTTACATCCTGCTCATCTCCGCCCCTCCGCTCTGATTGGCCGCCTGCCGTGTGACGTCGCAGTGACGCCGCACGACCCGCCCCCTTAACAAGGAGGCGGGTCGCCGGCCACAGGGACGTCGCACGGCAGGTGAGTGTGTGTGAAGCTGGCGTAGCGATAACTTTCGCTACGCCAGCTATCACCACATATCGCTGCTGCGACGGGGGCGGGCACTATCGCACTCGGCATCGCAGCATCGGCCTGCGATGTCGTAGTGTGCAAAGCCCGCCTAAGGGCTATACTACAATAGACCCACTTCCTTACAATGGGCGCTTCAGGTTTACAGGCCATCATGCACGTCTCTATCCAGGGACAATATGGAGCCTGACGCTGCCACCAACTGCCACACACGTGCGGTTTTTAAATGCAAGCACGGACGCACTAAGAACCTAACAGGTTTTTAGGAGCGACAATTACTGAGAAGTCTGACACTATCAGACACTGCTGACTGACGTGTATTATTCACTAGACTTGTGCGTTATATAATAGTTTGTGCAAAACGTGCACCTGTACGCTGCCACCGACAGGCACACACGTGCGGTTTTTAAATGCAAGCACGGACGCACTAAGAACCTAACAGGTTTTTAGGAGCGACAATTACTGAGAAGTCTGACACTATCAGACACTGCTGACTGACGTGTATTATTCACTAGACTTGTGTGTTATATAATAGTTTGTGCAAAACGTGCACCTGTACGCTGCCACCGACAGGCACACACGTGCGGTTTTTAAATGCAAGCACGGACGCACTAAGAACCTAACAGGTTTTTAGGAGCGACAATTACTGAGAAGTCTGACTCTATCAGACACTGCTGACTGACGTGTATTATACACTAGACTTGTGCGTTATATAATAGTTTGTGCAAAACGTGCACCTGTACGCTGCCACCAACTGCCACACACGTGCGGTTTTTAAATGCAAGCACGGACGCACTAAGAACCTAACAGGTTTTTAGGAGCGACAATTACTGAGAAGTCTGACACTATCAGACACTGCTGACTGACGTGTATTATTCACTAGACTTGTGCGTTATATAATAGTTTGTGCAAAACGTGCACCTGTACGCTGCCACCGACAGGCACACACGTGCGGTTTTTAAATGCACCCACGGACGCACTAAGAACCTAACAGGTTTTTAGGAGCGACAATTACTGAGAAGTCTGACACTATCAGACACTGCTGACTGACGTGTATTATTCGCTAGACTTGTGCGTTATATAATAGTTTGTGCAAAACGTGCACCTGTACGCTGCGACCGACAGGCACACACGTGCGGTTTTTAAATGCAAGAACGGACGCACTAAGAACCTAACAGGTTTTTAGGAGCGACAATTACTGAGAAGTCTGACACTATCAGACACTGCTGACTGACGTGTATTATTCACTAGACTTGTGCGTTATATAATAGTTTGTGCAAAACGTGCACCTGTACGCTGCCACCGACAGGCACACACGTGCGGTTTTTAAATGCAAGCACGGACGCACTAAGAACCTAACAGGTTTTTAGGAGCGACAATTACTGAGAAGTCTGACACTATCAGGACTGTTTTAGACTGTGTACACCAGCCCCAGATATGATGAAGGCTGTTATACGGTCACCACTAGGAATGGCTATATTCCCTGCCTGCCTGCCTGCCTGTATACTGCTACAATAGTCCTGAGAAGGACTCTTCTGGTCACTAGCCTGTATTCCGACCTGGCTATACCCTGCCTGTATACAGCAACAATAGTCCTGAGAAGGACTCTGCTACTGTACTCCGACCTGGCTATACCCTGCCTGCCTGTATACAACTATAATAGTCCTGAGAAGGACTTTTGGTCACACTGTTTGCAGCCCTGCTACGGAACTAACTATAAAGGGCCGCAAAGCTTTCCCTGAAGCAGCAACACTCTCCCTGCACTCACTGTCTGGATGGCTGTGAGCAGAGCACAGCGCGCCCGCCGGTATAAAGGCTCGGTCACGCTGTGCAGGCCGGCCAATCACTGCAATTCCACAACTAACAGGGCTGTGGCATTGCAGTGGTCTGCCAGCCAATCCCTGCATGAGGGCTGGCTCTCAAAAGAGCGCCAACATGCAGGGATGAAGACCACGAGTACAGCACGAGTATCGCGAGATTACTCGGTCCCCGCCGAGTAGCCCGAGTACAGTGATACTCGTGCGAGTACCGAGTAGTAACAAGCATACTCGCTCATCACTACATCTACATAATGGCTGTTGTTTGGCTGCAGCCCATCAATATTGCATCAGAGAGAACAAGTAAAGGCTGTAGCCAAACAACTGCAGAATAATGTAATATTAGTGATAATCAAAAGATGAGCACTAAAATCTGAACACTAGTTTGCAGGTTTGCATTATCCCAACAGAAGATCCCTTAAAGGCTGAGATTGTAAACAAAAAACAAAAAAACAAAAGCAAGTGTCCTGCAACAAATAATTAAGAGTATGGCCTCCAATATATATGCAATAATAAAAGCAAAGATCATACTTTTATTATTGCACTACTTGATCAAGCATCGTGGTTGCTTGAACTCAATGCTCTAGTCCCCGCCACCCATGCTTCGCAGCTGTTTTTTACACACTGTATATTCGGGGATTGCCTGACAATTACAGTAATGCCATAGCCATGTTGCATCATCGGGTCTTATATGAGACTCTTGGTGTGATGCTTGGTATAGTACAATTCAGGGAGAGTTGATATAGGAGGGACAGCTTGGATTAGAGCAGGGTTTTACACTTGTATCCTGTAGTGACTTTCATGTGGCAGTAAAAGGTGTTCTTAGGCTGGTTTATATCTAATATCTAAAGCTCAGTGTATGTGTGTATAGATGTGTTTATGTGTGTTTGTATGTATGTGTGTATATCCGCTAAAGGAATCCGCACCGTCGCATGTACAATCATGAAATTTTGCACAGACACTCCATGTGACTCAGAGAACATCATAGACTATGTTTGGGTGAGAAAATTTAACCCCATGCTTTCCAGTTACTCTACAAAAATCCTGCAGCCAGTAAACTGAATGGAGCTGGTTCCTGCAGGCTATAAATAGCAACTGTCAGTGGTTGCTATAGTAACAAAATAAACTGTTAGTATAAGAAGCTTATGTGTGAGGTAAAAAGATGTCGGTGGTGAGACGGATAGAGAGAGACAGAAAAAGAAAGAGACACAGACAGAGACAGACGGGGAAAGAGACAGACGGGGAAAGAGACAGCTCTGGAAAGAGACAGCCCTGGAAAGAGACAGGCGGGCAAAGAGACAGGTGGGAAAAGAGACAGACGGGCAAAGAGACAGACAGGCAAAGAGACAGACGGGCAAAGAGACAGACCTAGAAAGAGACAGGCCTAGAAAGAGACAGACCTAGAAAGAGACAGACCTAGAAAGAGACAGCCCGGAAAAAAAGACAGCCCTGGAAAGAGACAGCCCTGGAAAGAGAGACAGACCTGGAAAGAGACAGACCGGGAAAGAGACAGACCGGAAAGAGACAGACCGGGAAAGAGACAGACCAGGAAAGAGACAGACCTAGAAACAGAAAGCCAGGCAAAGAGACAGATGGGGAAAGAGACACACGGGCAAAGAGACAGACCTGAAAAGAGACAGATCATGAAACAGACAGAGCGGGAAAGAGACAGACCTGGAGAGAGACAGCCCTGAAAAGAGACAGATCTGGAGAGAGACAGCCCTGGAGAGAGACAGCCGTGGAGAGAGACAGCCCTGGAAAGAGACAGCCCTAGAAAGAGACAGCCCTAGAAAGAGACAGACGGGCAAAGAGACAGACGGGCAAAGAGACAGCCTGGTAAAAAGACAGCCCTGGAAAGAGGCAGACCTGGAAAGAGGAAGACCTGGAAAGAGACAGACCGAGAAAGAGACAGACCGGGAAAGAGACAGACTGGGAAAGGGACAGACCAGGAAAGAGACAGACCTAGAAACAGACAGCCAGGCAAAGAGACAGATGGGCAAAGAAACAGACCTGGAAAGAGACAGAGCGAGAAAGAGACAAAGCAGGAAAGAGACAGACCTGGAGAGAGACAGTCCTGAAAAGAGACAGACCTGGAGAGAGACAGCCCTGGAGAGAGACAAACCTGGAAAGAGACAGCCCTGGAAACAGACAGATGGGCAAAGAGACAGATGGGCAAAGAGACAGACCTAGAAAGAGACAGCCCTAGAAAGAGACAGCCCGGCAAAGAGACAGCCTGGAAAAAAAACAGCCCTGGAAAGAGGCAGACCTGGAAAGAGGAAGACCTGGAAAGAGACAGACCGAGAAAGAGACAGACCGAGAAAGAGACAGACTGGGAAAGGGACAGACCAGGAAAGAGACAGACCTAGAAACAGACAGCCAGGCAAAGAGACAGATGGGCAAAGAAACAGACCTGGAAAGAGACAGAGCGAGAAAGAGACAAAGCAGGAAAGAGACAGAGCGGGAAAGAGACAGACCTGGAGAGAGACAGCCCTGAAAAGAGACAGACCTGGAGAGAGACAGCCGTGGAGAGAGACAAACCTGGAAAGAGACAAACCTGGAAACAGACAGATGGGCAAAGAGACAGATGGGCAAAGAGACAGACCTAGAAAGAGACAGACCTAGAAAGAGACAGCCCAGAAAAAAACAGGCCTGGAAAGAGACAGCCGTGGAAAGAGAAAGCCCTGGAAAGAGACAGACCTGGAAAGAGACAGACCTGGAAAGAGATAGACCTGGAAAGAGACAGACCGGGAAAGAGACAGACCAGGAAAGAGACAGACCTAGAAACAGACAGCCAGGCAAAAAGACAGCCGGGCAATGAGACAGCTGGGCAAAGAGACAGACGGGCAAAGAGACAGAGAGAGAGAGACAGACCGATACAGAGATTGAGACAGATAGACTGATGTAAATACAGACAGAGAGATAGAAACAGATAGACAAGGAAAGAAACAGACAGCGAGACAGACAGACAGCGACACACAGACAGAGACTGTGCAAGGGACAGAGAGACAGTTACTATGCCGGGCAACGCCCGGGTACTACAGCTAGTTAATACATAAATTGAAAAAACAAATAAATAATAGCAGCCCACAGCTGTCTGCTTTACCTTGGCCTTTTTTAAAATTTATTTATTTCTAAATAAGTAATTTTAAAAAACAGCATGGGGTGCCCCTTATTTCTGATAACCAGCTGGGTAAAGCAGACAGCTGTATATTATCAGGCTGGGAAGGCCCATGGTTATTGGGCCGTTCCCAGTCTAAAAATAGCTACCTGCAGCTGCCCCAGAATTGGTGCATCATATTAGATGTGCCAATTCTGGCACTTTTCCCTGGCACTTTTTCCTGGCTCTTCTTGATTGTCCTGATGTGGTTGCAATAGGGATAATGGTTTATGGGGTTGAGATCAGCTGTAAATTATCAGCTGACGTCAAGTCCAGGGTTTAGAAATTGAGAGACATATATTAGACACCTCATTACTAACCCAATAAGTATAAAGTTAAAAAAACCCACACACTAGAAAAATTATGTTATTTTAATAAAGACTCCCCACACTATCCCGCATTCTCCAATATATTTGCACCAGGGCAATCAGGAAGAGCCGTGCAAAGCACCAGAATTGGCGCATCTGATATGAATCACTAATTCTGGGGCAGCTGGGGGCTGCTGTTTTTAGGCTTTGAATGGCCACACGATTTGAGTAATGAGCACTTGAGCACTTAAGTGCTCGCTCATCACTACTGCCTTTATTTTGTATATTTGGAGTATGAGAATAAGTCATTTACTGTGCGGTGTCTGATGTACTCTGCTCTACTCTAAAAATTGCTTATTTTGCCTAGTGATAGAGTGATAGGAGTCACATGACAGAAGACTCTGTGCATCCAAGAATACATACAGTTTTTTTCATTCCTCTATGCTGTTAATTCCAATGACATCATAACCGAACTACAATTGCAATTATTGCAAAAGGGAAATCCAATCACAGTGGAAACATTCAAGCTATGCACTAAATTATGATTCATAAGGTATACTGTATATATTATTATTAGATATATGTGAATACAGTGACTGTAATAAAAACAATCTATTCAATCTTATTCAAACCATTAACTTATATGACTTTTTACCTACCACTTATATTGGCATAATATCCTTCAGCGCACAATACACAGTCATAACAGCAGGAAATTTCGGAGTGTTTTTTGTAAGTTCCTGGCTCACATGTTTTTGAACAATTTGAAAAAGGAACCTGAAAACAATGTAGAATACCAATGTTAGGCTTCACTTCCAGATATATATTTGCAGCCTGAAAACAAAAATATTAGTAACATATTAGTTAAAAATAATGGGCAAAAATACAATTTTGTTAGTTCACTAGATGTTTATACTGTAGAGACTATAATACACATGTCAAGTTCTTCAAGTAACAAAAGATGTTGGAGGAAGGATCTTCAATGTTGTATTTGATCATGCCTGATCCTTTATTGTCACAGGAGAAAATCTATTAAGGGGTCTGGCAACTACGTATCTCCCTTTACCCATATAAAAGCATGCACTCTCGGCCGAGCAACACGTGCATGTTTATGGTGGAATCATAAGTAAAATCTGTCAGACAAATTAGCTGTTTCACAGAGGTTTTCCTATCTTAAGGGTGCTTTACACGCTACAATAAATCTTACGATGTGTCAGCGGTTTCACGTCGTAAGTGACGCACATCCGGCATTGTAAGTATGATTGTAGCGTGTAAAACCTCTGTGCAATTGTGATTGAACGAAAATCCGTTCATCGCATGCACGTCGTTCATTTCTCAAAGATTGAACGTGCGGTTGTGCAATGTTCCCGAGGCAGCACACATCGCAGTGTGTAACACCCTGTGAACATTGAACGACAGCTTACCTCCGTCCGCGGCTCCCGCCGACAATGCGGAAGGAAGGAGGTGGGTGGGATGTTTACGTCCCGCTCATCTCCGCCCCTCCACTTCTATTGGCCGGCTGCCGCATGACGTCGCTGTGACGCCGAACGTCCCTCCCACTCTAGGAAGTGGATGTTCGCCGCCCACAGCGAGGTCGTATGGACGGGTAAGTACGTGTGACAGCTTTTAATCGATTATGTGGCCCAATCAAAAAATTTAATCTGCCGCACATATGATGGGGGCGGGTTACATCGCATACGATATCGTATGCGAAATTGAAAGGTGTAAAGCAGGCTTTACAAATTAATATTATATCAATAAGGGTATGACCGCATTTTGCGTTTTTACCTGCGTTTCTGCAGCGTTTTGAGCTGCAGCGTTTTCATGCCAAAAGGCATGCGTTTTGCTTTACCATAATAGTCTATGGAAAAGGTTGATTTCTATACCGCACTTTACGTTTTAAAACGCTGCGTTTAATTTGCATATTTTGTGGCAAAAACCATGCATTCAAAGAAGCAGCATGTCAATTGTTTTTACCATTTTGGGTGCGTTTTGCTAACGTTGAAGTCAATGAGAAATGGCAAAAAACAAGAAACTTCAAATTTCAAGCGTTTTACCTGCTTTTTAGGTGCAGAAAACATGCGTTTTGGACTTCAAAAACGCATGCTTTTCTGGCATTAAAATAATGGAATAATATGTCCCTTTATACACACACAGTCCGACAATTAAATTTAAGAAAATTTTGCTTTTATTGCTATTTTTCAATAAATATTATAAAACCGCAATAATATCATTAAATATAACTATTTTCTTTATTAATTCACAAAATATATATGTATTATTTTTTTTTCTCTTTTTTCATTCTGTTTGACTATTTAATCTTTATTTAGCAGTGTCTTGATGTTCAAAACGCATCTGTCAAAACGCAAGGGAAAAAGCATGTAAATAGCGCTGAAAACGCATCTAAAACGCGGTAAATACGCATGCGTTTTTAGCGCTAAATTTCTGGAAAAGGCAACTTTGGCTAAATCAATTAAGGCAAAAACGTGCGTTCTGAACTGCAAGTAGCACAACGCAAAGTGCGGTCATAGCCTAAAACATGATATCACGTTAACATCCAGGGTTGTGCCCTCTCTTCCACTGATTCTGTTAATAAAGGTCCTGCAACACTTTTTTTTTTAGTACATATGTTTTCAATGGAATGGAGTACTGCACTTTCAGAAAGATCCAGTGGCTGGTGTTAGGAAACCTTAGCACGGGACTCTAACCCCTCTTTCACAGTGTCACTTTGTCACTCGAGGCAAAAACGAAAAATTCAGCTTTTAGCCAGTCATTAAGTTGCTGCAGACATACTTCAGCATTATTATTCTGAAAGGTAACATGGTAATGATAAAACCGGAATATATTAAAATGTATAATTAATTACCTTAGTTTCAGTGGTATATCTATAGCAGGCTCAAGGGGTGCAGTTGTATGCTGGCATGGGGTCTACAGGGGCCTAAGTGGTCCCTTTGACCCATATGTAAAGGCCAAAGTTATTTAAGACCTAAAATAATTTGCAGGCCTATAAGCTGTAAGTTATTCCGCTGTTTACTTTTATGCATGACGTGTTTCTAAAGTTTTACACTTTCATCATTGTGTCAGGGGCTTAGTTGTTTTCACCTGTCTACTTTTTTTTTATGTATGGAGAAGTAATTAAAGACGTTGACAAGCCATTAAAATAAATCTGAAAATAGCTTAGAATGTTTAAAAAATAATGTCATACTCACCTTACCAATCTTTCATTCTGCAGGTAAGCTTTCTGGTCCACTGCCTGTCTCTGTACTTCGACACATCTAGTCACCGGTCATATATCCACAAGACAACTGCAGCTAATCACTTCTTGGCAATTAGCTAGACTAAATGTATAAGTTACTGGCTGTTTGAATCTGACATGGAGTTTCAACATACTCAGGAGGAATTCCCCAGCAAATTGTGTTGTCGATTTTCTCAAATTTTTGTTACCCTTGTAAAAAAATAATTTTCAAGGTCCTGTGTTTAAAAGTTCTGCAAAGCATCTGTGAGTTCAAGATTCTCACCACACTCCTGGAGTAATTTGTGGGTAATTTCTGCTATTTTGGTGCCTCAGTAGTCCTTTTTTTTATTATTGATCAACAACTATGTTATCACTCAACCCAAAAAACTCATAACTATCAAAGCTTAATATTTTTGGAAGTTGGAGTGTTTGTTTTTTTTTTTAGATTTGGCTATCTTAGGAGGATATCTGTTTGTGCAGGTAACTATTACTGTGGAGAATTATTAGGCAACTTAAAAAAAACAAATATCTTCCCATCTCACTTGTTTATTTTCACCAGGTAAACCAATATAACGGCACAATATTTAGAAATAAACATTTCTGACATGCAAAAACAAAACCCCCAAAAAATAGTGATCAATATAGCCACCTTTCTTTATGATGACACTCAACAGTCTACCATCCAAAGATTCTGTCAGTTGCTTGATCTGTTTATGATCAACATTGCATGCAGCAGCCACCACAGCCTCCCAGATACTGTTCCGAGAGGTGTACTTTTTTCGCTCCCTGTAGATCTCACATTTTATGAGGGACCACAGGTTCTCTATGGGGTTCAGATGAGGTGAAAAAGGGGGCCATGTCATTATTTTTTCATCTTTTAGTCCTTTACTGGCCAGCCACGCTGTGGAGTAGTTGGATGCATGTGATGGAGCATTGTCCTGCATGAAAATCATGTTTTTCTTGAACGATACAGACTTCTTCCTGTACCACTGATTGAAGAAGTTGTATTCCAAAAACTGGTACTAGGTCTGGGAGCTGAGCTTCACTCCATCCTCAACCCGAAAAGGTCCCAAAAGTTCATCTTTGATGATACCAGCCCATACCAGTATCCCACCTCCACCTTGCTGACGACTGAGTTGGAGTGGTGTTCTCTGCCCTTTACTGATCCATCCTCTGGCCCATCCATCTGGCCCATCAAAAGTCACTCTTATTTCATCAGTTCATAAAACCTTTGAAAAATCAGTCTTAAGATATTTCTTGGACCAGTCTTGATGTTTTATCTTATGTTTCTTGTTAAAAGGTGGTCGTTTTTCAGCCTTCCTTACCTTGGCCATGTCCCTGAGTATGGCACACCTTGTGCTTTTTGATACTCCAGTAAAGTTGCAGCTCTGAAATATGGCCAAACTGGTGACAAATGGCATCTTGGCAGCTTCACACTTGATTTTCCTCAATTCATGAGCAGCTATTTTGCGCCTTTTTTGCCCAACACGCTTCTTCCGACCTTGTTGGCTATTTGCCATGAAACGCTTGATTGTTCAGTGATCACGCTTCAAAAGTTTGGCAATTTCAAGACTGCTGCCTCCTTCTGCAAGACATCTCACAATTTTGGACTTTTCAGAGCCCGTCAAATCTCTCTTCTGACCCATTTTGCCAAAGGAAAGGAAGTTGCCTAATAATTAAGCACCCCTTATATAGGGTGTTGATGTCATTACACCCCACCCATCCTCATTACAGACATCCTCATCACCTGATTTACTTAAATGGTAGTTAGCTCTCAAGCCTATACAGCTTGGAGTAGGAAAACATGTATAAAAAGTATGATGTGATCAAAATACTCATTTGCCTAATAATTCTGCACATGTTTTATTACAGTCTTTTTAAACAATGTTAAAAAAAAACAAAACATAAAAGTTGAAATCATCCCTCTTTTGCCCCTTTAACAATAAAGATAATAAGAACATGTAATCAAAAATACAGATATGTGGTAACGCTGTGTTCAGAATAGTCAGATCTATCAAAATATATACACAATTAACCTGATCTGTAAAAACACAAAAAATTTAAGAAAGCCAAAATTGTTTTTTTTTAAGTCACTGCAATAACACAAAAAATGCTGTAACAAGGGATCAAAACATGATAACTAACCCAAAATGGTATCAATAAAAAATGTAGGGGGGCAAACTTCTGTTTTTTTTTCACCACTAAAATAAAAAAAAAAACTAGACTTGCTTTCTATCATCATAATCATACAGATGTGGAGAATCATATTTGAAGGTCAATTCTACCATAAAATGACCACTGTAAAATAATTATCCAACAAAAAAGACTCATGGTCACATAGTATGAGATATTGAAACATCGGTAAAGTGCCAATATGCGTCTGTCTACATTAATAAACCAGATTGAAATTATAATTGTCTGGGACATATCAGGGGGTAAAGGTATCTCGAAAAGCCATTAACCCATTACTGTAAAAAGACCTAAAGCAATGGGGGGAGGATAAAGTGCCGATATGCATAAAAGTGCAATCAAATAGAGTGACCAGTGTCAATACCTCATATCATAAAGAAATGGAGCACCCCACAGGGTCTTGGGAAATACTTGTCACCGGGCAGGTAAGGGTCAGGGGATGTCACGGGTGGCTCTGCTCGGTTTCGTGACCCCGAGGTGTCCACAAAAGGGAGATGTGAAGGAAGGAGAGGTGATGAGGATGAAGGAGTTGAGGAATGTTGGGAGTAGTTGTGTCGTGACGCCACCTGTGGTGTGCAGCAAGGGATTAGCCGCTGCTGCGGGTGCTGTCCTCTGGGGTGGATGGTGTCGCAGCTCGGATGGTTCTGTTCACCACAGGTAGAGCCAGGCTCCAGGGGAGGATGATGGTGGGTGGTGACAACCGGTGGTGCTGGAGTATGGGCTGATAGAGTGGATGATGGTGGGTGGTGACAACCGGTGGTGCTGGAGTATGGGCTGATAGAGTGGATGCGGTTCAAGGTCTTTTACTCACTGTTAAGTCATCACCCTTGGAGTGCTGGTTTCTGTCGTGATGGGCCCCAGCCAATCCTGGGTAGTTCAGAGGCCACCTCCAGTGTTGTGGACTGTGAGACTTTCCTTTCTGCGCTCTTTAGTGTGGATCCCTGTGACTTGAGGTTACTTAGGGACCCCAGTGTCCTTGGGATTAGTTTCCGTCCCATCCGCATGCAGTGAGAGTCAATTGTTGGGCCTGACCATGATCACAACTCCTAGCTCTATCTGCTGCTGTGCTCCGGGATCTTGTGGTGGGCAAAAAGATGTGAAATCCCCTTTCCTGCAGACTCTGGTGGTGCAACCTGAAGTATACGCCACCTTTGGGCTCTGCACCCTAAGCTGCACTGGTTCTGAGGGAGCAATTAAGCTCTCCCTTCAGCAACCATAGTTTCTTCACAGAAATCTGGTTGCTGCTCATAATCTGGTTATGATTAAGGGCGTTAAGCCAGAAACGCGTTAACCACGACTATGCCATGTCTGTATTGCACTGAATAAATCACCTGGTCACTCAGCTGGATCGTTTTCCTTCATTTCTCAACCATAGTTTCTACTGTGTCTCGCCAGCTCACCCGGTCCAGAAGGAGCTCTGAAGCACTCCCTGTGGAGACATGGGGGTCAGAGGGTGCTTTTGTCCACTGGCCCGGCCGCCTTTAGAAAGACAGCATGGCCCACGGCTCATCCCAACTGAACGCCTGACCTCCTTAACCATGGGCGGAACACTACTCAGACAACACAGGGTGAGGAAATCCCAATATTAAGACTTTATTGGATCTACCGTCTACAGTTTCTCACTCTTCCGCTGGCTCACCAGGGATTAGAATGTCCGTGCCTCAGAGCTTCCAGGGTTACAGACTCCAAACCGGCAGCACTCAGTTTTCGGCGGGCACCCACCGACAATGGAATAACGCCAGGTTTAGGAAACCTTGTACTTGATGCTGAAGTCCATGTAGTATTATAATCCAGGGTTGGTTATCGCTTGACAATCGGATCCGCAGGTAGCATGTAGCAAGAGTCTACTCGGGCAATGGACAGTCCTCCTTCTTATACCCCTGAGCTATCCATTCAGACCATTGGGGTCTTCATGATTGGTGGATAACACTGGGCTTATTGGCTAGATTTCAAGCCAAATACAAAATATCCCTAGTAGTAATGATCTCTGGCAGACACGAGGGAGAGACAGCTAAGTTACATCGCAATACAATGGGAGGTTCGCATAATTGATTTGGCCAAGGCAATTACATGAATCAACAAAACTTAAACACTAGACTACTAAAGCTGGGGTCACACAGCGATGCAGCAGCGATCACGACGGGCGACCTGACCTTATCAGGATCGCTGCTGTGTCGTTACATGGTCGCTGGTGAGCTGTCAAGCAGGCAGATCTCACCAGCGACCAGTGACCAGCCCCCAGCCAGCAGCGTCGCGAGGAAGCGATGCTGCGCTTGGTAACTAAGATAAATATCGGGTCACCAAGGAAAGCACTTCTCTTGGTTACCCGATATTTACCTTAGTTACTAGCGTCCGCCGCTCTCACGCTGCCAGTGCCGACTCCCTGCTCCCTGCTCTCCTAGCCAGAGTACACATCAGGTTAATTACCCGATGTGTACTCCAGCTACGTGTGCAGGGAGCAGGGAGCCGGCACTGGCAGTGTGAGAGCACACTGCTTAGCGCTGGCTCCCTGCACTCCTAGTCAGAGTACACATCGGGTTAATTACCCAATGTGTAGTCCGGCTACGCGTGCAGGGAGCAGGGAGCCGGCACTGGCAGCGTGAGAGCGGCGGTGCTAGTAACTAATGTAAATATCAGGTGACCAAGGAAAGGGCTTCCCTTGGTTACCTGATATTTACCTTGGTTACAGCTTACCGCAGGCTGCCAGAAGCCGTCTCCCTGCTCCCTGCTCGCTTCAGTTCGTCACTCTCTCGCTGTCACACACAGCGATGTGTGCTTCACAGCTGGAGAGCGACGAGCAAAAAATGAAGTAGGACATTCAGCAACGAGCGGCGACCTCACAGCAGGGGCCAGCTCGTTGCTAGATGTCCCACACAGCAACAGCGACGAGACATCGCTGCTACGTCACAGAAAATGGTGACTTAGGAGCGACGTCGTCGCCGTCGCGGTGTGTGACACCACCTAAGAGTCTTGTAGAAACAATGAGGCGTTTATCCCCCATCTATAAACAAACTATCCTCATGTCTGGCTGAATTTTAAGAAATTTAACCCATGCTAGGCACTGACCATGTCGTCACACTCACCTCTGTTGGTCCCGAGAGAGCTCTTAAGCACTCCTCTCGGTGACCGTGTTCCTGACTCTTCAGAGAACTGTTCTGAGGTAAATGTGTGTGTTCTCTCACTTCCCCAGGGCTGCTCCCACCTTCCTGATGACTCACTAATGGTTGGGAAAGTCCTGTGTGTGTTGCGTAAGTGATAAAGCGAGCGGTTAACCTCTTCCTTAACTGTGATGAGTACTGCACCTTAAGTGAGATGCAATACCTTGTAGCGACTGTAGTCTCAGGGGTGCCATAGAAACACAATAAGACCTTAAGAGATAACACTTACCTCGGCCAAATAAAGTGATTCAGGGGAACAGGGGGACTAGGTAGGACAACCTTTGAAGGCCATTTTGCGGAACAGCATCCGCTACTTCCGGGTGGAGTGTTTAGGCTGATATCAATGATTAAATTGGCCCTACCATCTGTCTGCCTGCCTGTCTGTTGACTGTCCTATACTCACTGTCACATGCAGATTATAATGAGGGCAATCTGGGCTACTGCCTGGAACCTAGGGCTCCAGGGGGGGCCATGGCCAGATTTCCCTAATTATAATGCTTTGTGTGACACCAGCTGCTTTCCTAAAGCTCATCAGCCAGTGTGCGCCAGCATGTATGTGCCAGGCACAACAAGAATTGGATACCCGGGGACCAGAGCAGAGGGCCTGGGGAGCAGAAGGGAGATAGATGAGCATGTGCTGTTGGTTTTTAAGTGTATGAGATGTGTGAGGGCTTATCCTTTATATAGGGAGCTATGTAAACGCCCATATTGTTTTAAAGGTGCTGCTTGAGGGCTCATACTGTATATATATATATATATATATATATATATATATATATATATATATATATATATATATATATATATATATATATATATATATATATATATATGGGACTACTTGAGGGATCATCTTGTATTCAAGGGCAATGTGAGGGCTCATCTTGTATTCAAGGGCTTTGTGAGGGCTCATCCTGTATTCAGGGCTATGTGGGGGTTCATCTTCTATAAAGGGGCTATGTGAGAGTTCATCTTGCATACTGTACAGTGACAATATGATGGTATAAGGGTCAATCTTGTATATAGAGCTATGTGAGATTAAGGATTAACCTCTATATAGGGTATTTGTGGGGTATATATGGGATTGTTTGAGGGCTTTTTAACATATATATATAACAATATATATTACAGACCAAAAGTTTGGACACACCTTCTCATCTCTAGAACAACTATTAAGAGGAGACTTTGTGCAGCAGGCCTTCATGGTAAAATAGCTGCTAGGAAACCACTGCTACGGTCAGGCAACAAGCAGAACAGACATGTTTGGGCTAAAGAAAACAAGAAATGGACATTAGACCAGTGGAAATCTGTGCTTTGTTCTGATGAGTCCAAATTTGAGATCTTTGGATCCAACCACCGTGTCTTTGTAGAAAAGGTGAACGGATGGACTCTACATGCCTGGTTTCCACTGTGAAAAATAGAGGAGGAGGTGTAATGGTGTGGAGGTTCTTTGCTGGTGACACTGTTGGGGATTTATTCAAAATTGAAGGCATACTGAACCAGCATGGCTACCACAGCATCTTGCAGCGGCATGCTATTCCATCCGGTGTGCGTTTAGTTGGACCATCATTTATTTTTCAACAGGACAATGACCCCAAACACACCTCCAGGCTGTGTAAGGGCTATTTGAGTAAGAAGGAGAGTGATGGGGTGCTACGACCTGGCCTCCACAGTCACCAGACCTGAACCCAATCGAGATGGTTTGGGGTGAGCTGGACCGCAGAGTGAAGGCAAAAGGACCAACAAGTGCTAAGCATCTCTGGGAACTCCTTCAAAACTGTTGGAAAACCATTTCCGGTGACTACCTCTTAAAGCTCATCAAGAAAATGCCAAGAGTGTGCAAAACAGTAATCAAAGCAAAAGGTGGCTACTTTGAGGAACCTAGAATATAAGACATATTTTCAGTTTCACACTTCTTTAAGTATTTCATTCCACATGTTTTAATTCATAGTTTTGATGCCTTCAATGTGAATCTACAATTTTTAGAGTCATGAAAATAAAGAAAACTCTTTGAATGAGAAGGTGTGTCCAAACGTTTGGTCTGTACTGTATACATACAGTGCTGGCCAAAAGTATTGGCACCCCTGCAATTCTGTCAGATAATACTCAGTTTCTTCCTGAAAATGATTGCAATCACAAATTCTTTGGTATTATTATCTTCATTTAATTTGTCTTCAATGAAAAAAAAAAAAAAATTGTCACAAAGCCAAATTGGATATAATTCTACACCAAACATAAAAAAGGGGGTGGACAAAAGTATTGGCACTGTTTGAAAAATCATGTGATGCTTTTCTAATTTGTGTAATTAACAGCACCTGTATCATACCTGTGGCACCTAACAGGTGTTGGCAAAAACTAAATCACACTTGCAGCCAGTTGACATGGATTAAAGTTGACTCAACCTCTATCCGGTGTCCTTGTGTGTACCACATTGAGCATGGAGAAAAGAAAGAAGACCAAAGAACTGTCTGAGGACTTGAGAATCCAAATTATGAGGAAGCATGAGCAATCTCAAGGCTACAAGTCCATCTCCAAAGACCTGAAAGTTGATGTGTCTACAGTGCGCAGTGTCATCAAGAAGTTTAAAGCCCATGGCACTGTGGCTAACCTCCCTAGATATGGAAGGAAAAGAAAAATTGACGAGAGATTTCAACACAAGATTGTGCGGATGGTGGATAAAGAACCTCGACTAACATCCAAACAAGTGTTTTTTCATTGCAAGCAAAATAAATGAATATAATAATACCAAAGAATTTGTGATTGCAATCATTTTCAGGAAAAAAAGTAGAGTATCCTCTGACAAAATTGCAGGGGTGCCAATACTTTTGGCCAGCACTGTGTATATATATATATATATATATATATATATATATAAAATGCTTTTTGAAGGCTCATCCTGTATACAGGGCTCATCCTGTATATATGGGGCTGTTTGAGGGCTCTGAAGGTTCTTGCAGTATGCAGGGGAACTATGTAGGGGCTTATACTGTGTGTATAGGGCTGTTTGAGGACTCATCCTGTATATAGAGACTGTGTGAGGGCTCATCCTGTATATAAGGGCCATCTTGTATATAGGGGCTATGTGAGGGCTCATTTTGTATATACAGTGGGTGCGGAAAGTATTAACCCCTTCAGCCCCCAGCCTGTTTTCACCTTAAAGACCCGGCCATTTTTTGCAATTCTGACCAGTGTCACTTTGACAGGTTATAACTCTGGAACGCTTCAACGGATCCTGGCGATTCTGAGATTGTTTTTTCGTGACATATTGTACTTCATGTCAATGGTAAATTTAGGCCGATATTTTTTGCGTTTATGTGTGAAAAGTTTGGAAATTTGGCGAACATTTTGAAAATTTCGCAATTTTCAAAATTTGAAATTTTATGCCCATAAATCTGTGAGATATGTCACACAAAATAGTTACTACGTAACATTTCCCACTTGTCTACTTTACACCAGCGCAATTTTCGAAACAAAATTTTTTTCCGTTAGGAAGTTAGAAGGGGTCAAAGTTCATCAGCAATTTTTCATTTTTCCAACAAAATTTACAAAAAAAATATTTTAGGTACCACATCCCATTTGGAGTGACTTTGAGAGGCCGAGGTGACAGAAAATACCCAAAAGTGACCCCATTCTAAAATCTGCACTCCTCACACTGCTCAAAACCACATCTAAGAAGTTTATTAACCCTTTAGGAGCTTTACAGCAACCAAAGCAATGTGGAAGGAAAAAATGAAAATTTTACTTTTTTACACAAAAATGTTACTTTAGCCATAAAATTTAGCATTTTCACAAGGGTATCAGGAAAAATGCACCATAAAATTAATTGTGCAATTTCTCCTGAGTACACCGATATCTCATATGTGGGGGAAATCAATTGTTTTGGCGCACGGCAAGGCTCGGAAGAGAAGGAGCATCATTTGAATTTTTGAAAGCAAAATTGTCTGGAATAATTAGCAGATGTGATGTTGCGTTTGGAGACCCCCTGAGGTTCCTAAACAATGGAGCTCCCCCACAAGTGACCCCATTTTGGAAACTAGACCCCTCATGGAATTTATCTAGATGTTTATTGAGCACTTTGAACCTCTGGGGGCTTCACAAAAGTTAATAACTTTGAGCAATGAAAATAAAAAAAAAAAAAATTACCACGAAATTGTTACTTCAACCAGGTAGCTTTTTTTTCACAAGGGTATCAGGAAAAATTGCAACATAAAATGTATTGTGCATTTTCTCCTGAGTACACAGATACCTCATATGTGGTGGAAATCAAATGTTTGGGCGCACAGCAGGGCTCGGAAGGCAAGGTGCGACAATTGACTTTTCAAACGCAAAATTGTCTGGAATCGTTAGTGGATGCCATGTTGTGTTTGGAGACCCCCTGAGGTGCCTAAACAATGGAGCTCCCCCACAAGTGACCCCATTTTGGAAACTAGACCCCTCATTGAATTTATCTAGATGTTTACTGAACACTTTGAACCCCTGGAGGCTTCACAAAAGTTAAGAACGTTCAGCCGTGAAAATATATATATTTTTTTTTTACCATGAAATTGTTATTTCAACCAGGTAGCTTTTTTTTCCACAAGGGTATCAGGAAAAAATGCACCATACAATGTATTGTGCAATTTCTCCTGAGTACACAGGTACCTCATATGTGGTGGAAAGTAATTGTCTGGGCACACAGCGTGGCTCAGAAGAGAAGGAGCGCCATTTCACAGCAAAATTGGTTGGAATTATTAGCGTACGCCATGTTGCGTTTGGAGACCCCCTGAGGTGCCTAAACAATGGAGCTCCCCCACAAGTGACCTCATTTTGGAAACTAAACCCCCATGGCATAAATCTACATGGGTAATGAGCACTTTGAACCCTCATGTGCTTCATACATTGAGGCATAAAAACAAAAAAGTACTTTTTTTTCCCACAAAATGTTATTTTAGGCTCCATTTTTTAATTTGTACAGGGGTAACAGGATAAAGTGGACTGCAAAATTTGTTGGGCAATTTGTTCTGAGTACGCTGATACCTCATATGTGACAGAAAAACACTGTTTGGGCGCACGGCAGAACTCCAGAGGGAAGGAGCGTCATTTGACTTTTTAAATGGAAAATTAGCTGGAATCGTTAGCCGCACCATGTCGCGTTTGGAGATCCCCCTGATATGCCCAAACAGTGGAGCTCCCCCACATGTGACCCCATGTTGGAAACTAGACCCCCCCCCCCCCAATACAAAGAAATATTAGTTTGGCATAATAAAAAATAGAGACGTCAGTAAAAAAAAAAATATATATGCACCTGCAACTGACACTAAGGCAAGTGCCACACGTGAGAGCAATGCACAAATCTCGCATCGCATCACCCGACACAGCCGCACACTCCTGTCTGGAAGAGAGCGACCGTGCCGGATGATGCGGTGTGAGACTCGAGCATCGCTCTCATGTGTGGCACTGGGCTGACCCTTACAATATTCAGTAAAAAATACTGTAGTTGATGATTACTACAGTATAATTTTACTGGCCCTAAACTAAGTTTATTTGTATTTCTTTCTTAGTTTACAGAAAAAAAAATTAGGACGAACGCACAGATGTACTGCAAAAAGGGGGGGACTAGGTGGGATGGAAAAAAGATGGATGGAGGATAGAAGAGGGCGCAACGGATGCAGGAGCGGCGGAGGATGGGTGAGGGGCCACGGCGGAGGATTGGTGAGGGGGCACGTCGGAGGATGGGAGGGCGTGGCGGATGGAGGAGCGGTTGAGGATGGGTGCGGGCACAACGGATGCAGGAGTGGCGGAGGAAGGGGGGGCGAGGGGAAGGGTGGAAGGGGAGTGGGAGGTGAGATTGGGGATAGCTACCTTACAGAATGGATCTAGGCAGCAGGATTGCAGCAGATCCGGGAGGGGGGAAGAGGGGGCAGAGGATTAAGGGGATGAGAGAGAGCAGGCAGCAGATAAGGGAGGGGGCAGAGGCTGATGGGGGAGTGAGGTGGCAGATGCAAGGGCGCAGAGGCTGATTGGGGAATGAGGTGGCAGATGCAGGGGCGCAGAGGCTGATGGGGGAGTGAGGTGGCTGATGCAGGGGCGGTGGAGCGGCAGATGCTGGGGCGGTGGAGCGGCAGATGGGGAGAGAGCAGTGACTGATGGGGAGAGGGGAGCGGCAGATGCTGGGGCGGTGGAGCGGCAGATGGGGAGAGAGCAGTGACTGATGGGGAGAGGGGAGCGGCAGATGCTGGGCGGTGGAGCAGCAGATGGGGCGAGAGCAGTGACTGATGGGGAGAGGGGAGCGGCAGATGCTGGGGCGGTGGAGCAGCAGATGGGGCGAGAGCAGTGACTGATGGGGAGAGGGGAGCGGCAGATGCTGGGGCGGTGGAGCAGCAGATGGGGCGACAGCAGTGACTGATGGGGAGAGGGGACGGCAGATGTTGGGCGGTGAGCAGCAGATGGGGCGACAGCAGTGACTGATGGGGAGAGGGGACGGCAGATGCTGGGCGGTGGAGCAGCAGATGGGGCGACAGCAGTGACTGATGGGGAGAGGGGACGGCAGATGCTGGGGCGGTGGAGCAGCAGATGGGGCGACAGCAGTGACTGATGGGGAGAGGGGACGGCAGATGCTGGGCGGTGAGCAGCAGATGGGGCGACAGCAGTGACTGATGGGGAGAGGGGACGGCAGATGCTGGGCGGTGGAGCAGCAGATGGGGCGACAGCAGTGACTGATGGGGAGAGGGGACGGCAGATGCTGGGCGGTGGAGCAGCAGATGGGGCGACAGCAGTGACTGATGGGGAGAGGGGACGGCAGATGCTGGGGCGGTGGAGCAGCAGATGGGGCGACAGCAGTGACTGATGGGGAGAGGGGACGGCAGATGCTGGGCGGTGGAGCAGCAGATGGGGCGAGAGCAGTGACTGATGGGGAGAGGGGAGCGGCAGATGCTGGGCGGTGGAGCAGCAGATGGGGCGAGAGCAGTGACTGATGGGGAGAGGGGAGCGGCAGATGCTGGGGCGGTGGAGCAGCAGATGGGGCGAGAGCAGTGACTGATGGGGAGAGGGGAGCGGCAGATGCTGGGCGGTGGAGCAGCAGATGGGGCGAGAGCAGTGACTGATGGGGAGAGGGGAGCGGCAGATGCTGGGTGGTGGAGCAGCAGATGGGGCGACAGCAGTGACTGATGGGGAGAGGGGACGGCAGATGCTGGGCGGTGGAGCAGCAGATGGGGCGACAGCAGTGACTGATGGGGAGAGGGGACGGCAGATGCTGGGCGGTGGAGCAGCAGATGGGGCGACAGCAGTGACTGATGGGGAGAGGGGACGGCAGATGCTGGGCGGTGGAGCAGCAGATGGGGCGACAGCAGTGACTGATGGGGAGAGGGGACGGCAGATGCTGGGGCGGTGGAGCAGCAGATGGGGCGACAGCAGTGACTGATGGGGAGAGGGGACGGCAGATGCTGGGCGGTGGAGCAGCAGATGGGGCGACAGCAGTGACTGATGGGGAGAGGGGACGGCAGATGCTGCGGCGGTGGAGCAGCAGATGGGGCGACAGCAGTGACTGATGGGGAGAGGGGACGGCAGATGCTGGGCGGTGGAGCAGCAGATGGGGCGACAGCAGTGACTGATGGGGAGAGGGGACGGCAGATGCTGGGCGGTGAGCAGCAGATGGGGCGACAGCAGTGACTGATGGGGAGAGGGGACGGCAGATGCTGGGGCGGTGGAGCGGCTGATGGGGAGACAGCAGTGACTGATGGGGAGAGGGGACGGCAGATGCTGGGCGGTGGAGCAGCAGATGGGGCGACAGCAGTGACTGATGGGGAGAGGGGACGGCAGATGCTGGGCGGTGAGCAGCAGATGGGGCGACAGCAGTGACTGATGGGGAGAGGGGACGGCAGATGCTGGGGCGGTGGAGCGGCTGATGGGGAGACAGCAGTGACTGATGGGGAGAGGGGACGGCAGATGCTGGGGCGGTGGAGCGGCTGATGGGGAGACAGCAGTGACTGATGGGGAGAGGGGACGGCAGATGCTGGGGCGGTGGAGCGGCTGATGGGGAGAGTGCAGCGGCCGCCGTGACGCTCTCCTCCTGCTGCGCCACCCCCTGCATCTGACGCCGCTTGCTCTTACTGCTGAGTAGCGGCGTCACATGCAGGGGCGCAGTGGGAGAGCAGGGGCGAAGCACATGGAGCAGGGCAGCGGTGGATCGGGGGCTGTGACTCACAGATGGGCGCCTGCAGGGATCGCTCTCCTCAGATTCCACGGAGGGAGAAGCTAAGGAGAGCGATCTCCTACAGCAAGCTCACCCGGTTCCAGAGGCACGGTGCTGCTTGGAGAAATCGGTCACAAGGCCGATCTCTCCAATCAGAGCTGGGGGCGGGTGCAGTAAAGCTCACTGAGCTCCAGCCAATGGCCAGTGCTGCAGCTGCACTGACATAGCTGGATTTCAATGCTTCAGCCATTTTCAATGGCTGAAACATAACACTGGCTGTGATTGGCTGACGAACGCCATTCAGCCAATCACAGCCTCCGTAGGTCCGGGAAGGAGACACCACCCCTCCTGAGGTCAGGTACAAGTCCTCTCCTTCCCGAATCTACAGTTTTTTAAAACCGATCGCGGTGCCCGGTGCTCTGGTGCCGCGATTCCGCCATGACGGATCTAGCCGTCATGGGTCTTTAAGTACCAGGGCACCATGACGGCTAGATCCGTCAAAGGTCGTGAAGGGGTTAAGACCCCTTTAAATTTTTCATTCTTTGTTTCATTGCAGCCATTTGGTAAATTCAAAAAAGTTCATTTTTTTTCTCATTAATGTACACTCTGCACCCCATCTTGACAAAAAAAACAGAAATGTAAAAATTTTTGCAAATTTTATAAAAAAGAAAAACTGAAATATCACGTGGTCATACGTATTCAGACCCTTTGCTTAGTATTGAGTAAAAGCACCCTTTTGAGCTAGTACCGCCATGAGTCTTCTTGGGAATGATGCAACAAGTTTTTCACACCTGGTTTTGGGGATCCTCTGCCATTCTTCCTTGCAGATCCTCTCCAGTTCCGTCAGGTTGGATGGTGAACGTTGGTGGACAGCCATTTTCAGGTCTCTCCAGAGATGCTCAGTTGGGTTTAGGTCAGGGCTCTGGCTGGGTGCTCAATAATGGTCAAAGAGTTGTTCTGAAGCCACTCCTTTGATATTTTAGCTGTGTGCTTAGGGTCATTGTCTCGTTGGTAGGTGAACCTTCGGCCAAGTCTGAGGTCCACAGCACTCTGGAAAAGGTTTTCTTCCAGGATATCTCTGTACTTGGCCACATTCATCTTTCCTTCAACTGCAACCAGTTTTCCTGTCCCTATAGCTGAAAAATACCTCCCTGGCATGATGCTGCCACCACCATGTTTCACTCTGATGAGGTACCTGGTTTTCTCCAAACATACCGCTTAGAATTATCACCAAAAGTTCTATTTTTGTCTCATTAGACCAGAGAATCTTATTTCTCATAGTCTGGGAGTCCTTTATGTGTTTTTTTGCAAACTCTATGTGGGCTTTTATATGTCTTGCACTGAGGAGAGGCTTCCGTCGGCCACTCTGCTATAGAGGCCCAACTGGTGGAGGGCTGCAATGATAGCTGACTTTGTGCAACTTTCTCCCATCTCCCTATTGCATCTCTGGAGCTCAGCAACAGTGATCTTGGGGTTCTTCTTTACCTCTCTTACCAAGGCTCCTCTCCCACAATTGCTCAGTTTAGTTGGACGGCCAGGTCAGGGAAGAGTTCTGGTGGTCCTAAACGTCTTCCATTTAAGGATTATGGAGGTCACTGTGCTCTTAGGGACGGACCTTAAGTATTGCAGACATTTTTTTGTAACCTTGGCCAGATCTGTGCCTTGCCAAAAATTCTGTCTCTGAGCTCCTTGGGCAGTTCCTTTGACCTCATGATTCTCATTTGGTGTGACATGCACTGTGAGGTGTGAGGTCTTATATAGACAGGTGTGTGCCTTTCCAAATAAAGTCCTATCAGTTTAATTAAACACAGCTGGACTCCAATGAAGGAGTAGAACCATCTCAAGGAGGATCACAAGGAAATGGACAGCATGTGACTTAAATATGAGTGTCTGAGCAAAGGGTCTGAATACTTATGACCATGGGATATTTCAGTTTATCTTGTTTAAAGAAAGTGCAAAATTTGCTATATTTCTGTTTTTTCTGTCAAGATGGTGTGCAGAGTGTACATTAATGAGAAAAAAACTTTTTTGAACTTACCAAATGTCTGCAACAAAACAAAAAATGAAAAATTTAAAGGTGCCTGAATACTTTCCGTACCCACTGTAGAGAGGCAACATGACTGATCATCCTGTATATAGGGGGCTTTGTGAGGTCTCATACTGTATATATGGGGCTGTTTAAAAGCTTATACTGTATAAACAGGGCTGCTTAAGGGCTCATACTGTATATATGGGGCTATTTGAAGGCTCAACCTGTGTATATGGCTATATGAGAGCTTATCTTGTATATATTGGATACGTAAGGGCTGCAAATAAGATCGGCTGTGTGTGGGCTCATCCTGTACATAAGGAGGCTATGTGAAAGCTCATACTATATAGGGGCTATGTGAGGACTCGCCCACTGTATATAGGTGGGGCTGGGTGTGGGCTCAACCTGTATGTAGTAAGCTAATTAAGGGGTCATAGTGTATATAGCAAGCTATTTGAGGTCTCATACTCTATGTAGGGAGCTATGTAAGGGCTCATTCTGTATAAACGGAGGCTATGTCTTACTGTGTATAGAGGGCGGGGGTCAGCATACTTAATTCTGCTGAATATTAAGTGATTTTTTTATATTAATAGTATGTATAATTAATGTTAATATTAATATTGAGCATAATTAATTTCAGCCTTTTAGTTCAGCTCTTCCAAACAGTCATGGTCTCTCATGTGGCCATTCAGGAAAATTAATTTCCAAGCCTAGTTCTATTATGTATAGAGCTATGTTATCTATAGGGCTGTAGATAAGGGAAAAAAACATTTTCTCATTTTATGTCAGCAGATGTGCACTTGTGTGTTAATGACATGACATATCAAGGGGATCCTGTGACTTCTCACATGATCATTGGACTAGGGGGGTCCCTCGCCTTCTAAACTGCCTGGGGCCCTGGCTACTAGAGATGAGCGAATCGGTCGCGGTTCAGCTCGAGTTCGGTTCGCCGAACGGACGTCTCGTTCGAGTTCGGTTCGGCAAACGTTCGACGAACCGAACTCGAACCGCATAGGAAACAATGGCAGGCAATCACAAACACATAAAAACACCTAGAAAACACCCTCAAAGGTGTCCAAAAGGTGACAAACAACTCACAACACAAACACATGGGAAAGTGACAAGGAATATACTCATGCGAAAACAAAAGAGCTGAACAAATAAAAAGAGGAGGAGACACAGATATAGGTATGGCACGCCCTTCTAAAATCATGTAAAACACCGCAAGGTGACTCCAAGCGGAGTCTCCCTTTTTTCCAAAAATTGGGCCACACACACACCCACCACTTCAGTGGCAGCACTTGTGCCCCAGTTGTACACTTCACAGCTAGATTTGCATCAAGCACATTCAAAAATACACCATACTTAACCGTCCCCAGGATGACACCGGGGTAGGTAGCAAAGTCTTTCCTGATCCCAGCTCTGTGCATCTTGGATCATTTTTAAAAACAATGTAAGGAAGGGTTACTCCAAGCGGAGTCTCCCTTTTTTCCAAAAATTGGGCCCCACACACACCCACCCCTTCAGTGGCAGCACTTGTGCCCCAGTTGTACACTTCACAGCTAGATTTGCATCAAGCACATTCAAAAATACGCCATACTTAACTGTCCCCAGGATGACACCGGGGTAGGTAGCAAAGTCTTTCCTGATCCCAGCTCTGTTCATCTTGGATCATTTTTAAAAACAATGTAAGCAAGGGTTACTCCAAGCGGAGTCTCCCTTTTTTCCAAAAATTGGGCCACACAGACACCCCATCAGTGGCAGCACTTGTGCCCTAGTTGTACACTTCACAGCTAGATTTGAATCAAGCACATTCAAAATACACAAGCATTTACTCTCCTCAGGATGACACAGGGGTAGTAAATTCCTTGTGGATCCATGACTTGTTCATTTTGATGAACGTTAGTCTGTCCACATTGTCACTGGACAGACGCGTGCGCTTATCTGTCAGCACACACCCAGCAGCACTGAAGACACGTTCAGAGACAATGCTGGCAGCTGGACACGACAAAATCTCCAAGGCGTAAGTGGAGAGCTCTGGCCATTTTTCAAGATTTGAAGCCCAAAATGAGCAAGGCTCCATTTGCAAAGTAATGGCATCGATGTTCATTTGGAGATACTCCTGTATCATCCTCTCCAGCCGTTGACTATGTGTCAGACTTGTCTCTGGTGGCCTTGCAAAGGAGGGTCTAAAAAAATTATGAAAAGATTCAATAAAATTGCTTTTACCAGCACCAGATACGGTGCTACTGGTACGGGTAGACTGTTGAAGATGACGAGACCGTCCCATGTTTGTCAAGTTACAACTGGGAGATTCACTCCCTGCACCTGCACGGTTGTTTGGTGGAAAAGCCGAGCTAAGATCGAGTAACAGCTTCTACTGATAATCCTGCATACGTGCGTCCCTTGCTATGGCTGGAATTATGTCACAAAATTTGGACTTGTACCAGGGATCTAATAGTGTGGCAAGCCAGTAGTCATCATCACTTCTAATTTTGACAATACGAGGGTCATGTTGGAGGTAGTGCAACAAGAAGGCACTCATGTGTCTTGCGCAGCCATGCGGACCAAGTCCACGCTATGTTTGTGGCATAGAGGTGCTAACCATTCTTTCTTCCTCTGACATCTCCCCCCAACCTCTTTCAACTGAAATTTGACCAAGGTCTCCCTCATCCGCTGAGTCTTCCATGTCCATGGACAGTTCGTCCTCCATTTCTTCATGTTCTCCTGCACCTTCCTCAACATTTCGCCTGCTACCATGCGCCCTTGTTGATCCCTGTCCCCCATGGTCCCATGCCTGCCGCGTTGGTGATGATGAACGTCTGGACCTTGGTGATGTTGTTGTGTCTTGCGCATATGAATCCTCCTGTAGTTCCTCCTCTTCCTGTTGTCCCACCCCCTGACTCCGAATAGTGTTTAGCGTGTGCTCCAGCATGTAAATGACTGGAATTGTCATGCTGATAATGGCATTGTCAGTGCTAAACATATTCGTCGACATGTCGAAACTGTGCAGAAGGGTGCATAGGTCCTTGATCTGAGACCACTCTATCAGGGTGATCTGCCCCACCTCTGCATCTCGTTGGCCCAGGCTATACGTCATGACGTATTGCACCAGGGCTCGGCGGTGCTGCCACAGTCGCTGTAACATGTGAAGAGTCAAATTTCAGCGTGTCGCCACATCGCATTTCAGGCGATGAACTGGCAGGCTGAAAGACTTCTTGAGCGATGCAAGTCGCTCAGCAGCGGTGGTTGAACGGCGGAAGTGAGCAGACAGTTTTCGTGCCCTGTTCAGAAGGCCATCTAGGCGGGGATAGTGTGTTAAAAATTGCTGGACAACAGGGTTCAACACGTGAGCCATACAAGGCACATGTGTCACCTTGCCCAGGCGAAGGGCCGCACCCAGGTTTGCAGCATTGTCGCACATGGCCTTACCAGGCTGCAGGTTGAGTGGAGACAACCATTTATTAAATTCAGTGTCCAGAGCTGCCCACAACTCATCCGCTGTGTGACTCCTATTTCCAAGACATTTCAAGCTAAAGACCACCTGATGCCGTTGCGCTCTGCTGCCAGCATAGTAATGAGGGGTGCGTGATTCCTTCTGCGCAGTGAGAACGCTGGTGGCCTGACCAGGCAGGCTTGGGGCGGAGGTGGAGGATCCAGATGAGGTGGAGGAGGCAGAAGTAGTGGCGGAACTTGGACAGACAGAGGATTGACACACAAGTCGTGGGGACGGCAAGACTTGTGCACCATCTATCACCATAGTTACCCAATGCCCAGTCAGCGACATGTAACGTCCCTGTCCATGCTTACTGGTCCAAGTATCGGTGGTGAAATGCACCCGTTCACATACAGAGTTTCTCAAGGAAGCGGTGATGTTGTGTGCGACATGCTGGTGTAGCGCAGGCACACCTTTCTTCGAGAAGTAGTGGCGACTGGGCATCTGGTACTGGGGCACAGCGACAGACATAAGGTCTCTAAAATCCTGTGTGTCCACCAGGCGGAAAGGCAGCATTTCAGTAGCCAAGAGCTTACAGAGGGATAAAGTCAACCT
Source organism: Anomaloglossus baeobatrachus (assembly GCF_048569485.1). Taxonomy (NCBI): domain Eukaryota; kingdom Metazoa; phylum Chordata; class Amphibia; order Anura; family Aromobatidae; genus Anomaloglossus; species Anomaloglossus baeobatrachus. The sequence goes on from NC_134355.1 coordinate 313,579,344, forward strand.
CTTAGCTTTGTCATGGGTCGCAGGAAATGGCTTTTTATTTGTCCACATCTGAGGGACAGAGATCTGGCTGCTGTGTGTAGACGGTGTTGAGTAGGGTGTCCCTGGAAAAATGCAGGTTTGTGAGGAAAGTGCAGGCGTAGACATGATGTTGCCTTCATCCAACGTTGGTGCTATCGATGTCTGAAAGAGCTGTACACACGCACTTGTTTCCCCTTCCAAACCAACTGACGACCTACAAGCAAACTGCCTGTTGCGGTTACAGTGGTGGAAGTTGTGCGTGGAAAACCAGGTGTGACAGCTGTCCCCACAGTCCTAGAAGATGAAGAGCGCGCGGATGCACTGGAAGGGGCAGGCGGTGGATGGTTCGCTCCGCTAGGCCGCATTGCAGCACGGTGAGCTTCCCACTGGGACATATGATATTTATTCATGTGACGATTCATGGAAGAAGTTGTCAAACTGCTGAGGTTTTGCCCTCTAATAACAGAATCACGACAAATTTTACAGATCACATCATTTGGGCGATCTTTTACTATGTCAAAAAAGGACCAGGCTAGGCAAGGCTTAGAGGGCATGCGACCTGCTGATCCACCCCGACTAGTGCTCAGAGGCACAGTGGTGGCTGAGGATGCAGTTGTAGACGTGCTACCAGTACTCCGACTCTGTCCAGGAAGGCGCAAGGTAACTTCGTCGTCAGTTGCATCCTCCTCCACCGTCTCTGTTGACCTCCTCGAGGGCCTGACTGTGGGTTGACAGTAGGTGGGATCTAGAACTTCTTTATCAATTGTTGTGTTTGCACTCCCCTCACCCTCAGACCGAGCCTCTTCTTGCCCTGACCGAATATTTAAGTTGTCATCCCAATCTGGTATCTGCGTCTCATCGTCATCAGTATGTTCCTCATTGTCTAACAACAGGTGTTTCAGTTTGTGAATAAGGGTCAACATTATGCTCAGAAACTTGGTCATCACGGCCTGAATCTGAGTCATAAAGGTTCTGGGCATCACTGCAGACCATTTTCTGGTCTGTACTCACTGTAGCTTGGGAGCAGACCTCTGATTCTCAGGCTATAGTGTGACTGAAAAGCTCTGCAGACTCAGCCATCTCAGTTACACCATACTGTGCAGGGCGGATGGAGACTTCAGAGCTGGGAGAAAGTAAGTGTGATTGGGATGACAACTCAGAGGACTGGTGTTTTTTGGATGCGGTAGTTGAGGTGGAGGAGAGGGCACTTGTTGGACCACTTGAGATCCATTCAAGCATTTTCTTTTTTTGGCCATCATCTACCTTTGTTCCAGTTGTTCGTGTCCGTAAAAAAGGGAGCACATCGGATTGTCCACGGTAAGTAGTAGACATCTTAGGGCGGCTTTGCACGTTGCGACATCGCAAGCCGATGCTGCGATGTCACACGCGATAGTCCCCGCCCCCGTCGCAGGTACGATATTGTGTGATAGCTGGTGTAGCGAAAATTATCGCTACGCCAGCTTCACATGCACTCACCTGCCCTGTGACCGTCGCTCTGGCCGGCGACCCGCCTCCTTCCTAAGGGGGCGGGTCGTGCGACGTCATAGCGACGTCACACGGCAGGCGGCCAATAGCGGCGGAGGGGCGGAGATGAGCAGGATGTAAACATCCCGCCCACCTCCTTCCTTCCGCATATGCTACGGAAACCGCGGTGACGCCGGTAGGAGATGTTCCTCGCTCCTGCGACTTCCCACACAGCGATGTGTGCTGCCGCAGGAGCGAGGAACAACATCGGACCGTCGCGTCAGCGTAATTATGGATTACGCCGATGCTGCACCGATGATATGATTACGACGATTTTGCGCTCGTTAATCGTATCATCTAGGCTTTACACACTACGATGTCGCATGCGATGCCGGATGTGCGTCAGTTTCAATTTGACCCCACCGACATCGCACCTGCGATGTCGTAGTGTGCAAAGCCCGCCTTACTTTTGCTGGAAGATGGTCTATCTTCAGCAGATGTTAATGAAGCTTTGCCACGTTCCCCACGGACAAACCCTTTTTTTCCTTTTCCAACATGCCTCTTCCCCTTTCCACCAGCATCTGTCATTTTGCCACTCATTTTGATTGCGACAAGATTGTGTACTTAAAATGTGGTAGTAAAAATTGAGAGGTGGTGTAGATTGCAGCGGTGGTCTATCTTTATTAACAGCAGAATAAACAATAACTATCCCTGACAATGCAACTACGGCCCTTAAACTGGCAGCATAGTTTGCTAGTATAATGGCTTAGTAACAATGAGTTTGAGTGGGCAATACAGAGGTGCTGCACATAGGTTTGCACCAGTGGGACACTAATGGAAGTCCAACAGCCACTTTTACGATGCCACTAAGTTTACTCGGTGTTTGCTAGTATAATGGCTTAGTAACAATGAGTTTGAGTGTGCAATGCAGAGTTGCTGCACATAGATTTGCACCAGTGGGACACTAATGGAAGTCCAACAGCCACTTTTAGGATGCCACTAAGTTTACTCAGTGTTTGCTAGTATAATGGCTTAGTAACAATGAGTTTGAGTGTGCAAAGGGCAGGAGGGTACAGTGGCAGGGTTGTGGGTCTGGGTAGAGGAAATGAAGAATCCCTTTCTATCCCTCCTAATGGGGAAATGCAGCGAGGAAATCCCTGACCTTAGCTACACAGACGCTGTCATCTTGTATTGCTGTTAAAATCTGTTTTCACGGACCTGACTGTCACCTATGGCTCTGACCCTGCCGGTATTAGCCCTTACAAGGACTAATAGAAACTTCTATCCCTATTCTGTATAGCGCTGTGTATAGAGCGTACACAGCAGTATCGGAGACAGGAGCTACGCCAGCGGTGACTGACACCAAGACGCAGAAGGCAGATAATGGCGTGCTGGAGGAAAATGTCCGTTTTTATAATGCATGGACATGTGACATGGACATCCTATCACACATGCCGTTGCTTCTCTGGCTAAAAGTCCACTTAGCTGTGTGTGTCTGGGATTGGCTGACATGCTGGCCCGCTCCACTACACGCGCGCGCTTAGGGAAGGAAGACAAGGAAAAAAAAATGGCGATCGCCATTATCCAAACAGCAGTGATCTGAATGCGCTGTTCCCGCACACTATACGCTGAAATTTCATAATAGTGTGAGTCACAGAGTGACTTACACTATTACAGCGGAAAGTCAGCTAGTAATTAGCTTGGCTTTTTGCTGCTAGAACCGTTCTCGAACGTATCTAGAACTATCGAGCTTTAGCAAAAAGCTCGAGTTCTAGTTCGATCTAGAACAGCCCCCAAAATCACTCGAGCCGCGAACTGGAGAACCTCGAACCGCGAACCGCGCTCAACTCTACTGGCTACTCTTAATCCGCCCCTGCTCACTGTCCACCAGATCATCTCTATTGTAGTACTGAGGTCACTGAGGCTACTGTTGCTGGCCTTAATCTGTCATATACTGCATCTTTTTGCCTGACTTGTCCTAACTAGGGATGAGCGAACAGTAAAATGCTCGGGTGCTCGGCCCAAGCACCGAGCCCAATGTTAACCTATGGGAAACTTGAGCATGTTTCCAGTGGCACCCCCGGCGGTCTGCAGAAAGCCTAAAAATGTCACAAATGTACAAGAACAGTGCTCAAATGACATGGGAACAGCATGGGGAAGACCCTTGTAAGCTTTTCTGACTCCCAGGTCACTGCTGTGAACAATGTTGTCTGAGTATTAGGGGAAGGAAAAATCCTGTGTTCCTCCGCCCATGTGACATGTGTGACATGCACTTTCGCTTAGTAGCGTATGTGTGGCAGCTTCTCTCTGCCTGTACATTCACTGCTAAGCCAAATCAAAAGTGAACAGTAGAAAGAAAAAAAGAATAGCATATTCACCTTTTTGCAGACTCACGGGACACGTCCGATCGGCTTCAGGACCTCCCGGTAATCAGCTGATGCTGTCATCTGACAGCATCATCTGATCGTTTAAGTCAGGTCAAAAGCCGGCTTGTTACCGCCCAGCCAGTTTAAGCGATCAGCTGACAGCATTATCTTACCATTTAAGTCCAGCTGTGAAAAGTTGGCCGGCTTTTAAACAATCAGATGATGAATCAGCTGATCGCTCATAAAAGCCGGCCGGCAGATGATGAATCAGCTGATCGTTCATAAAAGCAGACAGGCTTTTTACCGCCCAGCTGGTTTAAACAATCAGTGTCAGGTGACAGCATCATCTGCTTACCGGCAGGTCCTGGAGCCAATCGGTCGTGTCCCGGGAGTCTGCAGATAGGTGAGTATAGTTTTTTTTTGTTTCTACTGATGCATCAGCTGATTGTTTAAACGGCTATTAAACAATCAGCTGATGTGTCATCTGATTCAGGTCCTTGAACCTGACACATCATCTGATCGGTTTGCTGGCAAACCGATCAGATGATATTGGATCCGGATTGGACATCGTGGAAACCTCGACCCAGGACTACAGCGGAGGGTGGTTCTTTAGTTCAATAAACATGGAGTCACTAATTGTGTTGTGTTTTAATTCTAATAAAAATATTTTTTTCTGTGTTGTATTTATTTTTATCTTTACTAGAAATTCATGGTGGCCATGTCTAATATTGGCGTGACACCATGAATTTCAGGCTTAGGGCCAGCTGATAATACACAGCTGGCCCTAAGCCCATTATTTCATGAAATTGAGAAGCAGGATATTCGAACATTCCTTGGTCAGTTACCAGGGAAGCAGAAGATTAGGGGGATAGACAGAAGCGTAGTCAGATCACAGTCCACAGGTAGAGCACTTGGAGGGTAATGGATCAGAGCAGAAGGACAAGGCAAAAGGACAGTCCAACGAAGTCAGTGGTCTGGCAGCAGAAGATCAATCAACAGAGCACAAAAAACTGAGGAAACAAGAACCACTAAACAGAGTGCTAAGACTGACAGTACTCTGGGATAAACTGCTCAGCTATGTAACTGGGCAATTACCGGGAACAGGGAACATCTGCAGAAACCCAGCACCTCCCAGAGATTGGATGACTGAGCTCTCCCTCAAAAGACAAACAGCTCAGCATGCCCCAGCTCTAGGTTGGTTGACTGATCAGTCATTCACCCAACTGAGAGCTCAGAAGTAGAAAAAGGGGGGTAACCCCGCTCACCTGTTCCCTAGACCACTGGCTGGATCGTGCACGGAGGTGTAGGTTCAGAAACCTGAGCAACAGCAATAAAAGGAAAAATGTTTCCAGCAACCAGGTCCAAAAATGCAAAATTTGATTTCATGATCGTTAAAAAAAGTTCCATCATGACATCATGGTGAATTAACTGGGAGTACATGTTTCGAAGATGTTCTTGGTCTGTCTCAGAGACAGACTAAGAACAACATGTTCGAAACGCATACTTCCAGTTAATTCGTCATGATGGAACCTTTTTTAACAATCATGAAATCAAATTTTGCATTTTTTAAATAATTCTACTTTGGACCTGGTTGCTGGAAACATTTTTCCTTTTATTGCTCCAACTGAGAGCTCAGTATGCACATGCCCTGATCACTGAGCAGATGAATCATGACAGCTATATATTAACAAAAGCAAAGAGAAAAAGAGTGTTTTTTTTATATATCAAGAATGGATTTTTTTATTAAGTAGAAAAAAGTTCCGAAAATTATCATACAAATTACAAGAATGTGAATATAAAATTACATATAAAAATTCAGGGATATGGTGGAAACAATTGTGGGACAGCACAATAAGCTAATAACAAGTCACCAGATAAATTCATTTTTTTTTCTACTTAATAAAAAATCGATTCTTAATTAGAGATGAGAGATGTTCGAATTGAACCGTTCACCAATTTCAAATTCGAGTTGTTTTGAGCAATGTTTGAGTCGTTCGACGAACTCGAACGATTTGCTTAACGTTCGACCGTTCGAGTTACCGTTCGATAACGGTTCAAATCACCAAAAGCATAGCTAGTTACTAGCTGGCATTTCACTGTAATACTGTCAGTCACTGTTAATAATGATATTATCAATATTCAGCATATAGTGTGCGGGGGGGGACGGGGTTTAGATCAGTGCTGCTGAGTGCTTAAAGAATGGCGATCACCATTTTTTTTTTCCTAACCGCGCGTACAGTGGGTGCGGGCCAGGCTGCCAGCCAATCACAGACACACGCACAGCAAAGTGGATTTTTGCCAGACAAGCAAGGGCAGGCTTCATTGGCTGTGCATGTCAAATGTCCTTGCCCTATAAGACCTGACCATTTTCCCCATCGCCGCCATTATCTCAGTGCTGCGGGTGTGTGTCGGTCACCGCTCCCACTGCTACTGCTGCTGTGGGCGCTATAAAGTTCAATCGAGACATCTGTTTAGGGAGTAGGGACTAGAGTTGAGCGATGTTCGAGTCGAACGGTTCGCCAATTTCAAGTTCGAGTGATTTTGGGGGGTGTTCGAGTCATTCGACGAACTCAAACGATTTGCTTCAAGTTCAGCAGTTCGAGTTACCATTCGAGAACGGTTCGATCACCAAAAGCGTGGCTTTTCACAGTAAGTATGTGCGCATGTTGCGTATCTGCAAACGTCCTGCGTCCCCAGCACAATCCCTCTTTCTTTCCTACTCACCGATCACGGGTGCTTCGCTGCATGGCTGTCACAAATCTCCTGGAGCCTTTTCCTGTTTTGAAAATGGCTGCCGCTTCATTATTCAAGTCAGGTATTCCCTGCCTTCCCCGCCCACCGGCGCCCATGATTGGTTGCAGTCAGACACGCCCCCACGATCAGTGAGAGCTGTCTCACTGCAACCAATCACAGCCGCTGGTGGGTGGGTCTATATCGTGCAGTAAAATAAATAAATAATTAGAAAAAAAAAACAAAAACTGCGGTTCCCCCCATTTTTGATACCAGCCAGGATAAAGCCACACGGCTGGAGGCTGGTATTATCAGGATGAGGATCACCACGTTATGGGAGCCCACCACCCTAACAATATCACCCAGCAGCCACCCAGAATTGCTGCATCCATTAGATGCGGCAGTCCCGGGACTCTACCCAGCTCATCCCAAATTGCCCTGGTGCAGTGGCAATTGGGGAAATAATGGGGTTAATCATGACAAGCGTCTCCCCGAGACACCTTCCATGATTAACCTGTAAGAGAAAGTAAAGAAACAGACACAACGAAAAATCCTTTAATTTGAATAAAAGACAAAAAAACACCTCATTTACCTCTTTATTAATCCCCAATCAACAATCCAGGTCCGAATTAATCCACACGACGCTTTCAGCTCTGCTACATGAAGATGACAGGGAGCCCCCGTAGAACACGGGCGATCTGTGTCCTCTCCACACCTGTAGCACCTGAAGTAAGCCGCGCTGTCACCGGAGACTTCACTCTGCAATGCAGAGGTCAAGATAACCAAATCTTCCTTTGCTTTTCATTAGAGACAGTGGCTCAATGTTTAGAGCTACTGCCTAGGGAGCATTAGTTCACGAGTTCAAGTCCCGGCCGCCCCAGTAAAGAATTTAATTTATTATTTATTTATAATTATAAATTAATTTAATTTAATTATGCACTGAGGGGAAGAGCCGGACATCAGCTGTGAGCCACGAGATACACCCCTAAAATCAGAGCAGTTCACGGAATGAGGCTGCATTGCTCTCTCCTCTCTCTCTTTTCTCTCTCTTCTCTCTCTCCTCTCTCTTTCTCTTTTTCTCTCTCTTTCTCTCTCTTCTCCCTCTCTCCTCTCTTTCTCTCTCTTCTCCCTCTCTCCTCTCTTTCTCTCTCTTCTCTCTCTCTTCTCCTCTTCTCTCTCCTCTCTCTCCTCTCTCTTCTCCCCTCTCCTCTTCTCTCTCTCTCACTTTCTCCCTCTCTCTTCTCTCTCCTATCTCTCTCTTCTCTCCTCTTCATTCCTCTTCTCTCTCTCCTCTCTTCTCTCTCTCCCTCTCTCTCTTCTCATTCTCTCTCTTTTCTCTCTCTTTTCTCTCTCTTCTCTTTTCTCTCTCTTCTCTTTTCTCTCTCTCAGACCTGGCGATGATCAGCTGATGCGGTCACCTGACCGCATCAGCTGACACATCACGAGTTCAAGTCCCGGCCGCCCCAGTAAAGAATTTAATTTAATTTTAAATTAAAATTATTATTTATAATTATGAAATAATTTAATTTAATTATACACTGAGGGGAGGAGCCAGGTATCAGCTGTGAGCCACGGGATACATCTGTAAAATCAGAGCAGTTCATGGAATGTGGAATTGCTCTCTCCTCTCTCTCTCTCTCTCTCTCTCTTCTCTTTCTCTCTCTCCCCTTTCTCTTCTCGCTCTCTCTCTCTTTTTCTCTCTCTCTCTTTTTCTCTCTCTCCTTTTCTCTCCCTCTCTCTCTCTTTCTCCCTCTCCCTCCTCTCTTTCTTCTCTCCTCTTCTCTCTCTCCTCTCTTCTCTCTCTCTCCCTCTCTCTCTCCCCCTCTCTCTTTCTTCTCTTTTCTCTCTCTTTTCTCTCTCTTCTCTTTTCTTTCTTTTCTCTCTCTTTTCTCTCTGTTTTCTCTTTTCTCTCTCAGACCTGGCGATGATCAGCTGATGCGGTCACCTGACAGAATCAGCGGACACTATAAGTCGAGTGATGAGGCCGGCTTTTTACCACCCGGCCGGCTAAACTATCAGCTACAGGAGTCTGCACAGAAGTGTAGTTTGTTTTCTTTTCTTTTTTTTGCACTGATGCATCAGCTGATTGTATAAAAGCCGTTTATACAATCAGCTGCTGTGTCATGTGATTCAGGCCCTTGAACCTGACACATCATCTGATCGCTTTGCCTTCCACCAAACCGATCAGACGATATTGGATCCGGATTGGACGGCGCAGGACCCTTGACCCAGGTTTACTGCGGAGGGAGGTTCTTTATTTCAATAAAGATGGAGTCACTAATTGTGTTGTTTTATTTCTAATAAAAATATTTTTCTGTGTTGTGTTTTTTTTCATCTGTACTAGAAATTCATGGTGGCCATGTCTAATATTAACGTGACACCATGAATTTGGAGCTTAGGGCCAGTTGATAATATACAGCTAGCCCTACCCCCATTATTACCCAGTGAGCCACCCATCACCAGGGCAGCTGGAAGAGTTGGATACAGCACCAAAAGATGGCGCTTCTATGACAGCACCATTTTCTGGGGCGGCTTCGGACCGCAATTCGCAGCAGGGGTGCCCAGTAAGCTTGGGCACCCTGCGCTACGGATTCCTGTCCCCAGCTGCCTACATGTACCTGGCTGGACACAAAAATTGGGCGAAGCCCACGTCATTTTTTTTTTTACTTTTTGAAATTCATGAAATAATTAAAAAAAAAAAAGGGCTTCCCTATATAGTTGGTTCCCAGCCAGATACAAATAGGCAGCTGGGGGTTGGGTCAACCTGTAGCTGCCTGCTGTACCTGGCTAGCATACAAAAACATGGCGAAGCCCACGTAATTTTGGGCGGGGGCAAAAAACTCCTGCATATAGTCCTGGATGGAGTATGCTGAGCCTTGTAGTTCTGCAGCTGCTGTCTGCTGTCTGTATGGAGGAGAGCAGACAGCAGCTGCAGAACTACAAGGTTCAGCATGCTCAATTCGCTAGTGTATGCAGGAGAGCAGACAGCAGCTGCAGAACTACAAGGATCAGCATGCTCCATTCACTGGTGTATGCAGGACAGCAGACAGCAGCTGCAGAACCACAAGGCTCAGCATGCTCCATTCACTAGTGTATGCAGGAGAGCAGACAGCAGCTGCAGAAGTACAAGGCTCAGCATACTCCATCCAGGACTATATGCAGGAGTTTTTTGCCCCCCCAAAAAATGATGTGGGCTTCGCCATATTTTTGTATGCTAGCCAGGTACAGCAGGCAGGTATGGCTGCCCCCAACCCCCAGCTGCCTATTTGTGTTATGGATGGGATTAAATGCATATTGAATCCATATTGAATATAATCAAGAAAATGCTGGACTAACAAAATGGCCTTTGATTTAGCTTCTTCTTTCTAAACCCACCCATGTCTGGAAATTGCAGACATGGGACGTTCCACTAAATCATAAGACATACTTTTATTTTAATACATGCTGAGTTAGCTTAATATAAGATTATGAAATGCATACATATATATTACTCGATGTAAGCTGTTTTTGCAAGATTAACCAATAGGATTATAGTAGGCACCCTTGGCCCTCAGCCAAGGGTCTTTTGATATTATACCCTTTACTTCCCTTAATAAACTCAGAATTCTACATCCATCATGACTGTCTGTCTTTGATTTGTGTAGATATAGATATCGCATGCGATATAGGTCTTTAATAATAGATTTGGAATACAGGTGTCAAAGGGATAGATGCGTATCATATGAATGGCATCAACCTAAATTAAGGCTTTATCATTTGGCGCCCAACGTGGCGCCCAAAATGGCTCCTCAGGAAGTGGCCAAGCCCATTAGAAAGCAATGCCCACCACCCTATATGTCATCCTCAGAGGGTTGGACTTGTGTAGTTTGTCAAACCCAAAATCCTAACTGGAGAGAAACTTGTGCAGTGTGTGGGGCTCCCCGCCCACACACGGCCACCTCCCTGTTTCCTGTTGTAACTAGGGAAGGCATGCCCTTCGTCCCGGCCTCCCTAGCTTCTGCAGACGCCATTGCAGGGCGGGCCGCACCCAGTTCCTCTTCAGCAACAAATGTAGGACACCAGGCCACTGGCCTATTTGTGGCTGGAGCAGCAGACGGCACCGAGGGGGGGCAGGAATATGACGATGCTGATACAAGATGGACCTCTGGCGCTGAAGCCGGATGTAGCGCGGCCATTTCACGAAGCGGGTGAGATCCCTCTTGGGTTGGATGTCCTGCCCAATGCCAAAGTTCTTAGGTCTCTTCTCAAATAGTGGGTTCACCACCTTCTTCACCTCAACCTTCTTAACAACGGAAGGGGCCGGCGCCACCTTCTTGCCCTTCCCCTTCACTTTCTTTCCTTTAGGCATGGCGGACGGGACAGAAAAAAAAAAAGCAATATGCATGGACAGTGATGCCCCAAGGGGCCCAGAACAGCCCATCCATGTTCAGCCAAGCAATGACTGATGTATTAGAACCATGGAAGATCACTCACCCTAATGTAGTCCTGCTTCAATATGTCGATGATCTTCTCCTCTGCTGTGATTCCCTGGAGGAAGCCCGAGAAAACTCGATCTCCCTGCTACAGTTCCATATTGCAACGCGGGGCTAGGGCGGACAATACGTCCCGGAACCGAGGAAAGCCGTGAGATCACTCTCACTCTACCTTGACCACAGAGAGGACTGGAGATTGCAACTCCAAAGAGGTGAGAAAATTTGTTATCTTATCTTAGCCTTCTGTGTTCAAAATTTTTTTTTCGGGGGAAGAGTGAGGTGTCGGCTTCCAGAGTCCAGACACTTGATGACCGACCTGTCAAAAGTCCTAGCTCCTGAACCCGGTCATAATCAAGACTTTGACACCTGGTATCGCTCTAATCACTGTGTTTGCAGCGAGGCTGGCTGCTTGTGAAAAAGAGGAAGTTCTATGTGCTTTGTTCACTCGTACTTGCTGGTTTACGGGAAAAAAGAGGAAGTTGTGTCACGGGAATCTACTTTGATATATTGAAGCTGTTTATTCTATGAGAAAAGGAAAAATGTACCTTTGAAGTATTCTGTTTGAGTATATAGTGTATACACGGGTGTGTAACGTGTCCGGTTGATAGTCAGAAATTGAGAAAGACTGAAGGCTAGGTACAGAGTTACGGTAAGCGCCCTGACTGTATCCTAGTGCGTCTTCCACAGAGAGGAGACGATAGGGGGATTGGTTTTGGCCGGTACAGCGTCATGGTGAGACCCTGACTGTATTTGATGTTCTCCGCGATCCTAGGTAGGAGGAACATTGGCAAAATCCCTTGACTTTGGTTTTAAACAGTATTATTGATGTTCTGGACGGACCGTTCGAGGAAGGTGTATATAGTGTGAACAGAGGTTACTGGTACAGGAAGTAAGAGATAGTGAGGGTGAATTTAGTATCAATCACCCACGTGACACCTCTTCCTGGTAGGACAGCCCGTTTGTGTTTGTGGTGTGTGGACTGAGGTAGAAATTCTGTGTATTCTGTGGATGTGTATAGTCGCTGGTCCAAAAGAGGAAGTGGATTACGGCACAGCAGACATCCAGATTGACGTGCTAGTTTTAAGTCGTGTACCCCTGAAGCATGGGGTCTAATCAGTCCACACCTGTCAAGTTAACGGCAGAAGAATTAGTAAGCGAACGAGAAGGAAGGAAGTATGTTAAAAATATGAAGTCGCTCTTGAAGGTGGCAGGAATTACTGCCAAAAAAGGGAGGTTGGAGGAGCAGGAATGGAAAGATGTTTTGTCAAATAAGCGAGGGATCTTGAAAGATAAAGATCTCCTTATGGATGCTGAGGCATGGTATAGAACGTCAAAGGACGTTAAAAGATTGGCCTGGAAAGAGGAATGGGATAGAGATGGTAGATATTTCTATATTGCACCAGCTCAGAAAATGGCTCCTCAGGAAGTGGCCAAGCCCATTAGAAAGCAATGCCCACCACCCTATATGTCATCCTCAGAGGGTTGGACTTGTGTAGTTTGTCAAACCCAAAATCCTAACTGGAGAGAAACTTGTGCAGTGTGTGGGGCTCCCCGCCCACACACGGCCACCTCCCTGTTTCCTGTTGTAACTAGGGAAGGCATGCCCTTCGTCCCGGCCTCCCTAGCTTCTGCAGACGCCATTGCAGGGCGGGCCGCACCCAGTTCCTCTTCAGCAACAAATGTAGGACACCAGGCCACTGGCCTATTTGTGGCTGGAGCAGCAGACGGCACCGAGGGGGGGCAGGAATATGACGATGCTGATACATCCCCACCACCAAAACTGTCCCCAGTAGAGACAAAACCCACAATCTCCAGCTATGGAGAAAAACTACAGGTGCTGCCCTTATTTGAGGATGACAGCCCACACACGGCATCGCACCGTGATCACGATAGTTTCAGACAAGAACGCCCCAAATATGTGACATGGAAGCCACAGGAGGCGGCAGTTTTAGTAAATTCCCTTCCTGATCCTGATACCCATCCGATGCCTTTCTATAGAAAGATGTGCCAAATCCAGAAAACTCACTCTGCCACATATTCTGATTTGTATGGGCTCGCCCAAATTAAAGCTGGGGATTCTTTCTGGCCAGTAATGGAGTCGGGTTTAGAATTGGGGTTTGGTGCTTCCCCAGCTTATTTGCAGACATATGAGTCGGGGGAACAGTTCTGTCACAGGTTATGTGAATGGGCAAAGGAACGTCTTACACACCAGTCTGTCTCTCTACAAGACATGGTCCAGGAAAAGGGGGAGACAGTTGAAAAGTTCTATCATCGGCTGAATCAGTTGTTTTTAGATTTGGGGTTCAGTTATAGAGAGAAAGCCCATACACAGACATGGGTGCAATCCTTTGTCTCTGGTCTCCGAGAGCCCATACGCAAACAACTGCAGCTAGTAACCCCTGATTACAGGGTAAAAGACCAAGATACTCTCTTCCAGATAGCAAGAGGTGTTGAAATGAATCTGGCAGTGTCCAAGTCTACACCACGTACAAATGTGTTACTTGCACAGTCGCCCAAGGAGAACCAGGAGCTCCAACCCCTCAAGAAAGGTAGAACATGCTACAGGTGTGGACGGACTGGTCATAACCAAAGAAATTGCAGAACAGTACTTCAGCACAACGACACCAACCCCACCCCCGTGAGGGGTCCCACAGACCATCAGCAGCAATCACCAGCTGATCTGCCTCCTCCCCCACCTCTCCAATAGGAGATTGGCAAGCTGGATCCACCACCGTCTTTCAACTTGCTATACAATCATACTCCCAAGCAAGCTAGCGGTCCTACTCCTACCATACAGGTGGAAGTAGAAGGGAAATCCATTCCCTTTTTGGTGGATACCGGTGCAGCCAGAAGCGTCATTAGGTATGCAGATTTACCTGACCCAGATTGTCTCACAGATGAAATTGTCCCATGTGTGGGTATTGATGGAACCACCCGAAGTACTCCAATGACACGTCCTTTGAATCTCAGCCTGCAACCTACACACAGCATGCTTTCACAGCTTGTGGTATCCAACTCATGTCCAGTGAATCTCTTGGGCACAGACCTGCTCAGGAAGCTACATGCTCGTATCTCTTTCAACAACGATGGTACTGTCTCTTTAACTACCCCCCTGGATCAGGAAGAAGTGTCGCAAGTGTTCGGCCTTTTCTGTATATCCGAAGATGTGAAGCCCACCTCTGACACCTGGCTATCACAGGTCCCTGATATACTCTGGTCACAAGGTCCAGAAGATGTTGGAAGACTGCCAGTCCAACCAGTGGAGGTGAAGCTTAAACCAGGAGCCTTACTTCCCCGCAAGCCACAATATCCGCTCTCATGGTTGGTATGATCGTCCCATTCTTGAGGTAGCATTCTAACTGATGAGAGATAGCAGCAGACTGCTGAATTGAGAGTGGATAATGGACGCCTCCCGGCTGATGGAACCTTTATATGAATGTTTGAAGACTCAGCCATTCAGTTTAACAGAGGAGGCTATAGATGCATTCTACAAGCTGAAAGATATCATATCTTCCTCTCCAGCCCTGGGTTTGCCAGACTATCAAAAACCATTCTGCCTGTTCGTCATGGAGAAAGCAGGACATGCTACGGGGGTTTTGACCCAGTCTCACGGAGGAAGACAGCAGCCCATTGGATACTACTCAGCCAGACTGGATCCTGTCGCCCGAGGAGCACCATCCTGCATGAGAGCGGTGTTCGCAACCCACCTGCTGTTGGACAAGACCTCTGACATCGTTCTAGGTCATCAGTTGAAGATCAAGGCTCCACATGACATTACTGCCATCCTGGCACAGACTCAGCCGAAGCATCTCTCTTCCGCTCGTCACTTGCGGCTACAGTGCTCCCTGCTGCTTCCCGACAACGTGACCATCTCCCGGTGTGCGGTCCTTAACCCTGCTACTCTCCTCCCTCTCCCATGGGGGGAGCGTCCCACCTCTGACACCTTGGTGGAAGAGGTAGTCGACTCAGGCATAGCACAGCATGATTGCCTTGCTCTCATGAGGCAGGAAACCTCTGGATTCGATACCGTGAAAGATACACCCTTAGAAGACCCTGACTTAACCCTCTTTGTGGATGGATCAAGGTATGCAGATAAAGAGGGGCAGTTTCGCACGGGGATAGCGGTGGTAACAGAAGATGCTGTGATGATGACACAGGCGTTACCCGCATCCTTGTCTGCTCAGGAAGCTGAGATACGCGCTCTCACTGAAGCCTGCAAGATGGCGGCTGGAAAGAAGGTGAACATTTACTCTGACTCCCGCTATGCATGGGGAATCGCTCACGATTATGGACCAATATGGAAGGCGAGGGACTTCATCACCACAAATGGAACACCTGTACGCCACCACAAGGCCGTACAAGAACTGATGGAGTCTTTGCTATTGCCAGATACAGTCGCGGTGATCAAGGTCAAGGCCCACACTGGGGGAACCTCAAAGGAAGCACTGGGAAATGCCCTCGCTGACAGAACAGCCAAAGAAGCAGCACTACAAGCACTCGTCACTGAAGTGACCAAGTTATGCTCCCTAACCAATCCTGAAGAACAAGAAGAGGGGAAAGATGGAAAGTCTTGGGAAGACATGGTCCGCATTCTTCAGAAGCAGGCCTCGAAGGAAGAGAAAGACAAATGGATCCAAGATGCAGCAGTACAGAATGAGAAGCATCTGATACTGGAAAAAGGGAAGCCATGCCTTCCGCGTGCTCTCTACCCGATGGTGGCCAGATGGGCCCATGGCATTACACATCAGTCAAAAGTGAAGATGCACAATCTTGTGAGAGGGTACTATCACGCACCTGGATTTTCCACTGCGGCAGCAAACTACACGAAAGGATGTCTGGTCTGCGCCCAATGCAACCCTGGGAAAACGGAGAAGACGCCTCAGAAGTGTACACCCAAGCCGTTGTACCCCTTCCAGCGCATACAGATAGATCACATCCAGATGCCTCACTCAGGAGGATTCGAATACGTCTTGGTGGTGATAGATATCTTTTCCGGATGGCCAGAAGCGTTTCCTCTCAAGAACCAATCCGCGAAGACAACGATGAAGAAACTTCTCACGGAGATAGTGTGCAGATATGGACTCCCGGAGACCATAGAAAGTGACCAGGGCCCTGCTTTTACTGCTAACTTGACCAAAGAGATATGGCAGGCCTTGGGTACTGAATTGGCTCTACACACCCCGTATCACCCTCAGAGTAGTGGGAAAGTTGAGAGGTTAAATGGGACACTGAAAGCAAAAATGCTTAAGGCAGCGCAGGAGACAGGGAAGCCATGGCATGAGAGTCTCCCCCTTGCATTGTTCAGTGTCAGACACACCCCAACAGGAGCCCACAAGCTGAGCCCCTATGAGATCTTGTTTGGTAGCGCACCCAGATTAGGGTTGTACTTTCCACAACAGCTATCCTTGCAGTACGATACTCTGACCAAGTTTGTTGTAGAACTGGCTAAACATTTGACTAAAGTACATTCTCGAGTTTTCTCTTCCATTCCAGATCCTCAGGACCTAGAAGGCTCACACCAGATCCAACCAGGTGACTGGGTCCTCATCAGGAAATTCACCAGACGTACCCTTGAGCCCAGATACGACGGACCATTCCAGGTCCTTCTGACGACTACTACCGCTGTTAAAGTTGAAGGAAGACCCACATGGATCCACGCATCTCACTGCAAAAAGATGCCGGACCCGGGAGCAGGAGACGGCTGTCTCCCATCTTCTACCTAAGTCTGTTACATTCCATTTTCTTGGGGGTGGTGACTGGCCAAGGGGCAATATCCAGAGAAAATGGGGTGGTTACTTTCTGGTTTAATGTGTCCGTTCTCCCCACCTCATATCAGTTTGAGTACTGCGACATAGTGATCCCATGTCCTACTCCCACTAACCAGTATCTTCTACACCACCGGGGTACACATTACATATGTATAACCACTGCTGAAACTGGATGGGGTTCAAATTGTGAAAAATGGTCCTTTGTAGGGTGGACCACCGGTAATGCACACTGGGGATCCATGCCCACTCAAGCTGTAGAACGCAAAGACAGGTTTGGGAAAAGCTTATTGGCTCGCATGACACTGACCAAAGGCAGATTCAGGGGAGAAAGGGGCATAGGAGATGGAGAAGACACAGACATTCACTGTCCAATAGATGGGTGCATGACTATGTTTTTAAACATCGAGAATCCCTCTGAAGGTGACCAAGGACTGTATGTACTGAGCACATATGGGGACATACCTGTACCTACTGCAACAGGAAAGTTTTGGCTTAAAGACATAGTGAACAAGCCTTCACACCACACCTGGGATATACAGATGAGGGAACTGATGAGAGGGGCAAGATACATGACAGACATGACCTATGAAGACAAACTTGCTCTGGAAACCGGGTATTCAGACTCAAATCTCTGGTTAGAGTGGCTGAGGTACACCGCAACAAGTAACCACAGGTCAGCATGTATCGTGTGTGCCACAGCTAGGCCTCACTTGGGTACGGTTCCTTTCCCCATAGATCCCAGAACAGATGAAAAAGGTTTTTATTGCATATTGTCTCTTTTCAATAACACCACAGCCCTTTTAAAAAGATGCCGTAAGGTAGCACAAATGTACCCTCCCTACCAGTGGAACGAATCGATTGGGTATGGGATCACCCCCTATCCCGGAAATTATGCCTGTTTTGAACACACTGCCCAGGGATTAGCAGTAGGTAAATTGCCACCAAATTTTTGTAACAGTACCATAAAAATAAGCAATGGCCCTTATGATGATTCCCTGTTTACCAACCAACATAGTCAGTTACCCGATGTATACTGGCTTTGTGGAGACATGAAAATAAGACCCCGTTTACAAGTACCGTGGATCGGGCAATGTGCCCTAGTAAAAGTGCTTATGCCATTCCACATATTTGAGTTGCCTGAAGTAAACAAAGCCGTTCAGGAACGCCAGCCCCTAAACAGACAAAAAAGGGAATCAGAAATAAAAGGATCCTTTGACCCTCATGTTTATGTTGATTCAATTGGTGTTCCTAGAGGAGTGCCGGATGAATTCAAAGCCAGAAATCAAGTAGCAGCCGGTTTTGAATCAATCGTCCCCATAATAACGGTAAACAAAAATGTAGATTGGATAAACTACCTGTATTACAACCAACAACGGTTTGTAAATTACACCAGAGACGCCCTAAAAGGAATTGTTGAACAACTAGGACCCACCTCAGTTATGGCCTTTCAAAATAGGATGGCCCTCGACATGATTCTGGCAGAAAAGGGGGGAGTCTGTAAAATGATAGGTCCTAACTGCTGTACTTACATACCCAATAACACTGCCCCCGATGGGAGCATAACTAAAGCCCTAAAAGGTCTCACTGATTTGTCCGAAGAACTGGCCAGAAACTCAGGCACACAACAATGGGACACTTGGTTTGGGTGGTGGAGAGGGTGGCAAGATGCGCTTATTAAACTAGGAATAATTCTTATCTGTGTCTTGACAGTGTTGATCTTGATCATGTGCTGCGTGGCTCCATGCATCAGGAGGATGATAACTAAGACCATGGATGAGACGATGACCATGCATGCCGCTTTTGATGACCTTCCACCACCGCCTGAGGAGTGTGAGGCTCTGAGTGCAACCAGCCCCGATGAGTATGAACTGATGAGAAGACCACCACCACCGCCTTCTACTCCTCCCCCTTCACCTCGGATCCTGTATGCCACTGTGGAACGTGGCCGAGAGGACACCTAAGGGACATGAACTGTTTCTTTCTGCCATCCTGTGCTTCTACTTCCCTTTTGATCGTTTGCTGAACAAGTCTATTTGTTTTCGTCCATTTGATATACAGCGAGTCTTGCCTAGTCTTGGACTCAGGGTATGGTGATTTCAGATCAGGGTCTGTTAGGAAATAGGGGTACGCTGGAGGCCCGGCCCTGACCACCTTTAGGGCTACCGTCGGGATGAGGGATAGAACAGGGTCCCCAGTCGTAGGGTTAGCTTAGGAATACCCTGCATAATGTATACATAAAGACATGCTGGAACATGTCGGGACAGATGGATGGACTTGAAACAGATTTTTTGGTTATCTTCAAAAGGGGGGACTGTTATGGATGGGATTAAATGCATATTGAATCCATATTGAATATAATCAAGAAAATGCTGGACTAACAAAATGGCCTTTGATTTAGCTTCTTCTTTCTAAACCCACCCATGTCTGGAAATTGCAGACATGGGACGTTCCACTAAATCATAAGACATACTTTTATTTTAATACATGCTGAGTTAGCTTAATATAAGATTATGAAATGCATACATATATATTACTCGATGTAAGCTGTTTTTGCAAGATTAACCAATAGGATTATAGTAGGCACCCTTGGCCCTCAGCCAAGGGTCTTTTGATATTATACCCTTTACTTCCCTTAATAAACTCAGAATTCTACATCCATCATGACTGGCTGTCTTTGATTTGTGTAGATATAGATATCGCATGCGATATAGGTCTTTAATAATAGATTTGGAATACAGGTGTCAAAGGGATAGATGCGTATCATATGAATGGCATCAACCTAAATTAAGGCTTTATCATTTGTACCCGGCTGGGAACTAAAAAAAAAATAGGGAAGCCCTTTTTTTAATTATTTCATGAATTTCATGAAATAATTGAAAAAAAAAAAAATCGACATGGGCTGTTAAGAATCGGCGCCGCCATAGCCACAAGCAGCCTGCTGCGGTTCCTGTTGCGCCCAGGCGCCGGCTGCCGTTCTTGGCCGTGCCTGGGGTTGTCCAGTTGGCTGCTCCTTCCACCACGTCTAAGTGTGGAGAGGCGGCTAGTGCGCATGCACGTACTGATTTACTCCAGCCAGAGTCTAAGCCCGGTGTTTTGCCTAGTGAGCATGCTCAGCCTGATTGTGTCATTTCTGAGACTAAGTCCTCAGTTCAGGCTACTGAGCATGCTCCCACAATTAATCCTAACAGCCTCTTTGCACAGGTGCTTGGACTTCGTGCTGTGTCTAAGTTCTGGGATGTGCCTACTGAGCATGCTTAGGCGGATAGTCTGATTTCTGAGTCTGTTGTTCAGGCTACTGAGCATGCTCAGGCACTTAGTGCATCAGAGGCTAGGTCCGGTAAGGACCTCACTGAGCATGTCCGTGAGGTGGCAGGCTACTGAGGGAGTGTGCTGACGGATAAGCGCACGCTTCTGTCCAATGACAATGTGGACAGATTAAAGTTCATCAAAATGAACAAGTCATGGATCCACAATGACTTTTCTACCCCTGTGTCATCCTGGGGAGAGTAAAGGCTTGTGGATTTTTGATTGTGCTTCATTCAAATCAACATGTTAAGTTTGCAACTGGGGGACAATTGATGCCACTTAAGTGGTGTCTGTGGCCCAATTTTTTGAAAAAATGGAGACTCTTGTTGGAGTCTCCTTGCTGTGCTTTACATGATTTTAGAAGGGCATGACATGCCTATATCTGTGTCTTCTCCTCCTTTTACTCGTCCAGCTCTTTTGTTCCAGCATGAGTATATGTACTTGTCCCTTTTCCATGTGTTTGTGGTGTCTTTTGAGTTGTTTGTCACCTTTTGGACACCTTAGAAGGTGTTTTTTATGTGTTTGTATGTGTTTGTGTTTGCCTGCCATTGTTTTCAATGGGGTTTGAAGGTGTTCGTCGAACGTTCGTCGAACGTTCGACGAACACACCCGCCGTTCGACGAACCGAACCGAACTCGAATACTAGGGGGGGTGGCTCATCTCTATTCTTAATATTTAAAAAAAACACTCTTTTTCTCCTTGTTTTTATTACCCTGAGTGTAGTCATGAGGTGGCCTTATTTTCACACTTGTTACCTCTCTGGCTATCTATTTCCATTATGTGCCGTATGGAGTTCTGTTTTTTTATATTAGTAGTCAATTTTGCTGATGTAGAGCTGTGCTCAAATATTTAAATTGGAACATTTAATGTCAGGTCCTCATGCCTGATGTGAGCTGAGTGGAGCCTGCATCATATCAAAAAAGAGCTGGCTGTATTACAAAGCCAGCATCTGACTCTAATAGTAGTGAAGAAAACTGACCTCCATCCACTGCTATTTACTTCTTGAATATCACTGTGAATATCTGACAGCAGAATTTGAAGTACATGATCAATAGTACACCCTGCTTCATGCACCCATGAGCATCCCAGCAATATGATTGATGGGTGCCAACGGGTTGCCATGGCTCCATTGGCTTGACTTCATAGGAGAGTGTGATATGTTTACTATGTACTGCCATTCTGGGTACCACAACTGATCAAGCAAAATCAAGCCTCATACACGTATGCCTATTGATACTGGCGCGGAGAGGTAGGTGGGATTCTGGGCATTGGGAGCAGTGAATATTCATTTTTGATTAGCCAGCAGTTGACGTTTGCATGTGACTGAAAGCGCAGGGCAGTGACGTCATCCGCTGCCAGTCGATTACATGCCAAAGTTAGTTGGCACCATCAGAAGTGGATGATGCATGGCATGAGGAGTGGCTGGAAAGTTAGTAGAATTATTATATGTGTTAAAAAAGCAGCATAGTAGGAGGCATATATACCAGGATGGCCCCATGATGGGGGATATATATACCAGGTTGGGGGACATATATACCAGAATGGGGCCAGGACAGGGAAAATACCAGGATTATGGACATATATACCAGGGTGGCCCCAGGATGGGAAACATATATACCCCCCCCCCCCCCCCGCCCAAAAAAAAAAAAAAACTCTAAACACAATACTTTATTGTAATAAAATAAAACACTAGGATTGAACACCTGGAAGAAAAAGACATGAATCGCACATCTCAAAATCATACTTTGATCTAAAGCCGCTAGGCAAATAATTAAATACCTGAACATGAAGTTCTTGGTTTAACATTCTGATCAGACTGTATGCAGCTCACAGCCACGTCACGGCAAACCTCTGAGTGGGTCCCTATTCTATGCTTCAAAAGTGTGGTGCCATGCGCTGACCACTGCAGCTTCGACAGTCCACTAGCAGGGCAGGTGACCTGATGCCTCTCAACACCCATGCTGCAAGGTAGAGTCCCCATGACTCCAGGCCACACCACCCCACAAACGCAAAACCACTACAACAATGGCCGCCACACAACACCATCACTCTGTGAAAGAATGTTAAAATAAGAACCTCATATTCTAGTATTTACTTTTTGCCTAGCAGCTTTAGATCAAAGTATGATTTTGGGATGTGAGATTCATGTCTTTTTTTTTCAGGTGTGCTATATACTAGGATAGGTATATACAGTATATACCAGGATGGCAAACACATACACTCGGATGGGTACATATATACCAGGAAGGGGCCCAGGATGGGGAATGGGGGACATATATACCAGAAAGGGGCCCAGGATGTGTGACATTAGTACAGAATTGGGGGACATTATCGGATAATAGTTTCTTTTCTTCAAAAATTATTTTTCCTATTTACCGCTTGTGAAACCAAGGTGCGTCTTATTGCCTGGTGCATCCTAAGGGTGCTTTACACATTGCAACATTGCTAGGATTGCTAGCGATGTCGCGACCGATAGCACCCGCCCCTGTCGTTGCCGCGATATGTGGTGATCGCTGCCGTAGTGAACATTATCGCTACAGCAGCGTCACATGCACATACCTGTGCAGCGACATCGCTGTGACAGCCGAACAAACCCTCCTTCAAGGGGCAGGTGCGTTCGGCGTCATAGTGACGTCCCTGCAGCGTCACCAAGTGGCCAGCCAATAGAAGCGGAGGGGCGGAGATGAGCGGGACATAACATCCTGCCCACCTCCTTCCTTCCTCATTGCCGGTGGAGGCAGGTAAGGAGATGTTCATCGTTCTTGTTGTGTCACACATAGCGATGTGTGATGCCGCAGGAACGACGAACAACATCGTACCTCCAGCAGCAACGATATTAAGGAAATGAGCGACGTGTCAACGAGCAACGATTTTTCACGTTTTTGTGCTCGTTGATTGTCGCTCATTTGTGTTATACGCTGCGATGTCGGTAACGGCGCCGGATGTGCGTCACTACCGACGTGACTCCGACGATATATCGTTACCGATATCACAGCGTGTAAAGTACCCTTTAGAGTCTGAAAAATACAGTACCTAATGGATCATTGATCAATGGTCACCTGTGTATTTGCTAAGCAAAATGCATGAATGCTAAACAAAATTGTAAGACATCTTGTATTTGATGGCAAAGGTATGTCTTTTAGAATATGACTTGTTTAAAATGTATTTATTCAGTGAGAAATCTATGTGTAGATTTATTTGTATGCAATTTCCACCTTATTGTCATATGTGTTGCTAGGCATTGGTGATAGTTTGTGTTTTAAAAAAAAGCATACTATCCTGTTATACGCCGAAGTTCCCCTTCCTCACAGGTCAGATCCCGGGTGTCTTCACATGCATCTGCCTCTCCGTCTGAGATGCCTTCCATGGCTCTTGCTTTGCCTAGACTCTGATCTCAGCGCTTAGCTCTCTCTCGTGACATTATGCTGGTCACTCAGCATCCTGCCATTAAGTCTGAGAAATGCTCCACAGCACATGTGCGGGTTGGATTAGGAAAGCCAGGTTCTAAATCCCAAAAATGCTCCAAGGCGCATGTGTGGCGCCCTGGACAAGCCAGGGGCCACAGGTAATTACACCACCACACCCTACACCCCGGTTAAGCACATCTAAGTCAGACAAAAACCCTTGATGCCTTCCTCCAGGGGCTGATGAGCACACCAGGGGGCGAAGCCAGGAGGTTGGTCTCCGCCCACCGAGGAGTTCACAGTCCTGGAGGCGGGAAAAGCGCAGATTAGTTTTGGAGGTGGAAGTGAAAGGAAGGAGAAAAGTGGTAAAGGAGCAACTGACTGACAGCATCCGGGTGTGTGCCCCGGACGAGACAGCAAGGTTGGCAGACGGTGGTGACCGTCTGCAGGAGTGGCTTATCGGAGTTGCCGAAAGGACCATGGACGGGCGGTGGCCCGGCGGTACCGGACCGGTACACAAGGAGAAGCCAGCACCATTGGCAGGGGCTTTTCGGACCCCGGCAAGGCTAGGAGTCGCCGTGAATTTGCCGAATCCATTAGTGAAGGGGACCTCCTGGGTTCCCAAACAACTAAGTCCCGACAGAAGGCAACAGTCCAACCCAGTGAGAGAGACACCGCCACCGCCAGGGCAACAGTTTCTCAGGACCAGCGCCTGCGGGCAAAAGGGGCTCCTCCGGCCCATATCCAAGCCGGGGAGCGGGTTACCGGTGGGAACCCATTGGAACCGTCAGACGTACATAGGTGCAGGGAAAGGCAGTCACCGTCAACCTGCCGGGGAAAAGCAACAGCAGCCGTTCGTGGGACCCGTCTTTCCAGCCATGTGTTTTACCGAGAACTGTGTCATCGTCTCAGGCTGAGTGAGTACCACCGTGCCGTGCGGCACAGCGCTGCCCCTGTGACCCTGCACCTCGCCAGGCCCCGCATCCCGCCTGCCATCGTCCATACCTACCCCATCACTGGGCCCCGGGACAACCAACCCCCCTACCCACGGAGGGGAGAACTAACAACTCAGCTGCTCCCTGTTACCGCTCCCGGGACTCCCATACAGAGCAGCGGTGGTGTCACCAAAATCACCACAACCGTGGGTGGCGTCACGGACAATAAATAATCAAGCCCCATCATCCATTCACCCATTTCACTCACGGGTGAGGAGCGCCGCGCGAGGCTCCGGGATCTGGCCCACCACTCGAGCCACCACCGAGCAGCGGCAGCCGCAGCAGCAGCAGCGGCCGGACCCGAGCAGTGGGAGAGCGCAGCGTCCCCTCCTCCGCCCGCGACAACTTGGCGTCACGAACAGGATCCTACCGTTCTACCGACTGGTGGAAGTGCGCCTTGTGTGACCGCCGGAGGTGTCCGGCCGAAAAATTGCAGAAACCGCCATCTTTGGCGCGAAAAAGTCCCGTTCGAGCGTCTCCTCGAGTAGTGGAGGCACGAAGGTCAAAACCCCACCATGATAGAGGAGGAGCCGAAAAGAGACTAAGGGGGACGAAATGGCGGCTGGTCGCATGTGAGCGCAGCTATAGAAGCGGGGATGCCAGGACCCTGCGGCCATTTGCTGGTTCCTGGATGAGGCCGCTGCTAAAGATGCTGAGTCCGACCAACAACACCGTGGTCCCCCGCGCCCGGCACGGCGGCGTGGGTGGAAGTCCAGACCGTCCAGCTAAGCAGCAGTCTGCAGGTCCGCATGCAGCTCCTCCTGGAGGAGTGGGAGGCCGACATGGCGGAAGTGGTGGCGGCCATACGGAGACGCGAGGTGGAGGGAGTCTTGGAAGGGAGGGTAAGTGACCCACGCCCCTATACCCCTAGTGGGTCGGTCATCGCGGCTGAGGGACCCGGTCCATACCCGATCGCCCTGCTACCTCCCCCGCTACCCGTGTTGGCTGCTGCTGCCCCGCCACTAGGCCCGCTACCACCACCACCGATAGCGGTACCCTGCCAATCCGCCCCAGCGGACCGACCTGCAGCAGAAGCCCGTGACCACCCTGATCCGCTTCCATGGAAGAAGCCGAAGGCTGAGCCCGTCAGCAAAGATGCACCGGAGGCACGGTGGGGATGCAGCTGCCAGGAGGCAGAGCAGGCCATGTCACAGCGGGGTCCCTCATTACCGAAGGTACCGGTCATAGCCGGCACGGGGGGACTCTGGCTGGGCCCATCCCCCACACTGCCTGAACCGGAGCAAGCAGAAAGTGTTCCGCACCGGGAGCGGCAGCGAAGGCAGCTGTGCCGCAGGATTGCTGAGTAAGGGCAGCGGAATGCCGTTGCAGTTGTTCCCCGTTGGGACCACCAAGGAAAGTGTGTGTGTTTAAGAAAGTACAGCTGTAAAGTATGAAAGTTTTGCAAAAATGATAAGAAATGATTAACCGATGAAGTCACCTGATTTGAAGCCCTGATTGAAACCGGTTGTTACCGGCACCGTTGTCCCCGTGGGGACCGTTCCAAAAAGTTGCATAAAGGACTCTTTATGAACAGGCCCGAGAACTTGCAGGGCAACCACAAATGTTAGTGGCATGTAAATATGTTTTGTTGTGGCTTCCGCCGTTACCGCCTCCGGAGAAGCAGATTGGAGGAAGGACCCACAGTGGAGCAGGCTGGGGCCCAGCCACCACCGGAACCGGTGGCAATCCTCTGGGGGTTTCAGGGGTTCCCCATGGACGTCGGTCCCCTGAAAAGGACAGAACCCGCTCGGGCAACTTGTGCAGGACTGGGGTCAAGGGGTGCTGCCTGTTTGCTTAGGGGCAGCATCAGGGTCAGGTTGCTTGGGTGGGAGAGAGCGGAAGCCGTAACCATTGAAACCGTTTAAGTAAGAGTACCTCTCGATGTGGGAAGATGTTATTATAATTGTATGTGTGTTACCGTTATCTTTTTATATTTTTACAGTTAAAAAGAAAAATAAAACCGGTGATGGACAGGCAGCCCGCGGATGGTCTGCATTTTGCTAAGGGGGAATGTGGCGCCCTGACAAGCCAGGGGCCACAGGTAATTACACCACCACACCCTACACCCCGGTTAGGCACATCTAAGCTAGACAAAAACCCTTGTTGCCTTCCTCCAGGGGCTGATGAGCACACCAGGGGGCGGAGCCAGGTGGTTGGTCTCCGCCCACCGAGGAGTTCACAGTCCTGGAGGCGGGAAAAGCGCAGATTAGTTTTGGAGGTGGAAGTGAAAGGAAGGAGAAAAGTGGTAAAGGAGCAACTGACTGACAGCGTCCGGGTGTGTGCCCCGGACGAGACAGCAAGGTTGGCAGATGGTGGTGACCGTCTGCAGGAGTGGCTTATTGGACCGGTACACAAGGAGAAGCCAGCACCATTGGCAGGGGCTTTTCGGACCCCGGCAAGGCTAGGAGTCGCTGTGAATTTGCCGAATCCGTTAGTGAAGGGGACCTCCTGGGTTCCCAAACAACTAAGTCCCGACAGAAGGCAACAGTCTAACCCAGTGAGAGAGACACCGCCACCGCCAGGGCAACAGTTTCTCAGGACCAGCGCCTGCTTGCAAAAGGGGCTCCTCCGCCCCATATCCAAGTCGGGGAGCGGGTTACCGGTGGGAACCCATTGGAACCGTCAGAAGTACATAGGTGCAGGGAAAGGCAGTCACCGTCAACCTGCCAGGGAAAAGCAACAGCAGCCGTCCGTGGGACCCGTCTTTCCAGCCGTGTGTTTTACCGAGAACTGTGTCATCGTCTGAGGCTGAGTGAGTACCACCGTGCCATGCGGCACAGCGCTGCCCCCGTGACCCTGCACCTCACCAGGCCCCGTAACCCACCTGCCATCCATCCCTACCCCCATCACCGGGCCCCGGGACAACCAACCCCCTACCCACGGAGGGGAGGACTAACAACAAAGCTGCTCCCTGTCACCGCTCCGGGATCCCCGTCTAAAGCAGCGGTGGTGTCACCAATATCACCACAACCGTGGGTGGCGTTAGGGACAATAATCAAACCCCACCATCCATTCACCCTTTTCACTCACGGGCGAGGAGCGCCGCGCGAGGCCCCGGGATCTGGCCCACCGCACGAGCCACCACCGAGCAGCGGCAGCCGGAGCAGCAGCAGCGGCCGGACCCGAGCAGTGGGAGAGCGCAGCGTCCCCTCCTCCGCCCGCGACACATGCGCGGACAGAATGTGCTCTGCCTGAGGTAAAATTCAGAGAACGTGCTAGTGCGTATGCAAGTGACGTGGCAGCGGCTCATTGGTGGTCTGATGTCTGTCTGTCAGTAGGTCTAATGACGTGACCAGTCGGATTTCCCCACGAACAATACCCATGCTAACTGGCCATGAATTGTTTGGGGGCAGTGCTACGGTTAATTAAACCTCCTGCCAGCGCACATGGGTGCGCAGTTGTCATATTGTCTCAATGTATAAGGGTGTCTGACTTTCTGCCATTATAGCGCCCTGGTATCATACGTAATCCTGTGAGCAATACTCCTGACCTAGACTGCTCACCTGGGCATGTTACCAACAGATGCAGTCCTTGCATATGCACATGTGCACTAGGTTCTGTGCAACCCACAGCATATTGGAATGTTTGAATTTGTGTCTGTCCTGTCTCCATCTCGTCCTTCGGCAGCACGGTTAGTGTACTGTCGATCTTTCCTTTCCTTCTACTTTAATTTATTTAATTGTATAACCTCTGTGAGGTCAACAGTGGTTACTACTTCAAGTTGTTTATTATAATCTCTGTGATGCCAAAAGTGTTAGCACATACCCCAATACTCCTGTGTGCTGTCAACTAGAGATGAGCGAGCCTCTAGAGGCTCGAGTTCGGTTCAGTTCGTCGAACGGACGCCGCGTTCGAGTTCGGTTCGGCGAGCCGTTCGACGAACCTCTCGAACCCCATTGAAAACAATGGGAGGCAATCACAAACACATTAAAACACATTATAAATGTACACATACAGTTAATAAACATTCCCATAACACTTACCGGTCCCCCGCAATGCGTCCTGCCCTCTGTCTCCTGCCGCTATTCCTTCCGATGATCGCTGCGTCCTCCCGGTAACCAGCACTGATGATAGGACCTATCGTGATGTCAAAATAGCATGTGACCAGTCACGTGTCTGTTATCTCATTGTCTACAGACTTGTCACATGGCTTTGACGTCATGCTAGGACCTATCAGTGCATCTCTCCAGTACGCGGTGATAGTTTGTGTATCTCCATGTACCGGCGACATGCTCTGGCACACGGTCGAGTTCCCGGTCTGCTTCCCCATTCCGTTATTCACCGGTTGCCATAGCCGGTCAATAACGGAGATCACCGTTGCTATAGCAATGCGCCTGTCAGTGGTGACGTCACTGCTAACAGCACGCAGCCTCTGATCACTCACGGAGTGAAAAGACTGCACGGGAAGCAGCATCGTCTTCTTCCAATGCAGCGCTGCTGATGTAGCAGAGCTGAATGTGTTGAAGGAGAAAGTAGAGAGAAGAGCAGGATCATGGAGGGATGAGAGGGAGTAATACACATGGAGTCTAAGTGTGTCTGTGTATTTATTTCTATTAAAGTATTTTTTCTCTGTGTGGTGTCTTTTTTTAACCCTTTATTGGAGATTCTTAATGGCTGGGTCAAACTTGCCTGACATTAAGAATCTCTGGCTTAATACTAGCTAGTAAAACAAAGCTAGTATTAACTCATGAATACCCAGCAAGCCACCCGGCTCCAGGGCTGTTGGAGGAGTTGGATACAGTGCCAGATGATGGCGCTTCTATGAAAGCGCCATTTTCTGGGGCGGCTGCGGATTGCAATTCACAGCAGAGGTGCCCAGAAACCTCGGGCTAACCTGTGCTGCGGATTCCAATCACCAGCTGCCTAGTTGTACCTGGCTGGACTCAAAAATATGGCGACGCCCAGATCATTTGTTTTTTAATTATTTCATGAAATAAGTGAAATAATTAAAAAAAACGGGCTTCCCTATATTTTTAGTTCCCAGCTGGGTACAAATAGGCAGCTTGGGGTTGGGGGCATCCGTACCTGCCTGCTGTACCTGGCTAGCATACAAAAACATGGCAACGCCCACGTCATTTTTTTTTGTGGGCAAAAAACTCCTGCATACAGTCCTGGATGGAGTATGCTGAGCCTTCTAGTTCTGCAGCTGCTGTCTGCTCTATTGCATACACTAGTGAATGGAGCATGCTGAACCTTGTCGTTCTGCAGCTGCTGTCTGCTCTCCTCCATACAGACAGACAGCAGCTGCAGAACTACAAGGCTCAGCATACTCCATCCAGTACTGTATGCAGAAGTTTTTTGCCCCCACAAAAAATTATGTGGGATTCGCCATATTTTTGTATGCTAGCCAGGCACAGCAGGCAGCTACGGGCTGCCCCCAACCCCCAGCTGCCTATTTGTACCCGGTTGGGAACCAAAAATATAGGGAAGCCCTTTTTTATTATTTCATGAATTTCATGAAATAATTAAAAAACAAATGACGTGGGCTTAGCCATATTTTTGTGTCCAGCCAGGTACAACTAGGCAGCTGGGGACTGGAATCCACAGCACAGGTTGGCCTGAGCTTTCTGAGCCCCTCTGCTGCGAATTGCAGTCCGCAGCTGCCCCAGAAAATGGCGCTTTCATAGAAGCGCCATCTTCTGGTGCTGTATCCAACTCTTCCAGCTGCCCTGGTGACGGGTGGCTCACTGGGTAATAATGGGGTTAGGGCTAGCTAGCTCAACTGGCCCTAAACCCGAAATTCATGGTGTCACGCCAATATTAGACATGGCCACCATGAATTTACAGTACCGATAAAAAGAACCACAACACGCAGAAAAATATTTTTATTAAAAATAAAACACAACACAATTAGTGACTCCATCTTTATTGAAATAAAGAACCCCCCTCCGCAGTAATCCTGGGTCAAGGGTCCCGCGCCGTCCAATCCGGATCCAATATCATCTGATCCAGTTTGCTGGAAGGCAAAACGATCAGATGATGTGTCAGGTTCAAGGGCCTGAATCACATGACACAGCAGCTGATTGTATAAATGGCTTTTATACAATGAGCTGATGCATTAGTTGAAAAAAACCCAAAACAAACTACACACTTCAGTGCAGACTCCTGTCCGACGGCATCAGCTGATAGTTTAGCCAGCCGGGCGGTAAAAAGCCGGCCTCACCACTCGACTTATAGTGTCAGCTGATTCCGTCAAGTGACCGCATCAGCTGATCATCGCCAAGTCTGAGAAAGAGAGAGAGAGAAAGAGAAGAGAGAGAGAAAGAAGAGAGAGAGAAAGAGAGAAAGAAGAGAGAGAGAGAGAAAAAGAGAGAAAGAAGAGAGAGAGAGAAAGAAGAGAGAAAAAGAGAAAGGAGAGAGAGAGAGAGAAAGGAGAGAGAGAGAGAGAAAGGAGAGAGAGAGAGAGAAAGGAGAGAGAGAGAGAGAGAGAGAAAGGAGAGAGAGAGAGAGAGAGAAAGGAGAGAGAGAGAGAGAAAGGAGAGAGAGAGAGAAAGGAGAGAGAGAGAGAGAAAGGAGAGAGAGAGAGAAAGGAGAGAGAGAGAGAGAGAAAGGAGAGAGAGAGAGAGAAAGGAGAGAGAGAGAGAGAAAGGAGAGAGAAAGAAAGGAGAGAGAAAGAAAGGAGAGAGAAAGAAAGGAGAGAGAAAGAAAGGAGGGAGAGAAAGAAGAGAAAGAAAGGAGAGAGAGAAAGGAGAGAAAGAAAGGAGAGAGAGAAAGCAGAGAGAGAAAGGAGAGAGAGAAAGGAGAGAGAGAAAGGAGAGAGAGAAAGGAGAGAGAAAGGAGAGAGAGAAAGAAGGGAGAGAGAGAAAGAAGGGAGAGAGAGAAAGAAAGGAGAGAGAAAAAGCATAGAGAGAGAAAGAGAGAAAGAAGAGATAAGAGAAAGAGGAGAAAGTACAGAAAAAAGAGAAAGAAAGGAGAGAAAGGAGAGAGAGAAAGTAGAGAAAGAAAGAAGAGAGAGAAAGGAGAGAGAGAGAAAGGAGAGAAAGAAAGGAGAGAGAGAAAGGAGAGAAAGAAAGGAGAGAAATAAAGGAGAGAAAGAAAGGAGAGAGAAGGGAGAGAGAAAGAGAGAGAAAGAGAGAGAAAGAAAGGAGAGAGAGAAAGGAGAGAGAGAGAGAAAGGAGAGAGAGAGAGAAAGGAGAGAGAGAGAAAGGAGAGAGAGAAAGGAGAGAAAGAAAGGAGAGAAAGAAAGGAGAGAAAGAAAGGAGAGAAAGAAAGGAGAGAGAGAAAGGAGAGAGAGAAAGGAAAGAAAGAGAGAGAGAGAGAAAGAGAGAGAGAGAAAGAAAGGAGAGAGAGAGAGAGAAAGGAGAGAGAGAAAATAGGAGAGAGAGAGAAAGGAGAGAGAGAGAAAGGAGAGAGATAGAGAGAGAGCTCACAGCTGATGTCTGGCTCCTCCCCTCAGTGCATAATTAAATTATAATTATAAATATATTATAAATATAATTTAAAATTAAAAATAAAAAAATTCTTTACCGAGTCTTGAAATCACAACCTTATGCTTCTTAGGTGAGCGCTCTATCCACTCAGCTATTGCCTCTAATGTGAAAGATAGGCAGATTTGGTAATCTTGAAGTCTGGATTGCTGAAGTTTCAGCTGACCACGTGATTCACTTGATTGCTACCTGGAGTTCATATAGAGCACTCATGTTCAGTAGCAGAGATGACGGTGTCGTGTGGATTACGTCGGACCTGGAGGGGTATTGGAGGATTTTAATAAAATGGTGAAACTGTGTTTTTTTGTCTTTTATTCCAAATAAAGGATTTTTTGCGGTGTGTGTTTATTTACTTCTACTTTATAAATAGATAATAATTATAATTTAAAATTAAAAATAAAAAATAAAAAATTAAATTCTTTACCGGGACCGGAACCAAAACTCCCAATGTTATGCTTCTTAGGCAGACACTTTATCCACTAGTCTAGTGCCTCTAATGATATTAATAGGCTAACCGCGTGAGTCACTTCAGTGCTACGGTGCCACTACATCTTCAGGGAGCAGAGCTGACAGTGTCGTGTGGATTACTTCGGACCTGGAGGGGCATTTTTGGGATTAATAAAGGGGTGAACCAGGGTGTTTTTTGTCTTTTATTCCAAATAAAGGATTTTTCGCAGTGTGTGTTTCTTTACTTTAACTTTCAGTTTAATCATGAAAGGTAGACGCCTGGCATGATTAAACTCATTACCCCGATTGCCACTGCAGCAGGGCAATTCGGGATGAGCTGGGTGGAGTCCCCCGGGACTGTCGCACCTAATGGATGCGGCTATTCCGGCTGGCTGCTGGGTGATATTGTTAGGCTGGAGGGCTCCCCATACCGTGGAGCTCTCCATCCTGACAATACCAGCCTCCAGCCATGCGGCTTTATCCTGGCTGGTATCAAATATGGGGGAAACCGCATTTTTTTTTTTATTATTATTTATTTATTTATTTTACTGCACGATATAGACCCGCCCTCCGGCAGCTGTGATTGGTTGCAGTGAGACAGCTGTCACTCAGCTTGGGGACGTGTCTGACTGGAACCAATAATAAGCGCCGGTGGGCGGGGAAAGCATGGAATAACTAATTGACTAATGAAGCGGCAGCCATTTTCTAAAGAGGAAAAGACAGATTTGTGACAGACGTGGAGCGAGACGCACGTGATCGGTGAGTAGGAAAGGGAGAGGGATTGTGCTGGGGACGCAGGACGCATGCAGATAGCAACATGTGCACATAGCCTTACTGTGAAAAGCCACGTTTTTGGTGATCGAACCGTTCTAGAACATAACTCGAGTTAGCAAAAAGCTCGAGTTCGAGTTCGAGCACCCCCCAAAATCACTCGAACATGAAATTGGTGAACCTCGAACATCCCTCATCTCTACTGTCAACACAGTCTATGGGGAGTATATTTGTATTTACCTACAGCTGTTGTGTCCATCTAGCCCTGTAGGTTATTAGCTGCAGATTTCCATCTCTGCACGGTGGACCCTGGGTTGCAATTGCAACTTATTGTTTCCTTCTAATACGCCAACCCCGTAACACTATAATTTACAATAACAATTACAAAAACAATTTCTGAAATCTACATACCTTATGGTTTTCTATACTCCATAAAATAGCATCTTCTGGTATGCTAATGTTTTTTCCATTTATGTCATATAGTCCAATTAATTGGAATATCACTGTATTATTAGTTGTATTCCAATAATAGATGTCGTAGCCAGTCAAGACATCACCAGAAGACTGAAACCGGAATGTCATATTATAAAAAGAATAGTTTCCTCTTTTTAGTTCTTCCAGTAGCTGCAACATATAACATATAACAATACATCAAAATGGAAATGTGAGATTGTGCTGAGATTCTCTAAACAGCTAGGATAACCAATTTTCAAGCACAGTAATATACAGTTGAAACCAAAAGTTTATATACGCT
The DNA here is from genome assembly GCF_048569485.1 of Anomaloglossus baeobatrachus. Taxonomy (NCBI): domain Eukaryota; kingdom Metazoa; phylum Chordata; class Amphibia; order Anura; family Aromobatidae; genus Anomaloglossus; species Anomaloglossus baeobatrachus. Next base: position 313,613,266 of record NC_134355.1, read on the forward strand.
ACATACCATATCTAAAAAGACACATATGCATGTTTTTCTCAATATCTGACATAAAGTCAGAATACACCTTTTCCTGTTTTAGGTTTACGAAAATTATTTATTTTTGTTAAAAGCCAGAATAATGTGAGAGAGAGAGAAAATGTTTTAATACAATTTTATTACTTTCTGCAAAATCAAAAGTTTACATACACTAATGCGGGCTTCACACGGTACGATCTATCTTGCGATTGCACGAGCGATCGTACCCGCCCCCGTCGTTTGTGCGTCACGGGCAATTAGTTGCCCATGGCACACAAAGTTGTTAAACCCCCGTCACACGTACTTACCTGCTGAGCGACCTCGCTATGGGCATCGAACATCCTCTTCCTGAAGGGGGAGGGACGTTCGGCGTCACAGCTACGTCACACAGCGGCCGGCCAATAGAAGCGGAGGGGCGGAGATGAGTGGGACATAAACATCCCACCCACCTTCTTTCTTCCGCATAGCCGGCGTGAGCCGCGGGACGCAGGTAAGCTGTGTTCATTGTTCCCGGGGTGTCACACGGAGCGATGTGTGCTGCCCCGGGTACAATGAACAACCGGCGCCATTAAAAATAAACAATTTTTTAAAAATAAGCGACGAGTACACGACTCACGATTTGTGAGCGATTCTGCGTTGCTTGGATGTGTCACACAAGATGACATCGCAAGGGATGCCGGATGTGCGTCACGAAAAACGTGACCCCGACGTTGCATCGCGCTATAGCTCATCTCGTGTGACGCCCGCATAAGAATATTATGCCTTTAAATAATATGGGACAGTCCATATGATGATGTCATGTCTTTAGAAGCTTCAGATAGGTTTATTGGCAACATAAGAGTGAAATAGAGACATACCTGTGGATGTATTTTAATGCATACTTGAAAGATACTGCTTTTTTGTATAACATCATGGGAAAGTCAAAAGAGAACAGCCAAGATTTTAGAAAGTGAATTGTGGACTTGTACAAATCTGGTTCATACTTGGGTGCAATTTCAAGGTACCGGAAGGTGCCTTGTTCATCTGTACAAGCAATTGCACGCAAGTACAAACAAGATGGGAATGTCTAGCCATCATATCGCTCAGGAAGAAGATGGGTTCTCTTTACCAGAGATGAACGCGCTTTGGTCAGACATGTGCATATCAACCCAAGAACAAAAGCAAAAGACCTTGTGAGGATGCTGGCGGAAGCTGGTAAGATTGTGTCATTATCCACAGTGAAACGAGTACTGTATCTACATGTAATGAAAGGCCATTCTGCCAGGAAAAAGCCTTTACTCCAAAAGAAACATAAAAAAGCCAGATTAATGTTTACAAGATTATGTGGCAATACTGAACCAACATCTCAAGACATCAGCCAGGAACTTAAAGCATGTGCAGAAGTGGATCTTACAAATGGACAATAAACCAAAGCATACTGCTAAACCTGTTACAAAGTGGCTGAAGGATAACAAAGGGAATGTTTTGGGATGGCCATCACAAAACCCTGATCTCAATCCTATTGAAAATTTATGGGAAAAGCTGAAAAGGCCGGTGCGAGCAAGGCGACCTTCAAACATGGCTCAGTTTCACCTGTTCTGTCAGGAGGAATGGGCCCAAATTCCTGCCAACTATTTTGAGAAGCTTGTGGAAGGATATTAAAAATGTTTGACCCAAGCTATGCAATTCAAGGGCAATGGTACCAAATGAACAAACAATTCATTCCCAAATTTCATTGATTTATTAAATACAAATATATTAATACCACACCTTTTAGTGAGAAAATAGAAAATCAATTTGTCACAGATTCAGACCTATTAATTGGTCACCTCTGGCCTTGAATATCAAGGACAGGGTTTACATAATTATACCGGACAGATTGATACAATTCAGATGTATATAGAAACAGGTTCACACAGGGAACAAGGGATAACACCATATGGTTAGACTTAACTTAAGGACTGTATGTATTCTTCCACAGAACAAATATCAGATAGGTCACTTAAAACATGCAATCCAGATGAGTCCAAGTAGGTCAATAGGCGTATGATATCCAGTCCCACTAGTAATAGGGTGAACTGCCGACCATCAAAACAATTGGATTCAGTCTCCACCTCGACGCGTTTCCCCACAGAGAAATATGTGGTTCATCAGGAGGCTATGGAAGGTAAGTGCAGTCTATCAGAATTCAAGCATAATACCATAGATAAAGTTCACAGAAAAAACACCAATACATGTGGATCTAAAGAGGCAGAAAAGGATAGCAACATCTACTTGCCAAAAGGAAAGATAATTAGACATGCAGATCCATGGCGCATTTCTTTAACCAGATCAGCAGCAGCACAGCAGAATCCTGTAGTGATGAACAGCTACCACCGTCCTCAGGAGCGTCATGGAGCTGCATGTCTGTGAAGGGTTTAAATAGCCCGCAGAAACCAAATCAGCTGCAGACCATTCAACCAATTAAACAAAGAGCGTCACCGCATCGCTAATGCGCATGCGCGAGATAGTGCAACCACTGTGCATGCGCGATACGGAGACACAAAGACAAGGAGCGTCACCACATCGCTCACGCGCACGCGAGACGGAGACACGTAAGGGACACCTGCACGTGCCCCCTTGATTATGTGAGGAAAACCCTACGTGAACTTCAAAGGCGTGTGGGTGAGCACCTGTCGGACATCCGAAATGGACGGGATACCCCCATTTCCCGGCATATGGGGGTATCCCTGGTTAAAGAATTGCGCCATGGATCTGCATGTCTAATTATCTTTCCTTTTGGCAAGTAGATGTTGCTATCCTTTTCTGCCTCTTTAGATCCACATGTATTGGTGTTTTTTTCTGTGAACTTTATCTATGGTATTATGCTTGAATTCTGATAGACTGCACTTACCTTCCATAGCCTCCTGATGAACCACATATTTCTTTGTGGGGAAACGCGTCGAGGTGGAGACTGAATCCAATTGTTTTGATGGTCGGCAGTTCACCCTATTACTAGTGGGACTGGATATCATACGCCTACTTGGACTCATCTGGATTGCATGTTTTAAGTGACCAATGTGATATTTGTTCTGTGGAAGAATACATACAGTCCTTAAGTTAAGGCTAACCATATGGTGTTATCCCTTGTTCCCTGTGTGAACCTGTTTCTATATACATCTGAATTGTATCAATCTGTCCGGTATAATTATGTAAACCCTGTCCTTGATATTCAAGGCCAGAGGTGACCAATTAATAGGTCTGAATCTGTGACAAATTGATTTTCTATTTTCTCACTAAAAGGTGTGGTATTAATATATTTGTATTTAATAAATCAATGAAATTTGGGAATGACTTGTTTGTTTATATGATGATAATATTCCCTAGACTAGAGTCGTATATGTATTATAATGGTACCAAATGATAATAAAATGTATGTAAATTTTTGACTTTGCAGAAGTAATAAAAGTGCCTTAAAACATTCTCTCTCTCTCACATTATTCTGGCATTTGGCAAATATAAATAATTTTGGTTTCTAATTGACTTAAAAACAGGAAAGGTTTATTCTGATTGCAAGCCAGTTAGTGAGTAAAACATGCATATGTGTCTTTTTAGATAATGTATGTAAAATTCTGGTTTCAACTGTATCTTTCTGTAAGCTCTTATGTGAATGGAATACACATTAATCACAAAGAATCCAACCCTATTATGACTTGCTAACATAATTTTTAAATTCTAACACATGCCATTGGGAGGAATATCATTATGATAGATCACAGCAATTCAATGCAAACACTATTGTGACTGCAACGCAAAAAAAAATGCTTCTATGCCAAACTTGAGAAGTGCCTGTTTGAGCAAACCTCATTGCCTTTCTTAGGCTACATAGTCTCTGATACCAGCCTGAAGATGGATCTGCATAAGGTGTTTGCCGTACTGAAGTGGCCCTGTCTGGACTGGCTGAAGGCTGTCTAGTGGTTCCTGGGGTTTGCCAATTATTACAGGCAATTCATCCTATATTTCTCATCTCTGATTTGCCCCATCTCAACTCTGACCCAAAGAGATGGACCTCTGAGGCAAATGACTCTTTCCTGTCACTCAAACGAGCCTTTGCTTCTGCTCCTGCAGTGCAGACTCGACACCAGCAAACATTTTATCCTGGAAGTGGATGTTTCTTCCTCAGCGGCTGGTGTGGTTCTTATTCAGAAGACAACCAGGGGTAAGACCTGTCACTTCTTTTCCAGGGCTTTTTCTCCAGCAGAGTGTAACTACTTGATTGGCGACCGAGAGTTGCTGGCAATTAAAGGGAACCTGTCAGAAATTTAGCTTGAAACCTAAAAGTTTCCCCCTCTGCAGCTCCTGGGCTGCATTCTAGCAAGGTTCCTGTACTTTTTGTGGCCCCTTTTAAACCAAATTAAATACTTTATAAACTTGTACCTTTTGCTATGTAAATTTTGAAAATTGTCCATGGGGGCGGGCTCTCTGCTGACCGTTGCTGTTCCTCCAGCAGATTTACGCCGCCCTCCAACGCTGAATTTCATATCTCAGGACGCCACCCCTGGGCGCCCGTGGTCCCGCGCATGCGCTGTGCGACTGTAGCGGGACTGTGCACTGTGTGCACGTGTGACCGCTGGTGACGTTTTGCGCAGGCACGAGGTTATGGGCGGCGCTGTGAGTGTCATCAGCAAGTGCCGCCCATAGCCTCGTGACCGCACTTTCCCCTCTTCCTCCAGCGTTCTGCGCAAGCGCTTGCTGGCCAGATGACCCGACGTCACCTCTTTCCCATCTTGCCCTGCTGTAGGGTAAGATGGGAAGGAGGTGACGTCAGGTCATTTGGCCGGCGAGCGCTTGCGCAGAACGCTGGAGGCAGTGGGGGAATGCGCGTCCACGAGATTATGGGCGGGCACTTGCGATGCAATCACAGCGCCGCCCATAATCTCGTGCTTGTGACACACGTCACCAGCGATCCTGGCGTGGGCGGCACATCGGGCGCAGTGGGCGGCGTCCTGATGGATGAAATGGAGCATGGGGGGATGGCATCAATGTGCTGGAGGAACAGCATCGGTCAGCAGAGAGCCCGCCCCCATGGACGATTTAAAAAATGTACATAGCAAAAGGTGCAAGTTTATAAAGTATTTAATTTGGTTTAAAAGGGACCACAAAAAGTACAGGAACCTTGCTAGAATGCAGCACAGGAGCTGCAGAGGGGGAAACTTTTAGGTTTCAAGCTAAATTTCTGATGACAGGTTCCCTTTAAGTTAGCCCTGGAGGAGTGGCAATACCTACTGGAGGGGTCAGTGCATCCTGTCATCATCTACACCGGCCACAAGAACCTGTCCCATCTCCAGTCGGCTGAGATGTTGAACCTGCAACAGGCCCCGTGGTCGCTGTTCTACGCTCACTTCAACCTTGTCCTGCACTTCTGTCCAGCTGCGAAAAATGTCAAGGCCAATGCGCTGTCTTGGTCGTTTCTGTCGGTGGACCAGGAGGAAGAGCCTCAACACATCATAGAGCCCTCCAAGCTGTTGGTAGCCCCATTTGATGTGCACCAAAATCTCTCCAGTAAGATGTTCATCAAACAGCCAGATAGAGAACGAGTCCTCCGGTGAGGACACGCCTCCAGATTGGTGAGTCATGTCGGTCAAAGGAAGTCTCTGCAGCTGATCTTTCGCCATTACTGGTGGTCTAAAGTATGTCAGGATGTTCTGGAGTTCGTGTTATCCAGTTCCTCCGGTGCCCGGAATAAGTCTCCGAAGACACTTCCTGCAGGCACTCTCCTTTACCATTGCCATGTGCTCCATGGCAACATATTGGTATGGACTTCATCACGAACCTATCAAGGTCCTCTGGGTGCACCGTCATCTGGGTTGTAGTGGACAGGTTTTCCAAGATGGCCCACTTTAAGCCACTCACCGGTTAAAGTCCGCCCCAGTTCTTGTTGAGCAGTTCATCCAGCATATCTTCAGTTTACAAGGTTTGCACCTCCACATCGTGTCTGATAGAGGTTTCCAGTTCATGGCATGGTTGTAGAGATGTAACGCCTGCCTGGATCCATAGACTCAGATGGGCTGTAATGGACAGGCTAGAGGGAAGCCACTCGCTAAGTAGGGCCCCCAGAACCCTGAAACCCTTAAACCCATATACAGGGATTTGGAATTACACAGGGCCCTGGAGATCACTACCTGTGGAAGGCTGCAGTCTGAGAGAGCAGTCGTCAGGCAGGGTCAAACCAGGAATTGCGGAACAGGGACAGAATCGGTGGCAAAGACCTAATCAGAAACAAGCAGAAGTCAAAACCGGATCGGGCAGCGAGGTACAAAAACAGCAGGCAGGAGGGTAGTCAGGAAACAAGCAGTAATCAGCACACGAAATCACAGGATGAAACAGGAGCCGGAATTCTCAGAACTATCTGGCAGAGGTCAGCAGACAGGAGGGGAATTAAAAAGGGTGTGGTGTCTTCCCATAGGCTGTAGCTGAATGATGGTACCTCAGCTGGGAGACACCCGCCACCTACAGTCAGCCAGTGGCACTGCAGAACCCCAGGAAACCCAGACTAGTGGATGAACGAAGCCTGCGCCTTTCGGCATCGCTAGCATCGACTCCTCTCCCATCACCAGCACCATCCATGGCAGGAACATGGCGTCGCCTGGCGATCGGAGCAGAAGTCGATGGAGCGGACTCCGGTGGTGACGTAACAGGAGAGCTGTCTGGAAGATGCTGGATGTCACTTTGGACTTATCCTTAGTCTACCATCCGCAGTCCAATGGCCAAGTAGAATGTGTTAACCAGGTCCTCATGAACTATCTATGCCATTTCATCAACAAACACCACAGCGACTGGGTCAAGCTTCTCCCCTGGGCAGAATTCTCTTACAACAATCATGTGAGTGAGTCCTCTGCCAAGTCTCTATTCCAGGTGGTTTGTTGTCAGCAAGTCAAAGTTCCGTGTCCTGTGCTGTGTTTCTCTGGCAATTCAGGAGCCAATATGCTTTTGAAGTCTTTCTCCGACATCTGGGCAGAGACCAAGTCCGCTCTGGAACAGTCCTTTATCTGTATGAAGAGACGCATGGACAAGAGACACCTAAATGCTCCTTCCTTCCAGCCCAGAGACAAGCTATGGCTCTCTTCCAGATACGTCCATCTGAAGATGCCTTCATAAAATTTGGTCCCCGCTTAATTGGTCCCTTCGAGGTGCTCCAGTGGATCAACAAGTTATCGTACAAGTTGAAGTTACCACCCACTCTACACATCCCCAACTCCTTCCACGTATCCATCCTCAAGCCTGTCATCCTGAGTCGGTTTCCTCGGGATCCTGGTACCTCATGTCCTCTGGTCAGTGATGAAGACATTTAAGAGGTAAAAGCCATCCTTGCGGGGAAGTAGGTCAGAGATAAAACCTACTACCTGGTAGACTGGAAGGGGTTCAGTCCTGTGGAGAGGTCTTGGGAACCAGAGGAGAATTTTTATGCCCCTCTTCTCCTTAGGAGATTTCGGAAAAGGAGGTGGCGTAAGGGGGGTACTGTAGCGCCCAGTTCCAGCGCAGCATCCCCAAACGCTCTAGCTCCTGGTCTCCAGAGAAGGCATCCTTTTCCTCACCTGCCTTCTCATCTCATGAACTCTGTGCCCAGTCTTAGCGCGGCATACTCGGACAACCCCGGTCTAAGGTCCCAGCGGGTGCGCCCTTCTCCTCTCCTGCTTGTTTCAGATTGAAAGCTGTGTTACCTTGCAATGCAAAAACATTGCAGAGTATTAGATCAGTAATTAGGGTAGGGAAAGTTGATGTCCCATGGAGGCACTAGGTCAAAAAATTAAAAAGAAAGATAATCAAAATTGTAACAATAGTTTTAAACCCCTTTACCATCTAGCCTGTTTTCAACTTCATGACCAGGCCAATTTTTTCAATTCTGATCAGTGTCACTTTGACAGGTTATAAATCTGGAATGCTTCAATGGATCCTAGGGATTCTGAGAATGTTTTTTTCATGACATATTGTACTTCTTAATAGTGATAAATTTAAGACATTTTTTTTGCATTTATTTGTGAAAAAAGCGGAAATTTTGAGAAAATGTTTAAAAGTTTGCAATTTTCAAACTTTGAATTTTTATGCCCTTAACATTTCCCACATTTCTCCTTTACATCAGCACAATTTTTGAATCAAAATTTTATTTTGTTAGAAAGTTAGAAGGGTTCAAAATTTATCAGCAATTTTTCATTTTTCCAACAAAATTTACCAAACCATTTTTTTAGGGACTACATCACATTTGAAGTGACTTTGAGAGGCCTAAGTGATAGACAATACCCAGAAGAAGTGACACCATTTGAAGAACTGCACCCCTGAAGGTGCTCAAAACCACATTCACGTTTATTAACTCTTTAGGTAGATGGTATTTTAGCCCCACATATTGCATTTTCAAAATAGTAACAAGAGAAAATGCACCATGCAATTTGTTGTGCAATTTCTGCTGACTACTCACATAGCACATATGTGGTGAAACTCTACTTTTTGAGGGCAGTGCTTGAAAGGGAAGGAGCACCATTTGAATTTTAAAGCACAAAATGTTTTGGAATTTATAGTGGACGCCATATTGTGTTTGGAGAGACCCTGATGTGCCTTACTGAAGTTCACCCACAAGTGACCTCAATTTGGAAACTAGACCCCTCAAGGAATTTGTCTAGATATTGGATAAGCACCTTGAAGTCCCAGGTGCTTCACTGAATTTTATAACCTTGTGATATGAAAATAACAAAAAAAACATTTTTACCACAAAACTTTTGCTGTAGCCCCAAATGTTTTATTTTCACAAGTGTAACAGAAAAAAATACACCATACAATTTGTTGTGCAATTTCTCCTAAGTACAACAATACCTCAAATATGGTGGAGATAAACTGAGAGCATGGAAGGGCTCGGAAGGGAAAGATTTCGCTTTGACTTTTTGAACGTAAAATTGGCTGGAATCCTTAACATACGCCATGTTGTGTTTGGAGAGCCCCTGATGTGCTGAAACAGTGGAGCTCCCCCACATGTGATTCTATTTTGGAAACCAGATCCCTCAAGGAATTTATGTAGATGTTTGATGGGCATCTTGAACCTTCAAGTGCTTCACAGAATTTTATAACGTTCATATATAAGAATAGAAAAATACATTTTCACCTCAAAATTGTTGCTGTAATTCCAAATCTTTTATTTTCATAAGAGTAGCAAGAAAGTTAAACATACAATTTGTTGTGCAATATTTCCTGAGTACACAGATACCTCTTATATGGTGAAAATTAACTGTTGGGGTGCACAGCAGAGCTCAGAAAGGAAGGAGTGCCATTTGACTTTTTGAACTCAAAATTGGCTCGAATAGTTAGTAGATTCCATGTCGCATTTGGAGAGTCCCTGATGTGATGAAACAGAAAAGCTCCCCCTCCATTTTGGAAACGAGTACCCTTAAGGAATATATCTAGATAGTTGGTGAAAACCTTGAACTCCCTAGGTGCTTCACAGAATTTTATAACATTGAGCTATGAAAATGAAAAAATACATTTTTAACCACAACACTGTTGCTTTAAACAGAGATTTTTCAAATTCACCCGGTTGACAAGAGATAATCACTATACAATTTGTTGAGCAATTTCTCCTGAGTATCCCAATACCCCATATGTGTTTGAAAACTACTTTTGAGGCATACTAAAAACAGAGGCAGGAGAATGATCATATGTCCAAAATAAACACACTTTTTTTAAGAATAAAATTCAGACAAGGTGCCATGTGGCTTGAAAAATTGTGAGCATATACAGTATGAGCAATATGATGAGTTGATAACAGCTGCTGAAGCTAATATCTCAAACTGTGCCTACACCCATAATGACAGAGAAACTCTTACAATACACGTCTACTCTGTTGGTACATGCAACAGTTGAGGACTTCTTTGTTTGTGTGAAGGAGGACTTTATGCTGATCTAACAGTAGATGGCGATGTTGTGTAAAGTTTCCTTACTCACTGTATTGTAAAAAAGAGTCTTTTGTACTGTTTTTTCTCTTCCTGGTTCAGTGCTGAATGACTGAGCATATTAACCTTATATTATGAGAAATAAAAAGCTTGTTATCCCATGTAATCTGCTCTGTGAAGTTTCTTCTGCAACTGGGAAGCTAGAAGCTGTGCAACAGGTTATGGGCCCAGGGACCCAGGATACCAGGCACCCAGGATACCAGACACTAAGGATATCAGGCACCGAGGACCGCAGACACCCAGGACACCAGTTATGGAAGTTCAAAGAGAGATGTTAATTTCTACAGATGATTTATGGGAAGTAATCACTACAGATAGACCCAATGATAGTAATCAGACATGGGATAAGAAAAATAGACAAGCAAGAGCTACTATCAACCTATTAGTGGAAGATTTTCAATTAATCTACATAAGGAATGAGGATACAGCAAAGGGAATGTGGGAAGCATTAACCCCTTAACGACCGCGGGCAGTAATATTACATCCTAATGGTCATAATGTTACTGCCCGCGATCTGCTGCCGGCAGCATGCCGTGATCAGCGCACATCTCAACTGATTTTCACAGCTGAGATGTGTGCCTGCTAGGCATGAGCAGAATCATTATCTGCTCATGCCGTTTAACCCCTTAAATGGCGCTATCAATATGGGACAGCACCATTATAAATCGCAATCGCGGTAAACTTTTACTTACCGCCCGATACCGGAAGTCATGTGATGTGATCACGTGACTTCCGATAGTTGTCATGGTAGCACAGGGTCATGTGATGACTCCTGTTTCTGCCATGAATTACTTTCAGTTTCACTTGGCCCAGTGAAGCAGAAAGTGAGCATATCTGCTGCTTACAGCTGTGTAGCTGTGATCAGCAGATAGGGCAGAGCGATCGGATAGGGGGACTAGTAAAATTAAAAAAAAAGAAAAGTAAAAAAAAAAGTTCAAATCACCCCCCTTTTTCCCCATTGGAAATTAAAGGGTTAAAAAAATAAAAAAATATACACACATTTGGTATCACCGCATTCAGAAATGCCCGATCTATCAAAATATAAAATCAATAAATCAGATCAGTAAACGACATAGCAGCAAAAAAAATCCAAACTCCAAAATGATGTTTTTTTGTCGCCACAACATTTGGGCAAAATGCAATAACAGGCAATCAAAATGTAGCATCTGCGCAAAAATGGTAAAGTTAAAAACGTCAGCTCGAGACGCAAAAAATAAGCCATCACTGACCATAGATCCCGACAAATGAGAATGCTATGGGTTACGGAATATGGCGTAAAATGTGCCCCACTTTTTTCAGACAAACTTCTGATTTTTTTTAACCCCTTATATAAAAGTAAACCTATACAAGTTTGGTGTCTGCGAACTCGCACTGACCTGAGGCATCACACCCACATATCAGTTTTACCATATAGTGAACACAGTAAATAAAATATCTCAAAAACAATAGTGCTATCGCACTTTTTTTGCAATTTTTCTGCATTTGGATTTTTTTGCCATTTTCCTGTACACTATATGGTAAAACGTATGGTTTCATTTAAACGTACAGCTCGTTTCAGAAAAAATGAGCCCTCACATAAAAATATTGACTGAAAAATAAAAAAGTTACGTCTCTCAGAAGAAGAATGGCGAAAAAAAAAACGGAAAGCGAAAAAATCGGCCGGTCGTGAAGGGGTTAAGAGACCGACATGAAAGACCAAGCTTAAATGACAAGTTCTTTCTGCTAAGAAAGCTTTACCGTATGAAACTTAGTGCAGACAATGACATGCAGAAGCATATATTCTCTATAATGGAAGTGATATCACAGCTGAGATCAATTTGTAAAGATATTAAGGAAAGCCACATAGCAGCAATATTATTGTGCAGTTTACCGGATTCATTCACTGCTTTAATAAATGCACTAGAGACAAGATCTGAAGCAGACATTACATAAGAGTTTGTGAAGACCAGACTCATAGATGAATATCAAAGAAGGAAACAGCAAACAAATGATTCCACTGAAAAAGATGGTGCAAATGCTCTTAAAGCTACAGAATCAAAGAGACCCTATAATAAAGAGACAAGAGAATGTTTCAGATGTAATAAAAAGGGACATTTAAAGAACGACTGTACTATATGGAAAGCAGAACAACAGAAATTACACCACAGACAATACACCGTACGTAAAAAACACAATTTCTGATCTATGTGTAAATATTTGGAATGACACATTTAAAGTAACTGATAAGAAATCATCATCAGGTTGGTTTACTGACTCAGGAGCAACAAGTCATATCACAAGTAATAAACGTTTCTTTACTGAACTTGATTTAAGTAAAGGTCCAGTCACACTAAGCAACTTACCAGCGATCCCAACAACGATAGGGATCGCTGGTAGGTTGCTAGGAGGTTGCTGGTGAGATGTCACACTGCGACGCTGCAGCGATCCCACCAGCAACCTGACCTGGCAGGGATCGCCGGAGCGTCGCTACACAAGTTGCTGGTGACCTCACCAGCAACCAGTGACCAGCCCCCAGCGCCGCGTGGAAGATGCTGCGCTTGGTAACTAAGGTAAATATCGGGTAACCAACCCGATATTTACCTTGGTTACCAGCGCACAGAGCTACACGTGCAGAGAGCAGGGAGCAGCGCACACTGAGCGCTGGCTCCCTGCTCTCCTAGTTACAGCACACATCGGGTTAATTACCTGATGTGTGCTGCAGCTAAATGTACACAGAGCAGGGAGCAGCACACAATGCTTAGCGCTGGCTCCTTGCTCTCCTAGCTACAGCACACATCGGGTTAATTAACCCGATGTGTCCTGCAGCTACATGTGCACAGAGCAGGAGCCGGCACTGACAGTGAGAGCGGCGGAGGCTGGTAACAAAGGTAAATATCGGGTAACCAAGGACAGGGCTTCTTGGTTACCCGATGTTTACATTGGTTACCAGCCTCCGCAGAAGCCGGCTCCTGCTGCCTGCACATTTAGTTGTTGCTGTCTCGCTGTCACACACAGCGATCTGTGCTTCACAGCAGGACAGCAACAACTAAAAAATGGCCCAGGACATTCAGCAACAACCAACGACCTCACAGCAGGGGCCAGGTTGTTGCTGGATGTCACACACAGCAACATCGCTAGCAACGTCACAAAAGTTGTTCGTTAGCAGCGATGTTGCTAGCGATGTTGCTTAGTGTGACGGGGCCTTAAGAAGGAAGTCATTTATCTTGCAGATGGGAGCAAAATAACTACAGAAGGTATTGGACAAGGAATGCTAAACTGTTCTAATAGTTTGGGCATGATTCAAAAATACAGGTTGTGTTATATGTAGAGTTGAGCGCGGTTCGCGGTTCGAGGTTCTCCAGTTCTAGGCTCGAGTGATTTTGGGGCCTGTTCTAGATCGAACTAGAACTCGAGCTTTTTGCAAAAGCTCGATAGTTCTAGATACGTTCGAGAACAGTTCTAGCAGCAAAAAAACAGCTAATTACTAGCTGGCTTTCCGCTGTAATAGTGTAAGTCACTCTGTGACTCACACTATTATGAAATTTCAGTGTATAGTGTGCGTGAACAGCGCCTTCAGATCACTGCTGTTTGTATAATGGCGATCGCCATTTTTTTTTTTTTTCCCTTGTCTTCCTTCCCTAAGCGCGCGCGTCTTGTGGGGCGGGCCAGCATGTCAGCCAATCCCAGACACACACACAGCTAAGTGGACTTTTAGCCAGAGAAGCAACGGCATGTGTGATAGGATGTCCATGTCACATGTCCCTGCATTATAAAAACGAGTATCTGGCCGTCCGGACGCCATTATCTCTTCTGCGTCCTTGGTGTCAGACATCACAGGCGCAGCTCCGTCCTGAGTCCTATCGCTGATACAGCTGTATGCGCTCCATACACAGCGCTGGACAGCATAGGGATAGCACTTTCCATCAGTCCTTTTAAGGGCTCGTACCGGCAGGGTCAGAGCCATAGGTGACAGGTCCTGAAAACAGCGACAGCATCTGTGTAGCTAAGGTCAGGGATTTCGTCGCTGCATTTCCCCATTAGGAGGGAATAGAAAGGCAGGCTTCCTTTCCTCTACCCAGAGCCCCACAATCCTGGCACTGTACCCTCCTGTCCTCTGCACACTCCAACTCATTATAACTAAGCCATTATACTAGCAAACACTCAGTGTACCTAGTGGCATCCTAAACGTGGCTATTGGACTTTTGTCTAGTCACACTATGGCAAAGACATTTGCAGCACGTCTGCCTGCATTGCACACTCCAACTCATTATAACTAAGCCATTATACTAGCAAACACTCAGTGTACCTAGTGGCATCCTAAACGTGGCTATTGGACTTTGCTATAGTCCCACTAGTGCAAAGACATTTGCAGCACCTCTGCCTGCATTGCACACTCCAACTCATTATAACTAAGCCATTATACTAGCAAACACTCAGTGTACCTAGTGGCATCCTAAACGTGGCTATTGGACTGTTGTCTAGTCACACTAGTGCAAAGACATTTGCAGCACCTCTACCTGCATTGCACACTCCAACTCATAACTAAGCCATTATACTAGCAAACACTCAGTGTACCTAGTGGCATCCTAAACGTGGCTATTGGACTTTGCTATAGTCCCACTAGTGCAAAGACATTTGCAGCACCTCTGCCTGCATTGCACACTCCAACTCATTATAACTAAGCCATTATACTAGCAAAAACTCAGTGTACCTAGTGGCATCCTAAAAGTGGCTATTGGACTTTGCTATAGTCCCACTAGTGCAAAGACATTTGCAGCACCTCTGCCTGCATTGCACACTCCAACTCATTATAACTAAGCCATTATACTAGCAAACACTCAGTGTACCTAGTGGCATCCTAAACGTGGCTATTGGACTTTGCTATAGTCCCACTAGTGCAAAGACATTTGCAGCACCTCTACCTGCATTGCACACTCCAACTCATTATAACTAAGCCATTATACTAGCAAACACTCAGTGTACCTAGTGGCATCCTAAACGTGGCTATTGGACTTTGCTATAGTCCCACTAGTGCAAAGACATTTGCAGCACCTCTACCTGCATTGCACACTCCAACTCATTATAACTAAGCCATTATACTAGCAAACACTCAGTGTACCTAGTGGCATCCTAAACGTGGCTATTGGACTTTGCACTAGTGGGACTATAGCAAAGACATTTGCAGCACCTCTACCTGCATTGCACACTCCAACTCATTATAACTAAGCCATTATATTAGCAATTTTTGCTGCCAGTTTAAGGGCCGTAGATGCATTGTCAGGGATATTTACTCTTTATTATTTTGCTGTTAATAAAGCTAGACCACCACTGCAATCTACACCACCTCTCAATTTTTACTACCACATTTTCAGTGCACAATCTTGTCGCAATCAACATGAGTGGCAAAATGACAGATGCTGGTGGAAAGGGGAAGAGGCGTGGTGGAAAAGGCAAAAAAGGTTTTGTCCGTGGGGAAGGTGGCAAAGCTCCATTATCATCTGCTGAAGATAGACCATCTACCAGCAAAAGTAAGATGTCTACTACTTACCGTGGACAATCCGATGTGCTCCCTTTTTTACTGACACGAACAACAGGAACAAAGGTAGATGATGGCCAAAAAAGGAAAATGCTTGAATGGATCTCAAGTGGTCCAACAAGTGCCCTCTCAGCCACTTCAAGTACCGCATCCAAAAAACATCAGTCCTCTGAGTTGTCATCCCAATCAAACTTGCTTTCTCCCAGCTCTGAAGTCTCCATCAGCCCTGCACAGTATGGTGGAACTGAGATGGCTGAGTCTGCAGAGCTGTTCAGTCACACTATAGCCTGGGAATTAGAGGTCTGCTCCCAAGCTACAGTGAGTACAGAACAGGAAATGGTCTGCAGTGATGCCCAGAACCTTTGTGACTCTGATTCAGGCCGTGAGGACCAAGTTTCTGAGCATAATGTTGACCCTTTGTCACAAACTGTAACACCTGTGGTTATAGACAATGAGGAACATACTGATGAAGATGAGACGCAGACACCCGATTGGGATGACAACTTAAATATTCGGTCAGGGCAAGAAGAGGCTCGGTCTGAGGGGGAGGGGAGTGCAAACACAACAATTGATGATGAAGTTCTAGATCCCACCTACTGTCAACCCACAGTCAGGCACTCGAGGAGGTCAACAGAGGTGGTGGAGGAGGATGCAACTGATGACGAAGTTACCTTGCGCCTTCCTGGACACAGTCGGAGTACTGGTAGCACGTCTACAACTGCATCCTCAGCCACCACTCTGCCTCTGAGCATTATTCGGGGTGGATCAACAGGTCGCATGGCCTCTAAGCCTTGCCTAGCCTGGTCCTTTTTTGACATAGAAAAAGATCGCCCAAATTATGTGATCTGTAAAATTTGTCATGGTTCTCTTAGTAGAGGTCAAAACCTCAGCAGTTTGACAACTTCTTCCATGAATCGTCACATGAATAAATATCATATGGCCCGGTGGGAAGCTCACCGTGCTGCAATGCGGCCTAGCGGAGCGAACCATCCACCGCCTGCCCCTTCCAGTGCATCCGCGCGCTCGTCATCTTCTAGGACTGTGGGGACAGCTGTCACACCTGTTTTTCCACCCACAACTTCCACCACTGTAACCGCAACAGGCAGTTTGCTTGGTAGGTCGTCAGTTGGTTTGGAAGGGGAAACAAGTGAGTGTGTACAGCTCTCTCAGACATCGATAGCACCAACGTTGGCTGAAGGCAACATCATGTCTCCGCCTGCACTTTCCTCACAAACCTGCATTTTTCCAGGGACACCCTACTCAACACCGTCTACACACAGCAGCCAGATCTCTGTCCCTCAGATGTGGTCAAATAAAAGGCCACTTCCTGCGACCCATGACAAAGCTAAGAGGTTGACTCTATCCCTCTGTAAGCTGTTGGCTACCGAAATGCTGCCTTTCCGCCTAGTGGACACACAGGATTTTAGAGACCTTATGTCTGTCGCTGTGCCCCAGTACCAGATGCCTAGTCGCCACTACTTCTCTAAGAAAGGTGTGCCCGCGCTACACCAGCATGTCGCACACAACATCACCGCTTCCTTGAGAAACTCTGTGTGTGAACGGGTGCATTTCACCACCGATACTTGGACCAGTAAGCATGGACAGGGACGTTACATGTCGCTGACTGGGCACTGGGTAACTATGGTGATAGATGGTGAAGGGTCTGCTGCACAAGTCTTGCCGTCCCCACGACTTGTGTGTCAATCCTCTGTCTGTCCAAGTTCCGCCACTGCTTCTGCATCCTCCACCTCATCTGGCTCCTCCACCTCCGCCCCAAGCCTGCCTGGTCAGGCCACCAGCGTTCTCACTGCGCAGAAGGAATCACGCACCCCTCATTACTATGCTGGCAGCAGAGCGCAACGGCATCAGGCGGTCTTTAGCTTGACATGTCTTGGGAATAAGAGTCACACAGCTGAGGAGTTGTGGTCAGCTCTGTGGTCCGAGTTTAATAAATGGTTGTCTCCACTCAACCTGCAGCCTGGTAAGGCCGTGTGCGACAATGCTGCAAACCTGGGTGCGGCCCTTCGCCTGGGCAAGGTGACACACGTACCTTGTATGGCTCACGTGTTGAACCTTGTCGTCCAGCAATTTTTAACACAATATCCCGGCCTAGATGGCCTTCTGAACAGGGCACGAAAACTGTCTGCTCACTTCCGCCGTTCAAGCGCCGCAGCTGAGCGACTTGCATCGCTCCAGAAGTCTTTCGGCCTGCCGGTTCATCGCCTGAAATGCGATGTGGCGACACGCTGGAATTCAACTCTCCACATGTTACAGCGACTGTGGCAGCACCGCCGAGCCCTGGTGCAATACGTCATGACGTATAGCCTGGGCCAACGAGATGCAGAGGTGGGGCAGATCACCCTGATGGAGTGGTCTCAGATCAAGGACCTATGCACCCTTCTGCACAGTTTCGACATGGCGACGAATATGTTTAGCGCTGACAATGCCATTATCAGCATGACGATTCCAGTCATTTACATGCTGGAGCACACGCTAAACACTATTCGGAGTCAGGGGGTGGGACAACAGGAAGGGGATGAACTACAGGAGGATTCATATGCGCAAGACACAACAACATCACCAAGGTCCAGACGTTCATCATCACCAAGGCGCCAGGCATGGGACCATGGGGGACAGGGATCAACAAGGGCACATGGTAGCAGGCGAGATGTTGAGGAAGGTGCAGGAGAACATGAAGAAATGGAGGACGAACTGTCCATGGACATGGAAGACTCAGCAGATGAGGGAGACCTTGGTCAAATTTCAGTTGAAAGAGGTTGGGGGGAGATGTCAGAGGAAGAAAGAACGGTTAGCACCTCTATGCCACAAACACAGCGTGGACTTGGTCCGCATGGCTGCGCAAGACACATGAGTGCCTTCTTGTTGCACTACCTCCAACATGACCCTCGTATTGTCAAAATTAGAAGTGATGATGACTACTGGCTTGCTACACTATTAGATCCCCGGTACAAGTCCAAATTTTGTGACATAATTCCAGCCATAGAAAGGGACGCACGTATGCAGGAGTATCAGCAGAAGCTGTTACTCGATCTTAGATCGGCTTTTCCACCAAACAACCGTGCAGGTGCAGGGAGTGAATCTCCCAGTTGTAACTTGACAAACATGGGACGGTCTCGTCATCTTCAACAGTCTACCCGTACCAGTAGGACCGTATCTGGTGCTGGTAACAGCAATTTTATGGAATCTTTTCATAATTTTTTTAGACCCTCCTTTGCAAGGCCACCAGAGACAACAAGTCTGACACATAGTCAACGGCTGGAGAGGATGATACAGGAGTATCTCCAAATGAACATCGATGCCATGACTTTGCAAATGGAGCCTTGCTCCTTTTGGGCTTCAAATCTAGAAAACTGGCCAGAGCTATCCAGTTACGCCTTGGAGATTTTGTCGTGTCCAGCTGCCAGCGTTGTCTCTGAACGTGTCTTCAGTGCTGCTGGGTGTGTGCTGACAGATAAGCGCACGCGTCTGTCCAGTGACAATGTGGACAGATTGACGTTCATCAAAATGAACAAGTCATGGATCCAGAAGGAATTTACTACCCCTGTGTCATCCTGGGGAGAGAAAATGCTTGTGGATTTGGAATGTGCTTGATGCAAATCTAGCTGTGAAGTGTACAACTGGGGCACAACTGCTGCCACTGAATGGGTGGGTGTGTGTGGGGCCCAATTTTTGGAAAAAAGGGAGACTCCGCTTGGAGTAACCCTTGCTTACATTGTTTTTAAAAGAAGCCAAGATGAACAGAGCTGGGATCAGGAAAGACTTTGCTACCTACCCCGGTGTCATCCTGGGGACGGTTAATTATGGCGTATTTTTGAATGTGCTTGATGCAAATCTAGCTGTGAAGTGTACAACTGGGCACAACTGCTGCCACTGAAGGGGTGGGTGTGTGTGGGGCCCAATTTTTGGAAAAAAGGGAGACTCCGCTTGGAGTAACCCTTGCTTGCTGTGTTTTTTAAAAGGAGCCAAGATGAACAGAGCTGGGATCAGGAAAGACTTTGCTACCTACCCCGGTGTCATCCTGGGGACGGTTAATTATGGCGTATTTTTGAATGTGCTTGATGCAAATCTAGCTGTGAAGTGTACAACTGGGGCACAACTGCTGCCACTGAAGGGGTGGGTGTGTGTGGGGCCCAATTTTTGGAAAAAAGGGAGACTCCGCTTGGAGTAACCCTTGCTTGCTGTGTTTTTTAAAAGGAGCCAAGATGAACAGAGCTGGGATCAGGAAAGACTTTGCTACCTACCCCGGTGTCATCCTGGGGACGGTTAATTATGGCGTATTTTTGAATGTGCTTGATGCAAATCTAGCTGTGAAGTGTACAACTGGGGCACAACTGCTGCCACTGAAGGTATGGGTGTGTGTGGGGCCCAATTTTTGGAAAAAAGGGAGACTCTGCTTGGAGTAACCCTTGCTTGCTGTGTTTTTTAAAAGGAGCCAAGATGAACAGAGCTGGGATCAGGAAAGACTTTGCTACCTACCCCGGTGTCATCCTGGGGACGGTTAATTATGGCGTATTTTTGAATGTGCTTGATGCAAATCTAGCTGTGAAGTGTACAACTGGGGCACAACTGCTCCCACTGAAGGGGTGGGTGTGTGTGGGGCCCAATTTTTGGAAAAAAGGGAGACTCCGCTTGGAGTAACCCTTGCTTGCTGTGTTTTTTAAAAGGAGCCAAGATGAACAGAGCTGGGATCAGGAAAGACTTTGCTACCTACCCCGGTGTCATCCTGGGGACGGTTAATTATGGCGTATTTTTGAATGTGCTTGATGCAAATCTAGCTGTGAAGTGTACAACTGGGGCACAACTGCTGCCACTGAAGGGGTGGGTGTGTGTGGGGCCCAATTTTTGGAAAAAAGGGAGACTCCGCTTGGAGTAACCCCTGCTTGCTGTGTTTTTTAAAAGGAGCCAAGATGAACAGAGCTGGGATCAGGAAAGACTTTGCTACCTACCCCGGTGTCATCCTGGGGACGGTTAATTATGGCGTATTTTTGAATGTGCTTGATGCAAATCTAGCTGTGAAGTGTACAACTGGGGCACAACTGCTGCCACTGAAGGGGTGGGTGTGTGTGGGGCCCAATTTTTGGGAAAAAAGGGAGACTCCGCTTGGAGTAACCCTTGCTTGCTGTGTTTTTTAAAAGGAGCCAAGATGAACAGAGCTGGGATCAGGAAAGACTTTGCTACCTACCCCGATGTCATCCTGGGGACAGTTAATTATGGCGTATTTTTGAATGTGCTTGATGCAAATCTAGCTGTGAAGTGTACAACTGGGGCACAACTGCTGCCACTGAAGGGGTGGGTGTGTGTGGGGCCCAATTTTTGGAAAAAAGGGAGACTCCGCTTGGAGTAACCCTTGCTTGCTGTGTTTTTTAAAAGGAGCCAAGATGAACAGAGCTGGGATCAGGAAAGACTTTGCTACCTACCCCGGTGTCATCCTGGGGACGGTTAATTATGGCGTATTTTTGAATGTGCTTGATGCAAATCTAGCTGTGAAGTGTACAACTGGGGCACAACTGCTGCCACTGAAGGGGTGGGTGTGTGTGGGGCCCAATTTTTGGAAAAAAGGGAGACTCCGCTTGGAGTAACCCTTGCTTGCTGTGTTTTTTAAAAGGAGCCAAGATGAACAGAGCTGGGATCAGGAAAGACTTTGCTACCTACCCCGGTGTCATCCTGGGGACGGTTAATTATGGCGTATTTTTGAATGTGCTTGATGCAAATCTAGCTGTGAAGTGTACAACTAGGGCACAAGTGCTGCCACTGAATGGGTGGGTGTGTGTGGGGCCCAATTTTTGGAAAAAAAGGGAGACTACGCTTGGAGTCACTTTGCGGTGTTTTACATGATTTTAGAAGGGCGTGCCATGCCTATATCTGTGTGTCCTCCTCTTTTTCCTTGTCCAGCTGTTTTGTTTTCGCATGAGTATATGTCCTTGTCACTTTCCCATGTGTTTGTGTTGTGTTGTGAGTTGTCTGTCACCTTTTGGACACCTTTGAGGGTGTTTTCTAGGTGTTTTTATGTGTTTGTGATTGCCTGCCATTGTTTCCTATGCAGTTCGAGTTCGGTTCGTCGAACGTTCGACGAGCTGAACTCGAACGGGACCTCCGTTCGGCGAATCGACCTCGAGCCGAACCGGGACCGGTTTGCTCATCTCTAGTTATATGTTCCATGATTAGAAGGAGGATTGTTATCTGTAAAACGTATAACAGCTAAAGGACTTAGGGTCCCGTCACATGTAGCGACGCACCAACGATCCCACCAGCGATCCAACCTGGCAGGGATCGTTGGTGCTCACTACATGGTCGCTGGTGAGCTGTCAATCAGGCAGATTTCACCAGCGACCAGCCACCAGCCACTAGCCACCAGCGACTTGTGTAACGATGCTGTGCTTGGTAACCAGGGTAAATATCGGGTAACTAAGCAAAGCGCTTTGCTTAGTTACCCGATATTTACCCTAGCTACGTGTGCAGGGAGCCAACACTGGCAGCCTGTAAGCAGTGTACGCTGGTAACCAGGGTAAATATCGGGTAACCAAGCAAAGTGCTTTGCTTAGTTACACAATATTTACCCTGGTTACCAGCGTACGCTGCTTACACAGAGTCAGTGCTCGTTGGTCTCCCGCAGTCAAATACGCTGATGCGTGCTGCACAGCGGTAGACCAACGAGCGAAAAGTTTTGTAACGATCAGCGATCTTGCAGCAGGGGCCTGCTCGCTGCTACGTGTCACACACAGCGACATCGTTGGCAAGGTCACAGATACGTCACAAAACCCGTGACGTTTCAGCGATCTTGCTAGCAAGATCGCTATGTGTGACAGGGGCTTTACTGTAAAATACAAAGATGATGAATGTACAAACCTAGTGGGAAATAAGATAATAACCAATGTCAAGGCAGATGAACAATTATATCATCTAGACATGTTAAAGGAACAGATGAAGTTGTGTACACATGATCAAAAGAATTGTATTCACATGTGGCATAGACGTCTAGGACACAGACATCCTGAAAATATAATGGAGCTACAAAAGAAAGAATTGACAAAGGATCTATTGATATCTGATTGCTCAATTACCTTAAGTTGTGAATATTATATAAAATCTAAAGCTACAAGAATATCTATACCTAAAGAAAGTGAGACGAAAAGCACAAGACCACTTGATTTGGTGCATACTGACGTATGTGGACCCATGAAAGTCACTACATCAGGAGGCAGTAGATATATAGTGACTTTTATAGATGACAACTCAAGATACATAGTCACATACTTGATCAAGAACAAAAGTGAAGTTTTCAATAAATTAGTGGACTACGTGACAAAGTCGAATAACAAGTTTCAGAGCCAATTGTCATTGTAAGTAATAATGGAGGTGAATTCACAGGACACAAAATAGAAAACTACTTAACATAATATGGTATAGAGCATGAAAAGACTGTTCCATACACACCTGAACAAAATGGGGTAGCAGAAAGTTAAAACAGAACTGTGACTGAAATGATAAGATGTATGGTAACAGATTCCAAACTACCAGAGAGATACTGGGGTGAAGCAGCAATGACAACTACTTATCTACAAAACTGACTTTTTTCTAGAAAAAAAACCCATATGAACTGTGGCAGGGTAAGAAACCAAGTGTGAATCATTTAAGAGTTTTTGGATGTAAAGTTGTTTTATTTATTCCAACAGAAAAATGTTCCAAACTTCAAAACAGATCCATAGAAGGAATATTTGTTGGATAAAGTGAAAATTGCAAAGGATATGGAATCCTAGATCCCAAAACAGACAGAGTTACGGTGAGTAACAGTGTGACATTCATTGAGGATCTAAATGAAGACACTATGATTTTACTGGAAACAATAAATGAGAAAAACAGCAGTGATATAGCTGAAAGAACATCTGATGAAAAGGAAGTTGAAATTGATAAAAAACAGAATACTGAAAGTGAAGAAATACAACTACAGACACAGAACCAAGATGCTCAATAAGAGAAAACAAAGGAAAAACACCATACGTCTTTCATACAAGGCAAGTATAAGCAAAATTTATGAGCCTACATCTTGGGAAGAAATATCTCGACTTCCTGAAGAAGAAGCAGCTAATAAATGGATAAAGGCAACAGAAACAGAAATAAAATCCATGCATGACTCAAAGATATGGACACTGACAGAATTACCAGAAGTACGGAAAGCTATAGGATGTAAATGGGTTTTTAAAGTAAAATACCAAACAGTTGGCACAGCTGGACAATACCGAGCAAGACTCGTAGCTAAAGGTTATTCTCAAAAATATGGTGGAAGACTATGATGAAACATTTGTTCAAGTTGTCAAATATACTACAATAAGAATATTGTTTGCAGTTGCAGCAATGAAACAAATGGAGTTGACACATCTGGACGTAAAGACAGCATTTTTGAATGGAAATTTAACAGAAGATATTTACATGGAACAACCTCCAGGATTCAAAGAGAAAGTAACCTGAACATGGTTTGTAAACTACAGAAAAGTATATACAGTTTAAAACAAGCTCCTAAAGCGTGAAATGATAAAATCACAGAAGTGCTCACAGATGAAAAATTTCAAAGAAGCAAAGCTGATCCTTGCCTACACACAAAAAGACTGATGATCTATGTACTCATATATGTTGATGATATTTTAGTTTGTTTTGAAAAAAAAAAAAAAGGGATAAAGAGGACATATTGAAAATTTTGAATCAACATTTTGAGATGAAAGACTTGGGAAATGTGAAACAGTACCTAGGAATACAAATAGAAAGAAAGAAGATGGAAGTTTCCTACTTAATCAAAATCACATGATTCAAGACATAATCAAAACATTTGGATTGAAGGATACAAAAACAGTAAAGTCTCCAATGGAAACCAATTGTCTTAAAGAGATGAATAACGAGCAAATTGTGCTACCAAATAATGAAGAATAGAGAAAGGCAATTGGAAAATTACTGTAACTAGCAATTGTTACAAGGCTAGACATCGCAGCAGCAGTAGGAATTCTGAGTAGAAAAGTGTCAAAGCCAAATAAAAGGGATTGGAATGCCGTGAAGAGAGTAATACGTTATTTGAAACTATTATTTGAACTAGCAACATTAAACTTAAACTACCTACAAGTGATAAATGCAATTTAACTGGATATGTTGATGCAAATTAGGCTGGAGATCCAACTGACAGGAAATTTACCAGTGGTTATCTTTTCTTTCTCTCAGGCGGACCAATTAGTTGGACTACTAAAAAGCAATCTATAGTAACGCTGTCATAAACAGAAGCTGAATATGTTGCAGCGCACATGCGAATCAAGAAGTTCTATGGTTAAGACAATTGCTAACAGACCTAGGACAACCCCAGTTGGAACCAACAAAAATAAATGAGGACAATCAAGGATGTCTTGTTCTTTCTCAGATGGAAAGCGTTAACACAAGAACCAAGCACATTGATGTGAAGTATCATTTCTTGAGGGATCACCAGGAACAAAGAATCCTGAAATTAGAATATTGTCCAACTGAAGATATGACAGCAGATATTTTCACAAAGGCATTGAATGCTGAAAGACATCAGAGAATAATGAAGCAATTAGGCTTAACTGAATAAGTCCTTACTATTGAGAAAGGGTATTGGTATATGCAACAGTTGAGGACTTCTTTGTTTGTGTGAAGGAGGACTTTATCCTGATCTAACAGTAGATGGCAATGTTGTGTAAAGTTTCCTTACTCACTGTATTGTAAAAAAGAGTCTTTTGTACTTGTTTTTTCTCTTCCTGGTTCAGTGCTGAATGACTGTGCATATCTACCTCATGTTCTTAGAATTAAAAGCTTGTTATCCCATTTAATCTGCTCTGTGAAGTTTATTCTGCAATTGGGAAGCTAGAAGCTGTGCAACATACTCACCCTTACCATATGCATGGATTTCTTTAGTTACTAAGGACTTAGGTCATTTCTTCCCACTGGTACCAATGCTGTAACAGATGTGACACCTGGCGAGTGTGGTCTAATGATCACACAGTGTTAAAAGTTTTTTGCGGCATAATCTGATCTCTCGTGCTTGTACCCATTTATAATAAACTAGAAGGTGGCCCGATTCTACGCATCGGGTATTCTAGAATTTACGTATTGTGTAGTTCATGTATGATTTTTGTTATAGATATAGAGATTATATATATATATATATATATATATATATATATATACATATATATATATATATATATATATATATATATATATATATATATATATAGATGTTGTTGTGTGTAGTTACCAAGTGTTTGTGTAGGGCGCTGTACATGTTCTGGGTGTTGTCTGGGTGTGGCGGGGGGTGAGAGCGGTGTTGTATGTGTGTTGCGTTGTTTGTGGAGCGCTGTGTGTCTGTCGCGTTGTGTGTGTGTGTGTTGCGCGGTTTGTGTGGGTGTGGTGTGTTTTGGGGGGAGGTATGTTTTGTGCAATGTGTGTGTTGTGCGGTATGTGCGTATATTTATGTATGCCGCGGTGTTTGTGTGTTGGGTGTTGTGTGTGTGCAGAGTTGTCTGTGTGTGTGGGTGTCTGTGTATGGCGGTGTTTGTGGTTCCCTGTGTGTGTGTGTGTGTGTGTGTGTGTGTGTGTGTGTGTGTGTGTGTGTGTGTGTGTGTGTGTGTGTGTGTGTGTGTATTGGGGGGAGGTGTGCCCCTCCCATCATTCTCCATCCCCCATGCTGCACACCCCCCATCATGCCCCATCCCCTATGCTGCGCATTCCCCATCGTGCTCCATCCTCCATGCTGCGCACTCCCCATCGTGCTCCATCCTCCATGCTGCGCACTCCCCATCGTGCTCCATCCCACATGCTGCGCAACCCCCATCGTGCTACATACCCCATGCTGCACACCCCCCATCGTGCTAGATCCCCCATCCTGCGCACTCCCCATTGTGCTACATCTCCCATGCTGCGCACTCCCCATCGTGCTACATCCCCCATGCTGCGCACCCGCCATCGTGCTCCATCCGCCATGCTGCGCACTCCCCATCGTGCTACATCCCTCATGCTGCGCACTCCCCATTGTGCTACATCCCCCATGCTGCACACTCCCCATCGTGCTACATCCCCCATGCTGCGCACTCCCCATCGTGCTACATCCCCCATGCTGCGCACTCCCTATCGTGCTACATCCCCCATGCTGCGCACTCCCCATCGTGCTACATCCCCCATGCTGCGCACCCCCCATCGTGCTACATCCCCCATGCTGCGCACCCCCCATCGTGCTACATCCCCCATGCTGCGCACCTCCCCATCGTGCTCCATCCCCCATGCTGCACACTCCCCATCGTGCTCCATCCCCCATGCTGCGCACTCCCCATCGTGCTACATCCCCCATGCTGCACACTCCCCATCGTGCTACATCCCCCATGCTGCGCACTCCCCATCATGCTACATCCCCCATGCTGCGCACTCCCCATCGTGCTACATCCCCCATGATGTGCACTCCCCATCGTGCTCCATCCCCCATGCTGCGCACCCCCCATCGTGCTCCATCCCCCATGCTGCGCACCCCCCATCGTGCTACATCCCCCATGCTGCGCACTCCCCATCGTGCTACATCCCCCATGCTGCACACTCCCCATCGTGCTACATCCCCCATGCTGCGCACTCCCCATCATGCTACATCCCCCATGCTGCGCACTCCCCATCGTGCTACATCCCCCATGATGCGCACTCCCCATCGTGCTCCATCCCCCATGCTGCGCACCCCCCATCGTGCTCCATCCCCCATGCTGCGCACCCCCCATCGTGCTACATCCCCCATGCTGCGCACTCCCCATCGTGCTACATCCCCCATGCTGCGCACTCCCCATCGTGCTACATCCCCCATGCTGCGCACCCCCCATCGTGCTCCATCCCCCATGCTATAATAGTTCTCCTATTATACTCAGAGGAGTATAATAGGAGGACTGTAATAGGAGGAGTAGTCCTGGTGGGAGAGGAGTATAATGCCGGCTCCCTGCACATGTGTACCAGGAGCCGGTGTACACTGGTAACTATGATACACATCGGGTAACCAAGGGACCTTAGTTACCCGATGTGTATAATGGTTACCAGCGTTCACGGGCTCCGTCAAGATACCAGCATCGCAAGGTTATGTCTGGCGCTGCTGGGATCCTGACGGAGCCGGTGTAGAAGCAAGCGATATCCCAGGATGTTGTGATGTGTGAGGTGTGTGTGAGAGTGAGTGTGATGTGATGTGTGTGTGTACTCACCTAGGAGTCGGAGCTCCGTGTCAGTTGGGCCAGAGCGAGCGTGCATTGCGTGAGGGGGCGGGGCCTGCAGAGAGCCGGGGCGAGAGGCCAATCCGTGTGGGGGGGCGGGGCCATAGCGAGCCCAGCGGCCAATCAGCTTTGTGTCACCGTAAGGACACAATTTTGGAGCATGACAGACAGACAGACAAACAGACAAACAGACAGACAGACAGACTAAGGCAATTATATATATAGATATATATGCCATATGTATTTTTGTACCCATTCTATTTACATCTTGGTAATCATGCAAGGAAAGATTATAATTGTTTAAACTTGTAGTTTTTGGCTATGTGCAATATTCTGTCCTTGCTGAATTTCATCAGTAGACATGTATTGCAAGAATGTATCTGTCATTATGGGTGTAGGCACAGTTTAAGATAGTAGCTTCAGCAGCTGTTATATATATATATACGTACATACATATATAGCAGTGAATGAATATGCGTAATGATACATTAAGAAGATTATTTTTCTGGATCTTATGCATAACCAATGGGACTATATATATATATATATATATATATATATATATATATATATATATATATAATTTCCTGTTCTTTTGAGACACAGTACAAAGTGAAGGGAAGGGGCAACATATTGGAGTGCAGATTTAGTTGAATGGTTTGTGAGTGCTATGTCATATTGGCAAAGTTCCCGAGGTGCCTAAGGATTGGCGTGCCCCCAGAAGTGACCCCATTTTTAGAAACTAGACCTCTCTAGGAATTTATCTAGATGGTTGGTGAACATATTGAACCCCCAGGTGATTCACAGAATTTTATAACATTTGAACTGTGAAAATGAAAAAATATATTTCTTACCACAAGACTTGCTTTGATCTCAAAATTTTCAACTTAACTAAAGTAACAACAGATAATGGACCATACAATTTGTTGTGCAATTTCTCTTGACTATCCCAATACCTCATATACAGTCGAAAACTACCTTTGAGGGACAGTGCAAAGTGAAGAAGGAAAGCAGCAACATATTGGAGTGTAGATTTAGTTGGAATGGTTTGTGGGTGCAATGTCACATTGACAGAGCCCCAGAGGTGCCAGAACAGCAGAAACCCCCAAAATGACCCATTTTACAAACTACATCCCTCAAGTAATTCATCCAGGGGTGCAGTGAGAATTTTGACACTACAGATGTGTCACAAACTTTTATACTATTGGGCAATGATCAAAAAATAATACATTTTTACCACTAAAATGTTGCTGTAACCCTAGATTTCCAATTTTCACAAGGGGAATAGGTAAAAAAGGACACATAATATGTTACACACATGGCAATATGCCACATGTGACTGTACAGTACTGTTTGCCTGCACCACAGGGCTTGGGAGGAAAGGAGCGCCATTTAATTTTTGGAGCACAGATTTTCCTAGAATAGATAGCGGACTCCATTTGCAAAGCCCCTAAGTGCCAGAATAACATAAATGTCCTCAAGTGATCCCATTTTGAAAATTACACCCTTCTGGGAATTCATCTAGTGGCATAGTGATGATTTAAGGCCCCGTCACACTAAGCAACATCGCTAGCAACATCGCTAGCAACATCGCTGCTAACGAACAACTTTTGTGACGTTGCTAGCGATGTTGCTGTGTGTGACATCCAGCAACAACCTGGCCCCTGCTGTGAGGTTGTTGGTTGTTGCTGAATGTCCTGGGCCATTTTTTAGTTGTTGCTGTCCTGCTGTGAAGCACAGATCGCTGTGTGTGACAGCGAGACAGCAACAACTAAATGTGCAAGCAGCAGGAGCCGGCTTCTGCGGAGGCTGGTATCCACAGTAAACATCGGGTAACCAAGAAGCCCTGTCCTTGGTTACCCGATATTTACCTTCGATACCAGCCTCCGCCGCTCTCACTGTCAGTGCCGGCTCCTGCTCTGTGCACATGTAGCTAGCTGCAGGACACATCGGGTTAATTAACCCGATGTGTGCTGTAGCTAGGAGAGCAGGGAGCCAGCGCTAAGCGGTGTGCGCTGCTCCCTGCTCTGTGCACGTGTAGCTCCGTGCGGTGGTAACCAAGGTAAATATCGGGTTGGTTACCGATATTTACCTTAGTTACCAAGCGCAGCATCTTCCACGCGGCGCTGGGGGCTTGTCACTGGTTGCTGGTGAGCTCACCAGCAACTCGTGTAGCCACGCTCCAGCGATCCCTGCCAGGTCAGGTTGCTGGTGGGATCGCTGGAGCGTCGCAGTGTGACATCTCACCAGCAACCTCCTAGCAACTTACCAGCGATCCCTATCGTTGTTGGGATCGCTGGTAAGTTGCTTAGTGTGACGGTACCTTTAGTCTCTGGATAAACACCCATGACTCAAACACAGTGAATGTTGCAGAATAAAAAAATTGCAAATAAGTCCTTGTTGTACCCAGTAAATTGTAGCGCCCTTACATTGTATCCAGCGCATGCTTCTGGAAACCTGCACTCCATAAATTAAGCGAGCTCTCCTCACAACAACAATGCTAAACATATGGAAGCTAACTGCACATTGTGTTGATCAGAAGAGAGTGGGGCATTTTTATTTGAGAGCATAGATTTTGCTGGATTTCTTTTTTTGAGGGGACACGGCGTTTCTCCTGAGCCTTTGTGCTACCAGCAAAATGGAAGCCCCTTTTATTTCCATTATCAGATGATGGACTTGATTAGGGACTTGTGTTTTTGTGAGTTGAGTTGAATGCTATTTGGTGGCGATTTGGGTACAGAACATTTTGGATCAGTTCACGTTTATCATGTGCTCTATCACAGCACTTACATCGGTGTTTCCATCTACATCTCCAAAATACATGATTCAGGTGAAACCCCCAATGGATCCATTCACTAATCAAACAGCATAGTTATTCCGGACTCTGTTTGGCCTCTGTTCACTGATGTCTGTCATTTTACAGGTGAACAAAACTGTTGATGATTGTGACTCGCCCACCCCAGGGCTATGGGACACTCGGTGCCGGGCCTGACTAGTCCGGGGGTCGTCAGTGGTGGCGGGGTCCGACTCCGTGGCCCTGGTGGGTGTCAATTAAATATGGCTGGTGAATAAAGTTTATGGTTGTCGTGACGCCACCTGTGGTTTGCGACTATTAAGCTGCCGCTGCTGTATGGGGCCTCCGGGGCTGATGGTATGGCAGCTTGGATGGTCCTGCTCCCCACAGGTGGAGCGGTACCCCGGGGCAAAAGTTGGTTCTCGTGAGAGTCTATGGTGTGATGTTGTGTGAATAATACGGTGCAGGGCCGACAGGCAGTGAAAGAAACAGGCACAAACAGTAGTCTCTTTACCTTCTCCTCTTTTACTTGGCAAACGGTTAGTCCTGGGAGACCGTTACAGGTGGTAGAGGGCTCCGGCCGGCCTGGAAGTAACTGAGGTATCTTTTTGGCCAGATGAGTATGAGGCCTACTCCTGTTCTTTCCTTTCTGTTATAGGACCCTGCTCTCTGGATTGGCAATGGCCCTCTTGCTGCTGGGACCTGTGGTTTGTCCCTTTTTCTGTGTGGTAGGCTGCGCAGGCCCTCTCTGGTGCTTCTCTGCTGGAGTCCACACCGGGCCCTTGGGATGCAGCTGTACCTTCAGATTACTTCTGGGCCAGGGGGCTTGCAACTCTCCTGCCCTCCGGATTCGGCTACCAGGGAAGGATTTTACACCCTGGAAACCACAGACTCCGATGTCAGAGTCTCTTCTGTGCCTCTCTGCTCCTCCTGCGTCACTGGGCCAAGCTATTCCAGCTCCAGGCCCCAGTCCGCAGGACAGCACTACTCTGCGTCTGCTTTCTCTGCTTTCTCTCTACAGACTGAACACTAACTCCTCCCTCAGGTCAGACTTGAGGAATGCTCCTTGGAACTCCAGGTTCAGAGCTCCCTCTGCTGGCCTGAGAGAGGATGGTGTTGGGTGTTGGTACCTACTGGCCAATAGACCTCCCAATAACCTCCAGGCTCAGCATCACCCTTGGAGGGGCAATGCTGCCGTGGCGACCAGGTCCTGGGGCGCCACACTCCCCCTTAGTTAAACTCAGTTCTCCCGGACTGAAGAAACCAAAACAAGACATAACATGTTACAACCTTAAACAACTATAAGAGTCCAGTGTGGCTCCCTGCCGGGTGTCCATTACACTGATCCATGGGGGACCCGCCGCGAAAAAACCCCCAACGTAGGCTCTGGGCGTGCGTCAGAGCATTGATGACCCCACTCTATGCACGCCGGACGGGTTTTTCTTCAGGGGTGTTAAGCACACTGGTGCTAACTATGTATAATTAGAGTGTTGGCCACCCATAGTCCAGAGGCCCAATTGTCCATTTACTCAATCATTTGAATAAAAAAAAAAAACAGTTTATACACAACATTACAGACATTTTAAATAACAATTTACATTCTAATAGGTACTCTTTCTTTTTACTCTCTATACCTTGGAGGGGGCCGTCCCCGAGTGCTACGTTGGGACCTGCGTAGCTCTGGTGTTTGTCCCTGACTATTTGGAGCGTCTGCTACCTCAGCACTACGGGTAGGCCTAACCCTGATAGGTATGCGTGATGATTGCCTACGTGGTCTGAGAGTCGCCAAGGTTCACCACTGACAGGGGGTTGATTCTCCTGTTCCACTGCTGGCGTGTCATCTTGTGTTGGGGCGGACAGTTCCTTAGGTGGATCTGGAACCTCTTCTGTCTCTGGCTCGACCAACTGCGGGAACGTCAAGACTGGTACCACTATGGCATTATTTATTCGGGTCCAAGTTTTGGGGAATTTTCCAAGGATTGTTTGTATCATCTCTTCCTCTTTTTCTTGAATTTGGGGACTTTCTTGTACTTCTTCCACTTCTTTTTGGATTTTCCACTGCTCAGGGCACGCTTTCAGGTGGTCTCTAGAAACTGTTTGATAGGTCTTGCCTTCATCTTTGCTTATGAGTAGTGATGAGCGAGTACTAAAAAGCTGGGGTGCTCGAGGCTCGGGCCGAGCATCCCAAGATACTCGTGTACTCGGCCCGAGCACCGAGCCCAATGTTATCCTATGGGAGACCCGAGTATTTTTATGAAATGACCCCCGGCAGCATGTAGAAACCCTAAAAATGTCACAAAAGTCTCAGAAGAGTGCTCAAATGACATGGCAACAGCATGGGGAAGACCCCTTGAAGCATTTATCACTCAAAAGTCACAGCTGTGAACAATTTTGTCCGCGTTTTACGCCATTTTTACGGACTCACCAGAAAACCTTCCAAAATGACACCAAAATGAATTTTCATGGCGGAAATGAAATGTTAAGGGCATATACCCAATAGTGAGATAGAGCTGGTGTATGTTACTTTTTGAGATTAATACATGAAAGATTTTACGTAAAACATTGTGTGGCACTCCGATGTCCAAAACGCACGTTTTGTGCTTTTTACTAGCGATGTCGGTCATTTTTTTTTTCATTCTATCTCCCGTCGGTCGGTCTCACTCTGTCAGTCTCTCTCTGTCTTGTCTGTCCCCCTCTCACAGTCTGTCGGTCATTCTCCCCCCTCTCTCTTACTTACCGTTCCCCAATCATTGCCGCGGCGCTGCACGACTGTTCACTAAACTCCGGTGGCTTTTCCTCTTTTGAAAAATCCGGCCGCTCATTAAACCATCTCGTATTCCCTACTTTCCTGCTTTTCGGCGCCTATGATTGGTTGCAGTGAGACACGCCCCCACGCTGAGTGACAGGTGTCTCACTGCACCCAAACACAGCAGCCCGTGGGTGTATGTATACTGTGCAGTGAAATAAATAATTAAATAATTAAAAAATCCAGCGTGCGGTCCCCCCCAATTTTAATACCAGCCAGATAAAGCCATACGGCTGAAGGCTGGTATTCTCAGGATGGGGAGCTCCACGTTATGGGGAGCCCCCCAGCCTAACAATATCAGTCAGCAGCCGCCCAGAATTGCCGCATACATTAGATGCGACAGTTCTGGGACTGTACCCGGCTCTTCCCGATTTACCCTAGTGCGTTGGCAAATCGGGGTAATAAGGAGTTATTGGCAGCCCATAGCTGCCAATAAGTCCTAGATTAATCATGTCAGGCGTCTCCCCGAGATACCTTCCATGATTAATCTGTAAATTACAGTAAATAAACACACACACCCGAAAAAATCATTTATTAGAAATAAAAAACAATAACAAAGTCCCTCATCACCAATTTATTAACCCTGACAAACCCTCCATGTCCGGCGTAATCCACGGACCCCCAGCGTCGCGTCCAGTTGTGCTGCATGAAGGTGACAGGAGCTGCAGAATACACCGCCGCTCCGGTCAGCTTCACACAGCAACTTAGGTGAGTATAGCGATCAGCTGAGCTGTCACTGAGGTTACCTGGATGCAGCGGTGGCCACGGGTAAGGCTAGTTTCACACTTGTGTTGAACAGCATCCGTCACATTGCGTTGTGTAACGCATGTGACGGATGCCTTGCAAAAAGTGTGATAATAAAGGCCACGGATTCCAGTGAAATAACGCATTGCGTTAAGTTTTCTTTGGGCCGAGAGAGAGAGCACCCATCATCCCCGCGCACAGCCCGACATCCCCACACACAGCCCGACATCCCCGCACACAGCCCGACATGCCCGCACACAGCCCGACATCCCCGCACACAGCCCGACATCCCCGCACACAGCCCGACATCCCCGCACACATCCCCGCACACAGCCCGACATCCCCGCACACATCCCCGCACACAGCCCGACATCCCCGCACACATCCCCGCACACAGCCCGACATCCCCGCACACAGCCCGACATCCCCGCACACAGCCCGACACTACAGCCCTCATCATTCCTGCACACATCCCGACACTACCGCACCCATCATCACCGCACACACACACACCGGCATTACCTCAGTAACGTCCCCGCTGACAGCGCCATTCACTTCAGCTGCTGCGTGGAGCTCACAGGAGCGGCGTTCTACTGCCGCTCCTGTCAGCTTCATGTAGCAGAGCTGGATGTGTTGCGGGACCTCTGGATTACGTCGGACCTGGAGGGGTATTTGGGGATTTTAATAAAGTGGTAAAAGAGGGTGGTTTTTTTGTCTTTTATTTCAAATAAAGGATTTTTTCATGTGTGTGTGTTTATTTTCTTTAACTTACAGATTAATCATGGAGGGTATCTCGTGGAGACGCCTGACATGATTAATCTAGGACTTATTGGCAGCTATGGGCTGCCAATAACTCCTTATTACCCCGATTTGCCAACGCACCAGGGCAAATCGGGAAGAGCCGGGTACAGTCCCAGAACTGTCGCATCTAATGGATGCGACTATTCTGGGCGGCTGCTGGCTGATATTGTTAGGCTGGGGGGCTCCCCATAATGTGGAGCTCCCCATCCTGAGAATACCAGCCTTCAGCCGTATGGCTTTATCTGGCTGGTATTAAAATTGGGGGGGACCGCACGCCGGTTTTTTTAATTATTTATTTCACTGCACAGTATAGACCCGCCCACCGGCTGCTGTGATTCGGTGCAGTGAGACACCTGTCACTCAGCGTGGGGGCGTGTCTCACTGCAACCAATCATAGGCGCCTGTGGGCGTGGAAAGCAGGGAATATGAGATGGCTGTGTACAGAGCACAGCGCGCCCGCCGGTATAAAGGCTCGGTCATGCTGTGCAGGCCGGCCAATCACTGAAATTCCACAACTAACAGGGCTGTGGCATTGCAGTGGTCTGCCAGCCAATCCCTGCATGAGGGCTGGCTCTCAAAGGAGCGCCAACATGCAGGGATGAAGACCACGAGTACAGCACGAGTATCGCGAGATTACTCGGTCCCCGCCGAGTAGCCCGAGTACAGTGATACTCGTGCGAGTACCGAGTAGTAACAAGCATACTCGCTCATCACTACTTATGAGTAGAGATGAGCGAACCGGTCGCGGTTCGGCTCGAGGTTGGTTCGCCGAACGGACCTCCCGTTCGAGTTCGGTTCGTCGAACGTTCGACGAACCGAACTCGAACTGCATAGGAAACAATGGCAGGCAATCACAAACACAGAAAAACACCTAGAAAACACCCTCAAAAGGTGTCCAAAAGGTCACAAACAACTCACAACACATGGGAAAGTGACAAGGACATATACTCATGCGAAAACAAAAGAGCTGGACAAGGAAAAAGAGGAGGACACACAGATATATGAGTATATGCAAGGAAACATCGATTCCATTAATGTGCAACTTGAGCCCTGCTCATTCTTGGCTTCCAATCTTGATAAATTGCCTGAGCTCGCCACGTACGTCTTGGGGATCTTGTCGTGTCCTGCAGCCAGCGTTCTCTCGGAACCTGTCTTCAGTGCTGCTGTGGGTCTGCTGGCAGATAAGCACACGTGTCTGTCCACTGACAATGTGGACATGGCTCTCAGAGGACTTTTCTTCCCCTGGGTCAGCCAGGGGACGGGAAAGGCACGCGTATTTTTGAGAGTGCTTCATGCAAAGCATCTTTTTCTTTTTCAAAAGGGAGCTCAACCGATGCCAGTCAAGTGGGGTGTGTGTGGCCCAGTGAGTGGAAACGAGGGAGACTGTGGTTGGAGTCCCCTCGCTGTGTCTCTAAAAGAACCAAGATGAACAAGTCATGGCTCTCAGAGGACTTTTCTTCCCCTGGGTCAGCCAGGGGACGGGAAAGGCACGCGTATTTTTGAGAGTGCTTCATGCAAAGCATCTTTTTCTTTTTCAAAAGGGAGCTCAACCGATGCCAGTCAAGTGGGGTGTGTGTGGCCCAGTGAGTGGCAACGAGGGAGACTGTGGTTGGAGTCCCCTCGCTGTGTCTCTAAAAGAACCAAGATGAACAAGTCATGGCTCTCAGAGGACTTTTCTTCCCCTGGGTCAGCCAGGGGACGGGAAAGGCACGCGTATTTTTGAGAGTGCTTCATGCAAAGCATCTTTTTCTTTTTCAAATGGGAGCTCAACCGATGCCAGTCAAGTGGGGTGTGTGTGGCCCAGTGAGTGGAAACGAGGGAGACTGTGGTTGGAGTCCCCTCGCTGTGTCTCTAAAAGAACCAAGATGAACAAGTCATGGCTCTCAGAGGACTTTTCTTCCCCTGGGTCAGCCAGGGGACGGGAAAGGCACGCGTATTTTTGAGAGTGCTTCATGCAAAGCATCTTTTTCTTTTTCAAAAGGGAGCTCAACCGATGCCAGTCAAGTGGGGTGTGTGTGGCCCACTGAGTGGCAACGAGGGAGACTGTGGTTGGAGTCCCCTCGCTGTGTCTCTAAAAGAACCAAGATGAATAAGTCATGGCTCTCAGAGGACTTTTCTTCCCCTGGGTCAGCCAGGGGACGGGAAAGGCACGCGTATTTTTGAGAGTGCTTCATGCAAAGCATCTTTTTCTTTTTCAAAAGGGAGCTCAACCGATGCCAGTCAAGTGGGGTGTGTGTGGCCCAGTGAGTGGCAACGAGGGAGACTGTGGTTGGAGTCCCCTCGCTGTGTCTCTAAAAGAACCAAGATGAACAAGTCATGGCTCTCAGAGGACTTTTCTTCCCCTGGGTCAGCCAGGGGACGGGAAAGGCACGCGTATTTTTGAGAGTGCTTCATGCAAAGCATCTTTTTCTTTTTCAAAAGGGAGCTCAACCGATGCCAGTCAAGTGGGGTGTGTGTGGCCCAGTGAGTGGCAACGAGGGAGACTGTGGTTGGAGTCCCCTCGCTGTGTCTCTAAAAGAACCAAGATGAACAAGTCATGGCTCTCAGAGGACTTTTCTTCCCCTGGGTCAGCCAGGGGACGGGAAAGGCACGCGTATTTTTGAGAGTGCTTCATGCAAAGCATCTTTTTCTTTTTCAAAAGGGAGCTCAACCGATGCCAGTCAAGTGGGGTGTGTGTGGCCCAGTGAGTGGCAACGAGGGAGACTGTGGTTGGAGTCCCCTCGCTGTGTCTCTAAAAGAACCAAGATGAACAAGTCATGGCTCTCAGAGGACTTTTCTTCTCCTGGGTCAGCCAGGGGACGGGAAAGGCACGCGTATTTTTGAGAGTGCTTCATGCAAAGCATCTTTTTCTTTTTCAAAAGGGAGCTCAACCGATGCCAGTCAAGTGGGGTGTGTGTGGCCCAGTGAGTGGAAACGAGGGAGACTGTGGTTGGAGTCCCCTCGCTGTGTCTCTAAAAGAACCAAGATGAACAAGTCATGGCTCTCAGAGGACTTTTCTTCCCCTGGGTCAGCCAGGGGACGGGAAATGCACGCGTATTTTTGAGAGTGCTTCATGCAAAGCATCTTTTTCTTTTTCAAAAGGGAGCTCAACCGATGCCAGTCAAGTGGGGTGTGTGTGGCCCAGTGAGTGGAAACAAGGGAGACTGTGGTTGGAGTCCCCTCGCTGTGTCTCTAAAAGAACCAAGATGAACAAGTCATGGCTCTCAGAGGACTTTTCTTCCCCTGGGTCAGCCAGGGGACGGGAAAGGCACGCGTATTTTTGAGAGTGCTTCATGCAAAGCATCTTTTTCTTTTTCAAAAGGGAGCTCAACCGATGCCAGTCAAGTGGGGTGTGTGTGGCCCAGTGAGTGGCAACGAGGGAGACTGTGGTTGGAGTCCCCTCGCTGTGTCTCTAAAAGAACCAAGATGAACAAGTCATGGCTCTCAGAGGACTTTTCTTCCCCTGGGTCAGCCAGGGGACGGGAAAGGCACGCGTATTTTTGAGAGTGCTTCATGCAAAGCATCTTTTTCTTTTTCAAAAGGGAGCTCAACCGATGCCAGTCAAGTGGGGTGTGTGTGGCCCAGTGAGTGGCAACGAGGGAGACTGTGGTTGGAGTCCCCTCGCTGTGTCTCTAAAAGAACCAAGATGAACAAGTCATGGCTCTCAGAGGACTTTTCTTCCCCTGGGTCAGCCAGGGGACGGGAAAGGCACGCGTATTTTTGAGAGTGCTTCATGCAAAGCATCTTTTTCTTTTTCAAAAGGGAGCTCAACCGATGCCAGTCAAGTGGGGTGTGTGTGGCCCAGTGAGTGGCAACGAGGGAGACTGTGGTTGGAGTCCCCTCGCTGTGTCTCTAAAAGAACCAAGATGAACAAGTCATGGCTCTCAGAGGACTTTTCTTCCCCTGGGTCAGCCAGGGGACGGGAAAGGCACGCGTATTTTTGAGAGTGCTTCATGCAAAGCATCTTTTTCTTTTTCAAAAGGGAGCTCAACCGATGCCAGTCAAGTGGGGTGTGTGTGGCCCAGTGAGTGGAAACGAGGGAGACTGTGGTTGGAGTCCCCTCGCTGTGTCTCTAAAAGAACCAAGATGAACAAGTCATGGCTCTCAGAGGACTTTTCTTCCCCTGGGTCAGCCAGGGGACGGGAAAGGCACGCGTATTTTTGAGAGTGCTTCATGCAAAGCATCTTTTTCTTTTTCAAAAGGGAGCTCAACCGATGCCAGTCAAGTGGGGTGTGTGTGGCCCAGTGAGTGGAAACGAGGGAGACTGTGGTTGGAGTCCCCTCGCTGTGTCTCTAAAAGAACCAAGATGAACAAGTCATGGCTCTCAGAGGACTTTTCTTCCCCTGGGTCAGCCAGGGGACGGGAAAGGCACGCGTATTTTTGAGAGTGCTTCATGCAAAGCATCTTTTTCTTTTTCAAAAGGGAGCTCAACCGATGCCAGTCAAGTGGGGTGTGTGTGGCCCAGTGAGTGGCAACGAGGGAGACTGTGGTTGGAGTCCCCTCGCTGTGTCTCTAAAAGAACCAAGATGAACAAGTCATGGCTCTCAGAGGACTTTTCTTCCCCTGGGTCAGCCAGGGTACGGGAAAGGCACGCGTATTTTTGAGAGTGCTTCATGCAAAGCATCTTTTTCTTTTTCAAAAGGGAGCTCAACCGATGCCAGTCAAGTGGGGTGTGTGTGGCCCAGTGAGTGGCAACGAGGGAGACTGTGGTTGGAGTCCCCTCGCTGTGTCTCTAAAAGAACCAAGATGAACAAGTCATGGCTCTCAGAGGACTTTTCTTCCCCTGGGTCAGCCAGGGGACGGGAAAGGCACGCGTATTTTTGAGAGTGCTTCATGCAAAGCATCTTTTTCTTTTTCAAAAGGGAGCTCAACCGATGCCAGTCAAGTGGGGTGTGTGTGGCCCAGTGAGTGGCAACGAGGGAGACTGTGGTTGGAGTCCCCTCGCTGTGTCTCTAAAAGAACCAAGATGAACAAGTCATGGCTCTCAGAGGACTTTTCTTCCCCTGGGTCAGCCAGGGGACGGGAAAGGCACGCGTATTTTTGAGAGTGCTTCATGCAAAGCATCTTTTTCTTTTTCAAAAGGGAGCTCAACCGATGCCAGTCAAGTGGGGTGTGTGTGGCCCAGTGAGTGGCAACGAGGGAGACTGTGGTTGGAGTCCCCTCGCTGTGTCTCTAAAAGAACCAAGATGAACAAGTCATGGCTCTCAGAGGACTTTTCTTCCCCTGGGTCAGCCAGGGGACGGGAAAGGCACGCGTATTTTTGAGAGTGCTTCATGCAAAGCATCTTTTTCTTTTTCAAAAGGGAGCTCAACCGATGCCAGTCAAGTGGGGTGTGTGTGGCCCAGTGAGTGGAAACGAGGGAGACTGTGGTTGGAGTCCCCTCGCTGTGTCTCTAAAAGAACCAAGATGAACAAGTCATGGCTCTCAGAGGACTTTTCTTCCCCTGGGTCAGCCAGGGGACGGGAAAGGCACGCGTATTTTTGAGAGTGCTTCATGCAAAGCATCTTTTTCTTTTTCAAAAGGGAGCTCAACCGATGCCAGTCAAGTGGGGTGTGTGTGGCCCAGTGAGTGGCAACGAGGGAGACTGTGGTTGGAGTCCCCTCGCTGTGTCTCTAAAAGAACCAAGATGAACAAGTCATGGCTCTCAGAGGACTTTTCTTCCCCTGGGTCAGCCAGGGGACGGGAAAGGCACGCGTATTTTTGAGAGTGCTTCATGCAAAGCATCTTTTTCTTTTTCAAAAGGGAGCTCAACCGATGCCAGTCAAGTGGGGTGTGTGTGGCCCAGTGAGTGGCAACGAGGGAGACTGTGGTTGGAGTCCCCTCGCTGTGTCTCTAAAAGAACCAAGATGAACAAGTCATGGCTCTCAGAGGACTTTTCTTCCCCTGGGTCAGCCAGGGGACGGGAAAGGCACGCATATTTTTGAGAGTGCTTCATGCAAAGCATCTTTTTCTTTTTCAAAAGGGAGCTCAACCGATGCCAGTCAAGTGGGGTGTGTGTGGCCCAGTGAGTGGAAACGAGGGAGACTGTGGTTGGAGTCCCCTCGCTGTGTCTCTAAAAGAACCAAGATGAACAAGTCATGGCTCTCAGAGGACTTTTCTTCCCCTGGGTCAGCCAGGGGACGGGAAAGGCACGCGTATTTTTGAGAGTGCTTCATGCAAAGCATCTTTTTCTTTTTCAAAAGGGAGCTCAACCGATGCCAGTCAAGTGGGGTGTGTGTGGCCCAGTGAGTGGAAACGAGGGAGACTGTGGTTGGAGTCCCCTCGCTGTGTCTCTAAAAGAACCAAGATGAACAAGTCATGGCTCTCAGAGGACTTTTCTTCCCCTGGGTCAGCCAGGGGACGGGAAAGGCACGCGTATTTTTGAGAGTGCTTCATGCAAAGCATCTTTTTCTTTTTCAAAAGGGAGCTCAACCGATGCCAGTCAAGTGGGGTGTGTGTGGCCCAGTGAGTGGCAACGAGGGAGACTGTGGTTGGAGTCCCCTCGCTGTGTCTCTAAAAGAACCAAGATGAACAAGTCATGGCTCTCAGAGGACTTTTCTTCCCCTGGGTCAGCCAGGGGACGGGAAAGGCACGCGTATTTTTGAGAGTGCTTCATGCAAAGCATCTTTTTCTTTTTCAAAAGGGAGCTCAACCGATGCCAGTCAAGTGGGGTGTGTGTGGCCCAGTGAGTGGAAACGAGGGAGACTGTGGTTGGAGTCCCCTCGCTGTGTCTCTAAAAGAACCAAGATGAACAAGTCATGGCTCTCAGAGGACTTTTCTTCCCCTGGGTCAGCCAGGGGACGGGAAAGGCACGCGTATTTTTGAGAGTGCTTCATGCAAAGCATCTTTTTCTTTTTCAAAAGGGAGCTCAACCGATGCCAGTCAAGTGGGGTGTGTGTGGCCCAGTGAGTGGAAACGAGGGAGACTGTGGTTGGAGTCCCCTCGCTGTGTCTCTAAAAGAACCAAGATGAACAAGTCATGGCTCTCAGAGGACTTTTCTTCCCCTGGGTCAGCCAGGGGACGGGAAAGGCACGCGTATTTTTGAGAGTGCTTCATGCAAAGCATCTTTTTCTTTTTCAAAAGGGAGCTCAACCGATGCCAGTCAAGTGGGGTGTGTGTGGCCCAGTGAGTGGAAACGAGGGAGACTGTGGTTGGAGTCCCCTCGCTGTGTTATACATGCTTTTAGAAGGGCATGACATGGCTTGGAGGTTGACTTTCATAAAATGCAAACTGTTGGCTACCAAAATGCTGCCTTTCCAACAACTGTGGTTATAGGCAATGAGGAACATACTGATGAAGATGAGACGCAGATACCCGATTGGGATGACAACTTAAATATTCGGTCAGGGCAAGAAGAGGCTCGGTCTGAGGGGGAGGGGAGTGCAAACACAACAATTGATGATGAAGTTCTAGATCCCACCTACTGTCAACCCCCAGTCAGGCACTCGAGGAGGTCAACAGAGGCGGTGGAGGAGGATGCAACCGACGACGAAATTACCTTGCGCCTTCCTGGACAGAGTCGGAGCACTGGTAGCACGTCTACAACTGCATCCTCAGCCACCACTCTGCCTATGAGCATTATTCGGGGTGCATCAACAGGTCGCATGGCCTCTAAGCCTTGCCTAGCCTGTTCCTTTTTTGACATAGAAAAAGATCGCCCAAATCATGTGATATGTAAAATTTGTCATGATTCTCTTAGTAGAGGTCAAAACCTCAGCAGTTTGACAACTTCTTCCATGAATCGTCACATGAATAAATATCATAGGTCCCGGTGGGAAGCTCACTGTGCTGCAATGCGGCCTAGCGGAGCGAACCATCCACCGCCCGCCCCTTCCAGTGCATCCGCGCGCTCTTCATCTTCTAGGACTGTGGGGACAGCTGTCACACCTGTTTTTCCACGCAAAACTTCCACCACTGTAACCGCAACAGGCAGTTTGCTTGGTAGGTCGTCAGTTGGTTTGGAAGGGGAAACAAGTGAGTGTGTACAGCTCTCTCAGACATCGATAGCACCTACGTTGGATGAAGGCAACATCATGTCTCCGCCTGCACTTTCCTCACAAACCTGCATTTTTCCAGGGACACCCTACTCAACACCGTCTACACACAGCAGCCAGATCTCTGTCCCTCAGATGTGGTCAAATAAAAGGCCACTTCCTCCGACCCATGACAAAGCTAAGAGGTTGACTCTATCCCTCTGTAAGCTGTTGGCTACCGAAATGCTGCCTTGCCGCCTAGTTGACACACAGGATTTTAGAGACCTTATGTCTGTCGCTGTGCCCCAGTACCAGATGCCTAGTCGCCACTACTTCTCTAAGAAAGGTGTGCCCGCGCTACACCAGCATGTCGCACACAACATCACCGCTTCCTTGAGAAACTCTGTGTGTGAACGGGTGCATTTCACCACCGATACTTGGACCAGTAAGCATGGACAGGGACGTTACATGTCGCTGACTGGGCACTGGGTAACTATGTTGATAGATGGTGAAGGGTCTGCTGCACAAGTCTTGCCGTCCCCACGACTTGTGTGTCAATCCTCTGTCTGTCCAAGTTCCGCCACTGCTTCTGCATCCTCCACCTCATCTGGGTCCTCCACCTCCGCCCCAAGCCTGCCTGGTCAGGCCACCAGCGTTCTCACTGCGCAGAAGGAATCACGCACCCCTCATTACTATGCTGGCAGCAGAGCGCAACGGCATCAGGCGGTCTTTAGCTTGACATGTCTTGGGAATAAGAGTCACACAGCTGAGGAGTTGTGGTCAGCTCTGCGGTCCGAGTTTAATAAATGGTTGTCTCCACTCAACCTGCAGCCTGGTAAGGCCGTGTGCGACAATGCTGCAAACCTGGGTGTGGCCCTT
This sequence comes from Anomaloglossus baeobatrachus, assembly GCF_048569485.1. Classification (NCBI taxonomy): domain Eukaryota; kingdom Metazoa; phylum Chordata; class Amphibia; order Anura; family Aromobatidae; genus Anomaloglossus; species Anomaloglossus baeobatrachus. The sequence goes on from NC_134355.1 coordinate 313,656,958, forward strand.
CGCCTGGGCAAGGTGACACACGTGCCTTGTATGGCTCACGTGTTGAACCTTGTTGTCCAGCAATTTTTAACACACTATCCCGGCCTAGATGGCCTTCTGACCAGGGCACGTAAACTGTCTGCAGTGCTCACTTCCGCCGTTCAACCGCCGCAGCTGAGCGACTTGCATCGCTCCAGAAGTCTTTCGGCCTGCCGGTTCATCGCCTGAAATGCGATGTGGCGACACGCTGGAATTCAACTCTCCACATGTTACAGCGACTGTGGCAGCACCGGCGAGCCCTGGTGCAATACGTCATGATGTATAGCCTGGGCCAACGAGATGCAGAAGTGGGGCAGATCACCCTGATGGAGTGATCTCAGATCAAGGACCTATGCACCGTTCTGCACAGTTTCGACATGGCGACGAATATGTTTAGCGCTGACAATGCCATTATCAGCATGACGATTACAGTCATTTACATGCTGGAGCACACGCTAAACACTATTCGGAGTCAGGGGGTGGGACAACAGGAAGGGCAGGAACTACAGGAGGATTCATATGCGCAAGACACAACAACATCACCAAGGTCCAGACGTTCATCATCACCAACGCGGCAGGCATGGGACCATGGGGGACAGGGATCAACAAGGGCGCATGGTAGCAGGCGAGATGTTGAGGAAGGTGCAGGAGGACATGAAGATATGGAGGACGAACTGTCCATGGACATGGAAGACTCAGCGGATGAGGGAGACCTTGGTCAAAATTCAGTTGAAAGAGGTTGGGGGGAGATGTCAGAGGAAGAAAGAACGGTTAGCACCTCTATGCCACAAACACAGCGTGGACTTGGTCCGCATGGCTGCACAAGACACATGAGTGCCTTCTTGTTGCACTACCTCCAACATGACCCTCGGATTGTCAAAATTAGAAGTGATGATGACTACTGGCTTGCCACACTATTAGATCCCCGGGACAAGTCCAAATTTTGTGACATAATTCCACCCATAGAAAGGGACGCACGTATGCTGGAGTATCAGCATAAGCTGTTACTCGATCTTAGCTCGGCTTTTACACCAAACAACCGTGCAGGTGAAGGGAGTGATTCTCCCAGTTGTAACTTGACAAACATGGGACGGCATCGTCATCTTCAACAGTCTACCCGTACCAGTAGGACCGTATCTGGTGCTGGTAACAGCAATTTTATGGAATATTTTCATAATTTTTTTAGACCCTCCTTTGCAAGGCCACCAGAGACAACAAGTCTGACACATAGTCAACGGATGGAGAGGATGATACAGGAGTATCTCCAAATGAACATCGATGCAATGACTTTGCAAATGGAGCCTTGCTCCTTTTGGGCTTCAAATCTAGAAAAATTGACAGAGCTCTCCAGTTACGCCTTGGAGATTTTGTCGTGTGCAGCTGCCAGCGTTGTCTCTGAACGTGTCTTCTTCAGTGCTGCTGGGTGTGTGCTGACAGATAAGCGCACGCGTCTGTCCAGTGACAATGTGGACACACTGACGTTCATCAAAATGAACAAGTCATGGATCCAGAAGGAATTTACTACCCCTGTGTCATCCTGGGGAGAGTAAATGCTTGTGGATTTGGAATGTGCTTGATGCAAATTAAAACATCCTGTTTGCAACTAGGGCACAAGTGCTGCCACTGATGGGGTGTCTGTGTGCCCAATGTTGGGAAAAAAGGTAGACTCCGCTTGGAGTAACCCTTGCTTGATGTGTTTTTTAAAAATGATACAAGATGAACAGATCTGAAGGCAAGATGAAGGCAACATCATGTCTCCGCCTGCACTTTTCTCACAAACCTGCATTTTTCCAGGGACACCCTACTCAACACCGTCTACAGACAGCAGCCAGATCTCTTTCACTCAGCTGTGGTCAAATAAAAGGCCACTTACTGCGACCCATGACAAAGCTAAGTGGTTGACTCTATCCCTCTGTAAGCTGTTGGCTACCGAAATGCTGCCTTTACGCGTAGTGGACACACAGGATTTTACAGACCTTATGTCTGTCGCTGTGCCCCAGTACCACATGCCCAATCACCACTGCTTCTCCAAGAAAAGCATGCCCGCGCTACACCAGCATGTCGCACACAACATCACCACTTCCTTGAGAAAATCTGTGTGCGACAGGGTGCATTTCAACACAGATACTTGGACCAGTAAGCATAGACAGGGTCATTACATGTCACTGACTGGGCACTGGCAAACTATGGTGAGAGATGGAGAAGGGTCTGCTGTACAAGTCTTGCCGTCCCCACGAGTTGTTTCAATCCTTGTTCTGTATGTAGAAGTTAATACACTGCTTCTGCCTCTTCAACCTCGTGTGGGTCCTCTACCTTGGCGCAAACCCTGTGTGGTCAGGCCACCCTTCCTTGCAACTGCGCACAAGGACTACCACACACCTCCTTACTATGCTGGCAGCAGAGCTCAATGCCATCAGGCGGTCAAAGCTTTACTTTGAAATGTATGGGAAATGTGAGTCACACCGCTATTACAGAGAATAGTAGTCAGGCAGGGTCAAAACATTAATTGAGGAACAGGAACAGAATGGGACGGCCAGGAAAAAATCAGAAAACAAGCAGAGTTGAAATGCGTATCGGCCAACAAGGTACATAAACAGCAAGCAGGAAAAGTAGTCAGGTAACAAGCACACAAAATCATAAAACTGAACTGGGGGTAAAATTAACCAGAGGTTCATAGCTATGTCTGGCAGTGGTCTGCAGACAGGATGGGCATAAAAAAGGGTGTGGTGTCTTCCCATTGGTTGTAGCTGAATGATGGTATTTCATCTGTGAGATACCCACCAGCTACATTCAGCCAGAGATTCTGCATCTGTCAAGATAATGCAGCCCAGTGGGTGAGCATAACCTGCGTCCACCTGCGCCGCTGGCATCGACTACTCTCACATCATCAGCACTATTCATGAAAGGAACACGTTGTCACCTGGCAACCGGAGTACAAATTGACGGAGCGGACTACGTTGGTGACTTAACAGCCGTGTGCGGCAATGATGCAAACCTGGCTGCGGGCCATCCTCAGGGCAATGTGACACACGTGCCTTTTAGGGCTCACGTGTTGAACCGAATTCGCCAGCAATTTTTAAAACACCATCACGGCCTACATGGCCTTGTGCAGTGGGCACGCTCGCTATGTGCTCACTTCCATCGTGCGCACACAGCAGCTCAACAACTTTCATCACTCCGGAAGTCTTAGGGTCTGGCAGTTAAACGCCGTAAATGCGATGTTTCGACACGCAGGAATTGGAATCTGCACATGTTGCAGCGTGTGTGGCAGCACCGCAGAGCCCTGCTGAAATACGGTAAGACATATAGCCTGGGATAACTTGATCCAGAGGTGGTGCAGATCACGCTGCTGGAGTGGTGTCAGATCAAGGACCTATGCACCCTGCTACACAGTTTTGAAATGTCGACGAAGATGTTTAGCACTGGCAATGTCATTCTCAGCGTGACAATTCTGGTCATCTACATGATGGAGCACACTGTAATTATTATTCTGAGTCAGGTGTTGGGACAAGAGGAAGGGGAGGAAGTACAGGAGGAGTCATATGCGGAAGGGATAACAAGATCTACGAGGTCCAGATGGTCAGCGGCACCTATGCGGCATTCATGGTGAGGGAGAGGGATTAACAAGGGCGCATAGTATCAGCAAAAAGTGTTGATGAAAGTGCAGGAGCCCATGAAGAAATGGAGGACGAACTGGCGATGGGCATGGAAGACTCAGCAGATGAGTGAGAGCTTGCTCACATTTCGGTTGTGCGAGGTTGTGGGTAGAGGGCAGAGGAAGGATGCACGATTCTCACCTCTCTGCCACCAACACACCAAGGACTTGGTCCTCCTGGATGCACAAGACACATGAGCGCCTTCTTGCTGCACTACCTACATGACCCTCGGATTGTATGAATTTGAACTAATCCTGAATACTGGGTTGCCACACTGTTAGATCCCCGGTACAAGACAAAATTTGGCGAACTAATTCCTGCCATAGAAATAGACGCACGTATACAGGAGTATCTGCAGAATGTGGTACGCAATCTTAGATCTACTTGTCCACTAAACACCAGTGCTGCACAGAGTGAATCTCAACGCTTTGTCATGGATAGGAGGAAATGGTCTTTTACTTGTCCACATCGGAGGGACCGAGGGATGGCTGCTGTGCTGAGATGGCGTTGAGTACGGTGTCCCTGCACAGTTGCACTTTTGGTCATATCCCAAAATGAGTTGAAAAAGGACAGATGCTGTTGGAAAGGGGAACAGGTGTGTTGGAAAGGGGAAAAAAGTTTTGGTCCGTGGATTTGGTGGTTAAGCAACTGTAACATTTGCTGAAGAAACAACATCTGTTACAGTGGGACTGGCAGATTTGGATAAAGTGGTATATAATCTGTGACCGCTATATAACGAAAATTAATAAGAAAAGAAAGAGAAAGGTATATATCCCCATCAGCAGTCAGTGTCCACCGTGCTCCCAGTTGGAAAAGGAGAGGTTGGCAACTTGAAGGTTTGGTGGAGGATACAGAGCTGTGTGGCTATGAAACTAATAGTAGCCTGAACCGAGTTAGACGCCATTCGGATCTGGAGACTGTGAGCCCTGTTAGCGTCACAGGGTCCACATGCCCACCCAGCCCAGGAACTCCCTGTTAACAACACAGGGGCCATTGAGTACGCTGACCGTGTGCGTAGGGGCCACACCTGTGGACAGCAGGCGCATCAGCAGCAGCAGGCCTGTTAATGCCACTGGGCTGCACAAGCAGGACTGTTAGGACAGGAGCTGGTCTTAACCGTTCTGCGTTACCAACTGTGGTGGTGGCCTGCATCCACCACCCGATCCCTGCCTACCTCTGGCCTAAAGCCGCAATGGGTTCAACACATGGAGGTGTGCTCTTTCGGAGCATAATAGAAGACTGCACACCTCCTTGTTGGCTCCAGCCCCTTTTATAACCTGGGTCCGCCCCAAACCAGGGTGAACCACAATGCACCTCCTGGAGACAAAAGTAGAGTGACACGTCATGAGTGGCATAACTAGCGTCCTATTTGGAAACGCAACTTCAATGATGACCTCATGGCTGCCATGACCCAAACACCTCACCAGTCATCGTCTGAGCATCAATAATGCGGTGACAAGTCATAGGTGTGGGCCTCTGCAAGCCATTTGGGAGGACACCTGATGCCCTGTGGTCTATATGGGACCCCCACATCAGGGCCAGGGCCAAAGAGTTCATTACCGGACCTAGTCTCTGATGCAGGAAGTGCCTGAGCATGCTCAGTAGCATGAAATACAGTCTCTGAAAAAAGACTATCAGCTTTAGCATGGTGTCTATGCCCAAAACAGGACTTAGACCCGGCACGGAATGCAAGCACCTGTGCAAAGAGGCTTTTCACACTTAGTGTGGGAGCATGCGCTGTATCCCGAAATGAAAACTTAGCGTCAGGAATGGCACAGTCAGGCTGAGCATACTCACTAGGCGAAACACTGTAATTATGCTGCAGCTGGGGTACATCGGCACACGCATGCGCACTAGCTGCCTCTCCACACTTAGACGTGGAGGGGAAATTTGTCTTGGAGATGCTGTCTATGAACAGAAGGAAAAGCTAAAGGAAGCCTGACTTTCTATCCCTCCGAATTATGAAATGCAGCAATGAATTCCATGAGTTTGCTATAACATTAGCGTAGCAAAATGTGCATGAGGGTGTGATGTAGAGGTGCTAGAAATAGCTTGTCACCAGTGGGGCACTAATGGAATACAACAGCCAGTTCTATGATGCCACAAAATGGCAGTATTTTGTGCTATCATTATAGCTTATTAAAAACAGAGCACGAGGTTGTCATGCAGAGGTGCTGCACATAGATTTGCAGTAGTGTGAATTGACAAAAGTACAATAGCCACGTTTAGGATACAACTAGGTACAGTGAGTGTTTGCTAGTAAAATTGCTTAGTTTAAAAAAGTTGTAGTGTGCAATGCAGGCAGACGTGCTATGCAAATGTCTTTGCACTAGTGGGACTATAGCAAAGTCCAATAGCCACGTATAGGATGCCACTAGGTACACTGAGTGTGTGCTAGTATAATGGCTTCGTTATAATTTGTTGGAGTGTGCAACGCAGGCAGATGCGCTCTGCAAATGTCTTGGCACTAGTGGGACTATAGCAAAGTCCAATAGCCACGTATAGGATGCCACTAGGTACACTGTGTGTTTGCTAGTATAATGGATGAGTTTAAAAAAGATAGAGTGTGCAATGCAGGCAGACGTGCTGCAAATAACGTTCCAATACTGTGAATTGACAAAAGTACAATAGCCACGTTTAGGATACAACTAGGTACAGTGAGTGTTTGCTAGTATAATGGCTTCGTTATAATTAGTTGGAGTGTGCAACGCAGGCAGATGCGCTCTGCAAATGTCTTGGCACTAGTGGGACTATAGCAAAGTCAAATAGCCACGTATAGGATGCCACTAGGTACACTGACTGTTTGGTAGTATAATGGCTGAGTTTAAAAAAGTTAGAGTGTGCAATGCAGGCAGACGTGCTGCAAATAACGTTCCAATACTGTGAATTGACAAAAGTACAATAGCCACGTATAGGATGCCACTAGGTACACTGACTGTTTGCTAGTATAATGGCTGAGTTTAAAAAAGTTAGAGTGTGCAATGCAGGCAGACGTGCTGCAAATAACGTTCCAATACTGTGAATTGACAAAAGTACAATAGCCACGTTTAGGATACAACTAGGTACAGTGAGTGTTTGCTAGTATAATGGCTGAGTTTAAAAAAGTTAGAGTGTGCAATGCAGGCAGACGTGCTGCAAATAACGTTCCAATACTGTGAATTGACAAAAGTACAATAGCCACGTTTAGGATACAACTAGGTACAGTGAGTGTTTGCTAGTATAATGGCTGAGTTTAAAAAAGTTAGAGTGTGCAATGCAGGCAGACGTGCTGCAAATAACGTTCCAATACTGTGAATTGACAAAAGTACAATAGCCACGTTTAGGATGCCACTAGGTACACTGACTGTTTGCTAGTATAATGGCTGAGTTTAAAAAAGTTAGAGTGTGCAATGCAGGCAGACGTGCTGCAAATAACGTTCCAATACTGTGAATTCACAAAAGTACAATAGCCACGTTTAGGATGCCACTAGGTACACTGACTGTTTGCTAGTATAATGGCTGAGTTTAAAAAACTTGGAGTGTGCAATGCAGGCAGATGTGCTCTGCAAATGTCTTGGCACTAGTGGGACTATAGCAAAGTCCAATAGCCACGTATAGGATGCCACTAGGTACACTGAGTGTGTGCTAGTATAATGGCTTAGTTATAATTCGTTGGAGTGTGCAACGCAGGCAGACGTGCTGCAAATGTCTTGGCACTAGTGGGACTATAGCAAAGTCCAATAGCCACGTATAGGATGCCACTAGGTACACTGAGTGTTTGCTAGTATAATGGCTTCGTTATAATTTGTTGGAGTGTGCAACGCAGGCAGATGCGCTCTGCAAATGTCTTGGCCCTAGTGGGACTATAGCAAAGTCCAATAGCCACGTATAGGATGCCACTAGGTACACTGAGTGTTTGCTAGTATAATGGCTGAGTTTAAAAAACTTGGAGTGTGCAATGCAGGCAGATGTGCTCTGCTAATGTCTTTGCACTAGTGGGACTATAGCAAAGTCCAATAGCCACGTATAGGATGCCACTAGGTACACTGAGTGTTTGCTAGTAAAATTGCTTAGTTTAAAAAACTTGGAGTGTGCAATGCAGGCAGATGTGCTCTGCAAATGTCTTTGCACTAGTGGGACTATAGCAAAGTCCAATAGCCACAGATAGGATGCCACTAGGTACACTGAGTGTTTGCTAGTATAATGGCTTAGTTAGAATGAGTTGGAGTGTGCAGAGGACAAGAGGGTACAGTGGCAGGATTGTGGTGCTCTGGGTAGAGGAATGGAAGCCTGCCTTTCTATTCCCTCCTAATGGTGAAATGCAGGGAGGAAATCCCTGACCTGGGCTACACAGACGCTGTTGCTGTTTGCAGGACCTGTCACCTATGGCTCTCTGACCCTGCCGGTACGAGCCCTTAAAAGGACTGCTAGAATGTGCTCTCCCTAAGCTGTCTAACGCTGTGTATGCAGCGCATACAGCTGTATCGGCGATAGGACAAAGGACGGAACTGCGACAGTGATGTCTGACACCAAAGACGCAGAAGGCAGATAATGGCGATCGTGAAGAAAATGTCCGGTTTTATAATGCAGGGACATGTGACATGCAGATCCTATCACACATGCCGTTGCTTCTCTGCCTCAAAGTCCACTTAGGTGTGTGTGTGTCTGTGATTGGCTGACATGCTGGCCAGCCCCACAAGACGCGCGCGCTTAGGGAAGGAAGACAAGAAAAAAAAAAAAAAAAATGGCGATCGCCATTATAGAAACAGCAGTGATCTGAAGGCGCTGTTCACGCACACTATACACTGAAATGTGATAATAGTTTGATTCACAGAGTGACTTACACTATTACAGCAGAAACCAAGCTAAGATTTAGCTGTTTTTTGGCTGCTAGAACCGTTCTCGAACGTTTCTAGAACTATCGAGCTTTTGCAAAAAGCTCGAGTTCTAGTTCGATCTAGAACATGCCCCAAAATCACTCGAGCCTAGAACTGGAGAACCACGAACCACGAACCGCGCTCAACTCTACTTATGAGGCATACCTTACATTGTCAAAGTTGGAGGGAATAATGGTGTAGGGTTCATTCTCCCACTGATCATCTAATTTATGCGCCCTCCGCTTTTTCTTGAGGACCTGTTCTCCAGGTGCTAAGGGAGTTGCTGGGGCTGTTTGATTGTAGTTCTGTTCTTGTCTCGTTCTGGCTTGGGACAGGCTCTTTTCTACGCATTCCTGGACTTTGCGGTACTGCTGTTGTCGCTCTGTATCACAGTCTTCTATCTCTTGAACCGCTTCAGGTGACAGTTCCCATCTCAAAGTCTACAGGTAACTTGCCAGGTCTTGCTCGCATCAGGTAAGCAGAGCTGCAGTTGGTCGAATTTACTGGGATATGGTTATACAGGTCTACCAGATCTGGTAACTTCTCTGGCCATTGGCTTCTTTCTTCCAGAGGTAGAGTCTTGAGCATATCAATAACCACATGGTTCATCTTCTCGCACAATCCATTGGTTTGGGGGTGGTACGGTGTGGTTCTGATTTTCTTACAGCCGTACATGTTACAGAACTCTTGGAACACTTCTGCCTCGAATGCAGGACCTTGATCAGTCAGTACCCTTTCCGGATAACCGTGAGGTCGACAAAGGTATGCCTGAAATGCTCTAGCTGCAGTTCTGGCTGTCTGGTCTTTCACAGGCACTACTACCAGGAAACGAGAGTAATGGTCCACAATGGTGAGGGCGTACACATAGCCTGACCGGCTTGGTGTTAACTTCACGTGGTGGCTGTAGGGGAGACCTCTGGCTGGCATCATCCTTCTGCCTCAGGTTACACGGACCACAGTCTCGGCACCACTTCTCGACTGTTTTTCTCATGTGCACCCAGTAGAACCGATCGCGGAGTAGGGTCTCGAACTTCTTCCACCCGAAGTGTCCTGCTTTATCATGGTAAGCTGCTAGGACCATTGGAGCATCCCTCTGTGGGACCACTATCTGCCAGATGAGTTCATTCGTTCGCCAGTTGACATATCTCTTGCAGAGCTTGCCTTGGTAGGTGAACAGTTGTCCCCTCTCCTTCCACAGCTGTTGGGCTTCTTGTGGAGTGTCTGGAGACCGAGATGGGTTTCAGCTTGTGCTAGCTTTTCTTTGACCAATCGCACGGCCGGGTCACCGTTCTGTGTCTCTTCCCAATTATGGTGGAGTAATGGGTTGACCGAGACCTCGTGCTGGCTCGAGCGCTTCACTCCTACAGCACGCTCACACTGGGAAACACCTTGGTGATGGAAAGCCGGTAACTCTATTTCTTCGAGTTCATCCAGGTCTTCTCCAGACTCGGGTAAGTGAGGCATTCTGGACAGCGCATCAGCATTGTTATTCTTCTTGCCAGCCCGGTACTTGATGGTAAAGTCAAAGTTAGACAGCCGGGCCATCCATCGCTGCTCCAACGCACCTAGCTTGGCTGTTGCCAAATGTGTCAACGGATTGTTGTCCGTGAAGATGGTGAACTTGGCCGATGCCAGATAGTGCTTGAAGCGTTCAGTCACTGCCCAAACAATAGCGAGGAACTCCAGCTTGAAGGAACTGTAGTTTTCTGGATTCCTTTCTGTGGGACGAAGCTTCCTACTGGCGTAAGCTATCACCTTCTCTCTGCCTCCCTGCACCTGGGACAGAACTGCTCCCAGTCCCACGTTGCTGGCGTCTGTGTACAGTACAAACGGCTGGCTGTAGTCAGGGTAGGCCAGAATTTCTTCTCCTGTGAGAGCCCCTTTCAGCCGGACAAAAGATTTTTCTATTTGGCTGTTCCATTCAAATGGAGGGCTTTGCTTCTTAGCCTTCTTTGGCTGGCCCACCAGTAGATCTTGAAGAGGCGCTGCTATCTTGGTGAAACCATCAATGAACCTTCGGTAGTAGCCCACCAGCCCAAGGAACTGCCGCACCTCCTTTACCGTGGTGGATCTTGGCCAGTCCTTGATTACGGTGACTTTCTCCGGATCAGGTGCCACACCTTCTGCGCTGACCACATGACCCAGGTACTGTACCTTTGGCTTCAAGAGGTGACATTTAGACGGCTTTATCTTCAGGCCATACGCTGACAAGGACTCAAACACTTCTGCTAAGTGCTTCAGGTGATCTTCGTAGGTCTTGGAGTAGTCTATGACGTCATCCAGGTACAATAGCACGGTTTCAAAGTTGTGATGGCCCAAGCAGCACTCCATCAATCTCTGAAATGTCCCTGGGGCGTTGCAGAGCCCAAACGGCATACAATTGAACTCGCAGAGACCCTTTGGTGTCGTGAATGCAGTCTTCTCCTTGTCCGCCTCTGCCACGGGAACCTGCCAATACCCACTGGGGAGATCCAGGGTGGAGAAATAATTAGCTGATTTTAAGGCTGTTAGTAACTCTTCTATTCTGGGTAGCGGATAAGCATCTTTATTTGTAAAGCGGTTAATTTTAGAGTTGAGCGCGGTTCGCGGTTCGAGGTTCTCCAGTTCGCGGCTCGAGTTATTTTGTGGGCTGTTCTAGATCGAACTAGAACTCGAGCTTTTTGCTAAAGCTCGATAGTTCTAGATACATTCGAGAACGGTTCTAGCAGCAAAAAGCAGGGCTTTTTACAACTACAGTGTGCAGGAGCCATCGCTGGCAGCCTGCCAGAAGCTGGTAACCAAGATAAACATCGGGTATCCAAGCAAAGCGCTTTGGTTAGTAACCCGATGTTTATCCTAGTTACGTGCAGGAAGCCCACACTTCCCCGCTCAGCTCACTCCGCCCCCTCCTGCCCGCGGCATGTACACATACACTCACACACACACACACACACACACACACACACACAGACACACACACACACACACACACACACACACGTCCCCAGCCATGCAGTCCACGACACTGACGTATTCCTGGCACTCTGCACACATGGTCCCGCTCGGCTTACCTGCGGTGATGAAGTCCCGATCTCAGCGCTGTCACTGTCATCCATGGCCGCCGCTTGTCACATCACCTTCTCTCGCTTCCGACCCGAGACTGACTAGCGGTGACGTCACGGGCCTCTCGCGATACTTGGCTGTGAAGGCGGCGGTCATTGAACTCAGTGACAGGTGCTGTCAGTGTGCAGGAGATCAGCGCAGGTAATGTATCTCGCTGACAGCAGCACTTGTCATCCCCCTGCAGTGACCTGGGCTGACCCATTGATGTTAGCTCAGGTCACTGCACTGCTCTCCCAGCCAATGGGGAACATTCTGCTCTTCATTGACTGGGACAGTGTGGATCGTCATGGCAACCCCTTGGATTACACCAGACCTGGATTTGTTTTTCTTTCTAATAAATTGGTTTAAGAGGGAATGTATTGGGGAGTGTTTTTTCAAATAAAAATGTGTTTGTCGTCTATTTTTTTTTTATTACTGACTGGGTTGGTGATGTCGGGTATCTGATAGATGCCTGACCTCACCAACCCCAGGGCTTGATGCCAGGTGACATTACACATCTGGTATTAACTCCATATATTACTCCGTTTGCCACCGCACACGGGATGAGCTGGGGCGAAGCACCAGGATTGGCGCATCTAAAGGATGCGCCACTTCTGGGGCGGCTGTGGCCTGCTATTTTTAGGCTGGGGAGAGTCCAATAACCATGGACCTCCCTAGTCTGAGAATATCAGACCCCAGCTGTCTGCTTTACCTTGGCTGGTGATCCAATTTTGGGGGGACCCCTACGTGTTTTTTTTTTTTTTTAATTATTTATTTAATTTAAAATAACAGCGTGGGGTGCCCTCAGTTTTGGATTACCAGCCAAGATGAGGCTGCCAGCTGTGGTCTGCAGGCTGCAGCCGTCTGCTTTACCCTAGCTGGCTACAAAAATAGGGGGAACCCTACGTCATTTTTTTTTTTCATTTTTTTGGCTAAATACAAAACTAAGCACCCCTTAGTGCCACATGAAAGGCACCAAAGGGTGCAAAATACAAAATGCAGGAGAGTGGGACATTATGTGTCTTTCTGCCATTATAATGACAGAAAAGACTGATATGAAGTGTACAAGCACAGGAAAATCACCAGAGCGCTCTACGCTGTGAAAAGCAGTAGAAAATGGCACTGGAGTGAACATGTGACCGCCTCATGTAGGTTGAAGCTAAGGATCCTGGGTAAATTTATGTATTTTCCCTCCTTCAGTTTTTTTGCAGTACACAAAAAAAAACGGAAGGCACACGGATGACAAACAGATGACATACGGACCGTCTACGGAATGGAAACGGATGCCACACGGATGCACCCGTGAAAAAAACCGGACTGTTTTTTGCAGACCACAAAAATGGATCGGTCGTGTGAATGTAGCCTTATTCTGATCTGCCATTTATAAACAGCAGGCAGAAATAAGTCAATAACGCCCCCCAGCGTCAGAAAATCTCCAGGGTTTCAGGGTTAGCTGAGACCCTGGAGATCATGATTCAGGACGGTTTTTCCGGTCCCCGCTCACGTGATCACAGGTATACACCCTATACCGATGATCACGTTACAGTAAATGACAGCGCCGGTAAAAAATTATTTATCTCCCATCTGGCATGAACAAACATGATAAATCTCCTCCCCGGTCCCCTCTGGTTCCCCGGTGTCGCCAAAGTGCCCCCTCTGATGCCCTCTCAGAAATCCAAGATGGCCGCGCGCACAGCAGTGCGCCGGCCGCATTCACCCTACTCCTCTGATTTCTGTCGCATGTGCCATGACACATGCGACAGAAAACTCCTCCCCAGGCCCTGCCAGGTCACCCCCTATAACCCCACTGGTGTTCCTCGGTGTCCCACGGTACCTGTGCAGCGTTGATCCCCCCACGGCCCTCTCCTTCACAATAGACGCTGCCGCATGCACAGAGCGGCTGTCAGCTCAGCTTCCTGTGTTCAGACACAGTGAGTGGTGGTTATTCTTCTGTAAGCTAAATGGGCAGCACGGTGGCTCAGTGGTTAGCACTGCAGTCTTGCAGCGCTGAGGTCCTGGGTTCAATTCTCACCAAGGGCACCATCTGCAAGGAGTTTGTATGTTCTCCCCGTGTTTGCGAGGGTTTCCTCCGGGTACTCTGGTTTCCTCCCACACCCCAAAGACATACAGCGATATGGAATTAATAACGCTATATAAATAAATAAATTATTATTATTACTGCAATGCCCTGCTCATGAGGTAAGGAACATAATTGATCAGGAGAGCTATATACTACATTTCCAAATGGAGGGATTTGCTTTTATAGTTTCCCTGCTGAATGACTACCAAACATGAGAGTCCGTTATACGCCACAAGAAAACACATCTAAATAGCGAGCTCTGTTGTTTAGTATTCATTCAGCTGGATAACTGGACTTCTAGAGCAAAGCCCCCTGGGAAGTATGCAAATGAGAAAGCCGCGGAGACACCATCACGTGTTTCTCAACGCTGCCAGGAAACTAGCCAGGTCTTTCACTGGGAAGGAACAACCACGGGAAGGGCAGTCTCCAGTCAAGGAGACCACCTATACCAAACATGGTATCCATCCAGAGACAGCCGTTTCGGGGTATTTGCCCCTCATCAGTGTGGAGTAGGAATCTGGCATACTTCCCAGGGGGCTTTGCTCTAGAATCACTGCATTGAGAAACACGTGATGGTGTCTCCGCAGTGGATAAGAAAGCCATGGAACCCATAGGGTGGAGGGGCGACATGACTAGAGGGAAGGGAAGGAGTGATGGGGTTAATGGAAACAGGAATGGTTTGTTTATAAGGCAGAATAGAGGGATTGGTGGGTAGGAGGAGTTCCCTGGAGGAAGAGGTGGGACAGTTGAGGGGTGTAAGTAAAGGACCTTGACTTACCCCCCTCTCTCTTGACTTCCGGATATGGAACGATCTGACTGGAGAGGTTCCTATAAGGTGTCAGGACGTCACCTTCTATTTCTCCATGGAGGAGTGGGAGTATTTAGAAGGACACAAAGATCTGTACAAGGACGTCATGATGGAGGTTCCCCAGCCCCTCACATCACCAGACTTCCGGATATGGAACGATCCGGACGTGCGACAGGATGGCTGCTATCCGGGACCAGCGGATTCATCATGGCAGTGCACGGGCCCCTGGCAGCGCGGTCCCACGTCTTGGCTGCTGGGGGTTAACCCGTTGGCACTTTCCCCTCGCTCCCCTGTCAGCTGCGGGCGGCGTCCCCCCCTCCCTCATCTCTCAGGTACTGGCCGTGTGCGGGGGGAGCGAGGAGGAGATGCGAGAGCCCCTTCGGGGACCCTCCGCGGTAGTGACGTGGGGCAGGGCAGTACTTAGCTGCTGCTCCGGCCGCGGGAGGAATCTCCGTCCGGGCCGCGGCAACCAGGAAGGGGGCGTGGCTAGTCTGTGGCCTACTTCCGGTCCGAGCCGCGGCCTGGATTGTTGGATGCGGCGGCTCCCGGACGGGGAGAGCGCCCGGCTGTGACAGAGGCCAGCTTTACCCCTCGCGGACGGCGGGGGGGGCCGCGGAGCTGCAGCCAGTGGTGGGTCCGGCACCAGGGCAGGCGGGCCTGGTGCGACGGGCGCCCAGGAGGCGGCGGTGAGTGGGGTGACAGCAGGGGCCCTGCAGTTTCTGCTTGGTCACCCAGATCAGGGTGCAGCTCCCGGCCGCGGCGGTCTCCCCCAGAAGGGGGAGGGCCCAGCGGACAGAGGCTTTCACGGGCCCAGGAGGGCTGGATGCGGTGGCTCCTGGCCAGGAGAGCGCCCGGCGAGGACGGAGGCCAGCGTTATCCCCCCCCACCGCGGGTGGAGGGGGGGGGGGGCCGGGGGGCTGCAGCCAGCAGGGGGTCCGGCACCAGGGCAGGCGAGCCTGGTGCGACGGATGCCCGGGAGGCGTCGGTACGTGGGGGTGACGGCGGGGGCCCTGCGGTCCCTGCCTGGTCACCCAGAGCAGGCGTGCAGCTCCCGGCAGCGGCGGTCTCCCCCAGGGGGGGGAGGGCCCGGCGGACGGATGCCTTCTGGGCCCAGGAGGGCAGACGGCTGGCGGCTCTGGATGGGAGTCTGCTGGCAGCGGGTCGGGCCACAGGTACCCCCCCCGTCCTTGCAGGCAGCGGGGGGGGGGGGGTCGGGCCAGAAGATGAGGCCCGCGGTGGCAGCCCGTGGGACGGGACGGTTTCCGGGGTTGTCGCCGCGGGACAGAAGATGGAGCTTGGAGGATGGTGCCCACGCGGCGTACCAGGAGGACGGCCGTGGTGGTGGCAGCGCTTCGGCGGCGTCTGCATTACATGAGCCAGAGGCGGTTGGCTCCAGCGAGGAGGAGGAGGAAGCAGCGACGGAAGAATCAGATGTCCGGATGGCGTGACTTTTATTCCAGGATACGCCGGGTCGCGGTCGGGTGAGACGGCCGTGGATTCGGCAGGGTTGGGGCGCAGTTGGTGGGGGGGGCGGCTGCGGACATGGCAGCGCCGAGTGGGTTTTTGTGTTTTGATCAGGCATGGGGTATTTTACTGCAGTGGTATATACGGTTGTGGAGAGTGCGCATGCACCGCCGGGGGCATGGACGGGATCGGTGGTTAGTGGGCGCAGGTGCGGCAAGCAGAGTGAGGGCGCATGAGGCGGCAGGGGAGCATTTTCGGGCAGAGGCGGCAAGGGCTGTGACAGAGTGAGTGGTGAGGAAAGAAGAGGGGGTGAGGTGGTGCGTCTGGATGACAGTGGCCAAGTGTGAGAGGTATGGGTACTTCGAAGGCCCGTTGGGGGGGGCTCACCTGCTGGAGGATGTGAGGGATAAGATTTGAATGGGGGAAAGTGTAGAAATAATTTCGCTGCTCCCCCTGGAACAGTGGCACCTGGATTAGGTTAAGCCAAGTGATTCCGGGAAGGATAAGTAGAGGGGGGGGGAGCGCCGGTGGAGGCTCACCCCTCGTACATTTGCAACGTGGCTGCGGGGATTTGCGTTTTTGGCAAGGGTATCAGGGGAAGGAATTGGGTAATTGGTTCGGCATGGTTTGGTTATATGGATCCATTTGGGGTGGCGTGTTAGGTCATATGGCGGTTTAGTCTGGCTTCAGTACGGCGAGTAATTTCAGCAAGGGAAGGTGTTGCGTGCCGGTATGCGGTAGGATCATACGGGCACATCCTTAGGGCTGCAGTGGATGGCGGCTCCTAGTCAGCCCCTTTTGGGGGGCAGTTGGCGGTTCGGGGCTTGGAACCCCGGCGACACGGACAATGAGGGTTGTTTGGGGGGCATAGAATGATGGGTGGTGCAGATTTGGCGCGGACGGTTGTCTTAAGCATAAGTGTTGGGTGGTGGTAAAGATCATAGTAACTCTGTGTCTTTCTATTTGTATTGGTGGATCTTCGCCTCCTTATTGGAAGTTTGCGCTGGGCTAGGGGACGCCTGGTGGTTGTCGGTGGAAATAGGGGTCAGGAAGTGGCTTTGGGCAGGATGGGTGGGCCATTCGGGGCCCTCCTTGTCATGATTGGGTTTCTCTGTTGGGGGGGCAGTGCCGGAAAGGAGCCGTATATATGTATATATATATGTATATATTTCGGCTTGTTCAAAACGTATCTTATCTGGAGGAGTCATCGGTGTATGCCTGCTTGGCTCCAGAATTGTCGGCGGTTTATTATGTGTCGTTTGACAGAGGGTGGGATTTGGTAAAGGCGGTGAGCCATGGAGCATTGATGGCAAAGGCGGTTTTGGAGGCGGCATTAGGTTGTTACTGGTCTACCCTGCTAGCTAGCAGTTCGGGTGCTGCGGGGGGGAGGGGAGTTATTATTATGTTGATCGGTGGGGGCTAATGGGTTTTGTCCCATTTTATGTTCCTTTGGAGGCGGTTATTCCTTGGTGGAGTGTTTGGTGCGTGGTGTGTCCAAGCTTACACCTCTCATTCATTATAGGTTGATTCTCTTTCCATCGGGTTGGCGGGTTGATGATTCGTTTGGGTTGATTGTTTCATTGCAGATGGTGGTGGATACTCTTTTTTTTTTTTTTTTTGGGCCGGTTGGCGCAGGCGAAGACTGAGGGTCCAACGCCAGTGATACGGTTTGTGGGGGATAAAGTTTGATGTTATGGTCAGAGAGGTAGGCTTCGTGGGTAATGGGGTGGTCCTATGGGCTGTGATAGAGGCAGTTAGGCCAGCTAAGACGGTGTGGTTTCAAGCGGTGCAGTCTTTGCTGGGGCGGTCGAACCACGGGTGCAGAGTTACGCCGCTGGGGCGAGTGTCTGCTGGACGGCTGGCGATGGCTGCGCCAAGGGTGCAGCCATCGGATCATTTGTGTGGGTCACGAGGGAGATCAATGATGATCTGATGGTGTAGGAGGTTTTTTGTTTTTCTTACGGCGATTTAGTGGCCGCGGATTCTGGCTGGGTAAGGTGGTACCTGATGGAACGTGGCTGCGGTACTCGGTTGCAGCGGGTCCAGTTTTCGGGTTGGGCATCGTGGGTAGCACTTCCAATCGGTGGTAGGGGTCGAGTTGTGGAGGTTGGCAGTTTTTTCCGAGAGGAAGGTGTTCTGTCATTCTGACTATCAGTTGGTGGAGAATTAGATTAATAGTTGGTTTGCTAATCCTGGGGCCAAGGGTGGCGTACTTGTGGCAGTTGGTTTCTCAATTGTATGCGTTTTTAAAAAAAAAAAAAAAAAAAAAAATTTATGCGTGGCGCAACCAGTACTGGGGGTTCGCCAAGGGTATAGCAGCTGCTTTGTTTCCTTCCAGTTCTGCAGGTTTCGAGAGTTGAGGCCGGGTAGCAGACGAGGTGGGCACGGTGTGTCCGGAGCGCTTGTGGAGTCTGGTGTGGCTGTGTTGGGGAGCGGCTCGGAGCTCAGTGACTGAGGTTATTTGGTGCTGATATCCAGAAGTGTGGGTGGCGCGGATAACGTGGTTTGGGGCCATGTGTGAGGAAAGCCTGGTGGAGTATTTGGTGGCGGCATTGGCAGTGGTGAGTAACGGTTTTCAGGTTGCTAGGCCGGCGTCGGCAGTGGAGCAGAGGGTGGCGGCTGTGGCTGTCTTGTTGAGGATTAGATGTGGAGAGATGTTTTCGCAGGATCTTAGTGCGCGGCAGGCCTTGAAGGGGTTTTGTCGTACGGGTGTGAGGGAGCGGGACACAAGGGTCCGTCTCCGTTGTTTTGTGGCAGCGTTTGGTGAGTGTTTTGTGGTTGCTATGTTCATCTGAGCACGAGCGGGTTTTGTTTCCTCTTGTCCACAACGGTTCGTGTTAGCCTTTTGGGGGGCTTTGAGATTGTGGGGTTGGTCAGCCCATCTACGGTTAAGAGCGGAGGTTGAATGTTGGAGGATGTGTCCGCGGTGGTGCAGTGGGTTGAGCGCCGGCTTCGTCGCTCACTGAATCAGGTTAGGCGGATGGTGAAGGTTGGTGTTGTTGTATGCGGTCCCGGGTGCGGAATTATGTTATGAGGACGCCCAGGGTTATTGTTGTGTCACGTTAGTTAAGGTACCATTTTGTGGCAGTGCTGCAGACTTGATTGCAAGTGGCGGGGGTGGGCGCCCGGAATACTACGGGTCGTATTCCTTCTGGATTGGGCTGCCACGGAGGCCCCTCGGTGGTCTCAGAAAAGGGGTTGTGAAAAGTATTGGGAGGTGGGAGTCCTCTCGTTTGTCGGAGTTACGTTTGGCCTCAGTTGTTATCGGGTTAAGGCCAATGGGGGCGTTTGAGTAATTTTGGGAGTGGAATGGGTTGGTGTAACAGGTTGGTGTTATCTGTGGGTTTATAACCTCTGGGTTTTGTGGTGAGGGTGTGCCTCATTTGGATATTTGGGCATTCGTTGGTTCTCGGGGCCTCGGGGGTCTGAGGCTCGCCCGAATTTTGCCAGTTGGGTCTGGACGGGTCGATGGTACTGGTCCAGTAAGTGGGAGGCAGCGATTTGGTACCTCGAGAAGTTATTTATGAATGTTTAAAAAAAAAAAAAAAAAAAAATTGTTGTTGGTTTGTTGCATTGTGGAAGACATACCCGGGCTTAAGCGTGGGGTAGTTTTGATAGTGTGACCAGGTTGGAATGGCGTGGGGCTCGTGCGGTAGGCAGTATCAATCGAGCCTTATTGGGGGCGGCGCCAAAGTTGGTGACGCTGAACTGGTGGTTTTGGAGATGCGATGGGGGTGTATCTTAACGTTATTGGTGCTGTTTTGTGGACGCTGTGATTGCGTGGAGGTGTGGTACAAGCTTTTGGTGTGTGGCGGGTCCAGGCCACGTAAGGAGTCACGTGCCCTGTCCTGTGGCGGGGGGTAGGTCTGGTCCAGAGGCGGTTGAAGGCAATGGTAACTGGACAGAGAGACACCATCTTGGTATGGTGGCTCCAGGTTCCGGGATGTTGCAGGCACGGGGTTCTGCAAAGTTGGGGGGTTAATCCGTAGGTGATTAATACCTCATCTCTGGGTCGGTGTGTTGCGGCCAGGGATACTGGAGTGAGAAGTGGTTCCTGGACTGGGCCTACCCAGGGTTGTATATTTACTGTATTGGTTACTGTGTTACCTATTGTTATTTGTTGGGGTCGCCCGTTGGACGGCGCCCCCTTGTGTTAGTATGTAAATAATAGGTAATAAAGGCTGCTGTGGCCAATTTTAAACCAAGTCACATGCAGTTCGCGTATTATTTACAGATGGTATTGGTGGGTAACACACATACAGCACGACTGGAGAATCCTTCCTCAATGGTCAAGAAAGCCATGGAACCCATAGGGTGGAGGGGCGACATGACTAGAGGGAAGGGAAGGAGTGATGGGGTTAATGGAAACAGGAATGGTTTGTTTATAAGGCAGAATAGAGGGATTGGTGGGTAGGAGGAGTTCCCTGGAGGAAGAGGTGGGACAGTTGAGGGGTGTAAGTAAAGGACCTTGACTTACCCCCCTCTCTCTTGACTTCCGGATATGGAACGATCCCCGCCCACCCTCCCTTGTGTTTAATACCGAGGGGAATTTTGTCTGGGTTGTTTCTTTGTCACAGCAGCGGGGGGTAGGTCTGGTCCAGAGGCGGTTGAAGGCAATAGTAACTGGACAGAGAGACACCATCTTGGTATGGTGGCTCCAGGTTCCGGGATGTTGCAGGCACGGGGTTCTGCAAAGTTGGGGGGTTAATCCGTAGGTGATTAATACCTCATCTCTGGGTCGGTGTGTTGCGGCCAGGGATACTGGAGTGAGAAGTGGTTCCTGGACTGGGCCTACCCAGGGTTGTATATTTACTGTATTGGTTACTGTGTTACCTATTGTTATTTGTTGGGGTCGCCCGTTGGACGGCGCCCCCTTGTGTTAGTATGTAAATAATAGGTAATAAAGGCTGCTGTGGCCAATTTTAAACCAAGTCACATGCAGTTCGTGTATTATTTACAGATGGTATTGGTGGGTAACACACATACAGCACGACTGGAGAATCCTTCCTCAATGGTCATGTTGATCTCCCTAAGGTCAACAATGCTTGCTTAAGTAGTCTTTTACTAGGCATTGCCCCCACTAGCCAGATTCCTACTCCACACTGATGAGGGGCAAATACTCCGAAACGGCTGTCTGTGGATGGATACCATGTTTGGTATAGGTGGTCTCCTTGACTGGAGACTGCCCTTCCCGTGGTTGTTCCTTCCCGGTGAAACACCTGGCTAGTTTCCTGGCAGCGTTGAGAAACACGTGATGGTGTCTCCGCGGCTTTCTCATTTGCATACTTCCCAGGGTGCTTTGCTCTAGAATCACTGCGTTGAGAAACACGTGATGGTGTCTCCGCAGTGGATATGTTGATCTCCTTAGGGTACAAATAGGCAACTGGGGGTTGGGGGCAGCCGTACCTGCCTGCTGTACCTGTCTAGCATACAAAAATATGGCGAAGCCCACATCATTTTTTCAGGGGGCAAAAAACTTCTGCATAGAGTCCTGGATGGAGTATGCTGAGCCTTGTAGTTCTGCAGCTGCTGTCTGTCTGTATGGAGAAGAGCAGACAGCAGCCTCAGAACTACAAGGCTCAGCATACTCCATCCAGGACTGTATGCAGAAGTTTTTTGCCCACCAAAAAAATGACGTGGGTTTCGCCATATTTTTGTATGCTAGCCAGGTACAGCAGGCAGCCACGGGCTGCCTCCAACCCCCAGTTGCCTATTTGTACCCGGCTGGGAACCAAAAATATAGGGAAGCCCGTTTTTTTAATTATTTCACTTATTTCATGAAATAATTAAATAACAAATGACGTGGGATTCGCCCCATTTTTGTGTCCAGCCAGGTACAACTAGGCAGCTGGGGATTGGAATCCACAGCACAGGTTAGCCCGAGGTTTCTGGGCGCCTCTGCTGCGAATTGCAGTCCACAGCCGCCCCAGAAAATGGCGCTCTCATAGAAGCGCCATCATCTGGCGCTGTATCCAACTCTTCCAACAGCCCTGGAGCCGGGTGGCTTATTGGGTAATCATGAGTTAATACTGGCTTTGTTTTACTAGCCAGTATTAAGCCAGAGATTCTTAATGTCAGGCACGTTTGACCTGGCCATTAAGAATCTCCAATAAAGGGTTAAAAAAAGACACCACACAGAGAAAAAATACTCTTTAATAGAAATAAATACACACACACACACATTAGAGACTCCATCTTTATTACCCCCAGTCAGCCCTCCACGATCCATGGTCTTCTGTCTTCCCGTTCAACAAATGCAGCTCTGCTCCATCACTGCTGCATGAGGGAACACTCTGCTTCCCGTGCAGCCTTCACTCCGTGAAGGCTGCACGGGAAGCAGCGTGCAGCCTTCCCTCCGTGAGAGATCAGTGCTGCTGGCTGCTGGCGGTGAGAGACGCGTTACCATAGCAACAGGGCTCTGATCATGTGATTCCCGGAGCCGCGGTTAGCGGTGACGTCACCGCTAACTGCGTTGCTATGGCAACGGTGATCTCCGTTAATGACCGGCTGTGTCAGCCGGTCCCTAACGGAACGGGGACTCGACCGTGTGCTAGAGCATGTCGCCGGTACACGGCGATACACAAATGTGCACCGTGTAGCGGAGAGTGCAATGACAGGTCCTACATGACGCGTCATAGTCATGTGACCAGTCTGTAGCCAATGAGATAATAGCCACGTGACTGGTCACATGGCTATTTTGACGTCACGATAGGTCCTGCATCACTGCTGGCAGTGTTGGTCACCGGGAGGATTCAGCGATCATCGGATTGAATAGCGGCAGGAGACAGAGTGCAGGAGGGATCGCGGGGACCGGTAAGTGTTATGGCAATGTTTATTAACTGTATGTGTACATTTATAATGCGTTTTTATGTGTTTGTGATTGCCTCCCATAATATCCTATTGGTTCGAGTTCGGTTCGTCGAACGTTCGCCGAACTGAACTTGAACGAGACCTCCATTCGACGAACCGAACTCGAGCCGAACCACGGCTGGTTCGCTCATCTCTAGTTAATTTGTCTGTAATCTACGCACATTCTCATTGTACCATCTTTTTTCTTTACGAGCACTAGCGGAGCTGCCCAGGGGCTACAACTATCTCGGATAACCCCAGCCTCCTTCATTTCCCGTAACATTTCTTTGGCACACTGATACTGTACTGGGGGTACACGGCGGTATCTCTCTTTAATGGGATGATGGTCACCCGTGGGGATTTGATGTTTAACCCCTTTTACCTGCCCAAAATCTAGGGGGTGTTTGCTGAAGACCCGCTCGTAGTCCTGTACCACCCGGTAAACCCCATACTTTTGGTGTGAGGGGGTGGAGTCGGTGCCCACATGTAATTTTTGGCACCAGTCTTCCAGCTGTCCCTTGGAGCCATTGTCTTCCGCCTGGTCGGACGGGATCAAGGGTTCCACTGCTTTGATGGTATTGTTACTGACAGTGTACAGTTTTGCTACAGTGGCGTACCGGGGCAATTTGGCTTCCTCCTCCCCACAATTCAGGACACGGACGGGCACTCTTCCCTTGCGGACGTCTGCTACCCCTCTGGCTATCAGGACTCCAGGCCTGCTGTCTGAATACACTGGTTCTACCAAGGCCTGGTAATCCTGACCCTTGAGGCCTATTGCTGCCCGACACCATATCAACATTTCACTTCTTGGGGGTATTGCAATGGGGAGGGGGTCACTTACCCTCACACTGCCAATTTCTCCTCCGGCCAGCTCTACCTGCTGCCTCCTCATCAGGGCACGGATTTCCCGTTGTAGGGCACGCTGCTGCCCGGAGCTGGCAGTTTCAGATGCCTGCTGCAACAAAATTATCACTTCGGCAAGATAATTTTCCATCACATTTGTACCAATGGTTAGCAGTGGGTTAGATTCTTTGCGATCAATATCTACAATTATCATCCCCTGACATGGCAATTCTACCCACCCCACTTTAAATGGTTACTTCTTTATGCTTAATTTGAGGCAAAGGCTGACCATTACTGGCCACAATTGTTAAATCATCATCTGGGCCATGGTCAATGTCTGAATCAGCCCAATATCTTTTGTACAGTTTATAAGGGATGGTTGTTACCTGGGACCCCGTATCCAGGAGGGCATTCAAAGGGATCCCATCCACCACAATAGGAAGGACCGGGCGTCCTCCCACATACTTGCTGCGACTGGGGTTTGAGCCGGTCTTCCTTACACCTGGGGGTTGGCTCCTGGCCCCAGGTTCGGCCCATTTAAAGGACAGTGTCTTGCAATATGGCCTGCCTGGCTGCAGCGGCGGCAGATCGGTTATCCCATTGAATCATACCGGTCTGTGTCTTTTCCTCGGGTCGGCGGAATCCTCCTCTGTCGCATCCATGGGATGTTGTCCCTTTATCTGTATCAGGCCAGGACTTCACTTCACGCTGGGCCGCGCTGGCTAGCTGCCCCATTAATATGCCCACCTTCTGGCTCTTAGTCAGCGGATACACTCTAAACAAGCTGTGCAGCCTTTCTCTGAAGTCGCTCAGGGTATGTGACTCCCCGGAGTACTGCGGCAGCCATTCTGCTCCCGGGATGTACGGCATTGTGATCGGCATTACCGGCGCTACAGCGGGGGCTGGGGCGACGGCGACTGGGATTACATCGTCCGGTGCTGCTGCGTCTTGAGCTATCACAGCCACCTGTTCTCCCTATGAATCGAACATCTTCCTCCCCCTTAGTGGACCTTACCAGGCTCCGTTGACTTTTCAAATTCCCTTCTGGGTCGCGCGGGGTTAACGGCTCTCTGCTCTGATGGCGCAATCCCTTCGCGCTCTTTTTCAGGCACGCCCCCCTTCTTCCTGCGCTCAGCGAGGCTAATGGCGAGGGCAATTTTCAAACAGTAACACAGTCTTTTAAGCACAGTTTCTGCAGGCGCACAGTACCCGGTGGGACCGGGCACGAAATCCTGTTCGTGACGCCAAAGTTGACTCGCCCACCCCAGGGCTATGGGACACCCGGTGCCGGGCCGGACTAGTCCGGGGGTCGTCAGTGGTGGCGGGGCCCGACTCCGTGGCCCTGGTAGGTGTCAATTAAATATGGCTGGTGAATAAAGTTTCTGGTTGTCGTGACGCCACCTGTGGTTTGCGACTATTAAGCTGCCGCTGCTGTATGGGGCCTCCAGGGCTGATGGTATGGCAGCTTGGATGGTCCTGCTCCCCACAGGTGGAGCGGTACCCCAGGGCAACAGTTGGTGCTCGTGAGAGTCTATGGTGTGATGTTGTGTGAATAATACGGTGCAGGGCCGACAGGCAGTGAAAGAAACAGGCACAAACAGTCTCTTTACCTTCTCCTCTTTTACTTGGCAAACGGTTAGTCCTGGGAGACCGTTACAGGTGCTAGAAGCCTCCGGCCGGCCTGGAAGTAACTGAGGTATCTTTTTGGCCAGATGAGTATGAGGCCTACTCCTGTTCTTTCCTTACTGTTATAGG
This sequence comes from Anomaloglossus baeobatrachus, assembly GCF_048569485.1. NCBI lineage: Eukaryota > Metazoa > Chordata > Amphibia > Anura > Aromobatidae > Anomaloglossus > Anomaloglossus baeobatrachus. The sequence continues at coordinate 313,682,368 of NC_134355.1, forward strand.
ACCCTGCTCTCTGGATTGGCAATGGCCCTCTTGCTGCTGGGACCTGTGGTTCATCCCTTTTTCTGTGTGGTAGGCTGCGCAGGCCCTCTCTGGTGCTTCTCTGCTGGAGTCCACACCGGGCCCTTGGGATGCAGCTGTACCTTCAGATTGCTTCTGGGCCAGGAGGCTTGCAGCTCTCCTGCCCTCCGGATTCGGCTACCAGGGAAGGATTTTACACCCTGGCAACCACAGACTCCGATGTCCGAGTCTCTTCTGTGCCTCTCTGCTCCTCCTGCTTCACTGGGCCAAGCTACTCCAGCTCCAGGCCCCAGTCTGCAGGACAGCACTACTCTGCGTCTGCTTTCTTTGCTTTCTCTCTACAGACTGAAAACTAACTCCTCCCTCAGGTCAGACTTGAGGAATGCTCCCTGGAACTCCAGGTTCAGAGCATCCCCTGCTGGCCTGAGAGAGGATGGTGTTGGGTGTTGGTACCTACTGGCCAATAGACCTCCCAATTACCTCCAGGCTCAGCATCACCCTTGGAGGGGCAATGCTGCTGTGGCGACCGGGTCCTGGGGCGCCACAATTGCACTTTTGTGCACGTCTGAAAGAGGCATAAAAAGATGGACACCTTCAGACCAAAGGCCAGACATGAGGTCACAGTGACTCTGTGTGCCTCATTACAGTGGAATTTCCTTTGGGAATTATGAATCACATTTTTCAAACATTTACACGTAATTCCCGGTGTAAGTGCTTAGCATAGAGCGTAGCATAAATATGAGCTGTGCCGTACTGCGATTTTTGGAGACAGAATAAACAAATCCACAGCAGTTGAAGAATTGGCTTTATTTATTTATTTCTTACTCCGTTTACCTTGCCGTAAAAGTCATTAGATGTCACTATAATTACAGCGATACCATTTTTATATATATTTTTTTAGGTTTGGCTACTACCATACTAAAAAAACACTTTTTTACAAAATAAGGGTTTTTTGTATCACTGAATTTTGAAGTCTATAGCTTTTTTATTTTTCTGCCGACAGAGTCATGTGAGGGTTTGTTTTTTGCGGGATGAGTTGGAGTTTTTACTAGTACCATTTTTACACCATAAAAATTATTTTATAGAAAAATAAACAGTTTTTTGCATTGCTGTATTCTGCAGGCATGATCACCTGGGTTTTCCATAGTCATATGACTCAGAGGTCGTCATGACAACTTTGGGTCACCATGACAATGATTACATTGCGGGAGTCCTCATTAGAGGGGAGAGGAATCACTCTCCCTCCACTTAGTGTCCTTATTTAGGGGGTTAAACAGCCAGGGATGGTGCAAGCATCTGTGAGGGCAGAGGCATAGCTGTCGGTAGTGCCAAGTGCCCAGTGGTGATTGCAGGGACACAGCACCCTGTGCTCCCACGATTGCTAGGACTTACTGATACGTCTTAGGCCCCCTTCACACGTCAGTGATTCTGGTACGTTGGTGCTTTTTTTTATACATACCAGAATCACTGACATATGCAGACACATTATAATCAATGGGTCTGCGCACACATCAGTAATTTTTCCCTGAACGTGTCTCCATGCAGCGTACACTCGTGTCCGTGATTCTGCACGGAGACAAGTCCGTTTTTTTATGGCATCACTAATGACCCACGGACCACACTATGATGTGATCTGTGAGTGATCCGTGAAACACGTACCAGAAAAACACTGACATATCAAATAATAAACATTTTTAACTCACCTTTTCAGCAATTCGCTCTGCAGCCTCCGCTCTCTGCAGCTCCTGCCCAGCTCATGAATATTCATGAAAGCAGGAACAGCCGACCTGCAGAGCCGAGGAGTTCAGCACCATGGACAGCAGTAGTGAAGGCAGGTGAGTAATGTCCATTTGCAATCACGGATTGCACATGGACAACTCACGTGTGCCGTGAATCACGGAACACGGAGGGACATGTGCGTGTTTTACACGTCAGTGAAGAACGTCAGTGTTTTTCACTGACGTGTGAAGGGGGTCTAAGATTGTAAAGTAGATGAAAAGCACAAAATAAAGAAATAAAAAAAAAAAAAAATGATAGCCCACTCAGGTCTGTAAGTAGAAAAATAAAAAGCTGCAGCGTTCACAAAAAAGCAATACAAAAACAATTATTTTTTATAAAATTGTTTTTATAAGTAAAAGTGGCAAAACCTAAAAAAACACACAGAAATGTGGTATCATTGCAATCATACTTATCCAAAGAACAAAGGTGTCTTTTCACTTTGACAATGGCATAAATCCCCTCCTCCCAAAAAAAACCAAAATGCTGAATTGCTTTTTTTTGTTCATTCTGTCTCCCAAAAATCAGAAAAGAAAGCGATAAAAAAAGTTATGTGCCAAAAAATGGTAAAAAAAAACCTTTAAAAAACAAGTTGTTTTTGGCAGAAATATAGAAAAATTATAGCTCTCAAAATATGGCTATGCAAACACTTTTTTCCTCTAAAAAAGTGTTTTTTAAGTTGTAATGGGGCTTAATCTACAAAAATAAGTTTTTTGTGGACACTGTGTACCAGGTTTTGTGGGCTCAATCTCTGAAAACGTTTTTAGTGCACTGCACCAGGATTTGTGTGGCTAATCTATAACAAGTTCTATTTGGCTGTTGTGCCTCAGTTATTGTGGGCTTAATCTCCAAAAAAGCTCTGTTACTCTAATGCTGTGTGGGTACGGAGAAAAAAGGGTCTGCGTAAAAACTCCTTAAAAAGGACCTGTGGGGGCACTCACCATACAGTCACTGTAATAAAATGCTGTGCAGCCTTTCTCTATATACAGGTCATCTAATAATCTGCACTTTTTGGGAATCAAATAATGAGGAAAACATCAAATAAGGGACATGTCCGTGTGTGATGGTGCTGCTTGTGGTGGAGCTTCTCCAGTGCAAGGACATGGTAGATCTGTGCCTGCTATGAGTGAAAATGAACCACCTTCCTCTGGTGCACACAGTCCACTTCTCGTCATTTCATAGGACCAAACACCACAGCATAAATGTCGAGTGTAATGCCCATGCCGGTCGTCCTTGCACTATCCTGCCTCCTCCCCCGGCGAGGACGTCGGTTTCCTGACCTTTCCAGGCGTCCTGCAGTGGCGGTCCTATTCCCGTCCCATGCTGCTGTCTCCCGGAGCGTCTGTATACTTTCCAGGCTTTCAGCCTCTGCCCATAGGGTGCACCCGCAGCCATGCCTCCTTTCTTAATGGGCCAGTGTCCTCCTAACCCGAAAGTGCCTCCCAGGTCAACTGGGAGTCTGCAGGTACTTAAGACACCTCTGCCCTATGAGAGGTGCTTGGGCACTGAGTTAGTTTAATTGCTAGTTGTCAGGTCCCTCAGTGCTGCTGCTGATATTGTGCTGTCTGCTGCTGCCGACATTTGTTTATATTTCAGTGCTGTGCTACGTCGCTGTTTCTCTGCTGCCCCTACCATCCACACCAGCTGGGTATCATGATACTTCTCTCCACAAGTATCCACGCCTGTCGCTGCTGCTGTATCATCCATCTGTCAATCTGTCCATCCATCCCGGACGCAACACTAGCACTGGATGATGCTGTAATCTAATCCAAGAGACTGTTACTCATGCACCACTGGAGTCAGCTATCAGCACCAGTCTTCTTGAGTGGCACCCAGACCCACACCTGCAACATAACACTCTTACAATCAGGGGCTCTTGAGAAAACCAGGTGTAGGTTCGTAGGTAAACCCCTCTGGGTTTTCTGTGTGCTGTGGCCCAGTGGGTTCACTAACATCCCTGCTCACCTGGTGAGCAAAACATCAAGACAAGATGATGTTGACACAGTTTTATATGTTATGGCTACCGGTGCCTTCAGTTTCTTTACATGGTCTTCCATCCGGTGCACAGCGGAAATAGCAGAGTTGGTACCTGTGGCCCACAGCCATCTTTCTTCCACCTCCTCCCTTTAAAAATCAGCCAAGCAGTGTGAGCCACAAGTCATGCACCAGTCACTTATGCTTTTTGATGACTCTGCTGGCTGGGGTCCCGTGGCCCATGTGTGACGCCCTGGACTAGCCAGGTAGTCAGACAGGCCCTTGCACAAACACAAGTCCCCTAAAAACGTAACAGCAACCAACCTAAAAACCCTGAGTCACCCCTCTCAGGCTTTGACATTCACACCCGGGGGGCGGAGCCAGGGGGTTGGCCATGCCCACCGAGGAGTTCGGATAGACTGAGGCAGGAAAAGCAAGCAGATGAAGTTAGGGAGAAGAGGAGAGTAGTCTAGGAGGTGAAAGGAGAGGTGTTAGAAGGAGAAAATGTCTGTCGGGGATCTGGGTCGTAGCCCGGATACCCTGTGGCCAGGAGGCAGACGGTGGTTGCCGCCTGCAGGAGCCGGGAAGACGGCTGGTGGAACCATAAGGGACAGGGTAGTGGCCCGCCGGTATCGAACCGGGGAACCAACTGGAAACCGGAGCACCAGGAGGGGTACTCAGACCCAGAACGAGACCCAGAAGCCACTGGACTGAGTCAAATTCACTGATTGGGGTCTGGACCTTAGGTTCTTTCCCACCCAAGTCCTGACTGAAGACAATAGCCCAACGAGGGAGATAGAAAGCCACCGCTCAGGCAGAGAGATCCCATGGGCCAGCGTCTGCGGGCAAACGGGCTCTCCCGACACACACAAAACCGGGGAGTGGATTCCCATCGCTGAAGCGCAGGCAGTCAAAATCCACAAACGACGTGCAGGAGAAAGGCGGGGACCACCAAACCGGTGGGGGACCAGACGCAGCCGGCTGCGGGCACCGACCACCATCTTTTTGGTTTACGAGAGACTCCAGTGTATCTGTCATAATGAGTACAACTGTGCCCTCGGGCCGCGCACCGCCCCGCATCACGCCAACACGCCCGCACCCCCACATCCTAACCCCAACAACTGGGCCCTGGGACCATCAACCCCCTACCCACGGAGGGGTCAACACCTGGCTGCGCAACACCCTCCCCGGGAGCCTAGTCAACGGCAGCAGTGGTGTCCACACTCCCCACGACCCGTGGGTGGCGTCACAAACTTAAACCCAAAACCCACGACTCCAGCCAAGAACCTCCCCACCGAAACCCCCCTCACGTAGCGCTAGCCTCCCTTCAGAGCGACGTGACCCCCGGGTCCGGAGGCGCTCGAGCCACCCATCGACGAGCCCGGATCCGAGCGGCTCGGCTGCAGCCAAGCCCTGGGGCGGTACACATGCACCTGGCCCTGCCCCAGAGGGTGATGAGACTAAGTGCACGAATGCCCAACCACTTCTGGAATTAGAGGATGAGTCCATGGGAGAGCCGGTGTGTATGGTCAGTGGAACACCACAGAACATCTCAGAGGTTGACGAAACAAAAGTGTCAACTGCTATGGCTTTTTGCATTGTGCAGACCAGAAAGGATGGCAGAGGTGAGGAGTGAGTGGAAGATATTGCCATAGATGACGAGGTGCTATATCCAATCTGGGGCAACAGCCATGCTACTGACGGGTGCAGATTGTAGGAAGAGGAGGTGCTCATGCAGGCCAAACAGCACCACAGCAAAAAAAAGAAGCAGGTCAGAAAAGCAAAATATTATTGACAAAGGGACGTGTTACATAACCAAAAATATACCCTTTACAAATCAGCCTTTATTAAATTTACGTTAAAAAATCACCCAATGTAAATCACAAAAATATATATACAAAAATAGAAGAAAAAGGGAGGAGGGTATAGTGTTCACCCTAAAAATTTCCCCTCCCTCCTGTCCTCTACCTACCGCGGAGGTCGGCACCCTAGGCCTGATACGAGTATGGCGCCCCCACTCAACGGCAGCTGTCCCTAAGGAAGCCCTATACGGCCCTTCCGACAGTTATGATATTAAAGGACAGATAGGTAGGGTATGCTTAAAAGACACTCAAATACCCCTCAACTTATGCTGATATTGATTGTTGGATAGGAGCGAGTCCACAGTAGAACACAATTGGGACCTTGTAACGTTCTCCAAACCAACAAGGGGTCAGACCATATAGATAAAGTGTCTGATACCCCAACAGGACTACCTCTGGTTGCTACCCCCTATCTTTAATATTGATAGATATAGACAAGAGAGCTACCACAATATTGGCAATAAATGGAAAAAAGTGCAAAGTGCATATGATTCAGGAACTAGAGTGCTACTAAAGTTAAATGCACATGACCCCATTCACAGTGCACGGTCAGGTACAGCTGTCCTCTAAGATGTAAATGTCCATCACATAAGGTTCTAATGCATAGAAGTGCAGCAAAGTTAAAAGCAGCCTAGTTGTTAACCTCTATTCTCTGTGTTGATAAGCACAAGCAAAAATTAGCAATCAATGGATAGAAGTGCAAAGTGCAAATGATTAAAGAGCCAACATGTTACTACAATCAAATGCACATAATCCCATTCACAATTCATTTACTGAGGTACAGCTGTCCTTTAAAGTGCAAATGCTTATTAAATAGTGTGCCAATACATAAGATGCAGTGGAGTTGATAGTAGCCAAACAAAAATAGGTAGTCAATATCACTTATCGTATTGAGGTCACATGTGCGTCTCAGTGATGCCTCAAATTTGCCTCAACGCGTTTCTCCGTCAGCGGTTCATCAGGAGGCTTGATACTAAATCATGCGACAACAGGATGCCATAATGTCATGATGAGGAGGAGACCTGATGTAATGGAGTCTCCTTAAATAGTATACCAGACAGGATGTGACCAGTCTTACACCCTCCCCCCTTAGCCTCTCTCCTTATAGCTCCACCCCTCCCACAGACATAACACCCATCTCCGAGTATAGATAATAAATAATAAAGTGGCTCCTTAAAATTTAGTATAAAGCGCTACTCACATCATGCAGACTTAGGTGCAATATATAACCTCGCATGCCTCTGTCTATACAGCATTCCATAACCCGCTCATGTGACATACGAGAGACCGGAAGTGGAGGTGCTAGATAGTATGTGCTACTGATAGTTTGTCTATACTCCATACTAGTTTCCTCATGTGATACTCGGGAAACCGGAAGTGGAAGAACTAAACAGTATGTGCTGCTAGCTGTTTGTCCATACTCCACACTGGTTTGTGTTCCACCACATATCACATGACCCACTCATGTGATACTCGGGAAACCGGAAGTGGAAAAGCTAAACAGTATGTGCTGCTAGCTGTTTGTCCATACTCCACACTGGTTTGTGTTCCACCGCATATCACATGTCCCACTCATGTGACACTCGGGAAACCGGAAGTGGAGATTCTAGATAGTATGTGCTGCTGGCTGTTTGTCTATACTCCATACTGGCCTGCATTCCACCACATATTGCAAGCACTAATAAAAAACAATAACAAAAATAGCCACCCAACCAAAGGGAGGAGATTTATTTAGTATGAGAAATATTCCCCTAGTCATATATGCCACTAGTGGCAAAAACCACATAGATAATCAAATACCCCATAGATGAGGGGGAATTTAGTTTAGGCGGAGGGGAGAGAAGGGGGAGGAGGAGGGGGAGAGAGGCAAATGGACAAAAGGGGGGCACAGGGGCCACACCAGTCACCCCGGGTACTTTCCTACAGTCTATGACTAATTAATTTTTAGTCTGATACATAAATATGTTTACCTCCCTATGGCGGGATACAAACCAGCAGTTGTGGAACCCCAACACGGTAACGACAGGCTTCAGAGGAAACAGGCATACGATATCTGTTCATTCAGACCACCAGGATGTACGGATTCCATTCTAAAGATCCATTCCTACATATTTCTACACAGCTAGCAGCACATACTGTTTAGTTCTTCCACTTCCGGTTTCCCGAGTATCACATGAGGAAACTAGTATGGAGTATAGACAAACTATCAGTAGCACATACTATCTAGCACCTCCACTTCCGGTCTCTCGTATGTCACATGAGCGGGTTATGGAATGCTGTATAGACAGAGGCATGCGAGGTTATATATTGCACCTAAGTCTGCATGATGTGAGTAGCGTTTTATACTAAAGTTTAAGCAGCCACTTTATTATTTATTATCTATACTCGGAGATGGGTGTTATGTCTGTGGGAAGGGTGGATCTATAAGGAGAGAGGCTAAGGGGGGAGGGTGTAAGACTGGTCACATCCTGTCTGGTATACTATTTAAGGAGACTCCATTACATCAGGTCCCCTCCTCCTCATCATGACATTATGGCATCCTGTTGTCGCATGATTTAGTATCAAGCCTCCTGATGAACCGCTGATGGAGAAACGCGTTGAGGCAAATTTGAGGCATCACTGAGACGCACATGTGACCTCAATACGATAAGTGATATTGACTACCTCTTTTTTGTTTGGCTACTATCAACTCCACTGCATCTTATGTATTGGCACACTATTTAATAAGTAAAGGACAGCTGTACCTCAGTATATGAATTGTGAATGGGATTATGTGCATTAGATTGTAGTAGCATGTTGGCTCTTTAATCATATGCACTTTGCACTTGTATCCATTGATTGCTAATTTTTGCTTGTGCTTATCAACACAGAGAATAGAGGTTAACAACTAGGCTGCTTTTAACTTTGCTGCACTTCTATGCATTAGCACCTTATGTGATGGACATTTACATCTTAGAGGACAGCTGTACCTGACCGTGTGCACTGTGAATGGGGTCATGTGCATTTAACTATAGTAGCACTCTAGTTCCTGAATCATATGCACTTTGCACTTTTTTCCCATTTATTGCCAATATTGTGGTAGCTCTCTTGTCTATATCTATCAATATTAAAGATAGGGGGTAGCAACCAGAGGTAGTCCTGTTGGGGTATCAGACACTTTATCTATATGGTCTGACCCCTTGTTGGTTTGGAGAACGTTACAAGGTCCCAATTGTGTTCTACTGTGGACTCGCTCCTATCCAACAATCAATATCAGCATAAGTTGAGGGGTATTTGAGTGTCTTTTTATCCTGTCCACTACATTAAGCATACCCTACCTATCTGTCCTTTAATATCATAACTGTCGGAAGGGCCGTATAGGGCTTCCTTAGGGACAGCCGCCGTTGAGTGGGGGCGCCATACTCGTATCAGGCCTAGGGTGCCGACCTCCGCGGTAGGTAGAGGACAGGAGGGAGGGGAAATTTTTAGGGTGGACACTATACCCTCCTCCCTTTTTCTTCTATTTTTGTATATATATTTTTGTGATTTACATTGGGTGATTTTTTAACGTAAATTTATTAAAGGCTGATTTTTAAAGGGTATATTTTTGGTCAGGTCAGAAAAGCACAGCGGCTGGACCATAGTTAGTACATCAGCTGTTAATGCCCACCATGCCACGGAATAGTTCACATCAAAGTCAGCTCAAAAGAGTTCCCTGGCAAGGCCTTTCTTCAAGCAATTTTCTGATAAGAGATGGGTGCTTTGCATGCTGGGCCAGCAAAGGCTGAAGCGAGGCAAAAATCTTCCGAATCTCAGCACCCTCTACATGATGTGTCATCTGACTTCAAGCACAATATGCAGTGGAGTAGTGTCCAGAAAATCAGGAAAGAACTTTGGCTGCTCCTACACTCTTTTCTGCTGTGGTGTCGGCTTCTTCCTCACGCTCATGATCACCGGGGCCACCTGCCTTCCCGCAAACACATGATGTACCAGCAACACCACCAACAGCATCATCTACCATCTCCACACCATCTCATGGAAATCTTCAGCTCCCCATCCCCCAAACACTCAATATAAAGAGGAAATATTCCCCTACCCAGCCACAAACCTTTTTCCTGAATGACAGTATTTCAAAATTGCTTACCTTTGAAATGCTGCCATAACAGCTCGTGGAGACCGACAATTTTAAAAAACTGATGTTGGTGGCTGTCCCGCAATATGTTGTTCCCAACCGTCACTACTTTTCCAGGTGTTCCATCCCTGCCCCGCACACAAACATGTTGTCGACCAAATCTGTTATGCACTGTGCAATGCCATCAGTAGAAAGTTCAACATGGACCAGTAAACATGTGCAGGGCAGGTATATCTTCCCAACTACCCACTGTATAAATGTAGTGGCAGCTGGGCCAGAGACAGAAGGCATTTGAGAGCATGTCTTATCGCCACTTAAGATCGCTAGATGCTGCTATGTCAGTGTTGCCTCCTGCTCCTACTCCACTTCCTCCACTGCCTCCTCATCCAGTCAGAGTAAGGGGTACTTTGCACACTACGACATTGATAGCCGATGGTAGCGATGCCGAGCGCGATAGTCCCCGCCCCCGTCGTATATGCGATCTCTTGTGATAGCTGCCGTAGCGAACATTATCGCTGCGGCAGCTTCACATGCACTTACCTGCCCTGCGCCGTCGCTCTAGCCAGCGACCCGCCTCCTTCCTAAGGGGGCAGGACACTATGGAAATGCATGACACTACACCGATCATACAATTTCGACACTTTTGCGCTCGTTAATCGTATTAAAAACGATTCACATACTCCGATGTCGACACCGACGCCGGATGTGCGTCACTTTCAATTTGACCCCACCGACATCGCAGCTGCGATGTCGTAGTATGCAAAGTACCCCTAAGACCTGCATAACCAACTTGAGCAGCACCAGGGGGAAATTACAGCAGATTGTTGTGAAACTCATTTGTTTGGGGGACAAATTCCACTCTGCACAGGAGCTGTGGACTGGAATCAAACAACAGACAGATGAGTGGCTGTTGCTGGAGAACTTGAAGCCCGGTCTGGTAATATGTGATTATAGGGAAAATCTTCTAGCAGCTCAGGGCACAGGCAAATTGATGCACATAACCTGCCTGGGGAAAGTGCTGAATTTGGTGATGCAGAGCTTCCTTAAAAATTCCCCAAATACGTCTTAGCTGCTGCTGAAAATGCAGGTCATCCTCACCCTGCTGCTGCTCACCTGTATGCCCTACAGAGTCACATTGGCCTTCCCTCTCACAGTCTCATATGAGACATATCAACAAGGTGGAATCCAACCTTGCATGTGCTGGAAAGACCGTTCGAGCAGCAAAAAGCAATAGTGGAGTTTGCATTTCAGAAGAACATCACTTCCATACCAACAAGTTGACCTTCATGGTGGACCTCTGTGCTATGTTACGATGCCTCAAATACTCAACCAACATGGCTAGCGATGATGATGCCATCATCAGTGTAAATATACCTCCTGTATGCTTGCTATAAAAAACACTTAAGGCCATCATAGATTGGATGAAGCGGTGGAGCAGGAGGAAGAGGAACAGGTAACAGTGACACCTTTACCAGGGCTGGTGTCCACACATGGCTCTGATGTTGGATTCCTGGCCCAACAGTGGGCATGTCCCCAAATTTCCAGTCAGGGGACAGTTTCAGAAAAGGAGGAACCATTTGCACAGCAGGGTAGTAAGGAAATTTGCTCATGGGCATCACTGCAGCGTTACTGGGGAGATATAGAGGACCCAGGCCACAAACCTCCAACCAAAGACAGGTTGCCATTGCCTCAGGGCAGTCTGGAACAAATGAGCCAAAACATCCTGTTGTGCCTGTGCAATGACAGGTGAGTCGCCATGATTCTGAGCAGTACCAAATACTGGGTGGTCACCCTAAAGGATCCACGCTACAAAGACAATATAGCATCGCTACTTTCCGCACTGGAGCACAATCGTAAAATGCACAAACAAAACTGCATGCTAGTAGAAGCTCTACTTAGGGCGTTCCCACCAGACAGTGGGTGCTCCGTGGAAGAACAAGGCAGAGGAATAGGATGAGGAGGAAGGGGCCAATGCAGCTGTTGCATTGTACCAACACCACCTCAGAATGGAAGGTTATTATGGCCGCAATGTGGGACCAATTGCTCTATAGTACATCATACCATCCAGTAGTATCATCTGCTATGGTGAGTATTAGCAGGAGGCAGCGTTTATCCAACATGGTGGAAGAATACATGTCCACACATCAGTGCTTACTGATGGGTCTGCACCATTTAACTTCTGGGTCTCGAAATTGGACATATAACCTAAGCTTGCACAATCTGCCTTGGAGGTGCTGGCTTCCCTTTCCACAAGTGTAATGGCTAAATCTGTGTTTAGCATGGCATGGGGGTCATCACAGAGAGGCTAATCTGTCTGTCCTCAGTTAATGTGGAGAAGCTCACTTTCATCAAAAATAAATAGCCATGGATTACACCGGACTAGTCCATAACTGTCAGGGCCGGGCGGTCGGGCAGACCCAGGAGGTGGATCCACTGGACCGAACTCTAAGATGGTGGTAGGGAGTCCGGTAGCTGAAGCACTGATGGGCAGCAGAACAGTCCGTGCAAGTGAAGGTAGCGAAGGAGTCCCTGGGACCACGGAGTCACAGATGGTAGTCCGGGTGACGTAGCTCAGGTTCGGAGGCCGAGATGATGTCAGGCGGGGTCCGGAACCTTGGGAGCGAGATGACAGGTCACCGCAGGGATCCGAGATGGTACGGACTGTCAGATGGCAGACGGACAGCGTGCGGGGCTCGGGATTCAGCAGGACTGGATGGCGAGGCGGGATCAGCTCTAGAAGAGAGATACGTAAGTATGGCAGGAAAACACAAGGAGACCTGACTCCTAGCTCAGAAAACACGAAGATCAGGCCCCGCCCCCTTGGACAAGAACCCCCTTTATACCCCGTACCTGTCTAACCTCATTTCCTGTTAATGGGCGCTGGCCCTTTAAGAATGCGCGCGGCCCGGGTGCCAGAAGCCAGGGAAGGAGGCTGAGAGGAGGACGCAGGGGAGCCGAGCAGGGCCTGGGAGGCCGTCGGGCGCCGGGATCGGCGGCCAGGAAGCCCAGGAAGGACGGGCACAAGGGACTGGGACGCGGGGAGCGTGGCAGGTGAGCCGGGGAGCGGGGCAGGGGACCCGGGAAGGGGAGCCGAGGACCCGGGGAGCGTGACAGTACCCCCCCCCCACGCCCCCCTCCCCGCAACCGAGACATGAAGGCACGGATCAGAGGAGTGCCCACATTCTCCCTGGGTTCCCAGGATCTATCCTCAGGACCATACCCCTCCCAGTCCACCAGGAAGAACTGCCGGCCACGAACAGTCTTCATGGCCACGATATCTCTTACCGCGTAGATGTCGTCCTCAGCAATAGGAGGAGGAGCCGGGCTGGCAGCAGCGGAGAAGGGACCAAGGAACACCGGCTTGAGGAGAGAGACGTGGAAGGAGTTGGGTATTCTCATCGTGGCCGGAAGCTTCAGTTTGTAGGAGACCTCATTGATCTTGCTGAGGACCTTAAATGGCCCGATGTAGCGAGGACCCAGCTTGTAGGAAGGAATCTTCAGTCGGATGTACTGGGAAGCAAGCCAGACCAGGTCACCAGGAGAGAAACACGGAGGGTCTAGACGCCTTTTGTCAGCGTGTTTCTTCATCCGCTGGGAAGCGCGCCCAAGGGACGCCTTGACAGAGTCCCAAATGGTAGCGAAGTCACGGGCTACAGTATCAGCAGCAGGGACATCCGAAGAAGGGGATATAGGCAACGGGACGGAAGGCTGTAGTCCGTAAACGACATGGAAGGGAGATTTGGAGGACGACTCACTGACGTGGTGGTTATGGGAGAACTCAGCCCAAGGCAGAAGCGTGGACCAGTCGTCGTGATGGGCGTTGACATAGTGACGTAAGAAGGATGTCAAGATTTGATTGACCCTCTCCACTTGGCCATTAGACTGAGGATGGTAAGCGGAAGAAAAGTCCAGAGTCACTCCCAGATGTTTGCAGAGAGCCCTCCAGAAGCGGGAGGTGAACTGAGTTCCTCTGTCGGACACGATGTGGGAAGGAAAGCCATGTAAGCGAAAGATGTGTTGTATATAGGCTTCCGCGAGTTCCTGAGCAGAGGGCAGTCCGGGCATAGGGACGAAGTGAGCCATTTTGGAGAACCGATCCACCACGACCCATATGACTGTGTGTCCGGAGGATACTGGCAAGTCCGTAATAAAGTCCATCGCTATGTGTTGCCATGGAACTGAGGGTATCGGCAGAGGCAGAAGACGGCCATAGGGCAGGTGTTTGGGCGTCTTGTTCCTGGCACAAGAGGGGCAGGCAGAGACAAAGGCGGCAACGTCCGTGCGAAGGGATGGCCACCAGTAATGGCGTACAATCGCACCCCATGTTCTCTTCTGGCCTGCATGGCCGGCTGTTTTCGAGGCATGACCCCAGTGTAACACTTTTTCCCTGTCGGTCTCAGAGACATAGGTCTTCCCGGGTGGTATCTGGGCCAGAGTGACAGGAGCCACCGGAACAATCTTGTTAGGAGAGATGATAGGTTGGATAGTCTCTTCCTCCTGCTCCAGGGGCATGAGAGACCTAGACAAGGCATCAGCGCGTATATTCTTGTCCGCGGGTCGGAAATGAAGCTGGAAGTCAAACCTGGCAAAGAATAAGGACCACCTGGCTTGCCGTGGGTTCAGTCGCTGAGCGGACCGCAGGTATTCCAGGTTCTTGTGGTCCGTGTAGATAATCACGGGGTACACTGCTCCTTCCAGGAGGTAGCGCCACTCCTCCAGAGCCAGTTTGACCGCTAATAGCTCTCGGTCACCGATGGTGTAATTACGTTCAGGTGCTGAGAAGCTTTTAGAGAAGAAACCGCAAGTCACCATCTTCCCGGAGGAGGATTTTTGCATGAGCACTGCTCCGGCTCCTGAGGAGGAAGCATCCACCTCTAAGGTGAACTGGCGGTTTAACTCTGGTCGGTGGAGTACAGGAGAGGAGGCGAATGCTCGCTTCAGGGAGCAAAATGCGGCGTCGGCCGCAGGTGACCAGTCCTTTGGATTAGCCTCCTTTTTGGTCAGAGCGGAGAGAGGAGCAGTCAGGGCGGAGAAGTGAGGAATAAACTGGCGGTAGTAGTTGGCAAATCCCAGGAACCGTTGGATTGCCTTCAGTCCAGAAGGGGGAGGCCAGTTGAGAATGGCGGAGACCTTCTTGGGATCCATCTGCAGCCCAGTCCCCGAGATGATGTATCCCAGGAAAGGAAGAGAAGACTGCTCAAAGACGCACTTCTCATATTTGGCGTAGAGACGATTCTCTCTCAGTCTTTGTAGAACCAGCTTTACGTTCTCTCTGTGGGTCTGGAGGTCCGGAGAGAAAACAAGAATGTCATCCAGATAAACTACTACACATACGTAGAGGAGGTCCCGGAAAATGTCGTTCACCAGTTCTTGGAATACGGCAGGAGCGTTACACAGACCGAAGGGCATCACACAGTATTCATAGTGCCCATCGCGAGTATTAAACGCGGTCTTCCATTCGTCCCCAGAGCGGATACGAACTAGGTTGTAGGCACCCCGAAGATCCAGTTTGGTGAACACACGGGCTCCTCTGAGCCGATCGAACAGTTCGGGGATGAGCGGTAGGGGGTACTTGTTTTTTATAGTAATCTGATTCAAGCCCCGGTAGTCAATGCATGGGCGAAGGTCACCCTCTTTCTTCTTAACGAAGAAGAAGCCTGCTCCCGCAGGAGAGGAGGATCTCCGGATGAATCCCTTTGCCAGGCTTTCCATGATGTAGGTGGACATGGCCCTGGTTTCGGCTGGAGACAACGGATATATCCGTCCTCGAGGTGGTGTTGTTCCTGGGAGCAGGTCGATGGCGCAATCGTAGGGACGGTGTGGCGGAAGTACCTCAGACTCCTTCTTGTCAAAAACGTCCGTGAAGGACCAATAGGCCGAGGGCAGACCCGGTAGGTTCTCAGGAACCGGAGGTCGTCGGACTGGTTGTATAGACTTTAGACATCTCTCATGACAGGCAGAGCCCCAACGGGTGATTTCGCCAGTACCCCAGTTGACTGAGGGTTCGTGTGTTCGCAACCAAGGAAGTCCCAGCAGGACTTGGTGGGACATGTGTGGAAGGACGTAGAGAGCGATGTTCTCGGTGTGCAGAGCACCGATACGCAGTTCCACCGGCTTCGTGATCCAGGAGATGGTATCAGAGAGGGGTCTCCCATCCACCGAGGCAATCAGTAGGGGCTTCTCGAGTAGAGTAACAGGCAGCTGGTATTTGTCCACCGTGGCCTGCTGGATAAAATTGCCTGCTGCTCCGGAGTCGAGGTATGCCTCAGCCGTGAAGCGCGTCTCTCCTGTTGATACTTGTACCGTCCACATAACTGGGTCGGAGAGAGTCCCAGCACCTAGGGTGGCCTCTCCTACCAACCCTAGGCTTTGGAGTTTCCCGGCCTTTCCGGACAGGAGCGTAGGAGATGTGTGTCCCCTCCGCAGTAAAAGCAGAGGCCCTTGGCGAGCCGCTCTGCTCGACGTTGGTCAGACTGTCGTACTCGATCAACCTGCATGGGTTCGTGGACAGGAATCCCAGCTGTAGATGACTGTGGCACAGAGGACTTCTGTGGCGGAGAGGAGTGCCGTACCGCACGTCGCTCACGAACCAGCTCTTTGGAGCGCTCCTGAAAACGAATGTCCACTCGCGTGGCTAGGGCAATCAGGGCATCTAGGGTGGAGGGCATGTCACGACCCGCCAACTCATCTTTGATGCGACTTGACAGTCCTTCCCAGAAGGCGGCTGTCAGGGCCTCATTATTCCACCCGAGTTCAGAAGCCAAAGTGCGGAAACGGATGGCGTATTGGCCCACCGTCAGTGTTCCTTGACGTAGGCGGAGAAGTGATGAAGCAGACGCAGAGGCGCGTCCCGGCTCGTCAAAGGTACTGCGAAAGGCCTGCAGGAACTCTTGAAGATCCTTGGTCATGGGGTCCTCCTTCTCCCACAAGGGGTTCATCCACGCCAGTGCCTCGCCCTCCAGGTGAGACATTATAAAGGCGACCTTGGCTTGGTCGGAGGCGAACAGATGGGGCAGCTGCGTGAAGTGAAGGGAGCATTGGTTTATGAAGCCCCTGCAGGTCTTGGGATCTCCAGCATAACGAGGAGGTGACGCCAAACGGAGTCGGGAAGCATCCGACGCGGCTGCCACTGGTGCGGGAGCCGTGGATTGCCTAGTGGGAGACCTGGGTGCTGCAGGCGTCATTGATGCTTGTAATGTGTACAGGCGAGTGTCCACGGAGGTCATAAATTGCAGCATGCGGGTCTGGACTTCACGCTGGCGTTGGAGTTCCTCTTGCAGGGCCAATAGTGCTGCAGCGGGATCCATGGCCTGATCTTACTGTCAGGGCCGGGCGGTCGGGCAGACCCAGGAGGTGGATCCACTGGACCGAACTCTAAGATGGTGGTAGGGAGTCCGGTAGCTGAAGCACTGATGGGCAGCAGAACAGTCCGTGCAAGTGAAGGTAGCGAAGGAGTCCCTGGGACCACGGAGTCACAGATGGTAGTCCGGGTGACGTAGCTCAGGTTCGGAGGCCGAGATGATGTCAGGCGGGGTCCGGAACCTTGGGAGCGAGATGACAGGTCACCGCAGGGATCCGAGATGGTACGGACTGTCAGATGGCAGACGGACAGCGTGCGGGGCTCGGGATTCAGCAGGACTGGATGGCGAGGCGGGATCAGCTCTAGAAGAGAGATACGTAAGTATGGCAGGAAAACACAAGGAGACCTGACTCCTAGCTCAGAAAACACGAAGATCAGGCCCCGCCCCCTTGGACAAGAACCCCCTTTATACCCCGTACCTGTCTAACCTCATTTCCTGTTAATGGGCGCTGGCCCTTTAAGAAAGGGTCAGTGACCGCGCGCGCGCCCTAATGCGCGCGCGCGCGGCCCGGGTGCCAGAAGCCAGGGAAGGAGGCTGAGAGGAGGACGCAGGGGAGCCGAGCAGGGCCTGGGAGGCCGTCGGGCGCCGGGATCGGCGGCCAGGAAGCCCAGGAAGGACGGGCACAAGGGACTGGGACGCGGGGAGCGTGGCAGGTGAGCCGGGGAGCGGGGCAGGGGACCCGGGAAGGGGAGCCGAGGACCCGGGGAGCGTGACAATATCTTTGGCTGACTAGACAACTAAACCACCTGCCACCAGACATTGGCATACTCTATTTGCATTTCCCAATATTTTGGGGCCTTTAAAAAATTCAGTAAGCCCTAAAAAAACAAGAAAATAAAAAAAAAATAAAAAAAAATGGTTAACTGCTACCTACTCCACATCATCAACATACACTATTATGTTCACCTCAACCTCATCCTCCACTTTGACTCCTCCTGGTTCACTTTTTTGTTGTCTTGGGAAATTCTAGCTTTCTGTAAACTCTTTTCAGAAACAAAACCCAAAAGAAAACTGCAAAACTACATTTGAAAAAAAAACACAAAACCCACAAAACAAGTGTTGGCAACCTCCTCCTCCTCCTGGTTGAAACCTGTTCTTTTTTATTATTGTTCTTTCTTAATTTAAAGGGGTTCTGTTTTCTCTTTGTGTCAACTAGGAAAACAGACTCTGTAGGTGCTTTTGTTTAAAATTGATGCTCTGTGGAGGAACTCTGCCAAGCTTAGCTGTGTCTGTCAATTGTAGAAAGACACTCTGTGAGGGGGTTCTGATTAAAATTGTTGCTTTGCGGGTGAACTCTGGCTGTGTTGGTTAATTGTGGAAAGAGGCTCTGTTAGGGCCTATATTTAAAATGCATGCTATGTGGTGAAACACTGCCAATCTTGGCTGAATGGGTCAACTATGTAAACAGGCTCTGTAAGGTGCTTTTAAAATTGTTTGTCTGTGGAAAAACTCTGAAATCCGTCTCTGTGGGGCCACTGTTGAAATTTTTAGTTTATTCATTTACTTGTTATGTAACCATGATTCCTATGGTGATAGAAGCACTTAAAGTCATTTACCTATCTGTATTTGTTTGCTGATGTCATGTGGTGTTCAGGTCCAGACTCCTTAGGTGTGATGGCAGCATCAGGCTCTGTTCACACTGCAGATCCTTACAGGCAGCCTGATTTCTCCTAGTTATTCAGCCAGAGCTGGGCGTCGTTTGTTTAAGGTGCTCTGTTTCTCAGTTCTGCAGGAGTTAATCTTTGCTGACCTAGGGAACTCTGCCAGGAGCTCAGGTTGCCACTTGCCAATCAAGATCTTCTAATTCCTCTATAATTTCCTGGATCTTACTACTTAGCGCCGATTATAGCCTCAGCATTAGCTCCAGTGATTCCTGTCTTGTTGGTGAACCTGTTTATGGTGATCTTTGTTGCGTGGTGTGAACATTGTACGTTTCTTTATACCTTTTTGTTGTTCCACTTTACACATATTGTCTCTCCGGTGTGTTTTGAGTGCAGTTTGTACGAGTTTCGATTCTCCCTTGTCCATGTCATTTGGTGGGGTTTTGTTATTGTGTATTCTGGCCTGTACCAGAGGTGGGGGAGAGGGGGAGTAAGATCAATGCTCGGACAGGAGTCAGGGTCATGCTGGAGGCTCAGACCTGGCTACCATCAAGCCTACCTCTGAGATAAGGGACAGCGCAGGGTCACAAGTCTGAAGGCCAGCCTAGAGTCCCTGTTCTGTCTTTACATACCCTGTAGCAATTGGCATGCTTGTCATCCCATTTTGCTTTCTTTTGTAGTTCATAGCCTTTGCTACAACCATTTTAGAGAGATTTTTCAGTATAGAAATTCTGATCCCTATTGATTAGTTTGGAGTTTGGAGTCTAGGGTCAAAATCGGATCAAGTCCGATTCCTGAGCTAAACTTTTTTTAAAGTCCAGGCAAACCCGAACATCCACTAGTCCACTCATCTCTAATCCTGCCATCTATGGTTAGCGTTTACACCGGGGTTGCTGTGGGAAATATGTGATTCAGATGGAACTCTGATGCAAGATTTCCTATAAGGAGGCAGAAGGAGTCACCTTGGACTCAGTCCATCCTATAGTCCGGTCAGTAATGTACGTCTTTTTAAGCAAGCATAAAAGCGCGCTCGACCAAAGTTTTCTGCACCTCAGGAAAGGACACTACTAAACAGAGGCTGAACGGAGTCCAGAGTAATTCTACTGCCACATTATAGTGAATGGATCTGTCGGAGAATTCATCTGAATCATGTCATTTGGAGATTTAGATGGAAATCCCAATGTATGTTTAAAAATAAACAAAAATTACTTGACATACAAATCTTAAAGATAGAATTAAAATAGAGTGCAAACAATAAATATACGCACACTTTTTAGTATTGTGACATTAATAGCTGTGCAGATTATTATGTTAATTATTATTAATTCACACTTATAGTATTATAAAATCATCACAATAGTTCACGTAATAATACACGTTATTGTAACATCATCACAAGAAAGGAAATCTCACAAATATACTTATAAATCTGTATTACTGGGGTCTCATCCCATTATAATGCAGCCTATAAACACAGAATTATTACAGTCTCACAATAGGTTCCAGCCTACAAATATACACACATATTATTGGGACATCTCAACATTAGAACAGAGTTCATATACACATACATAACACATACAATGGGATTCAAAAATAATCAAAAACTGTTGAGAAAGTAAAAGAAACAAAACTCTGAAGTGCAGACATCACTGGAGTAGATAGTTTACAAAACACTGTTATTCATTGTGCGCATGCTGTGTTTTTTTACGTGTTTTGCCTCATTTTTGGTGCAGTATGTTGGTTAAAACTGCATGTCTTTCCTTCCCCGGTAAAGTCTATGAGAATTCAGATATGCTGTGCGTACGTTACTTCTTTTTTCCTTGCCGTTTTGCGTGCAGAAAAAAAGAAGCAGCATGTCACTTCTTTGTACATTTTGACCAGTGAAATCCGGGATCGGCGGGTCTAACTATGATAAAAAAATGGTTCCGGACCCTAATTGATCCCAGATATCTGACTGGATTCCGGTCCCCATATAGGTCTACTAGAATCCGGCACTTAAAAATGGTGGTAGAAGGGATAGGGGGATAGGAGCAAGCACGATACTTACCGAGCCTCCGGCTCAGCTGGAACTGTTCCCTCTGCAGCTCACTCTTCTCCCGGGGCCGCTCATTAGCCTTATGCATAATCACTGTTTTCCCCGCTCACCGGAATTTCTGATTGGCTGCAATCAGACCCTACGCCCAGATAGCATCTCTTATTGGTTGGAATTACAGACCCTGTCTGCGGGTCTATCGTGGTATAAAAATAAAAAATAAATAAATAAATTGGCGTATGGTCCCCCATATTATGATACCCATCACAGATACAGTCTACGGCAACTGGTTGCAGCCCCCAGCCATGCGCTTATCTTCCCTCTGTATTTAAATAAGAGGAACCACATGCATTTAAATAAATAAATAAATAATTTCAAAAAAACAAAATGCGATCCCCCCCATTTTTGATACCCATCCATGATAAAGCCCAACAGGTGGGGGCTGGTATTCTCAGGCTGGGGAGACCCATGCTTTTTGAGCCCTTTCACCTTAACAATAGCAGCCTGCAGCCGCCCAGGATTGTCGCATCCATTAGATGTGACAGTCCCAGCTCAGCTCTTCCTGATTGCCCTGGTGTATTGGCAATCAGGGTAATAGGGGGTTAATGTCAGTCAACAGCTGCTACTTAACCCTAAATTAGTAATGGTAGGTGCCTGTGAGACCCCCATTAGTAATCTGTAAGTGAAAGTAAATAAATACAAACACAGAAAAAATCCTTTATTTGAAATAAAAGACAAAAAAGCTCCCTCTTTCACCACTTTATTAACCCCAAAACACCCCTGCAAGTCCAACGTAATCTACACGAGGTCACATGACAATTCCAGCTCTGCTACAACTGAGAAGGCACAGCGTGTGACCATAGAACAATGACCACCCACTGTGAACTTCAAGCAGAGAATGAATGAGCCACATGATCAGCGGTGACGTCACTCAGGCTATTTGTAGTCACAGCTGGAGGTTCCCATGACCGCAAATCACTTGATTGATGTCACAGCTGATCATGCAGCTCATTCAGTTGCTGCCTGGACCTCACAGTGGGCGGTCATGTTCTATGGTTGCTCGGTGTGATTTCAGATGTAGCAGTGCTGGGAATTGGCTTACATAAAGTGGTGGAAGAGGGTGGTTTTTGTCTTTTATTTCAAATAAAGGATTTTTCTCTGTGTTTATGTTAATTTAGCTATTGAAAGTAATAGCTATCAAATGTTCCAGTATGGTTTGATGTTTATATAAGAATGAGTTGAGCATTCACTATTATAAGTTCCAGTACCATTATAACTATTATTATCTATGTAGATAACATGATAAAATTATGATTTTAACTTACCACAACTGAATAGCTTCACTTACCATCTTAGGAGTAAATGTGTTGTGTTTGTCACATGTATCATAGTCGCACACAATATTTCGAATAGCTTGAGCTATAGCAGTAATTGCCAAAGATGTACTGAACAAAGAACTCTTCTCAATATTTTGCACTAAGAGATCATCATTTTCCATGTAGATGTCCGTCACATTATTTTGGCAAGTCAGTGTCATTAACGGATCACTAACACAGTTTGCGGAAGATGAATTCATACACTTTTGTTGTTCCGGTCTTTTAGTACAATTAAATCTGAGTTCTTTATACTCTTGAAGAAACTCATTTGTAGAGCCATTTTTTGGAGGTTTAAGGTTCTTCAGATATTGTGAAAATCCTGGAACTGTGACAGATTTAAAGGTCAGACCGATAACAGTTCCAATTTTATGAATGTTTGGAATACTGGAAATGCCTCTTAAATTTACCCAAATGTCACTTGCTAGCCAGGTTTTTGATACGTTCTGTGCAATTACTAAGTTGAATAATTTACTCACAACAGAAGTCCTTAAGAAGACAACCACAACATTTGTGGTGTTCTTAATTAGTTCATTCATTGTGTCATTCAATGTATCATTAAAGTGAATATGATCTACAGTGGCTGGAATTGTTTTGGAAAAGGCAGTGCATATTCCATTTTGCTTAAAAAGAAAAGATAAACTCAGTGATGCAGAATTCCCATAGTCATCATCTGTTGCAATAACTCCTACCCAGTTCCATCCAAATTTTTTGATTAGTTGAACCATAGCTTCAGTCTGATACTTATCACTTGGAATAGTACGCAAAAAGGATGGAAACCTCAGTTGATCTGCGAGAGTAACAGCTGATGATGTTGGACTTATCTATAAAAAAAAGAAAAAATTGATAAATATTAGTACTCCAATCACTTAATTTAGTTACACATTGTAACAATATTTGAAACACTTTCCAATAAGCACTTCATAGCCCTCAAATAATGCCTAAAAAGCACAAGGTTATAAAGCAATTCAAGGTCTGTGGAAAAAGTAATATTAAATTCATTGTCTTCAACTGGATTGTCCTGAACTGGACTGGTCCATTTTGTTGTGGAGATACTATCTTGTGCAGGCTCCAGTGTACAATAAAGATTGTATTCAGCATCACAGGTGGCTTTTTCAGACCCAAGCAGACTAGATTGTCCTCCGAAAGTGTGGAGAACCTCACACCTCAGCTGTAGATTGGGTGCATGAATAATTTGCAAAAATTTCATCACTAAATTTGCATCTCTTGGCCCAAAAATGCAAAAAAAAACCCCAGTTTTCATGTGGTTTTCTGCCAGGAGGTGCAAATTTGGTGCTGAAATCTGGTGCAGCCATTTTAGCACCAAATTTGCAACTCCTGGCAGAAAAATGTACTGAAACGGCATCAAAACTGTTTTTTACATTTTTTTTCTTTTTTGGCCAAGAGATGCAAATTTGATGATGAAACATTTACACCATATTCATGCACCCACCCCCTGGCAAAAAAATCACATGACTACTGCATTATATGCCATGCGCGTTTTTTGCCAGGAGGTGTAGATTCGGTGCAGGAATTTGCTATTGAAATTTCAGCACCAAATCTGCATCTCTTGGCAAAAAAAATACTACTGTTTTTACAGAGATGTTATTATTATTATTATTATTGCGCCAATTATTCCATGGCTAGAGGTTGGCGGACTCGCAGATAACCGGCAGGTCCCTGCTAATTTAAAAGAAAAAAAATCCGGATCCGGTCCGAAATCCAGTTCCCATATAAGTCTTTGGGGAATCACCGAAAATCCGTCATGGTGGAAAGCTGCTTCCAGGTCACACATTCCCTTCCGGAGCTGACAATTAACCCTCATTGAATATTCATTGCTTTCCCCGCCCACTGCTGAGCGTAATTGGTTGCAGTTAGACAAGCACCCACCCTGAGTGGCAGCATGTCAACTGACTGCAACCAATCACCGGCGCCAGGATGGTCGGTGGGCGGGGAAAGCAGTGCAGATGTCTGCGGGTCAGTAACATGGTATAAAAATAAATTAATAAATAAAACAATTGCCGTAGGGCTCTCTGTATTCTGATACCGAGCACAGATAAAGCCCACGGTTACAGGCTGCAGCCGTCAGCTGTCAGACTTTATCTTGTCTGTGTATTAAAATACGGCCGGAGTCACACTTGCGAGGGAATGCATCACCCGGCACGGCCTGAAGCTCTCCGGACACGAATATGCACCTGCATAGAAATACATGCAGCCGACCCACTCTTGTCATGAGAGTGTGAGGCCGCATCACATGGCACGGTGAGAGTTCCTCGCACATGTGATTTCAGCCTAAGTGGAACCGCATATGGCTTTTTGTTTTCAATTATTTAAATAAATACTTAAAAAAAAAAAACGACTTGCGGTTCCACCCAAATTTGATACCCATCCAAGATAAAGCCTGACAGCTGGGGCTGGAATTCTGAGACTGGGGAGGTCCAGCCTAAAATTATCAGCCTGCAGCCACCTGGAATTGTTGCATCCATTAGATGCAGCAATATCAGTGCTCTACCCGCCTCTTCCCAATTGCCTTGATGCGGTGGTAATTGGGGTAATAAGGAGTTAATGCCCACAGCAGCCACTAAGTCCTGGATTAGTGATGGCAGCATCTATGACACACCCATCACTAACCTGTAACTGAAAGTTAATAAACACAAAGAATGAAAAAATATAAAATACAAAAAAACCCTCTTTCACCACTTTATTAAACCTAAAACACCCCTGAAGTCAGACGTAATCCACACGAGATCCCACGGCGATTCAGCTCTGCTACATCCTAACCTCACAGCGAGTGCCATAGTGCATGACTGCCTGCTGTGAGCTCCTGTGAATGAATGAGCCGCAGCAATCAGTGGTGATGTCACTCCGGTTATTTGCGATCACAGCTGGAGGTTCCCACCTGTGACCGTAGGTGACCTGACCTCAGAGGACCTCTGATGACCTGATTAAACTCAGTGAACTCACCTGCATCTCCTGGCAGAAAATTGTGGGTTTTTTTGCCAAGAGATGTAGATTTGGTGTTCCTGCAGTTACACACTCAGTATACAAAATATATCAAGGAGGTGTACATCTGAATATATAAATGATAACCAGTCAAAATACAGTCATATGAAAAAGTTTGGGCACCCCTATTAATGTTAACCTTTTTTCTTTATAACAATTTGGGTTTTTGCAACAGCTATTTCAGTTTCATATATCTAATAACTGATGGACTAAGTAATATTTTTGGATTGAAATGAGGTTTATTGTACTAACAGAAAATGTGCAATCCGCATTTAAACAAAATTTGACCGGTGCAAAAGTATGGGCACCTCAACATAAAAGTGACATTAATATTTTGTAGATCCTCCTTTTGCAAAAATAACAGCCTCTAGTCGCTTCCTGTAGCTTTTAATGAGTTCCTGGATCCTGGATGAAGGTATATTTGACCATTCCTGTTTACAAAACAATTCCAGTTTAGTTAAGTTTGATGGTCGCCGAGCATGGACAGCACGTTTCCAATTATCCCACAGATGTTCAATGATATTCAGGTCTGGGGACTGGGATGGCCATTCCAGAACATTATAATTGTTCCTCTGCATGAATGCCTGAGTAGATTTGGTACGGTGTTTTGGATCATTGTCTTGCTGAAATATCCATCCCCTGCGTAACTTCAACTTCGTCACTGATTCTTACACGTTATTGTCAAGAATATGCTGATACTGAGTTGAATCCATGCGACCCTCAACTTTAACAAGATTCCCGGTGCCGGCATTGGCCACACAGCCCCAAAGCATGATGGAACCTCCACCAAATTTTACTGTGGGTAGCAAGTGCTTTTCTTGGAATGCCATGTTTTTTTGCCTCCATGCATAACGCCATTTTATGACCAAACAACTCAATCTTTGTTTCATCAGTCCACAGGATCTTCTTCCAAAATGTAACCGGCTTGTCCAAATGTGTTTTTGCATACCTCAGGTGACTCTGTTTGTGGCGTGCTTGCAGAAACGGCTTCTTTTGCATCCCTCTCCCATACAGCTTCTCCTTGTGCAACATGCGCTGTATTGTTGACCGATGCACATTGACACCATCTGCAGCAAGATGATGCTGCAGGTCTTTGGAGGTGGTCTGTGGATTGTCCTTGACTTTTCTCACCATTCTTCTTCTCTGCCTTTCTGATATTTTTCTTGGCCTGCCCCTTCTGGGCTTAACAAGAACTGTACCTGTGTTCTTCCATTTCCTTACTATGTTCCTCATAGTGGAAACTGACAGTTTAAATCTCTGAGACAACTTTTTTTTATACTTCCCCTGAACAACTATGTTGAATAATCTTTGTTTTCAGATCATTTGAGGGTTGTTTTGAGGAGCCCATGATGCCACTCTTCATAGGAGATTCAAATAGGAGAACAACTTGCAAGTGGCCACCTTAAATACCTTTTCTCGTGATTGGATAGACCTGCCTATGAAGTTAAAAGCTCAATGAGGTTACAAAACCAATTTATTGCTTTAGTAAGTCAGTAAAAAGTAGTTAGGAGTAATCAAATCAAGAAATTGATAAGGGTGTCCATACTTTTGCACCGATCAAATATTGTTTAAATGCGGATTGCACATTTTCTGTTAGTACAATAAACCTCATTTAAATCCAGAAATATTACTGAGTCAATCAGTTATTAGATATATAAAACTGAAATAGCTGTTGCAAAAACCCAAATTGTTATAAAGAAAAAAGGTTAACATTAATAGGGGTGCCAAAACTTTTTCATATGACTGTATAAAGTATGATGGCGGTGGCACACTGGGTAATAATGGGGTTAGGGCCTGCTTTGTATTATCAGCTGGTACTAAGCCCAAAATTCATGGTGTCACGCCAAATTATACATGGCCACCAGGAATTTCTAGTAAACAGTAAAAAACACAACACAATTTTTTTTTTATTAGAAATAAAACAAAAAAAATTTAGAGACTCAATCTTTATTATAAAAGAATACTTAGTCTGACGTAGTCCACAGGGAGACCAATGTCAGCTCTGCTTCATCGCTCTGTACAGACAAGCATTTCTACAGAGCGAAAAGCAGGTTGACACTGACAGCGACAGTCAAAGTTCAATCGAGTCCATGGCTAAGTGTTATGATTCAGGGACCGAGGAGGATCAAAAAATGCGGAATCCCAAAAGGTAACAGAGTGGCTTGAACCTTAACAGACTGCAGACATAATCCTGACACACAACTAGAAGTAGCCATGGGACGAGTCTACGATGACCTAGTCGTCTCGACATAGCGGGAGAACGAAATATTCTTACAGATAGAGATATAAGAAAGCTAATTTGCCTCGGATCAATCCCCAAAGATATAGATAGCCTGGGCGCTAAAGACTACGGTGATATAGGAAAACACAATACAAAGCTAGAAAAACAGATTCAGAAAAGGTGAGGCCCAAACTATCTTTATAGGAAATGATAGGAAGGAGCACTGTCTGCAGCCATAAAAACCCTAATAAATACCAGCACGCCTGATATGGAAAAACCCTGAGGCCACAAGGCCTCTCCCCCACTATATCAGTACTCTGATGTCACTAGAATCCAAAAACACTAATATTGATGAGGGACTAAATTTAATACCAAGCATGACAAAACATAATACATTGCAGAATCATGGAGCTAAATATACAGACACTCCCAGAAGGGAATGATCCAATTCCACCAGGAACTTCACACAGGAAAAATAGAAATCAAGCCATAGTATCAAAACAGAACAAACAACAAGAAAATAGAAACAATAAGCAGAGATACCAAGACCAACTTATCTTGAGAGGAGTTCTGGTAGAGAGCAGGGCTGGTTTCAGAATGTCCTTAACACACAGTAAATCAATTGAGCACCTGCAAGTAACAGGAGAAAACTACTTAGTTATATAGTCCCAATCTGAAAAGCCTGATTGCTAGTCTTTTACAGGCGTGTGGCTCTGTCAGCACTGACCAGAAGAGGGAGCCCCAAACTGGAAAATGTATTCACAACAGCTAAGCATTGGACTCGGATCAACCCTGACGTCACCGTGACAACTGCGGAAAAAAGCCAAAGACTGCCAAGTGACATGTAGTGCAGTGAAAACCACCGGAAGTTAATGATCAGACCCGGAAGCAGAAGCGGCTGGGAGACAGCGGGTCTGCAGGACACGTTACGGAACCGGTAAGTATAATGACAATGTTTATTATTAACTATATCCTTTACTTTACAGCCCCCCGCCCCATCCCATTACTGTAAAGTCGAAGCTCGGAGTTCGGATGCAAGTTCGCATTATCTCCAGCCGCGAACTTGCACTTTACAAAAAAATCTCGGCCGAGTCTCCCAATCCCGAGCACTGGGGGTTCGCCCATCGCTACTGCTGAATATTGTTTAATAATGGAGGGGAATGGTAGACACTTTTCCATTATAATCCCTGAAGATTGGTGTTGGCCAGCCTTGTCTTTATTGGCATCCTAGGGTTACATTCCCTCGATGAGTTTTTTGTGAGTTTTTGATGTTGCAGATTTTCTGCAGCATTTCTGCACCTATTATACAAATTAAATTACTTGCATATTTTTACATAGCTGTTTGAATGCAGTTGTTATACGCGTTGTTATCGATGCTACGATTTTTGTTTAGTTTTGGTAAGTCATGTTTTAAATTTAGCTCCTTTATTTCTGATACTTTCTTGTATTTGGCTTTGAGAAATCTTTATAGCTACAATCATATGTGGATGACCCGAGCATGAAAGTGTGTGTTATCCAAGTGCAGTGCGATATATGCACAGGCTGACAGCTGTGATCTGATCGCAAGATTGGATTACAGTATAATGACACTCGGCTCACGCTTACAGCAGAATGGGAGCCAAGAGTCATTATCATATTGCATGCAATGCTCTCGCATCGGATGCCATACACCAATGTGACTCCAGTCTTAGCAAGCTTCACAGCACTACTTGCTTGAGTAAAGGCCCCGTCACACTAAGCAACATCGCTAGCAACATCGCTGCTAACGAACAACTTTTGTGACGTTGCTAGCGATGTTGCTGTGTGGGACATCCAGCAACAACCTGGCCCCTGCTGTGAGGTCGTTGGTTGTTGCTGAATGTCCTGGGCCATTTTTTAGTTGTTGCTGTCCCACTGTGAAGCACAGATCGCTGTGTGTGACAGCGAGACAGCAACAACTAAATGTGCAGGCAGCAGGAGCCGGCTTCTGCGGAGGCTGGTAACCAATGTAAACATCGGGTAACCAAGAAGCCCTGTCCTTGGTTACCCGATATTTACCTTTGTTACCAGCCTCCGCCGCTCTCACTGTCAGTGCCGGCTCCTGCTCTGTGCACATGTAGCTGCAGGACACATCGGGTTAATTAACCCGATGTGTGCTGTAGCTAGGAGAGCAGGGAGCCAGCGCTAAGCATTGTGCGCTGCTCCCTGCTCTGTGCACATTTAGCTGCAGCACACATCGGGTAATTAACCCGATGTGTGCTGTAACTAGGAGAGCAGGGAGCCAGCGCTAAGCATTGTGCGCTGCTCCCTGCTCTGTGCACATGTAGCTGCAGTACACATCGGGTAATTAACCCGATGTGTGCTGTAACTAGGAGAGCAGGGAGCCAGCGCTCAGTGTGCGCTGCTCCCTGCTCTCTGCACGTGTAGCTGCGTGCGCTGGTAACCAAGGTAAATATCGGGTTGGTTACCCGATATTTACCTTAGTTACCAAGCGCAGCATCTTCCACGCAGCGCTGGGGGCTGGTCACTGGTTGCTGGTGAGCTCACCAGCAACTCGTGTAGCGACGCTCCAGCGATCCCTGCCAGGTCAGGTTGCTGGTGGGATCGCTGGAGCGTCGCAGTGTGACATCTCACCAGCAACCTCCTAGCAACTTACCAGCGATCCCTATCGTTGTTGGGATCGCTGGTAAGTTGCTTAGTGTGACTGGACCTTTACTCTGACTGTTTTCTCAGTGTGCCCTTCCCTCCCTTCTCTATAGATCTTAATCATGTCGTCCTAAATCATGTTGGGGTAATCACAACTGGCTCCTGTGGTGAGCTGGTGGTGATCCCTCCAGATGAATGCTGATTTGAACAATAGACATGCGCAGCTAAAAGGTGCAGGTGGATCCGTGATGCACCCGCACCTGTTAACCTTTTAGATCACGTTGTCAAAATGTGACAGCGCAATTTAAATAGTCGCAGCAGGGAATGCACCTTTCCTTGCCACCATCGAATGCCCTGTGACGTGATCACGGGGAACCGATGATTACCATGGTAGTAATGGATCATGTGATGACTCCTGTCGCTATCATGATATAGTTCCTGTTAGAATCGACAAAGCGCTACATTACTGCTGATTACAGCTGTGCAGCTCTGATCAACAGAAAGGAACAAGTGATCAGACTCCTGACCCTTATAGTCCCCTAGGGGGACTAGTAAAATAAAAAAAGTTAAAAAAAAAGATTAAAAAAAATGTAAAAAAATAAAAAAAACCTAAAAGTTCAAATCACTCCCCATTCGCCTCACTGAAACTTAAACGGTTAAAAAAATAAAACGAAAAAAAATAAAACATATTTGGTATCACACATCATTCATAAATGCCTGTTCTATCAAAACATAAAATCATTTAATCTGATGGGTAAAAGGCGTAGCGGAAAAAAAATTCCAAACGCCAAAATTACGGTTTTTGGTCATCGAAAATTTTGCACAAAATGCACTAACAGGTGATCAAAATGTAGAATCTACACAAAAATGGTGCCACTAGAAATGTCAGCTTGAGGCACAAAAAAAACATGCCATCACTGAACCCCATATCCTAAAAAATTAGAATGCTATTGGTCGTGAAATATGGTGCAAAAAGTGTGCAACTTTTTTTGGAGAAAAGTCTGAATTTTTCTTAACCCCTTACATAAAAGTAAACCTATACATGTTTGGTATCTACAAATTCATATTGACTGGGGGCATCACACTGAGACATCAATTTTACCATATAGTGAACTCGGTAAATAAAATATCCTCAAAACAATCAAGCAATTGCACGTTTTTAGCAATTTTTCCACACTTGAAATTTGTTTGCCTTTTCCAGTACACTATATGGTAAAAATCATGATTTCATTTAAAATTACAACTCGTCACGCAAAAAACAAGCCCTCATATGGCAAGATTGACAGAAAAATAAAAAAGTTATGGCTCTCGGAAGAAGTGGTGCAAAAAAACAAAAACGACAAATGGAAAATTGCTCGTCTTGAGGGGGTTAATAAGCAATTATAATTTGATCCGAAAGTAATTTGACAGTCAAAATTTTTTTCACTAAATTTTAGCAGTTTTTCAGAGTGGATCATAGTGACCATTTAAGCATTTCTATACTCTATTACAATTCACTACTATGAAAAATGAAGGTAAAGTCTCTTTGAATAACATCAGTCTCTCAAAACTGCAGTAATTAGAAAAAAATCTTTATGACATTGATAAGGTCATGGCATTAAATTGAAGTCTCGTGGCTTATGCAACTTAACCAAGTTAGAACATCTGACAAATAGCTTAATCAATTCAACACTGAGTTTTTTATCATTATTAATATTATCATTAGAGATGAGTGAACTGGTCGCGGTTCGGCTTGAGCTTGGTTCGTCGAACAGAGGTCTAGATCGAGTTTGGTTCGGCGAACCGGTTTGGCGAACCACTCGAACCCATAGAAAACAATGGGAGGCAATCACAAACACATAAAAACACCTAAAAAACACCCTCAAAGGTGTCCAAAAGGTGACAAACAACTCACAACACAACACAAACACATGGGAAAGTGATAAGGACATATACCCATGCGAAAACAAAAGAGCTGTACAAGGAAAAAGAGGAGACACAGATATATGAGTATATGCAAGGGAACATCGATGCCATTACTGTGCAACTTAAGCCCTGCTCATTTTAGGCTTCCAATATGGATAAATTGCCTGAGCTCACCACGTTCGCCTTGGAGATATTGTCGTGTCCCGCAGCCAGCGTTCTCTCGGAACGTGTCCTCAGTGCTGCTGGGGGTGTGCTGACAGATAAGCACATGCGTCTGTCCACTGACAATGTGGACAAACTAACGTTCACCAAAATGAGGAAGTCATGGGTCACAGAGGACTTTTCTTCCCCGGGGTCAGCCAGGGGAGACGAAAGGCACGTGTATTTTTGAGAGTGCTTCATGCAAAGCATCTTTTTCATTTTGAAAAGGGGGATCAACTGATGCCAGTCAAGTGGGGGGGGTGTGTGTGGCCCAATTAGTGGCAATGAGGGAGACTGTGGTTGGAGTCCCTTGCTGTGTTTCTAAAAGAACCAAGATGAACAAGTCATGGCTCTCAGAGGACTTTTCTTCCCCTGGGTCAGCCAGGGGAGGTGAAAGGCACGCGTATTTTTGAGAGTGCTTCATGCAAAGCATCTTTTTCATTTTGAAAAGGGGGGTAAACTGATGCCAGTGGGGGGTGTGTGTGGCCCAATTAGTGGCAACGAGGGAGACTGTGGTTGGAGTCCCCTCGCTGTGTTTTACATGATTTTCAAAGGGCATGACATGCCTAAGAGGTTTAGTTTCAGCATCTCAAACTTGTTGGCTACAGAAAGGCTGCCTTTACACCCTTTTGAGACTGAGAATTTTCGAGACCTTATGCCCATTGCAGTGCCCCAAGAGCCGATGGCCACTCAGCACTCCTTCTCCAAGAAAGGGGTGCCTGTGCTACCATAGCAGGTTGCCCACAACATCACCGATTCCTTGAGAAACTCTGTGTGTGACAGGGTGCATTTCACCATAGATACTTGGACCAGTAAGCATGGACAGGGGAGTTACATGTTGCTGATTGGGCACTGGGTAACTATGGTGAGAGATGGAGAAGGGTCTCCTGTACAAGTCTTTCTGTCCCCACGAGTTGTGTGTCAATTCTTCCTCTGTATGTACAAGTTCCTCCACTGCTTCTGCCTCCTCAACCTTGTGTTGGTCCTGACCTCGGGCCAAACCCTGTGTGGTCAGGCCACCCTTCCTTGTAATTGCGCCCAAGGAATCCTACACACCTCCTTACTATGCGCGCAGCAGAGCTCAACAGCATGATGCGGTCGACTCTTTACTTAGAAATGTCGGGGAAATGTGAGTCACACCGCTGAGGAGTTGCGGGCGGTAAGCTCTGGAGAGTGAGACAGAGTTTCATCAATGGTTGTCTCCACTCAACCAGCAGCCAGGGAATGCCGGGTGCAACAATGATGCAAAACAGTCTGCGGCCCTTCTTCAGGGCGATGTGACATACGTGCCTTGTATGGCTCACGTGTTGAATCTGATTCTCCAGCAATTTTTAAAACACTATCCCGGCCTACATGTCCTTCTGTTGAAGGCACGGTGTAACGCCTGCCTGGATCGACACACTCAGACGGGTTGTAAAGGATAGGCTAGAGGGAAGCCACTCACCAAGTTGGACCCCCAGAACCCTGAAACCCTTTAACCCCTATACAGTGATTTGGAATTACACAGGGCCCAAGTTGATCAATACCTGTGGAAGGCTGCAGTTCCAGAGAATAGTAGTCATGCAGGGTCAAAACATTAATTGAGGAAGAGGAACAGAATGGGAGGGACAGGACTTAATCAGAAAACAAGCAGAGGTGAAATGCGGATCGGCCAACGAGGTACATAAACAGCAAGCAAGAAAAGTAGTCAGGTAACAAGCACACAAAATCATAAAACTGAACTGGGGGTAACAGTAACCAGAGGTTCATAGCTATGTCTGGCAGTGGTCTGCAGACAGGATGGGCCTAAAAAAGGGTGTGGTGTCTTCCCATTAGTTGTAGCTGAATGATGGTACTTCATCTGTGAGATACCCACCACCTGCATTCAGCCAGTGGTTCTGCATCTGTCAAGGTAATGCAACCCAGTGGGTGACCATAACCTGCATCCACCTGCGCCGCTGGCGTCGACTCCTCTCCCATCATCAGCACTATGCACGAAAGGAACACATTGTCACCTGGCGACCGGAGCACAAATTGACGGAGCAGACTCCGGTGGTGACGTAACAGCCGTGTGCGGCAATGATGCAAACCTGGCTGTGGGCCTTCGTCAGGGCAATGTGACACACGTGCCTTGTATGGCTCACGTGTTGAATCTGATTCTCCAGCAATTTTTAAAACACCATCCTGGCCTACATGGCCTTGTGTGGCGGGCACGCTCGCTATGTGCTCACTTCCATCATTCGCACCCAGCAGCTCCACAACTTTCATCGCTCCTGAAGTCTTAAGGTCTGGCGGTTAAACGCCTGAAATGCGATGTTCCGACACGCAGGAATTGGAATCTGCACATGTTGCAGCATCTGTGGCAGCACCGCCGAGCCCTGCTGAAATACGTTATGACGTATACCCTGGGCTAACTTGATCCAGAGGTGGTGCAGATCACGCTGCTGGAGTGGTGTCAGATCAAGGACATATGCACCCTTCTACACAGTTTACAAATGTCGACGAAGATGTTTACCACTGGCGATGCCATTCTCAGCATGACAATTCTGGTCATCTACATGATGGAGCACACTGTAGGCATTACTCGGATTCAGGTGTTGGGACAAGAGATAGGGGAGGAAGTACAGGAGGAGTCATATGCGGAAGAAATAACAAGATCTACAAGGTCCAGACTGTCAGCGGCACCTAGGCGTCAGTCATGGTACGGTGGGGGAGAGTGTTTATCAAGGGCGCATAGTATCAGCAAAACTGTTGAGGAAGGTGCAGGAGCCCAGGAAGAAATGGAGGACGAATTGGCGATGGGCATGGAAGACTCAGCAGATGAGTGAGAGCTTGCTCATATTTCGGTTGTGCGAGGTTGGGGGGAGAGGGCAGAGGAAAGAGGCACGATTCTCACCTCTCCGCCACCAACACACCAAGGACTTGGTCCTCCTGGATGCACAAGACACATGAGCGCCTTCTTGCTGCACTACCTACAACATGACCCTCGGATTGTACGAATTCCAAGTAATGCTGACTACTGGGTTGCCACACTGTTAGATCCCCGGTACAACACAAAATTTTGCGAAATAATTCCTGCCATAGAAAGCGACACACGTATGCAGGAGTATCAGCAGAAGGTGGTACGCAATCTTAGATCTGCTTTTCCACTAAACACCAGTGGTGCAGAGTGAATTTCAACGCTTTGTCATGGATAGGAGGAAATGGTCTTTTACTTGTCCACATCTGAGGGACCGAGGGCTGGCTGCTGTGCTGAGATGGCATTGAGTACGGTGTCCCTGCAGAGTTGCACTTTTGGTCATATACAAAATGAGTTGAAAAAGGACAGATGCTGGTGGAAAGGGGAACAGGTGTGTTGGAAAGGCGAAAACGTTGGTGCCCGTGGGTTTGGTGGCTAAGTAACAGTAACATTTGCTGAAGAAACAACATCTGTTATGGTGGGACTGGCAGATTTGGATAAGGTGGTATATACTATGTTACCGCTATATAAAAAAATTAAGAAGAAAAGAAAGAGATAGGTATATATCCCAATCGCCATTCGGTGTCCACCGTGCTCCCAGATTGAAAAGGAGAGGTTGGAAACTGGAAGGTTAGGTGGAGGATACAGGTTGACTCTGAAACAAATAGTAGCCTGAACCGAGTTAGACGCCACTCGGATCTGGAGACTGGGAGCTCTGTTAGCGTCACAGGGTCCACACGCCCACCCAGCCCAGGAACTCCCTGTTAACAACACAGGGGCCATTGGGTACGCTGTCCGTGTGCGTAGGGGACACACCTGTGGACAGCAGGTGCATCAGCAGCAGCAGGCCTGTTAATGCCACTGGGCTGCACTAGCAGGACTGGTAGGACAGGAGCTGGTCTTAAACATTCTGCGTTACCAACTGTGGTGGCGGCCTGCATCGACGCCCTATCCCTGCCTACCTCTGGCCTTAAGTCACAATGGGTTCAACAAATGGAGGTGTGCTCTTTCGGAGCATAATAGAAGACTGGGCACCTTCTTGTTGGCTCCAGCCCCTTTTATAACCTGGGTCCGCCCCAAACCAGGGTGGACCACAATGCACCTCCTGGAGAGAAAAGCAGAGTGACACGTCATGAGTGGCATAACTAGCATCCTATTCGGAACCGACACTTTAATGATGACCTAATGGCTGCCACGACCTAAACACCTCACCACTCATCATCTGACCAACAATAATGAGGTGACAAGTCATAGGGGTGGGCCTCTGCAAGCCAGTTGGGAGTGGCCTGGCCACATCGTCAGGATACCTGATGCCCTGTGGTCTATATGGGCCCCCAACATCAGGGGCAGGTCCAAAGAGTTCATTACCAGACCTAGCCTCTGATGCAGTAAGTGCCTGAGCATGCTCAGTAGCATGAAATACAGTTTCAGAAAAAAAGACTATCCGCTTCAGTATGCTGTCTAGGCACAACACAGGACTTAGACCCGGCACGGAGTACAAGTACCTGTGCAAAGAGGCTTTTCACAGTAAGTGTGAAGCCCCACAGGTGCATTACCTTCAGGGACTCCACGTGGAAGAACAGTCTGGTCACAGGTAGGTTGCTTCTTTATATGTATATTCGTGACGCCACTCTCGGTATTTAAAACAAGAATAGGGACACTTAGATCTATCATGGTTGGTAGATATCACTAGACCCCATAATAAGCATAGAGAGAAACGAGAGAAAAAAGAGGGGTTTCTACTAGTGAGACCAATAAATGGTCAAAAATAATGCACAATCAATCAACCTCTTGAAATACAAAGGGAATTTTTATTGACAACAATTTTTTACAAGAGGAGAAAGTTAATTTTATTATCAATTACATAAATAAGGTGAACCAGGTAAAGACGGGAAAATACCGCAACCCAGACACGCCAGGTGGTACACAGATGGGAAAACAGATGTACATGCAATGGTTAAAGGAGGTATATATGGCTGAATATAGTCAAAAACAATGCAGGGCTAGAAAGCTGCCAAAGCTCATTAGAGATAATCTGACAAAAGGAGTAAGTATTGTCAAAATATGACAAATATACAGGGGTGTCCGCAGATAAGAATATGTACAATCTTAGTCAATAAAATATATGCAAAACAACCCCCAAGCATAAATAGCCAAATACCCGTTAGCAATCCAAAGAGCTAATGAGAGATAAAGCCAAAGTCAGCTAAAGATATTAACAAGTGCAAGACATTAAAGAGTTAACCCTGAAGAGCAAATGCAGTAAGCCGACTTAATAGATGAACAAGTCAATGATTGACACAATACTCCTGTTTTGACAACCAGCTGAGTGAAAACGTTACCACTCAGCATAGTACTAATGCCATTATATACATGTGTCAGACCGTATAAAAATAACCATGCATAAAGAGCATGAATGTTAATAGACACCAGGCATAAGAGACTTACCCATCTGTGTTATCAACCCGGCGTGGCGTGCTACGACGCCCACGTTTCGTGACCTTCCTCGGGGAGCTGCGTTACAGCTGTGCAGTGTGAGGGGGTTTAAAACTGACACCACGGTGTTTGATTGGCGCATGAGGAGCGAAGACACCGGAAGCGGTGCACGTCATCGGGTCTCCCAGGAGCAACGGAGGCGTGAGTCATGTCGTCACATGACACACCCACGTCAGCCTGTACGGAGGCCGTCAGAGGAACACATTCGTGTGAGATCACTGCTCATGCGCACGACGTGGCAGCCATGCTCACTGTTGGCAAATGGTAAAGGCAAATAAAACGGGACATACTGTGGGAAGCAAGGAGGTATACAGACTGCGCCATTCCAATAACATAAATATACATATACACACAAGAATGTATATACATATATACATACATAAAAAGAGTCAGAACCGCATGGAGAGAATATACAATATAGAAAGATCAGTATGAACCATTAATTATTAATAATAAATCTCCCATATATGAGTACAATGAAAAAATATATGGAAAAATACTGATCCTTACAATAACCATCAGTACTAAACCC
This sequence comes from Anomaloglossus baeobatrachus, assembly GCF_048569485.1. Classification (NCBI taxonomy): domain Eukaryota; kingdom Metazoa; phylum Chordata; class Amphibia; order Anura; family Aromobatidae; genus Anomaloglossus; species Anomaloglossus baeobatrachus. Next base: position 313,720,400 of record NC_134355.1, read on the forward strand.
TTCAAAAATGCAGATAAGAGAGAACAGAGGTTCTTAAACATCATGTATATCCAAGGTATCTCCAGGGGTCGTATCATCAGTTGTTGATGTATGTTAAGGTGCGTAGCACACAGTATGTCCCGTTTTATTTGCCCTTACCATTTGCCAACAGTGAGCATGGCTGCCACGGCGTGCGCATGAGCAGTGATCTCACACGAATGTGTTCCTCTGACGGCCTCCGTACAGGCTGACGTGGGTGTGTCATGTGACGACATGACTCACGCCCCCGTTGCTCCTGGGAGACCCGATGACGTTCACCGCTTCCGGTGTCTTCGCTCCTCATGCGCAAATCAAACACCGTGGTGTCAGTTTTAAACCCCCTCACACTGCACAGCTGTAGCGCAGCTCCCCGAGGAAGGTCACGAAACGTGCGCGTCGGAGCACGCCACGCCGGGTTGATTACACAGATGGGTAAGTCTCTTATGCCTGGTGTCTATTAACATTCATGCTCTTTATGCATGGTTATTTTTATACGGTCTGACACATGTATATAATGGCATTAGTACTATGCTGAGTGGTAACGTTTTCACTCAGCTGGTTGTCAAAACAGGAGTATTGTGTCAATCATTGACTTGTTCATCTATTAAGTCGGCTTACTGCATTTGCTCTTCAGGGTTAACTCTTTAATGTCTTGCACTTGTTAATATCTTTAGCTGACTTTGGCTTTATCTCTCATTAGCTCTTTGGATTGATAACGGGTATTTGGCTATTTATGCTTGGGGGTTGTTTTGCATATATTTTATTGACTAAGATTGTACATATTCTTATCTGCGGACACCCCTGTATATTTGTCATATTTTGACAATACTTACTCCTTTTGTCAGATTATCTCTAATGAGCTTTTGGCAGCTTTCTAGCCCTGAATTGTTTTTGACTATATTCAGCCATATATACCTCCTTTAACCATTGCATGTACATCTGTTTTCCCATCTGTGTACCACCTGGCGTGTCTGGGTTGCGGTATTTTCCCATCTTTACCTGGTTCACTTTATTTATGTAATTGATAATAAAATGTACTTTCTCCTCTTGTAAAAAATTGTTGTCAATAAAAATTCCCTTTGTATTTCAAGAGGTTGATTGATTGTGCATTATTTTTGACCATTTATTGGTCTCACTAGTAGAAACCCCTCTTTTTTCTCTCGTTTCTCTCTATGCTTATTATGGGGTCTAGTGATATCTACCAACCATGATAGATCTAAGTGTCCCTATTCTTGTTTTATGTACCTTGTTTTCTGTGTTTTTCACAGCAGCTTCTAAGGGACCGATGGATCTTAGAGCACGCGAACAGGCGTGGCTCGTAAAAATGGACCAGGTTTTCAAGGAAAATCCTGAACCTGTTTTTAAACCTGACACTGAGGCGGTTGAACAGCTCATTAATAGATTAAAACAACTGCTCAACCAGAAGACAAAGTTATGGTGGAATAAGACCTTTATGCAGCGGTATTTGGAGAGGGGATTGATCCCAAGAGGTCTTCGTATACAACTGTGCCCCTCTTTTGAAATTGAGGACTCAATGTTTAAGAAAAAATGGGAGGATGCGTCTAATGATTGTTCTAGAATCTATATGAATTTATTAGTTGATCATAACACTAAAACATTGGCTAGAATGGAGACTGAGCTGGATTCCATTCAGGAGAAGCTGCTTGAATTGCTCCCCTCAGATAGGTTATCTTCCCTCAATGCCGAGATGGAGAAGGAATTCTCCAAGTGGGAAAAAGAAATAATTGGTGTGAAAACTAAGAAATATCAGAGAGACACCCTTGATTATAAAAATGGACATGTATACAGATGGAGACAACATCATGGCTCTAGGAAATTTGGTGTGCACTCCCGCTCTGGCTCCTTCTCTTCGGTATCCTCGGCAGATGAATCTCTCCCCGGTGGTAATAAGAGTAATAAATTCACTGGGAGATTTAATATCTCCTCAAGAGGTGATAATCGTGGTGATAAGGGTTCTAATTTTAAACGGAAAATGACACCTCCACAATCCTCTGAGAAAAAAAGTAAAAATGAACTAGAGGTAATAAATCTTTCTGATCTATCCTTAACAAAAACCCAATTAGAAGTCCTTAAATTGGGGCTGACGTTTTCACCTGATTCTAATTGTGATTTATTCCTAGTAATGAAAGACCTCCATCTTTTCTCGAGAAAGTTAATTTTACATAAGTTACATAATAAGAAGGATTTGAATGATTATTCTTTTACACCAGCGGAATTGGAGGCGATTGAGATCTTGAAGGAGCTGGAGGCGGAGTCCACACCATTACCTAAAGGTAAATTTCCCACTAGTATACTTCCAAAATCCACCACGTTTCCTCCTTTTTCCTTGTGTCCGCAAGTTGAGATTTTTAACAAGTTAGTTATGTAAGATCTAAATAACTTACAAAAATGGAGTAATCGACACAATGTGTCGATGAAACAGAGAAAGGCCATCCAAGAATTACAGCGTATGGAGGGCATAGTAATAAAACCTGCGGACAAAGGAGGGAACGTGGTGTTGTGGCCCACATCAATGTATGAACGAGAGGCATTCAAGCAGCTAAGGGATCGGGAGGCTTACACGTCTCTCTCCGAGAATCCCACCAATAAGTTTTCATTGGAACTGGTCACTATTCTGGACCCGGCCCTGGATCGGGGTATCATTACTAAAAAAGTATTTGAGGGTCTCCACACTAAATTCCCAATAACTCCTACATTTTATCTGCTGCCCAAAATACACAAAAATCCACATTGTCCCCCGGGGCGTCCCATTGTCTCTGGCATAGGAGGGCTTTGCGATCCCATATGTCGTTTTATCGAATATTATTTACATCCTTTGGTTGAAACGCTGCCCTCCTATGTCAGAGACACCTCGGATGTCCTGAGGAGGATTGATGGATTGTGTTTAGATTCTGGTATACTTTTAGTGGCAGCAGATGTGGAGACCCTATATTCTTGTATCCATCATGAACACGGCCTGCGGGCGGTCAAATACTTTTTGCGTATGAGTAATTGGGAGATTCCCCTACAAGATCTGATTTTGGAACTCCTGGAATTCATCCTGAAGCGGAATTTCTTTTTATTCAAGGATCGGTTCTTCCTCCAGAGGCGTGGCACTGCGATGGGCGCGGCGTGCGCGCCGTCGTACGCGAACCTCTTTCTCGGTCTATGGGAGAGGGAGGTTCCCGACGACGGCGCCTGCGCCATGACCCATACGCAGTGCTGGTCGCGCTATATAGACGATGTGTTCATCATCTGGAGGGGAACCGACCTTGAATTACAATCATTTTTTTCTGTTTTAAATTCTAACGACCGCAATATCAGGCTGACTTACAGGAGTAATCCCGAGGAAATTGATTTTTTGGATATAAAAATCTCCATCTCATGTGACAGGTTGGTTCAAACCGACGTTTTCCGTAAGGACACGTCGGTGAACAGCCTGTTACATGCTTCATCAGCCCATTTACCATCAATCATCAGGGCTGTACCCATCGGTCAGTTCTTAAGAATGAAAAGGGTGTGCTCTTCAAACACCCTTTTTGAAAAACAAGCAGGGGATCTCTCCCAACGTTTCAAGGATAGGGGTTATAGTACAAGAGGCGTGAAATCAGGATATGCCAGAGCCAGTGCCACGCCCTGAAGCGATCTTCTAGCAGTAACCCCAAAAATCAATAAAAATAAACCAGCTATCAGATTCATCTCAACATATAATAATCAATGGGAGGACATCAGACGCATCCTAACCAAACATTGGTCGGTTTTAACAACTGAGCCAACCCTGAAAAAAGCCCTGTCGGAACGTCCCCTGATGACAGCAAGGAGAGGGAAGAATCTTAAAGACCTATTAGTTCATAGTCATTACATATGTAAGAGCGCTTTCCCATTTTATACTGGGAAACTGAAATGGGGATGTTTCCCGTGTGGCTCTTGCCTTGCCTGTAAAAACATCGAGAGGGCTACCTCTTTCATGTCGGCGGATGGTCTGAGGGAATTCGAGATCAGGAAATACATCTCCTGTAGCACTGATTTTGTAATATACCTGGCCAAATGTGGTTGTGGCTTATCCTATGTTGGGTTAACATCGAGACAACTACGCGTGCGTATACGCGAACACGTTAGGGATATAGCCGCTGCAGTGGATGTTGATGATCTCGATTCCCTCAGAACCATCCCCCGACATTTTAAGCGCTTTCATAATTGTGATGCCTCCTCCTTGCGCGTCAGGGGTATCGACAAACTTCATATGGGTTCCAGGGGTGGTAACTTTAAGCAGGCTCTGGCACGTATGGAATGTAGATAGATCGTGACTTTGGGAACGATGGCACCCAAAGGCTTAAATGAAAAGTTGTCATTTGCCCCCTTTCTCTGAAGAACGCCATATATACCCCATGACCTCTTTATACTTCTGGTCTGTTCGTTATTTGGTGGTATGGCCGCCTCTCTGTTATTTTAATGTGTTAGTGTTGTTGTTTTTAATTGTAAAAATTTGTTTTTCTTATCTTATTTTTTAATAGTGACATGTCCATGCTCCCTATATATGTTTCTTTGTATACATATATGGAATATGCTTCTACTGATTTACGGATTCGTTAAAATCTGGGATTTGGAATTTAATGTGAAATCAGCTACGCACCTTAACATACATCAACAACTGATGATACGACCCCTGGAGATACCTTGGATATACATGATGTTTAAGAACCTCTGTTCTCTCTTATCTGCATTTTGGAAGGGTTTAGTACTGATGGTTATTGTAACGATCAGTATTTTTCCATATATTTTTTCATTGTACTCATATATGGGAGATTTATTATTAATAATTAATGGTTCATACTGATCTTTCTATATTGCATATTCTCTCCATGCGGTTCTGACTCTTTTTATGTATGTATATATGTATATACATTCTTGTGTGTATATGTATATTAATGTTATTGGAATGGCGCAGTCTGTATACCTCCTTGCTTCCCACAGTATGTCCCGTTTTATTTGCCCTTACCATTTGCCAACAGTGAGCATGGCTGCCACGGCGTGCGCATGAGCAGTGATCTCACACGAATGTGTTCCTCTGACGGCCTCCGTACAGGCTGACGTGGGTGTGTCATGTGACGACATGACTCACGCCCCCGTTGCTCCTGGGAAACCCGATGACGTGCACCGCTTCCGGTGTCTTCACTCCTCATGCGCCAATCAAACACCGTGGTGTCAGTTTTAAACCCCCTCACACTGCACAGCTGTAGCGCAGCTCCCCAAGGAAGGTCACGAAACGTGCGCGTCGGAGCACGCCACGCCGGGTTGATAACACAGATGGGTAAGTCTCTTATGCCTGGTGTCTATTAACATTCATGCTCTTATGCATGGTTATTTTTATACGGTCTGACACATGTATATAATGGCATTAGTACTATGCTGAGTGGTAACGTTTTCACTCAGCTGGTTGTCAAAACAGGAGTATTGTGTCAATCATTGACTTGTTCATCTATTAAGTCGGCTTACTGCATTTGCTCTTCAGGGTTAACTCTTTAATGTCTTGCACTTGTTAATATCTTTAGCTGACTTTGGCTTTATCTCTCATTAGCTCTTTGGATTGATAACGGGTATTTGGCTATTTATGCTTGGGGGTTATTTTGCATATATTTTATTGACTAAGATTGTACATATTCTTATCTGCGGACACCCCTGTATATTTGTCATATTTTGACAATACTTACTCCTTTTGTCAGATTATCTCTAATGAGCTTTTGGCAGCTTTCTAGCCCTGAATTGTTTTTGACTATATTCAGCCATATATACCTCCTTTAACCATTGCATGTACATCTGTTTTCCCATCTGTGTACCACCTGGCGTGTCTGGGTTGCAGTATTTTCCCGTCTTTACCTGGTTCACCTTATTTATGTAATTGATAATAAAATGTACTTTCTCCTCTTGTAAAAAATTGTTGTCAATAAAAATTCCCTTTGTATTTCAAGAGGTTGATTGATTGTGCATTATTTTTGACCATTTATTGGTCTCACTAGTAGAAACCCCTCTTTTTTCTCTCGTTTCTCGCCACTCTCGGTATTGCGGTCAGTGGGGACCGCCACTGCAGTGTAAGGTGACACCTGCGGCTGATGTTGGGTGCAATTAGTTGTAGTGGCCTCCCGAGAGTGAGGCAAGCCCCAGGGCCCTGTGTAAGTGTGTGAAACCGCAAGTCGCAGAATGACTCAGGCACAGTCCAAACGAGCATGCGCTGTAGCCCAAAATTAAGACTTAGCCTCAGGAATGACACAGTCAGGCTGAGCATACTCAGTAGGCGAAACACTGGAGTTAGGCTGCGGCTGGGGTAAATCGGCACACGCATGCGCACTAGCCGCCTCTCCACACTTAAACGTGGAGGAGAAAGCAGCCAGCTGGACAGCCCAAGGCACAGCACTAAATGGCAGCTGACGCCTGGGAGCAACTGGAACCGAGGCAGGTTGCTTGCGTTTACAGCGGCACCAATTTGTAACAACAAATAACAGCTAAAATAACAGGTGTACTTCTTCCCGTAGATAATCTGATATGATCATTTTTTCACGGACACGACCATCGTTAACAAAAGTAGATGAGGCACCAAAACAGCAGCTGCTTCAATGGATGTCAAGTGCACCATAAAGTGGGCTCTCCTCCACCTCAAGTTCAATATCACAAATACTACATTCCACAGTGGTGTAAACCCAATCGCACTTGCTTCATAACTGCTCTCAAGTTTCCACCAGCCCTGCTGAATATGGGGTAGCAGAGATTGTTGAGTCTGCAGAGCAATTCAGTCACACTATAGCCTGGGAATCAGAGGTCTGCTCAAAAGCTGCAGTGAGTACAGACAAAGAAGTTCTTATTATTAGTATTATTATTATTTATTATTATTATTATTATTAATATTTATTTATAGAGCACCATTGAATCCATGGTGCTGTACATGACAAGGGGGTTACATACAGAATACATATACAAGTAACAATAGACAGACTGGTACAGAGGGCAGAGGACCCAGCCCTTGCGGGATTACATTGTAAAGTATTTTGGGGAGGAGACAGTAGGTGGGGTGTAGGTTGGGCACAAGCTCTGCACGGTGGTGGTGTCATTTAATGGTTATAGTCATTTATGAACAGATGAGTTTTCAGGTTCCGTTTGAAGCTTGAGGGTGTAGCAGATAATCTGATGTGTTGAGGCAGTGAGTTACAGGAGACAGGGGAAATTATCTGCACAGATGGCCAGAAGGTTTGTGAGTCGGATCCAGGCCCCGATGAAGAAGGTGCTGAGCATAATGTACACCCTCATTTCCAAACCGTACATCATCCTGGTGGAGACAATGGGGAACATGATGAGGAGACTCAGATACCTGATTGTAACGTCAACTTTGCTATTCGGTCAGGGCAGGAAGAGGTTGTCACGGAGGACTCAGGACGAGGGGAATGATGAGGCTGGAGACACCACTTACTGTCAAACCAAAGTGAGCCAATCGATGACGTCAGCAGAGGAGGTGGAGGAGGATGCTACTGATGACGAGTTTACGTTGTGCCTTCCTGGACAGAGACAAAGTACTGGAAGCACGTCAACAACTGAATCCTCGGCCACAACTCTGCCTATGAGCATAAGTCATGTTGGCTATGCAGTTTGCATGGGCTGTAAGACTTGCCAAGCCTGGGAATTTTTTGGACATAGCAAAGAATCACCCAAGTCATGTAATCTGTAACAATCTCTAAGTAGAAGGCAAAAAATCTCAACTTTGAGTACTTCCACCATGAAGTGTCACATGGATATGAATTAATAGCGTGAGGATGTATTGCTCAGCTTTAGTCACTGTCAATGCAACATGCTTTTTTGACATTCATTGCATGCATTGTTGCAGACTACACACAAGGTGCTGCTGTTTTTTTTGGAGCTGCCTTTGTCTGTTTGGTCGCTATAGCAATAGCAAAACGATCTTCGGGTGTGGACTTGGAGATGCTGTCTATGAACAGAATGAAAAGATAAAGGTGTGTGTTACAGCAAGGAGCAACCGCGGAAACACTTTGTTCAATTGTGAGGGGAGTCATTTTGGAGTTTGGTGAGGAGTACCGTAACGCCAGTGAGCAGCATCGTGTGCCACAGACCAACATTCTTCTGGTGCTGTCTATACTGTTTACCATGATAGGAGCGTAAAGTCTGTATTTATGGCAAATGGACATCACAGTACCCGGGTACGGTAGGCTGTGCCCAGACAGTAATGCGTGCACGCAACACTTTGTTTTATTATCCAAACACATATCTGTTCTGGTTAGGATGACTATATAGATAATGAGACTTGCTGCCTCTGCACTGTCAAATTGTCACAAGCAGTTTAAATCATAGAGGGACAGCGACACATGTTTGCATTGACTGTTGCTTTTCAAGATTTCCATGACTGTTTTGCAGAGCTGTGTGGTTTGCATTCACACTGTTATCATCTGCCTTATCTGTGAGGCTTCAGCTAACAAGGGTATTCAGGGGGATATTCGGGGGGGGGTGATGTGTTTTGTCTATGTTTAGGTAGATAACTGGGAAGCTCTTGTGATGCGCCACTAGTAAGCCCTGTTCGCACACACACACACAGACACACACACACACACACAATTACTGCTGCTACGCAGAGGGATTAGCAAGTAGTGGGCAACTAAATACATTGTTCTATTATTTCAATTTTATGCATGGATCTTATTGTTTGTTTAGGGAAAGTTAAACAATCATTTATCGACCCAACTGCATAGAGTGCTTTTCATGTTGCGTGGTTTTGCTGCATACTGGGGAGCCCACCAAATACAAGACTTAAAATGAAGCATAAGTCACTGTGACGGGGTGTACAGCAGAGCAAGGAGAGACAACAGGCCGAGGAACGATCCAACAGGTTTATTCACAAGAACACTGGAACAGCACACGATAAGTCCACGTACAACAGATTCGGGGGCCCTTCCCGACAATCCTCGGACCGGATTACAAAGCAATCGTCCTTACAGTAGTCCAAAGAGTTCCACACAATCCCACGGGCCGCCACACAGGCCTAGCTCCGTCCGTGTCCACAGCCACACAGGCTGGAGCTCCTGCTCCCTTCAAGTTTCAGCTCACTCTGCCTGAATCTCCCAGGTAAGCAGAGTTTACACTATTTGGACTCTAGGCCCACCTCCCCCTACTCCCAGGGATGGAAGTGCCTCAAGAGGATATAACCTTGCATTTTAGGGGGTGATTACCTACAACAATAGAAATGTACACAGAAGTAGTTCAAATAAGACAATGAACCCAGCTTGAAATAGGAATCTGTACAGCATATACAGTGAGAGGGTAAATTACATCTTCACAATCCCTCCCCCTCCCAACTTGTGTACGTACTAGGGACCTCTACAGGTCACTGGTTAAGTACACACAGGCAGAGCGTTACTTACATGTGGCTTCATGCAGCCACGAATTGGCATCGTAGCTCTCCCACATCATTGCCCAGGAGAACAGCTGCAGGCAGACCACCCATCACCCCAACCACACATCGCCTGACCCCAAAACCAAAGCTCAGATCCACAGTGGCTGTGGGAATAGTCCTCCATTGTCCACCAGCCAGTTCAATGACAATCCCAGGTCCTCTATGGATTGCCTCAGGCCGAACCACTCGGGGATCAGCCAGTGTGAGGAAAGCACCCGAGTCACAAAATCCAACAAGTCTCTGTCCATCCAGCACAACCTCCTGCAAGTGCTTACCTCGATGAGCAGAAGTCGTCATAACTGCAGGTTGCACCCCGTAAACTCCTGGTGGTGCAACATGGGGGGCTGAGTCACTAGGCCAGTCCTCACATAGCGGTGCCACATCTTCCTCCATGGCGCTGGGCTGTAAATAATTAACAATCCGATTGGGCGCAGGATCAGTCCTCATTTGAACAGCTGGGCAGGAGACTTGCCGATGCTCTGGCTGTCCACATTGATAGCATCTGAGCTGGGTCTCCCTCCATCCAAGGCGTCCTCTTGGGTAAGGGGTAGGGGAACTTGGAGGCCGACTCCCACCTAAAGGTGCTGTAGGGGTTTGAGGATGATTCCTCCATGGGCTGGCTGGGCATGAGGCCTGCAAATGCCCGGAATGCCTACAAACATAACACCTGCGCTCTGTTACTTCCTCTCCCCGGCGTATTCCAGAAAGTGCAATAGAAGCAACTGAAGGCACATTAACACGGGTATCAACATGTGGTGGCTTAGAGGAACGGGGAACAATGGGGGCAGAATAACTGGGGGCATCCGGTGTTGTGGAGCTGTTAGGCGTCTCTCCATCCTCCAACAAAACCCTCCACTGAGGCTTGATAGTGAGCACCTCATCAGCTAGAGCAGCAGCTTCCTCCACTGTCGCTGGTTTTCTCTCATGCACCCATTCCCGGATCTCAGCGGGGCACTGGGCAAAGAATTGTTCTTTTAGGATGACCTGGAGGAAGGTCTGCCAAGTTAAGGCTCCCTCTCCCTCCAGCCAGCGATGGCACACTTGTTTCAGTCTTTGGGCAAACATCTTGAAAGACACTTCTCCATCACAGGCTAATGTACGGAACTTAGTCCTATAAGTATCTGGGGTCACGGCATAATGTTCCAGAATGGTCTGTTTTATCTCCCCATACTCACAATTCCACTGAGGGTCCATAGCTCTATAGGCGTCGGCAGCTCCACCCTCCAAGAGGCCCACCAGGTGTCTGACTCGCTCTCTTTCTGGGACTTCCATTAATCGGCACTGATGCTCAAAGTCCTGAAAGAAGCCCTCAATGTCACCTGCAGCTTCATTAAATGGCTTAAAGTCCTTGCGGGACACTCTGGAGAATTCCCTCATAGTTGGTGCTGTGGTTAAAGTTTGTCTGGAGCCTCTAGCTGCTTCCACAGCGAGCTGCTTATCCAGCAATGCCATCTCCTCCATCCTGCGCTCCTTCTCTTCAGCTCCACGCATGGCCTCCCTCTTATCTTCTATGGTGGCCTCATCTCCAAGCAGTGCCATCTTTTCCTTGTACCACACAACCCATTGACTTTTTTGGGTATTCACCTCCGGCTCCCGTCTTTGCTCCCCTTGCTGTGGAAATTGTTCCTCGGTGCCATCTTGCAGGCAAGCGTGTTCCAATGCCTCAATTAGTTGCTCCTTAGAGAGTCCTTTGTAGCCGACACCTAATTCACGGGCCTTTGTTTGTAGACTCGCCACAGTCCAGTTCCTGTATCCTGAGGTTCTGGTTTCAGACGTCGATTGGCTGTTGTCCTCCATTTCTTCTGCTCTGATCCCGCCGCTGCCACCAGTTTGTGACGGGGTGTACAGCAGAGCAAGGAGAGACAACAGGCCGAGGAACGATCCAACAGGTTTATTCACAAGAACACTGGAACAGCACACGATAAGTCCACGTACAACAGATTCGGGGGCCCTTCCCGACAATCCTCGGACCGGATTACAAAGCAATCGTCCTTACAGTAGTCCAAAGAGTTCCACACAATCCCACGGGCCGCCACACAGGCCTAGCTCCGTCCGTGTCCACAGCCACACAGGCTGGAGCTCCTGCTCCCTTCAAGTTTCAGCTCACTCTGCCTGAATCTCCCAGGTAAGCAGAGTTTACACTAGTTGGACTCTAGGCCCACCTCCCCCTACTCCCAGGGATGGAAGTGCCTCAAGAGGATATAACCTTGCATTTTAGGGGGTGATTACCTACAACAATAGAAATGTACACAAAAGTAGTTCAAATAAGACAATGAACCCAGCTTGAAATAGGAATCTGTACAGCATATACAGTGAGAGGGTAAATTACATCTTCACAGTCACAATGGGAATTTCACTGTGGTGCAATGCGGCCTAGCGGGGCTGTGCAACCACCGCCTGCCCCATCAAGTGCATCTGCGTGCTCTTCATCCTCTGTGACTGTGGGGACAGCAGTCACACATGCTTTTTCACACTGAACTTCCACCCTGTTACCCATAAGCGGGAGTGTGATTGGCAGGTCGTCACTTGTTTTGTAAGTGAAAACAGATGGTATTGTTGAGCTGTCAGACATCGAGAGAACCACCATTGGATGAAGGAAACATTATATCCACGCCTGCACCTTCGTCAAAGATTGGCTGGACTACCTGCAGTTAATAATTGCGTTCCACAAATGGAAAGGAGTTTAGAATACCCATGTGTTGCACCTTGCTTGGCAGCAAAGGAACACTAACTTAGTATTCCAAACAATTTTAGGATGGCAGAAAAAGAGTCAGCTCTTTGGGCAAATTAAATAGCGTGGCAAAAGTGGGCAGGTGGGTACAGTGGCCGTGTTCTGTGGGTACCAGGACAGTAAAGGAAGCCTCCCTTTCTATCCCTCCTAATGATGAAATGCAGCAAGGAATTCCATGAGTTTGCTATAAAATTTGCGTAGCAAAATGAGCAGAAGGGTGTAATGCAGAGGTGCTGGAAATTGCTTGGCACCAGTGGGGCACAAAAGGAGTACAACAGCCACTTTTTGGATGCCACTAAGTTGCAGCATTTTTTGCTATTATTATAGCTTATTAAAAATGAGCAGGAGGGTGTAATGCAGAGGTGCTGGAAATTGCTTGGCACCAGTGGGGCACAAATGGAGTCCAACAGCCACTTTTAGGATGCCACTAAGTTTCCTCAGTGTTTGCTATTATAATGGCTTAGTAAAACAGAGCAGGAGGGTGTAATGCAGAGGTGCTGGAAATTGCTTGGCACCAGTGGGGCACAAATGGAGTACAACAGACACTTTTTGGATGCCACTAAGTTGCAGCATTTTTTGCTATTATTATAGCTTATTAAAAATGAGCAGGAGGGTGTAATGCAGAGGTGCTGGAAATTGCTTGGCACCAGTGGGGCACAAATGGAGTACAACAGAAACTTTTTGGATGCCACTAAGTTTCAGCATTTTTTGCTATTATTATAGCTTATTAAAACAGAGCAGGAGGGTGTAACGCAGAGGTGCTGGAAATTGTTTGGCACCAGTGGGGCACAAATGGAGTACAACAGCCACTTTTTGGATGCCACTAAGTTGCAGTATTTTTTGCTATTATTATAGCTTATTAAAAATCAGCAGGAGGGTGTAATGCAGAGGTGCTGGAAATTGCTTGGCACCAGTGGGGCACAAATGGAGTATAACAGCCACTTTTTGGATGCCACTAAGTTGCAGCATTTTTTGCTATTATTATAGCTTATTAAAAATGAGCAGGAGGGTGTAATGCAGAGGTGCTTGAAATTGCTTGGCACCAGTGGGGCACAAATGGAGTCCAACAGCCACTTTTTGGATGCCACAAAGTTTCCTCAGTGTTTGCTTTTATAATAGCTTAGTAAAAATGAGCTTGAGGGTGCAATGCAGAGGTGCTGGAAATTGCTTGGCACCAGTGGCACAATAATGGAGTCCAACAGACACTTTTTGGATGCCACTAACTGGCAGCACTCTTTTAAATTAAAATGGCTTTGAAAAAATGTGCAGGAGGGGAGAATGCAGAGGTGGTGGAACTTGCTTGGCACAAGTGCCACAATAATGGAGGACAGCAGCCACTCTTTGGATGGCACTATCTGGCAGCACTCTGCAATTAAAATGGCTTTGCTAAAAAGGGCAGGAGGGTACAGTGGCCGGGTTGTGGGTCAGTGTAGAGGAAAGGAAGCCTCACTTTCTATCCCTCCTAATTGTGAAATGCAGCAAGGAAGTCCCTGAGCTTAGCTACACAGACGCTGTTATCTGTAGCTGTTAAAAACTGTTTCCACGGACCTTACTGTCACCGATGGCTCTGAGCCAGCTGTAATTAGCCCTTAAAAGGGCTGAAATAAAATTCTGTCCCTAATCTGTAGAACGCTGTGTGTATAGCGTACACAGCAGGACCGGCGACAGGAGCTGCGTGAGAGGTGACTGACATCCAGACGCAGAAGGCAGATAATGCAGTGCTGGAACAAAATGTCAATTTTTATAATGCAAGGACATGTGACATGCACAGCCTATGACACATGCACTTGCTTCTCAGGCAAAAAGTCCACTTATCTGTGTGTGTGTCTGGAATTGGCTGACATGCTGCCACGCCCCACTACACGCGCGCTTAGGGAAGGAAGAAAAGAAAGAAAAAAAAAATTGGCGATCGCCATTATCCCAGCAGCAGTGATCTGAACGCGCAGTCGCCGCACACTATACGCTGAAATTTCATAATAGTGTGAGTCACAGAGTGACTTACACTATTACAGTGAAAAGCCGGCTAGCAATTAGCTAGGCTTTTTGCTGATAGAACCGTTCTCGAATGTAACTCGAGCTAACGAACTTTTAGCAAAAAGCTCGAGTTCTAGTTCGATGTAGAACAACCCCCAAAATCCCTCGAACCGCGAACAGGAGAACCATGAACCACGAACTGCGCTCAACTCTACTTATCATTATTAATATTATTATTATTATTATATTTCGAGCATCATAGATTCTATGGTATCATGTGTAAATAACTGTTACTCATTTACACATAAAAATATGTCTGTAGATCAAATACTTCATTTTCACACTATTATAATACTATAGTTATATAGTCACTATAGTTATATAGTCATTGAATCATAAAAGCACTAATCAGATAAAACAAAAATGCAACCCTTACCTGGGGTATAAGGTGTAGGCTCAAGATTCTTGAAATTATTATGGAAAGTTCAGAATAATTATCTCCAATCACAGCCTTGATATAAGGTATTAATTCTGTGCGGTTACAGTCTCCAGACATATTCATAGCAATAGTGTTAGAGATCATTTTTAGTGCTACTTGAGTGGCTTTTCGTCCATCTGAACATGTATCGTAAATTTCATATCCCAATGTAATTCCTGGCAGAAGGGTGGAGTTGTTAATAGTTTCAATTGCATAGATCATAGAAAGGGCATAAACAACATTTGGTAGCTGTAACCTACATAATAAAATACAAGTAAAAAAAAAATAGAAACATTATTTTTCCCAAAATATATAGTAAATAATTGTATCATTAAACATGTTGTAGCAGGATGGGTGATGGCATATTCTTATGTTTCCACAAGCATTTCCACCAAATTTTCTTCACCAAAGGGAATAACCAACATTTTGACATATGTATTTGTGCATTTATACACCTTAATTCCTTGTGGTTCAATAAAGTTAAGTTCATGGAGATCTAGATGTTATGACTGTGATATAGATCTTAAGATGTGGTCATATTATGGGCATCTGAACTAAGGGGAAATCTTTTCTCTTAGAGGAGACTGACAAACCAATCTGGCTGTTGGTGAGCAGTCCTATAGCTGCACTGTTCTTCTACATTGCACCTATGACTCCTCACTGACAGCCAAATTGCGGAGACTGACAAACCAATCTGGCTGTCGGTGAGCAGTCTTACGCTGGTTTCACATCAGCGTTTTCCTCCCGCACTCGCAGATCCGGCACAATGACAGTACAGTACATTAAAGTTCACTGGCAAGCTCCAGGCACATGCGGTCATGTGACCAGAGCATGTGACAGCATGTGACTGGGCTTGCCGCACTGTCTGTGAACTGTATTGTACTGTACTGCCCTTATGCCGGATTCGGCAGTGCGGCAGAATACCACTGATGTGTTTGTGCCCTTATAGCTGCAATGCTCCTCTGCATTACAGCTATAAGACCCCTCACTGACAGCCAGATTAGTTTGTCAGTCTCCACAAGGAGAAAAGTTTTCCCCTTGGACCCCACTATAGCTTCTCATATAGCCAGATCAGATCTCATACTTTGCACTGACGTGGGGCAATCACCTCGAAACACCGAATCTTTAAATTGAGGTTCTGATCTGGCATAAATCCTAAGTCATATGAAAAGGCTCATTAAAGGGCCACTTTTCACTTTTAGGATTGCTACTTCCAAAAGGTGGTGCTAGAGTGTGTCTCCTTCCTCCCTGAAGGGGCATCTAAACTGTGATTCTACTTCCCTTTCATAGAAGAGTCAATGACATGCCAGCTGCCTAAGGCCCCTTTCACACGTCAGTGATTCTGGTACGTTTGTGCTTTTTTTTAAACGTACCAGAATCACTGACATACGCAGACCCATTATAATGAATGGGTCTGCTCACACGTCAGTGATTTTTCCCTGCACGTGTCTCCGTGCGGCGTACCCGCGTGTGCGTGATTGCCGCACGGAGACATGTCCATTTTTTTCTGGAATCACTGATGTTCCACGGACCATGCAGTGGTGTGGTCCGTGAAACACGTGCCAGAAAAAAACGTGCATTTAAAATAATAAACATTTTTACTCACCCGGCTACAGCCGCGCTCTCTGCAGCCCGTGCAGCCTGCTGCTTCTAAGCCGGCTGATTACTGTCGCGCATATTAATGATGCACGACACAGCCGACCCGGAAGCAGCTGCTGCAGGGGTCAGCGCCGGCCGGATGCTGCACCGCGGGAGGATTCAGCACCACGGAGAGCGGGAGCGGGCGCAGGTGAGTTGATTTCTAAGTGCAATCACGGGCCACGGAGAACGGAGCCCGGATTGCACTTAGACAACCCACGTGTGCCGTGATTCACGGCACACGCAGGGACATGTGCGTGTTTTACACGCCAGTGAAAAACGTCTGTGTTTTTCACTGACGTGTGAAACGGGCCTTAAGCTCATGTCTTTATTTTACCTGCCTTATTAGCATTAGGAGATAGCTTTAAATTTTCTTTGTCATCAACCCTGCAATTTTTTACATATAACATGAATTAAAAATACAATTTATCCCAAACCCAAATTTATAAGAAAAGGGATCATCTTAAATGACTATTATTGCAAAATTTTAAACCTGTATACACTTTGCACAAATGTTTTTTTTAATGGATCATTTGCAACCTAAATGTAAAGTTAGGCAACTTGTCAAAAAAAGTTTTCATTAAATTGTTTGCTGCTGCAGAATGACAGTAAGTCCATTATCCAGATGAATATTTTAAATGCTGCAAATCCATCAAACATCTGATCCCAGTTCGGACAATGCAGTTTCCTCTTCTCTTCTCTCAGTGTTACAGATAGCAGCAGAGAGAGGGTTGTACACAAGTTTTCACATCATTGAAAGAAGATAAAGTAGTAGAGAAAATAGTCTCTAAAAATGCAAGGCACATGAATAGAAAATAACTGCAGGATAGAAGCTGTGCTGATATATTAGAAAATGGAAACCTCAGCAGCTTAAATATTTACATTGAGCCAAAATTACTGGGTAAAGGCCGCTTTACATGCTGCAGTAATGTGTTACACATATGGCAATATGCCACATGTGACTGTACAGTACTGTTTGCCTGCACCGCAGGGCTTGGGAGGAAAGGAGCGCCATTTAATTTTTGGAGCACAGATTTTCCTAGAATAGATAGCGGACTCCATTTGCAAAGCCCCTAAGTGCCAGAATAACAGAAATCCCCTCAAGTGATGCCATTTTGAAAATGACGCCCTTCTGGGAATTCATCTACTGGCATAGTGATGATTTAAGGCCGCTTTACACGCTCTGATATAGTTACCGATATCGCTAGTGTGCGTACCCGGCCCCATCGTTTGTGTGTCACGGGCAAATCGCTGCCCGTGGCGCACAAAATCGCGCTGACCCGTCACACTACTTACCTACCTAGCGATGTCGCTGTGACCGGTGAACCGCCTCCTTTCTAAGGGGGCGGTTCGTACGGCGTCACAGCAACGTCACTAAGCGGCCACCCAATCAATGCGGAGGGGAAGAGATGAGCGGGACGGACATCCCGCCCACCTCCTTCCTTCCGCATTGCCGGCGGCTGCAGGTAAGGTGAGGTTCCTCGTTCCTGCGATGTCACACATAGCGATGTGTGCTGCCGCAGGAACGATGAACAACATCATACCTGCAGCAGCAACGATAATTGGGAATAGGGGGGCATGTCACCGATTAGCGTTTTTGCGACAATTCAAAATCGTTCATAGGTGTCACATGCAATGACATTGCTAACGCGGCCGGATGTGCATCACAAATTCCGTGACCCCAACGACATCGCTTTAGCGATGTCATAGCATGTAAAGCGGCCTTAAGACATTCAGAAACTACATATTATGGGGTCTGAAAATGAAATAAGGATAAAGTTTGCAGTCCTCGATATAGAGAAGGCATTTGACACCGTCCTCTGGTTATATCTTTTTCAAGTACTCCACAAAATGGGTTTTTCACACCAGCTCATAATGACTCTCAATCTTTTATATAACAATCCAATAGCATATTTGAAACTCCCAACTACTTCCCCGGAACCTATACAATACATATCAGCAGAGGTACCAGGCAAGGCTGCCTACTTTCCCCAGCCCTCTTTGCTATGGTCATGAAACCATTGGCACAAGCAATAAGACAACACCCAGATATTATGGGCCAAAAAATAGGTACCAACAATTATAAAGTCAGCCTATTTGCTGATGACCTACTTCTAACACTGACTAATCCACATATTTCTCTGCCTAACCTCTTAATATGTCTTAAAAGGTATGAAGACGTATGAAGTCTAAAAGGTCAATGTTGAAAAGTCAGAGGCCCTGCTTATCAACACTCCCCTCAAAGACCAGGATTCATTCCTGCATAATTTTAATTTCCAACAGAAAGACCACTGTGGAGCCCTAAATTACCTTCAGGTGCAGGTCACCGCAGGGTCTCCACGGGTTGGGTAATCTTCTATTCACAGGTAGGTTAACTTCAATGGGGGATTCGTGACGCCACTCTCGGTATTTGCGGTCAGGGGGTGACCGCCACTGCAGTTTAGGGGACACCTGGGGCTGATGTTAGATGCAGTCAGGTGTTTTAGCCTCCCGAGAGTGAGGCTGGCCCCAGGGACCAGTGTAAGTGTGTAGTACCACAGGTCGCAGAAGAACTCACACACCAAACAGGAAAGTCTTTTAGGGTTTTTACTCACTTTCAGGTGGCAGAGGTGAGTTAACCCGGGCAATGCTATGGTAGACCAGGAGGAACCAGGTATCCCTTTGGCTGACGTTGGGGTGACTGCTGACTCGTCTTCCTAGCCCTTCTTGCTTTGAGGTGACTCCTGCTTGAAGTGTAGCTGGAGTCACCCAGGGAAGTCGCTTCTGCCGTTCTCCCCTTCTGGCCCGTTTGCGGGCAGCGTGGACCAAGGTAGGACGGCTCCAGGCTCTGTCCTCCTTATTGGCCCCCTCGTTTCTGCTGTAGCTGCGGACTCTGTGTGGTTTGGTGAGGCGCATTAAAGTGCCCTCACCTGCACGTTTGGCAGGCCAACTGAATGGGCCCCTTCTCTGGGGACCTGTTCCTCGTGCGGGCTGGGTCTACCGAGTAGTCCCCTTACTCACCACCTCTTGCTGCTGCCTAGGTGGTTTTCGGGCGGCACCCCAGGGTAGCCCTTCTCCCCCGCCAGCAGCCACGAACTGGTGCAGTGTCTGGAAGGGCCCTGCTCCACTCTGCTCTGCCCTGCAGACGCAACTCTACACCTCCACTTCCTCTCACTGACTCACTGCCTCTGCACACTCCCTGTTACCAGTGTTTGTGTAAGTTCACACCCTAATCAGCCTCTGGGATTACCTGTGTTGTACTGACCCCAGCATGAGTGCAGTACTCAGTGGTGCCTGACCAGGTCAGGGGCGCCACACCACTACATCACCAATCTAGGAATCAATCTTACTTCCAATAAAAATACCTTGTTTAAGTGGAACAATGTTCATATGAAATAACAAAAGACTTAGAAATTCACAAGATACAGTACTCTGTTTATGAATAGGAGGGTAGATGGAATTTCCCTACCCAACTTTGCCCACTATTACATAGCAGAAAAAGTTGCCCAATTATGCTTGACACTAAACAACATACCCCTACCTGGGTACATCTAGAAGATTCACTTCTATCTGTTCTATAGCCAGGATAGAAATAAATTAGAAAAAAAACAACAAAATGGGGATTAAAGTGTAGTGGCCCAGTCCAGATTGTGTCTGTTTCTTTAAGTACATTCACTTATATGTAATATTATGTTATATATTATAATTAAAGCATTTCTTATTTGCTGTGTTCTAGCACCATCTACTGGTGAAAACTGTAAGAATTTGAAGTGTGCATTGGGTGTTATCCTATTGGACAGTTCTTGATCACATGGCTCAATAGGTGGAGCTATTCTCCAGCCTCTGTCTGGAAAGAACTGGAATGTTCCGGTTCTGGCTGAGTCTCCTCTGAGGGCAGACATTATGTGGAGTTTTCACCACAAGACTCCTACTAGGCCTGAGGCCTAGAATTTCATCATTTCCTGACTTTTACAGCTAATATACTGAAGGCTTCCTATCCTGAATCCTCACTGGCCAGATATACATTGTGCATCTCTTCAGACAGTAGGGCATACTGAGTATATACCAGACCTACTGCATGCAGATTGGGGAAGTTTGAGGGTCTCCCGCCCCACTGCAATATTAGTGGCTTGCATGCTATTGTCCATGCACCAGCCATCCGGTCCCTGTAGCACGCTGGGCACCTTTCTAAATTTGCTTACAAGTACTGCACGTGTCTGAACTAGCAGTGAAATCAACCCCAGGAATCCAGGTCTGCACAATCTTATTATCATATCTACCCTCTAAGCTCAAGAGACTCTGAACCTGCTTCTAAAGGCATACCAGTATTAAATCTGAAACAAATCGTGCTCTTAAAGCTCCAGAACCCTAATTGCACTTCAGCATTCAACTCCAAGCTGTATTTGCCGTGGCCTACCCACAAAAGACTGTGAAACATACAGTATATTCTGTCTTGCTTTCCTTTGTTCCTGCTGTATTAAAGCAACTGTTATCCCCGAGACCGTGTCTGTGGACTGTCCATCAGCTGTGGATACTATGTGGGGGTGGATAGCAGGGAACATGAGGGCCTTGTAGACCACCCAGGGAACATGGCCCCTGCACCCTTGTGCCAGAACAGCAACTGTGACAAATAGACCATTTGAGGTCCTCTGTCCCTGGGCCCTTACAAAAGCAGTACAGTTATACTTAGCGAGTCTCGAAGGAGCTATCATGCTGCTTTTTTTTGCGGTGTATTGTGATTGGTCATCTGTGTAATTTACTCTGATTAGTTCTTCAATGTCTAAATACAGCTTTTTTTAGATTAGTTAATATACTATGACTAAGGGCAGTTTGCTAGAAATGCGTTAGAGAGTAAGTTGATTTTATTAGCTCTGAATTACATTGGCTTTGTGTTTTAATGGACGTTAAATAAAGAAGAACATTTTATCTAACCTACGGATGGACTTGCTACTATACCTTCATTTGTCTACTGTTAAAGAGGGTGGGTGGGGGAAGCAGTGCATATTCACGAATTTATTGATTGGACCAGGAAACTGTGTGACAGGTGGTTGTAGATTAAGCAAGTATAACTGTACTGCTTCAATCCCCATTTTCCTTTCTTTTGCAGCCCCTAGCCCTTACTACCACCTTTTTACAGCACACCAGTCCAGGTCCCTTAGACTTAAGGCCCCGTTACACACAGCGATATCGCTAGCGATATCGCTTGCGAGCATACCCGCCCTGTCATTTGTGCATCACAGGCAAATCGCTGCCCGTGGCGCACAACATCGTTAGGACCCCTCACACGGGACTTACCTGTTTTGGGACGTGTGGACCTTCTGGGCACAATGTCGTCATTGGGGGGCACTTGGACAGAGGAGACAACTGGTTCCTCTTCCCGTCTGTCAGGTATGGCAGGTGGAGACCTATGGGGGCTTGGTATAGGTGCATCCCTGGGCACTGGTTCAAGCGGTTCACTGGAGGTTATTTCAATTCCACTTCTTCCACGGGTTGTGGGAACATTATCACCGGAATAATCACCGCGCCGTTCTGCATAGGCCAGTCTACTGGGAAGTCACCCATCACTGTGTGGATAACCTCTTTCTTCTCCCCGTTTGGTATGGGGACTGGAACTTCATTTGCCAATCGTAAGAGGTGTGGGCATCTCTTCAGGTGGTCCCTGGAAACCGTAGCCGTTGTTCTCCCCTGGTCACGACTAATCAGATAAGTCTTCTCGTTCTCCCATCCAGTGGGCTGTATGACATACGGGGTTCTTTCCCACTGATCATCAAGCTTATGAGTTCTCCTCTTCCTCTTCAGCACTATATCCCCAGGCTCAAAGGGGACAGCTGGAGCCCGTCTGTTGAAGCGCTGCTCCTGTTTTTCTCGGCTCTGACGCAGATTCTTTTCCACATATTCCTGAATCCGTCGGTACTGCGCCTGCCGCTTGGTATCCCAGTTTGCAGTGGAGGGAAGAGCCTCTGGAGCGTCCAGGCCCATTTCTAGGTCCACCGGCAGCCGGCCCGGTCGGGCTCTCATCAGATACGCGGGTTTACACTTGGTAGAACTACAGGGAATGTTGTTGTACATGTCTACCAGGTTGGGCATTTTCTCTGGCCACAGGTTTCATTCTTCCAATGGTAGTGTTTTGAGGAGACCCAGGACCAAGTGATTCATCTTTTCACACATCCCATTGGTTTGGGCATGGTATGGTGTGGTCCTGATTTTCTTGCACCTATACAACTGGCAAAACTCATGGAACACCTCTGCTTCGAAGGCTAGACCCCGATCCGTGAGCACTCTCTCCGGGTACCCATGCGGTCGACAGAAGTAGGCCTGGAATGCTCTAGCTGCGGTACGGCCTGTCAGGTTTTTGACTGGAACAACCACCATGAACCGCGAGTAGTGGTCTACGATGGTTAGGGCATAGGTATACCCATTTCGACTGGGTGCGAGCTTGACGTGGTCCAAGGCGACCAATTCCAGCGGTTGATGGGTACGATCGGCTGTAGGGGGGGCTCTCTGGCTGACTTCATCCCTCCTTCTCAGTGTACAGGGACCACACTCTCGACACCAGGCCTCCACAGATTCCCGCATCCCACTCCAACAGAACCGCTCTCTCAGCAACATCTCCAGCTTCTTCCACCCGAAGTGCCCAACGCCATCATGGTATCCCTGTAAGAATTTGGGTATGCTGGCCTGAGGAACCACCAGCTGGCGAACCTTCTCATGAGTTTTCGGGTTGATCAGCTCCCGATACAGCTTTCCTTGATGTAGGTATAGCCAGGTTCTTTCTTTCCCCAGCCGCTGGGCTTCAGAGGGAGCTGAGGGATCCGTTTTGGAGAAGCCCCGTGCGATCATGATCTTAACCAACTGGACGGCAGGCGCCTGGTCCTGGGCTTCTTGCCACCCATGGATGGGTGCAGCGGGTCCAGGTCCACTTGTTGCTGATTGACACAAAGTTTTTGGCTGGTTGCTGGTGGAACGCGGGCAACTCGATTTCCTCGAGGTCGTCATCTTCCGACCTACCATCAGGTAGGTGGGGCATCCGGGATAACGAGTCCGCGTTGGTGTTCTTGCTGCCGGCTCTGTATTTAATAGTGAAGTCATAGTTGGGGAGCCGAGCCACCCACTGCTGTTCCAGTGCACCTAGCTTGGCCGTATCCAGATGGGTCAACGGATTATTGTCCGTGTAGGCAGTGAATTTCGCCGCCGCTAGGTAATGCCTAAACCTTTCAGTGATTGCCCACACCAGGGCTAGGAATTCAAGCTTGAAGGAGCTGTAATTCTCGGGGTTTCTTTCCGTGGGCCGGAGTTTTCTGCTGGCGTAGGCGATCACTTTCTCCTTCCCGTTCTGGACCTGGAACAAGACTGCCCCCAGGCCCACATTGCTGGCATCGATATAAAGGATGAACGGGAGGCCATAGTCGGGATACGTCAGGATTTCTTCCCTTGTCAAGGCTGACTTCAGCTGGTGAAAGGACTCCTCGTACTTCTCTTCCCTCACAATCGGGGGTCCGGGGGCCCTACCACCCTTGGTCTGTCCCACGAGGAGGACTTGCATTGGTGCAGCCATCTTCGTGTACTCCTTGATGAAGCAGCGGTAATAGCCCACCAGGCCCAGGAACTGCCTCACCTCCCTCACTGTGGCCGGCCGCGGCCAGTCCTGGATAGCGGTAACCTTCTCAGGGTCTGCGCTCACCACGTGTCCCAGGTACTGCACCTTAGACTTCAGCAGATGGCACTTGGAGGGTTTCAGCTTCATCCCGTACTTAGCAAGGGACGCAAACACCTCCACCAGGTGCTCCAGGTGAGCTTCGTACGTCTGGGAATACACGATTACATCGTCCAGGTACAGTCAGACAGTTTCGAATTTAAGATGTCCCAGGCAGCACTCCATAAGCCATTGGAAGGTCCCAGGGGCATTGCACAGCCCAAACGGCATGCTGTTGAACTCGCAGAGTCCCATGGGGGCAAATGCAGTCTTCTCTCGATCTTCTGGTGCAACCGCCACCTGCCAGTATCCACTGGTAAGGTTGAGGGTAGAGAAATAGTTAGCAGTTTTCAGCGCAGCCAGCGACTCTTCAATACGGGGAAGAAGATAGGCATCCTTATGCGTTATTTGATTGATCTTCTGGTAATCCACACACATTCTCATGGTGCCATCCTTCTTCTTCACCAGCACCAATGGAGCTGCCCAGGGACTACAACTATCCCAGATGACCCCTGCCTCCTTCATGTTCCTCAACATGTCCTTAGCGCATTGATAGTGTGCTGGTGGGATTGGCCTATACCTTTCTTTGATGGGTGGATGTATGCCCGTGGGGATATGGTGTTGAACCCCTTTAATCCTCCCGAAATCTAGCGGGTGTTTGCTGAAAACCTGCCTATACTCCTATATTACCCTGTATACCCCCTCTTTGTGATGTGTGGGTGTAGTTTCAGTGCCTACATGTAATTCCTGGCACCACGGCTCGTCGAATGGCTCATCGAACGGGGCACCATTCGACGAACCGAATTCGAACTCCAGGGGGGTGGCTCATCTCTACTCACTAGTCATAAATCTAAGTGAGTCCTTTTGTTCAAGACCTGAACATCCTCATCAGCTTGACTTCCCACATTCTCTTTCTGTTGTCCCAGAATTGGAATTTAAGGTGATCTAAAATGTTATGCACCCCAAAACGGTGCTATTGAAATCTTCAACTCATCCCGCAAAACAAATGATGCCCTTTCATGACTGTCGGCAGAAAAATGAAAAATAATAGCTCTAAAAATATTGTGATGAAAAAAAACTTAAGTCCTGGGGCAGCTCCAGCCATCGACCGTAGTGTTTTTAATGTATGCAACATGATTACGGACCCAGTCTCCTAGAGCCCTAAACCCCGGATACACGCTTTCACATGATGTTACTAGTGGACACCCATATGAGATTATTCACATACAGGTCAGGACCTGGACGTTTATTTCCACGGTTGCGTTTGGAAACTGGCAAACTCCCCAAAGGACCCGCAACAGAGGTAACACCATTCGACTGTAAAGTCATACTCTTAAGAATCACAGCCACTTCTCTCTGACCACCAGTATGGGGGATATACCAAGGTCTAAAATTACCCTGAGGAGTAATGTGATTTACCCTACTACTCTCTGCTTAAGGCTTAAGGGGGCTTTACACGCTACGATATCGTTAATGTTTTATCGTCAGGGTCATGTCGTAAGTGACGCACATCCGGCGTCATTAACGGTATCGCAGCGTGTGACACTTACCAGCGACCTTAAACGTCCTCCAAAGTGGTGAAAATCGTTCACCATGGAAAGGTCGTCTTAAAACCAAAAATTGTTAATGGTTGTTTATAGATGTTGTTCCTCATTCCTGCGGCAGCACACATCGCTGTGTGTGACACCACAGGAGCGAGGAACCTCACCTTACCTGCGTCCCGCCCGCAATGAAGAAGGAAGGAGGTGGGCGGGATGTTCGTCCCGCTCATCTCCGCCCCTCAGCTTTGATTGGCCGGCCGCTTAGTGACGTCGCGGTGACGTCGCGGTGACGCCGAATGCACCTCCACCTTGAGGGAGGGATTGTTCGGCAGTCACAGCTATGCCGCCGACCAGGTAAGTGCGTGTGACGCTGCCGTAGTGATAATGGCACCCACCGAGAATGGAATAACGCCAGATGTAGAAAGCTGGCTCAGGTCTTCAATGTCTGTAGCCAGGTGAACAAATTGTCCCAACCTGGGTTTCTTCCTTAAGTAGTCTCTGGTATGATGATGTGATATAATCCTGGCAGCCGGAGTTGAAATCCCTAGACTGTGGTACGGTCTCTAATCGGAATCGGAGTCCCTAGATTGAAGCCATGTAGCCAAGTGATCCTCTAGTCAGAGCCAAAGTCCCTAGACCGAGTCCACAAAGCATCTTGGTCCTGATACCCTAGACAGCTCCTAAGAGCTTAGACTGGATCATGCAACATCCATCAACAACTGGTGACTCTGAGAAGTCCCCTTTTATAGCCATAGCCTTCCCATAGGATAAACTGTGCCCTTATTGGATTGGTTGTACAAAGTTGCTTCTCTTATTGGATGAATTTCAAGCTGCATGGATAATGTTCATTTAAATGATGTGGATAGAAAGACTGAGGATATTTACATGTAGTCTCCAATCCCAAGACTAGACAATAGCCACTGAGGTAATTTACATTAGATTAGCAATACACAACTATATTACAATAGACACTCAGAGGGGTCTGGCAGAAACAATAGGTTAGCAAGCATTAGTTAACACATAGGAGAACAATACGTCTGGCTAATGTAAGAAATTTTAACCCACAACACACATTGAAAAAATCTGTGTTGTCACAGACACCATCATGTTTCACTGTAATGAGGTACCTGGTTTTCTCCAAACATTCCACTTAGAATTATCACAAAAAAGTTCTATCTTCATCTCATCCGACCAGAGAATCTTATTTCTCATAGTCTGGGAGTCCTTTATGTGTTTTTTTGCAAACTCTGTGCAGGCTTTTATATGTCTTGCACTGAGGAGAGGTTTCCGTCGGCAACTCTGCTATAAAGGCCCAACTGGTGGAGGGCTGCAGTTATAGTTGAATTTGTGAAACTTTCTCCCATTTCCCTACTGCATCTCTGGAGCTCAGCCACAGGGATCTTGGGGTTCTTCTTTACCGCTCTCACCAAGGCTCTTCTCCCATGATTGCTCAGTTTAGCTGGACAGCCAAGATCAAGGAAGAGTTCTGGTGGTCCTAAACTTCTTCCATTTAAGGATTATGGAGGCCACTGTGCTCTTAGGGACTTTGAGTACTGCAGAAATTCTTTTGTACCCTTGGCCAGATTTGTGCCTTGCCACAATTCTGTCTCTGAGCTCCTTTGGCAGTTCCTTTGACCTTATGAATCTCATATGGTCCACTTCCAGAGCAGGTAGGCACTCTCTTTGTTGCAATGCTCATGATCATGGGATGAACTCCACAAAATTACTACAAAGAGGATCGACACTCGCAGAATTTCTTTATATTCTTTTTCTTGTTTTATTTCAATCCATAAAGTTACATTCAGTGTACAATACACTGACGCATTTCGGTCATAGAAAAGCGACCTTTCTGAAACCATGTTTAACAAAAATGAAACACTAATCCCATATAAATACGTGAAAGTGATGTGCACAAAACAGCTGAATAAGATTACAACAAAATCACCAAAGAAGGAAAAACTCCACATTTAAGGAATAAACTTTTCAGATCCTATTGACAATGTTAATTTCCAAATCCATCCCAAAAAAATCTACAAATTAATAACTTTTAGACCTATATGTATAAATCAGGAAACACAACAGTGGTTCATGTTAAAAAATTAAATTTTATTACATTGAGTTAAAAAACATTAATAAACATTAAAAAACAGAGATATCCTGCAAGGGACCGATTTATACTCAGATGTCACTATCATTGATAGCCAGGAGGCTCAAATTATCCAAAGCAAAATGTCCTACTATAGCTTTTCTGGGCAAAAACACTTGGACAGGTGCTGCTGGTAACTGCCTATACAGACACCATATAAACCAATGCTGATTGTGCCATGACCATAGAACTCCTAATGGCTAGGTATTAACATGCTATACAAATAATCAGCAACCTAGATGGCAATAAACAGTAATTACCTGAAAGTATAGTACTAATCCAGGATCTGAGTGAACGGTCCCTCCACCCCAACGCCGTTTCGCCCTAGCTTCTTCCGGGGGCGTGTCTTAATGGGGGAAAGGCTGTCTTTATATAGTCACGTTGGAACAGGATAAATAGATACACCTGTCCATTTCTATTGCTCGTTGCAAGGGGTAGGTCTTGGCTGCAGGAACGAATCATCAGCCCCTCCTACCGGAACTTACCAAGCCGCGCGTGTGGAACGCAAGCTTGAACCGCAAGCTGCGTCTCCATGTACGCGCGACTGGAAGTTCGGAGGTCCGTGACTCGCGCATGCGCACAACCGCTTGCAAAGAACATAGCAGAAATTATACCTCATATAGAGGTTAGCCCATTACTCCAAACTTATGCACAAATATTTTCAAAGAAACTATAAAAAATAGGATCCTGCTACACATCTCAAATCTCCACAGGAATCCCTACTGAGACCATATTATGTAAGATAGAAATCGCTGGCAAACATTAATTATTAAAAAAAGACAGGTGTATACAATAATAGGAATACTATAAAGACTCATTTGTGCTACATTATATGCATAATGGTTTTGCCTATATTCATGTCACCAAAATGGATACATTAATAAAAATACATACAAAATACATCACAAATAAATATACAACATCAAAAATTATATTACATTATAAATACCATATTGTAAGTTTTCTCCCATGTACATGTACATATATCTCCAAACCAGTGTAAACTATAATATTTATTATAAAAAAATCATATACCAAACATACTGTATAAGATCTACCACATAAAAAATATATTATATATAAATAAATAATGTGACTGATAATAAATATATATACCCAAAGGAGAAAGAAAGTCGCACTCCAGATGATCACCATATCACTCCGTCTTTATTGCAGGGGAAACATGAGGGTACAAGCGGTGGGGAGGGTGAGACAAGCCATACAACGCCGGACGACGGCGTGCCGTTTCGCTAGAACTTAGCTTCCCCGGGTCCAGTTTGGCTTTGTTTCCCCTGCAATAAAGATGGAGTGATATGGTGATCATCTGGAGTGCGACTTTCTTTTTCCTTTGGATTTATCTTGGTCTTCAGCAAGTCTGCACCATGATCTCCTCCATGGCTCAGCAGGGCTCAAGTAGCTGAACGTGTAGTAACACGCGGAGTAGGTGGTGCACCGGGATTCTTACCTCTTTCATAAATATATATACATATACATATATACACACATAACTGTAAATATATTCATTTAAAATAAATTAGATAATTACCCATGTGAAACATATATATTTACATAAAATTACCTAATATTAATATGAGTCCGAAAAAGGACCCGTATCATTACACTTGACAATAATCCCACGCATAATTAGTGATACCCTACCTAGGTATACATGTGATAGTGCTATCCCCATAAATCTACCCTTGTAAAATCACACATGTACATGGAAAAACAAATCCATTGACAATACGAACTACAATCAACTATAATTTTTCTTTTTTCCAATCAATTTTTCTCCAATATCCAAAATTGGACCCATGCTGGCGAATCTTGCGAATCTTGCTTTCTTCCAGATCTACCCCACAAAAAACTAAATCCAACGTGAAAGTCTAAAGGATAAGAATAAAATCAATTAAAATCTGCATACATATATCAAGACAGACATCCCCACCCATAAAAGAGACCTCAAACATAGATACCATAAGCAAGAAATGCCTACAAAAAAGAACCAAAACCCAAATTTTCATTTAGACCTTGAGGTGAGAGGGTGCCTAATCTAAATATCCACCGGCTCTCTGTTTGCGCTAAAATTTTAGCTAAATCTCCTCCTCTCGGCCCTAAAGAGACCTGATCAATGCCCTTAAATGTGATTTCATTTGATTTACATGCATGGTATATCTTAAAATGCCTAGCCAGTGTTTTTAATAATGTCATGTCCTCAACTTCTCTGGCATTCTCGATATCTCGAATGTGCTCACGCACCCGTACTTTCAATTCGCGTGTGGTTAATCCTATGTATACTTTATTGCAAGTACACTGGGCATGATAAATCACGCCCTTAGACGTGCAGTTCAGTAAATTCCGGATCTCAAAATTCCTTGATCCATCGTGGTTACAAAAGGTCTTGGCTTTTTTCATGTTCCTGCAGGCTTTACACATGCCACACGGAAAAAAGCCCTGAATTGAATTTTTGGTGCGATTATTATTCAAAGATGGAGACTCATAACGGCTCTTAACCAAGAAGTCATGCAAATTTCTGGACCTTCACGCAACCATAAGAGGACGGGATGGCAGAACTTTCTTTAATATTGGATCCATCATGAGAACGTTCCAATGTTTATATAAAATGGATTTTACTTCACCCCATTGTGAATTAAAGGTCGTAATAAACCTAATCTGACTATCTCCTTTTGAAACTGACTTGGCACCAAACAGTAAATCATTCCTATTTGTTTTTGCCGCCTTACGAAAACTTTCTTTGATGTTACGACGGCTATAACCTCTCTCCTCAAACCTCTCCGCTAAATCTCTGGACTGATTGACAAAAGATCCCTCTTCAGAGCAAATTCTCCTAGCTCTCAAGAACTGGCCCACCGGTATATCTCTTATAGTGGATGCTGGGTGAGACGAAGATGCATGGAGGAAGGTGTTTGTGGATGTAGGTTTACGATACATATTGGTTATTATTTCTCCTTCACTAGAGACATTAATCATAATGTCTAAAAATTCTTAGGTTATTAGGTTTATTACAACCTTTAATTCACAATGGGGTGAAGTAAAATCCATTTTATATAAACATTGGAACGTTCTCATGATGGATCCAATATTAAATAGTTAATAGTTCTGCCATCCCGTCCATCCCGTCCTCTTATGGTTGCACGAAGGTCCAGAAATTTGCGTGACTTCTTGGTTAAGAGCCATTATGAGTAGAGTTGAGCGCGGTTCGCGGTTCGAGGTTCTCCAGTTCTAGGCTCGAGTGATTTTGGGGCCTGTTCTAGATCGAACTATAACTCGAGCTTTTTGCAAAAGCTCGATAGTTCTAGAAACGTTCGAGAACGGTTCTAGCAGCAAAAAAACAGCTAATTCCTAGCTGGCTTTCCGCTGTAATAGTGTAAGTCACTCTGTGACTCACACTATTATGAAATTTCAGTGTATAGTGTGCGGGAACAGCGCCTTCAGATCACTGCTGTTTGTATAATGGCGATCGACATTTTTTTTTTTTTTTTCCTTGTCTTCCTTCCCTAAGCGCGCGCGTCTAGTGGGGAGGGCCATTATGGCAGCCAATCCCAGACACACACACAGCTAAGTGGACTTTTAGCCAGAGAAGCAACGGCATGTGTGATAGGATGTCCATGTCACATGTCCCTGCATTATAAAAACGAGTATCTGCCCGACCGGACGCCATTATCTCTTCTGCGTCCTTGGTGTCAGACATCACTGGCGCAGCTCCGTCCTTTGTCCTATCGCCGATACTGCTGTATGCGCTCCATACACAGCGCTGGACAGCTTAGGCCGGATTCACACATCCGGCTTTTTGCCGGTTTGCCGGATCCGGCGCTCTCCCATACAGTGACTACAGTACAGTGACAGCGCAACAAGCGCCGGTCACGTGCCGTCATGTGACCGGCGCATGTGACCCGGAAGTTACAGTGCTGTCACTGTACTGTATTGTCTGTACGGGAGAGCGCCGGATCAGGCAAACCGGCGAAAAGCCGGATGTGTGAAACCGGCCTTAGTGAGAGCACTTTCTATCAGTCCTTTTAGGGCTCGTACCGGCAGGGTCAGAGCCATAGGTGACAGGTCCTGAAAACAGAGTTTAACAGCTACACAAGATGACAGCGTCTGTGTAGCTAAGGTCAGGGATTTCCTCGCTGCATTTCCCCATTAGGAGGAAATAGAAAGGGAAGGCTTCCATTCCTCTACCCAGAGCCCCACAATCCTGGCACTGTACCCTCCTGTCCTCTGCACACTCCAACTCATTATAACTAAGCCATTATACTAGCAAACACTGAGTGTACCTAGTGGCATCCTAAACGTGGCTATTGGACTTTTGTATAGTCCCACTAGTGCAAAGATATTTGCAGCACGTCTGCCTGCATTGCACACTCAAACTCATAATAACTAAGCCATTATACTAGCAAACACTGAGTGTACCTAGTGGCATCCTAAACGTGGCAATTGGACTTTTGTATAGTCCCACTAGTGCAAAGATATTTGCAGCACGTCTGCCTGCATTGCACACTCAAACTCCTTATAACTAAGCCATTATACTAGCAAACACTGAGTGTACCTAGTGGCATCCTAAACGTGGCTATTGGACTTTTGTATAGTCCCACTAGTGCAAAGATATTTGCAGCACGTCTGCCTGCATTGCACACTCAAACTCCTTATAACTAAGCAATTATACTAGCAAACACTGAGTGTACCTAGTGGCATCCTAAACGTGGCTATTGGACTTTTGTATAGTCCCACTAGTGCAAAGATATTTGCAGCACGTCTGCCTGCATTGCACACTCAAACTCCTTATAACTAAGCCATTATACTAGCAAACACTGAGTGTACCTAGTGGCATCCTAAACGGGGCTATTGGACTTTTGAATAGTCCCACTAGTGCAAAGATATTTGCAGCACGTCTGCATGCATTGCACACTCAAACTCATTATACCTAAGCCATTATACTAGCAAACACTGAGTGTACCTAGTGGCATCCTAAACGTGGCTATTGGACTTCTGTATAGTCCCACTAGTGCAAAGATATTTGCAGCACGTCTGCCTGCATTGCACACTCAAACTCCTTATAACTAAGCCATTATACTAGCAAACACTGAGTGTACCTAGTGGCATCCTAAACGTGGCTATTGGACTTTTGTATAGTCCCACTAGTGCAAAGATATTTGCAGCACGTCTGCCTGCATTGCACACTCAAACTCCTTATAACTAAGCCATTATACTAGCAAACACTGAGTGTACCTAGTGGCATCCTAAACGTGGCTATTGGACTTTTGTATAGTCCCACTAGTGCAAAAATATTTGCAGCACGTCTGCCTGGATTGCACACTCAAACTCCTTATAACTAAACCATTATACTAGCAAACACTGAGTGTACCTAGTGGCATCCTAAACGTGGCTATTGGACTTCTGTATAGTCCCACTAATGCAAAGATATTTGCAGCACGTCTGCATGCATTGCACACTCAAACTCATTATAACTAAGCCATTATACTAGCAAACACTGAGTGTACCTAGTGGCATCCTAAACGTGGCTATTGGACTTCTGTATAGTCCCACTAGTGCAAATATATTTGCAGCACGTCTGCCTGCATTGCACACTCAAACTCCTTATAACTAAGCCATTATACTAGCAAACACTGAGTGTACCTAGTGGCATCCTAAACGTGGCTATTGGACTTCTGTATAGTCCCACTAGTGCAAAGATATTTGCAGCACGTCTGCCTGCATTGCACACTCAAACTCCTTATAACTAAGCCATTATACTAGCAAACACTGAGTGTACCTAGTGGCATCCTAAACGTGGCTATTGGACTTTTGTATAGTCCCACTAGTGCAAAGATATTTTCAGCACGTCTGCCTGCATTGCACACTCAAACTCATTATAACTAAGCCATTATACTAGCAAACACTGAGTGTACCTAGTGTCATCCTAAATGTGGCTATTGGACTTCTGTATAGTCCCACTAGTGCACAGATATTTGCAGCACCTCTGCCTGCATTGCACACTCAAACTTATTGTAACTAAGCCATTATACTAGCAAACACTGAGTGTACCTAGTGGCATCCTAAACGTGGCTATTGGACTTTTGTATAGTCCCACTAGTGCAAAGGTATTTGCAGCACGTCTGCCTGCCTTGCACACTCAAACTCCTTATAACTAAGCCATTATACTAGCAAACACTGAGTGTACCTAGTGGCATCCTAAACGTGGCTATTGGACTTTTGTATAGTCCCACTAGTGCAAAAATATTTGCAGCACGTCTGCCTGGATTGCACACTCAAACTCCTTATAACTAAACCATTATACTAGCAAACACTGAGTGTACCTAGTGGCATCCTAAACGTGGCTATTGGACTTCTGTATAGTCCCACTAATGCAAAGATATTTGCAGCACGTCTGCATGCATTGCACACTCAAACTCATTATAACTAAGCCATTATACTAGCAAACACTGAGTGTACCTAGTGGCATCCTAAACGTGGCTATTGGACTTCTGTATAGTCCCACTAGTGCAAATATATTTGCAGCACGTCTGCCTGCATTGCACACTCAAACTCCTTATAACTAAGCCATTATACTAGCAAACACTGAGTGTACCTAGTGGCATCCTAAACGTGGCTATTGGACTTCTGTATAGTCCCACTAGTGCAAAGATATTTGCAGCACGTCTGCCTGCATTGCACACTCAAACTTATTGTTACTAAGCCATTATACTAGCAAACACTGAGTGTACCTAGTGGCATCCTAAACGTGGCTATTGGACTTTTGTATAGTCCCACTAGTGCAAAGATATTTGCAGCATGTCTGCCTGCATTGCACACTCAAACTCATTATAACTAAGCCATTATACTAGCAAACACTGAGTGTACCTAGTGGCATCCTAAACGTGGCTATTGGACTTTTGTATAGTCCCACTAGTGCAAAGATATTTGCAGCACGTCTGCCTGCATTGCACACTCAAACTCCTTATAACTAAGCCATTATACTAGCAAACACTGAGTGTACCTAGTGGCATCCTAAACGTGGCTATTGGACTTTTGTATAGTCCCACTAGTGCAAAGATATTTGCAGCACGTCTGCATGCATTGCACACTCAAACTCATTATAACTAAGCCATTATACTAGCAAACACTGAGTGTACCTAGTGGCATCCTAAACGTGGCTATTGGACTTCTGTATAGTCCCACTAGTGCAAATATATTTGCAGCACGTCTGCCTGCATTACACACTCAAACTCCTTATAACTAAGCCATTATACTAGCAAACACTGAGTGTACCTAGTGGCATCCTAAACGTGGCTATTGGACTTCTGTATAGTCCCACTAGTGCAAAGATATTTGCAGCACGTCTGCCTGCATTGCACACTCAAACTTATTGTTACTAAGCCATTATACTAGCAACCACTGAGTGTACCTAGTGGCATCCTAAACGTGGCTATTGGATTTTTGTATAGTCCCACTAGTGCAAAGATATTTGCAGCATGTCTGCCTGCATTGCACACTCAAACTCATTATAACTAAGCCATTATACTAGCAAACACTGAGTGTACCTAGTGGCATCCTAAATATGGCTATTGGACATTTGTATAGTCCCACTAGTGCAAAGATATTTGCAGCACGTCTGCCTGCATTGCACACTCAAACTGATATTTACTAATCCATTATACTAGCAATTTATGCTGCCAGTTTAAGGGCCGTAGTTGCATTGTCAGGGATATTTATTCTTTATTATTCTGCTGTTAATAAAGCTAGACCACCGCTGCAATCTACACCACCTCTCAATTTTTACTACCACATTTTCAGTGCACAATCTTGTCGCAATCAACATGAGTGGCACAATGACAGATGCTGGTGGAAAGGGGAAGAGGCGTGGTGGAAAAGGAAAAAAAGGTTTTGTCCGTGGGGAAGGTGGCAAAGCTCCATTATCATCTGCTGAAGATAGACCATGTACCAGCAAAAGTAAGATGTCTACTACTTACCGTGGACAATCCGATGTGCTCCCTTTTTTACTGACACGAACAACAGGAACAAAGGTAGATGATGGCCAAAAAAGGAAAATGCTTGAATGGATCTCAAGTGGTCCAACAAGTGCCCTCTCAGCCACTTCAAGTACCGCATCCAAAAAACACCAGTCCTCTGAGTTGTCATCCCAATCAAACTTGCTTTCTCCCAGCTCTGAAGTCTCCATCAGCCCTGCACAGTATGGTGGAACTGAGATGGCTGAGTCTGCAGAGCTGTTCAGTCACACTATAGCCTGGGAATCAGAGGTCTGCTCCCAAGCTACAGTGAGTACAGAACAGGAAATGGTCTGCAGTGATGCCCAGAACCTTTGTGACTCTGATTCAGGCCGTGAGGACCAAGTTTCTGAGCATAATGTTGACCCTTTGTCACAAACTGTAACACCTGTGGTTATAGACAATGAGGAACATACTGATGAAGATGAGAAACAGATACCCGATTGGGATGACAACTTAAATATTCGGTCAGGGCAAGAAGAGGCTCGGTCTGAGGGGGAGGGGAGTGCAAACACAACAATTGATGATGAAGTTGTAGATCCCACCTACTGTCAACCCACA
Source organism: Anomaloglossus baeobatrachus (assembly GCF_048569485.1). Lineage (NCBI taxonomy): Eukaryota > Metazoa > Chordata > Amphibia > Anura > Aromobatidae > Anomaloglossus > Anomaloglossus baeobatrachus. The sequence continues at coordinate 313,756,631 of NC_134355.1, forward strand.
GTCAGGCACTCGAGGAGGTCAACAGAGGTGGTGGAGGAGGATGCAACTGATGACGAAGTTACCTTGCGCCTTCCTGGACACAGTCGGAGTACTGGTAGCACGTCTACAACTGCATCCTCAGCCACCACTCTGCCTCTGAGCACTAGTCGGAGTGGATCAACAGGTCGCATACCCTCTAAGCCTTGCCTAGCCTGGTCCTTTTTTGACATAGCAAAAGATCGCCCAAATTATGTGATCTGTAAAATTTGTCATGGTTCTATTAGTAGAGGTCAAAACCTCAGCAGTTTGACAACTTCTTCCATGAATCGTCACATGAATAAATATCATATGTCCCGGTGGGAAGCTCACCGTGCTGCAATGTGGCCTAGCGGAGCGAACCATCCACCGCCTGCCCCTTCCAGTGCATCCGCGCGCTCTTCATCTTCTAGGACTGTGGGGACAGCTGTCACACCTGTTTTTCCACGCACAACTTCCACCACTGTAACCGCAACAGGCAGTTTGCTTGGTAGGTCGTCAGTTGGTTTGGAAGGGGAAACAAGTGAGTGTGTACAGCTCTCTCAGACATCGATAGCACCAACGTTGGATGAAGGCAACATCATGTCTCCGCCTGCACTTTCCTCACAAACCTGCATTTTTCCAGGGACACCCTACTCAACACCGTCTACACACAGCAGCCAGATCTCTGTCCCTCAGATGTGGTCAAATAAAAGGCCACTTCCTGCGACCCATGACAAAGCTAGGGGGTTGACTCTATCCCTCTGTAAGCTCTTGGCTACCGAAATGCTGCCTTTCCGCCTAGTGGACACACAGGATTTTAGAGACCTTATGTCTGTCGCTGTGCCCCAGTACCAGATGCCTAGTCGCCACTACTTCTCTAAGAAAGGTGTGCCTGCTCTACACCAGCATGTTGCACACAACATCACCGCTTCCTTGAGAAACTCTGTGTGTGAACGGGTGCATTTCACCACCGATACTTGGACCAGTAAGCATGGACAGGGACATTACATGTCGCTGACTGGGCACTGGGTAACTATGGTGATAGATGGTGAAGGGTCTGCTGCACAAGTCTTGCCGTCCCCACGACTTGTGTGTCAATCCTCTGTCTGTCCAAGTTCCGCCACTGCTTCTGCCTCCTCCACCTCATCTGGGTCCTCCACCTCCGCCCCAAGCATGCCTGGTCAGGCCACCAGCGTTCTCACTGCGCAGAAGGAATCACGCACCCCTCATTACTATGCTGGCAGCAGAGCGCAACGGCATCAGACGGTCTTTAGCTTGACATGTCTTGGGAATAAGAGTCACACAATTGAAGAGTTGTGGTCAGCTCTGCGGTCCGAGTTTCATAAATGGTTGTCTCCACTCAACCTGCAGCCTGGTAAGGCCGTGTGCGGCAATGCTGCAAACCTGGGTGCGGCCCTTCGCCTGGGCAAGGTGACACACGTACCTTGTATGGCTCACGTGTTGAACCTTGTCGTCCAGCAATTTTTAACACACTATCCCGGCCTAGATGGCCTTCTGAACAGGGCACGAAAACTGTCTGCTCACTTCCGCCGTTCAAGCGCCGCAGCTGAGCGACTTGCATCGCTCCAGAAGTCTTTCGGCCTGCCGGTTCATCGCCTGAAATGCGATGTGGCGACACGCTGGAATTCAACTCTCCACATGTTACAGCGACTGTGGCAGCACCGCCGAGCCCTGGTGCAATAAGTCATGACGTATAGCCTGGGCCAACGAGATGCAGAGGTGGGGAAGATCACCCTGATGGAGTGGTCTCAGATCAAGGACCTATGCACCCTTCTGCACAGTTTCGACATGGCGACGAATATGTTTAGCGCTGACAATGCCATTATCAGCATGACGATTCCAGTCATTTACATGCTGGAACACACGCTAAACACTATTCGGAGTCAGGGGGTGGGACAACAGGAAGGGGATGAACTACAGGAGGATTCATATGCGCAAGACACAACAACATCACCAAGGTCCAGACGTTCATCATCACCAATGCGGCAGACATGGGACCATGGGGGACAGGGATCAACAAGGGCGCATGGTAGCAGGCGAAATGTTGAGGAAGGTGCAGGAGAACATGAAGAAATGGAGGACGAACTGTCCATGGACATGGAAGACTCAGCGGATGAGGGAGACCTTGGTCAAATTTCTGTTGAAAGAGGTTGGGGGGAGATGTCAGAGGAAGAAAGAACGGGTAGCACCTCTATGCCACAAACACAGCGTGGACTTGGTCCGCATGGCTGCGCAAGACACATGAGTGCCTTCTTGTTGCACTACCTCCAACATGACCCTCGTATTGTCAAAATTAGAAGTGATAATGATTACTGGATTGCCACACTATTAGATCCCCGGTACAAGTCCAAATTTTGTGACATAATTACAGCCATAGAAAGGGACGCACGTATGCAGGAGTATCAGCAAAAGCTGTTACTCGATCTTAGCTCGGCTTTTCCACCAAACAACCGTGCAGGTGCAGGGAGTGATTCTCCCAGTTGTAACTTGACAAACATGGGATGGTCTCGTCATCTTCAACAGTCTACCCGTACCAGTAGGACCGTATCTGGTGCTGGTAACAGCAATTTTATGGAATCTTTTCATAATTTTTTTAGACCCTCCTTTGCAAGGCCACCAGAGACAACAAGTCTGACGCATAGTCAACGGCTGGAGAGGATGATACAGGAGTATCTCCAAATGAACATCGATGCCATGACTTTGCAAATGGAGCCTTGCTCCTTTTGGGCTTCAAATCTAGAAAAATGGCCAGAGCTCTCCAGTTACGCCTTGGAGATTTTGTCGTGTCCAGCTGCCAGCGTTGTCTCTGAACGTGTTTTAGTGCTGCTGGGTGTGTGCTGACAGATAAGCGCACGCGTCTGTCCAGTGACAATGTGGACAGACTGACGTTCATAAAAATGAACAAGTCATGGATCCAGAAGGAATATACTACCCTTGTATCATCCTGGGGAGAGTAAATGCTTGTGGATTTGGAATGTGCGTGATGCAAATCAAAACATCCTGTTTGCAACTAGGGCACAAGTGCTGCTACTGATAAAGTGTCTGTGTGGGGCCCAATTTTTGGAAAAAAAGGGAGACTCCGCTTGGAGTAACCCTTGCTTGCTGTGTTTTTTAAAAGAAGCCAAGATGAACAAGTCATGGTTCAGCAAAGACTTTGCTACCTACCCCGGAGTCATCCTGGGGACGGTTAATTATGGCGTATTTTTGAATGTGCTTGATGCAAATCTAGCTGTGAAGTGTATAACTGGGGCACAAGTGCTGCCACTGAATGGGTGGGTGTGTGTGGGGCCCAATTTTTGGAAAAAAGGGAGACTCCGCTTGGAGTAACCCTTGCTTGCTGTGTTTTTTATAAATGATCCAAGATGAACAGAGCTGGGATCAGGAAAGACTTTGCTACCTACCCCGGTCTCATCCTGGGGACGGTTAATTATGGCGTATTTTTGAATGTGCTTGATGGAAATCTAGCTGTGAAGTGTACAACTGGGGCACAACTGCTGCCACTGAAAGGGTGGGTGTGTGTGGGGCCCAATTTTTGGAAAAAAGGGAGACTCCGCTTGGAGTAACCCTTGCTTGCTGTGTTTTTTAAAAGAAGCCAAGATGAACAAGTCATGGTTCAGCAAAGACTTTGCTACCTACCCCGGAGTCATCCTGGGGACGGTTAATTATGGCGTATTTTTGAATGTGCTTGATGCAAATCTAGCTGTGAAGTGTACAACTGGGGCACAACTGCTGCCACTGAAGGGGTGGGTGTGTGTGGGGCCCAATTTTTGGAAAAAAGGGAGACTCCGCTTGGAGTAACCCTTGCTTGCTGTGTTTTTTAAAAGAAGCCAAGATGAACAAGTCATGGTTCAGCAAAGACTTTGCTACCTACCCCGGTGTCATCCTGGGGACGGTTAAGAATAGCGTATTTTTGAATGTGCTTGATGCAAATGTAGCTGTGAAGTGTACAACTGGGGCACAAGTGCTGCCACTGAAGGGGTGGGTGTGTGTGGGGCCCAATTTTTGGAAAAAAGGGAGACTCCGCTTGGAGTAACCCTTGCTTGCTGTGTTTTTTAAAAGAAGCCAAGATGAACAAGTCATGGTTCAGCAAAGACTTTGCTACCTACCCCGGAGTCATCCTGGGGACGGTTAAGTATGGCGTATTTTTGAATGTGCTTGATGCAAATCTAGCTGTGAAGTGTATAACTAGGGCACAAGTGCTGCCACTGAATGGGTGGGTGTGTGTGGGCCCCAATTTTTGGAAAAAAGGGATACTCCGCTTGGAGTCACCTTGCGGTGTTTTACATGATTTTAAAAGGGCGTGCCATGCCTATATCTGTGTGTCCTCCACTTTTTCCTTGTTCTGCTCTTTTGTTTTCGCATGAGTATATGTCCTTGTCACTTTCCCATGTGTTTGTGTTGTATTGTGAGTTGTTTGTCACCTTTTGGACACCTTTGAGGGTGTTTTCTAGGTGTTTTTATGTGTTTGTGAATGCCTGCCATTGTTTCCTATGCGGTTCGAGTTCGGTTCGTCGAACGTTCGACGAACCGAATGCGAACGGGACCTTCGTTCGGCGAACCGACCTCGAGCCGAACCGGGACCGGTTCGCTCATCTCTAATTATGAGTCTCCATCTTTGAATAATAATCGCACCAAAAATTCAATTCAGGGCTTTTTTCCGTGTGGCATGTGTAAAGCCTGCAGGAACATGAAAAAAGCCAAGACCTTTTGTAACCACGATGGATCAAGGAATTTTGAGATCCGGAAATTACTGAACTGCACGTCTAAGGGCGTGATTTATCATGCCCAGTGTACTTGCAATAAGGTATACATAGGATTAACCACACGCGAATTGAAAGTACAGGTGCGTGAGCACATTCGAGATATCGAGAATGCCAGAGAAGTTGAGGACATGACATTATTAAAAACACTGGCTAGGCATTTTAAGATATACCATGCATGTAAATCAAATGAAATCACATTTAAGGGCATTGATCAGGTGTCTTTAGGGCCGAGAGGAGGAGATTTAGCTAAAATTTTAGCGCAAACAGAGAGCCGGTGGATATTTAGATTAGGCACCCTCTCACCTCAAGGTCTAAATGAAAATTTGGGTTTTGGTTCTTTTTTGTAGGCATTTCTTTCTTATGGTATCTATGTTTGAGGTCTCTTTTATGGGTGGGGATGTCTGTCTTGATATATGTATGCAGATTTTAATTGATTTTATTCTTATCCTTTAGACTTTCACGTTGGATTTGTTTTTTTGTGGGGTAGATCTGGAAGAAAGCAAGATTCGCAAGATTCGCCAGCATGGGTCCAATTTTGGATATTGCAGAAAAATTGATTGGAAAAAAGAAAAATTATAGTTGATTGTAGTTTGTATTGTCAATGGATTTGTTTTTCCATGTACATGTGTGATTTTACAAGGGTAGATTTATGGGGATAGCACTATCACATGTATACCTAGGTAGGGTATTACTAATTATGCGTGGGATTATTGTCAGGTGTAATGATATGGGTCCTTTTTCGGACTCATATTAATATTAGGTAATTTTATGTAATTATATATGTTTCACATGGGTAATTATCTAATTTATTTTAAATTAATATATTTACAGTTATGTGTGTATATATGTATATGTATATATATTTATTATCAGTCACATTATTTATTTATATATAATATATTTTTTATGTGGTAGATCTTATACAGTATGTTTTGGTATATGATTTTTTTATAATAAATATTATAGTTTACACTGGTTTGGAGATATATGTACATGTACATGGGAGAAAACTTACAATATGGTATTTATAATGTAATATAATTTTTGATGTTATATATTTATTTGTGATGTATTTTGTATGTATTTTTATTAATGTATCCATTTTGGTGACATGAATATAGGCAAAACCATTATGCATATAATGTAGCACAAATGAGTCTTTATAGTATTCCTATTATTGTATACACCTGTCTTTTTTTAATAATTAATGTTTGCCAGCGATTTCTATCTTACATAATATGGTCTCAGTAGGGATTCCTGTGGAGATTTGAGATGTGTAGCAGGATCCTATTTTTTATAGTTTCTTTGAAAATATTTGTGCATAAGTTTGGAGTAATGGGCTAACCTCTATATGAGGTATAATTTCTTCTATGTTCTTTGTAAGTGGTTGTACGCATGCGCGAGTCACGGACCTCCGAACTTCTGGTCGCGCGTACATGGAGACGCAGCTTGCGGTTCAAGCTTGCGTTCCACACGCGCGGCTTGGTAAGTTACGGTAGGAGGGGCTGATGATTCGTTCCTGCAGCCAAGACCTACCCCTTGCAACGAGCAATAGAAATGGACAGGTGTATCTATTTATCCTGTTCCAACGTGACTATATAAAGACAGCCTTTCCCCCATTAAGACACGCCCCTGGAAGAAGCTAGGGCGAAACGGCGTTGGGGTGGAGGGACCGTTCACTCAGATCCTGGATTAGTACTATACTTTCAGGTAATTACTGTTTATTGCCATCTAGGTTGCTGATTATTTGTATAGCATGTTAATACCTAGCCATTAGGAGTTCTATGGTCATGGCACAATCAGCATTGGTTTATATGGTGTCTGTATAGGCAGTTACCAGCAGCACCTGTCCAAGTGTTTTTGCCCAGAAAAGCTATAGTAGGACATTTTGCTTTGGATAATTTGAGCCTCCTGGCTATCAATGATAGTGACATCTGAGTATAAATCGGTCCCTTGCAGGATATCTCTGTTTTTTAATGTTTATTAATGTTTTTTAACTCAATGTAATAAAATTTAATTTTTTAACATAAACCACTGTTGTGTTTCCTGATTGGGGAGACTAGTTTCTGAGTTGTTCTAATTTGCATTTCATAGTGGCATGAAGTATACCAGGTGGTTGTGGATTAACTATATCTATAAATATATATAATAATTCAAGATTTTTTTTTCCTTTTTTAAAATATATCTTTATGTCTTTGTTGATTCTGGTGACTTTCATATGGTGTTACATGAGGTGTGTGCCTTTCCAAATCAAAACCTATCCGTTTAATTAAACACAGCTGGACTCCAATGAAGGAGTAGAACCTTCTCAAGGAGGATCACAAGGAAATGGACAGCGAGTGTCTGAGCAAAGGGTCTGAATACTTATGACCCTGTGATATTTTATTTTTTTCTTGTTTAAAAGAATTGCAAAAAGTTCTACATTTCTGTTTTTTTCTGACAATATAGGGTGCAGAGTGTACATTAATGAGAAAAAAATGTTATTTTTTTTAATTTACCAAATGTCTGCAATGAAACAAAGAGTGAAAAATGTAAAGGGGTCTGAATAGTTTCCGTACCCACTGTATGTATAAATACATGTGTGGTAAATATAAAGGACTGGCCAGTGGCGTAGCAACTGCTTTTGCCGCCCCCCTCCATTGGCGAGGGGTGAGGGGGGGGGGGGTGGAAGGTGAGATTGGGGATAGCTACCTTACAAGATGGATCTAGACAGCAGGCTTACAGCAGATGGAGTAGGATGAGAGGTGAGGAGGGGCAGCAGATGCAGGATGGTGAGAGGTGGGAGAAAGTGGGCAGCAGATCAGGAAGGTGGCAGCGGTTGATGGGGAGAGTGGTGGAGGATGGAGGGGGGCAGCGACTGATGGGGAGAGCGGTGGTCAATTGAGGGAGGGCATCAGATGGAGGAGGGCGGTGGCAGATCGGAGGCAGTATTGGCGGTGGATCGGGGGTGGCGACTACTGCTGCTGCCGCTGCTGCTGGTGTGGGGGCTGATCGGGCGCAGTGGTGAATCGGGGGCACTTAACAAATCCCACTTGCAGGGATCACTCTCCTCGGCTATCACAGATGGAGTGAAGCTAAGGGGAGTAGTCACATACAGGTCACCGGCCCCAGATCCAAGGTGATTAGAGATCGGTCACAAGGCCGATCTCTCCAATCAGAACTGGGGGCGGGTGAAACAATGTTCACCCAACTCTAGCCAATGATCATTGCTATAGCTGCACTGATCAAGGCTGGATTTCAATGTTTCAGCCATTTTCAATGGCTGAAACATCACAGTGGCTGTGATTGACTGACGAACACCGCTCATCCAATCACAGCCTCCGTAGGTCCAGGAGGGAGACATCACCCCTCCTGAGGTCAGGCAGAGGTCCCCTCCTCCCCGAATCTAAGGTTTTTGCACACCGATCGCAGCCACCGGGGCTCCGGGGCCACAATTTCGCCATGACGTACTGGGTATGTCATGGGTCGTTAAGTACCATGTCACCATGACATACCCAGTACGTCATGGGTCGTTAAGGGGTTAAAGATGTTCAGGAATTCAGCTGCGTTTGGCCCTTTTCTATAAGCTTTCTATTTTTTATTTTTTACCCCCAAAATGCTCCCCTCCCCTCCCTGTTTTCTACGCCACTGGGATTGGCACATGACTTATTCCTTCCAAAACAATACATAGGAACTGGGCGGCATTCACTGTGATTGGAAGAAAAGCGATTCCGGCAGCTAAATAGGAAAGGGTTCATTACAGTTAGAGCAGTCAGAGTGTGGATTTCTTAATTCTTAATGAATTAGGAATCTTACAGGATGAAGCACAGATGTACATAGCATTCGTGTATATACACACAGAACATACACACACAAATTATATATATATATATATATATATATATATATATATACAGTGTATATATATATATATATATATACATTTTTTTTTATATATATATATATATATATATATACATATTTATATATATATATATATTATACAGTCCCTGACAGAAGTTCTGTCACTTATCCATGTTATGTAAATAAAAGCTTATAACCTGCCTTTGAATTCATCCATTGGTTTCATAAATTACTCTTTTGAAAGCCGAAACCCCCCAAATTTTTTTTAGGTTATGAAAACAAAGTTGCTGCAAAGCTGAAATATTGATTATTTACTGAACACAGAAAGGTCAGATTTTGGCAAGGCAAACGTTTTGTCGCCCACAGAAAGCAATGTGAAATTCAAGCAAATAATTAACTTCTAATACAAAGATATGTTGCATTACATTGGTGAATGAAGTTGTGGTGCTATTAGAGCCATATTTAATATTTTGTATGACTTCCATGAGCTTGAAGGACTACATCCATGCGGTTCAACAATGATTCATACAACTTATTGATGAAGTCATCAGGAATAACAAAGAATACAGTCTTACATGCCTCCCAGACTTCATCTAGATTCTTTTGTTTTGTCTTCCAAGCTTCCTCTCTCATCCTACGCCAAACATGCTCAATGATGTTCATGTCTGATGACTGGGCTGGCCAGTCCATGAGCACCTTGTTCTTCTTTGCTAGGAGGAACTTTGTTGTAGAGATGGATGTATGAGATGGAGCACCATCCTGCTGTAGAATTTGACCCCTTTTATGATTGGGAATGCAAGAAGTAGCTAATACTTCTTGATATTTTAGACTATTGATATTGCCTTCCACCTTGCAAATGTTTTGCACACCCCCATACTGAATGTAACCCCAGACCATGATCTTTCCACCATCAAACTTAACTGTTTTCTGGATCCATACGGGCACCAGTAGGTCTCCTTCAGTATTTGCGGCAGCTGTGGTATAATTCAACTGAAGATTCATCAGAGAAATCCACCTTCTGCCACTTTTCCAGCATCCATCTGTTTAGCAGGCTGTGGGACTTTGCAAATGCCACACGGTTTTTTAATTGCCTTTTGTTTAGTGCTGGCTTCTAAGCACTGATTTGACCATGGAGGCCATTTCGAGGCAGAATCCTACAAACTGTTCTAGTTGACACAGGAACTTGAGGTGACCAGGCCTTTTGGAGCTCTGCTGCAGTGGAAGAGGGGCTGGCTTTGGATTTTCTAACAAACAAACGTTCCTCCTGAGCAGTTGTCTTGCGGGGTCTTCCAAACCTGGGCTAGTCAAAAACATCTACAGTCTCTTCAAATCTTTTTTTTAATTCTTTGTACATGACGCTGAGAAACATTAAAGGTGCCAGCCACCCCATGCATTGGATCTGTTCTTCATCCTCTTGATAATCAAGACTTTGGTCGCAGGGTGGATTTTTGGCATGTTGTCAGAAGTCAAGTTGCAGTTCAACTGAAGATCTGGGGTACTGGGTTTCTTTTTATACACACCCACTAATTAACCGATCCTTTAATGAGCACAGGTGAGGATGTAAACTAGGATAGGGTGCATTATATGACAAGGCGACAAAACTTTTGCCTTCAAAAATCTGACCTTTCTGTGTTCATTAAATGATCAATATTTCAGCTTTGCAACAACTATATTTTCATAACCTAAACCAAATTTGGGAGGGTTTCAGCCTTCAAAGGAGTAATTTATGAAACCAATGGATGAATTTAAAGTCAGGTTATAAGCTTTTATTTACATAACATGGATAAGCGACCGAACTTCTGTCAGGGACTGTATATATATTTACACAGTATGAATCCACACACACACACATACAGCACATACTGTACATATGCAGTATGTCACAAAAGTGAGTACATCTCTCACATTTTTGTAAATATTTTATCATATCTTTTTATGGGCAACATTGAAGATATGACACTGTGATACAAAGTAAAGAAGCCAGTGTGATGCTTGTATAACAGTATAAATTTGATGGGACCTCCTGATCTCCTTCAGTATGTCACAGTATCTGTTGGCATTCATGGTTCCCACAATGAACTAACTGTACCTGTACCTCACCATAGCGATAAGCACTTATGTAGCTCCAAACCTTGACACTCAAAGCATGCTTAACTGTAACCAAGACACATTTGCCTTTGTACTCATAACTTAGTTGCAGCCACACACACTTCTGAACCAAATACATTTATTTTGGTCTCATCAGACCACAGGTAATGGTTCCAATAATCCATGTCCTTAGCCTATTTGTCTTCAGCAAACTGTTAGCAGACTTTTTTGTGCATCATCTTTAGAAGAGGCTTCCTTCTGAGAAGACAGCCAAGCAGACCAATTTGACTCAGTGTGTGTCAAATAGTCTGAGTATTGACAGGCTGACCCCCCCCCTTCCCCCACACACACACCTTTAACCTTTGCAGCAATGCTGGCAACACTCATATGTGTCTTTTGAAAAGACAACCTCTGGATATGATGCTGAACACAGTCATTCAAATTCTTTTGTTGACCATGGCAAGACCTGCTCTGAGTGTGGACTCTGTCTGGTTTTGGCCACTGAACTGTAGCTTAGTTTAAGGGTTTTGGCAATCTTCTTGTAGCATAGACCATCTTTATCATGCGGCCAATCAGGCACTGGCCATAGTTGGGGCTAGATGTATAAGTAATACAGCGCACTACACAGCCATGCAGCACCCAAAGGAAGTCATTGCAAAATGTGCGTCAGGGCGTGTCTGTGACGCCATGGCCTATCAGGTCGTCAATGGGTATTGTGCAATCTGCCCTTCTGCAAAGTATCTGTCCTCCTTGGTTACGGATCTTGGTCCTTTGGTGTTGCTAACAGCTTAGCTAATCAAAACCCTGGGAAACACTTCACATCATACCCACCAGACACACCATTGGGTGGCCTGAAGGGAATAGGGTCATCCACTTGGGGGATTGGTAAGGGAAGGTGAGAAATGTCAAAAGTAGGACAGTGTGTAGTGACTCTTGAGAGGAGAGGTCACAAGTGGAGCTGGGCTCCTGAGTCCCAGGTGGCAGATGTTGGTCTGGGCCTGGTAGGAGCTGGAACCCCGGTCGCAGGAGATCATGTCAAGGGGCACGGATCTGCCGAGGCGGGCAGCCGGCGGCCATGAGCCATCTCCGGGCAGGGGCCAGGGCATGACGGGGTACGTGGACCCTAGGCCGGGAAGTAGCTTCACGCAGCCCGGTAATTTACCCAACGGAGGTGAAGCCTTCAAGATTCACCCCCTAACCCGCTCCAGAATCGGGGTACTAGCGCACCGATGGGATAGGGCTTTCCCACATACAGTCCAGAAAATCCTGAGCGTGAACCCTGAGAGCAAGCTCACTCCGTTAGCCATACGGGTGAGCGGGACCCGACTAGCTCTATGCTAGAGGGTCCAATAGTGACAAAACGGTGCCAAGGAAAAGGCAACAGACCAACAAGCAACACCAAAGACACGGATCCCAATGTGCTCCCTCCTGGCTGCAGAGGTACTCAGAATTCTGGTTTACAAGCTGTCGGTGTCATTATTCCTGGACTGAGTGAGTACGCAGAACACCCTTTCCTCCCCAACGGCACTCTACAAATGTCACCACCGGGCCCCGGGGCACCAACCCTCTACTCATGAAGGGGTTAAACACGCCTTGCTGCCATAACACCAACACCAGGCTCCCCCAACAGCAGCGGTGGTACCCTATACCTTACCACGCACCGTGGGTGGCGTCATGAACTTTCCAAATACCTTGTACATATACCCCCACTCCTTTTAACTCGAGTGTCCGTGAGAACCCCCGGGTCTGGAGACCCCTCAAGCCACCGCGGTTCCGGATCCGAGCGGCTCGGCCGCTGCTATGGAGGCGGTACATGTCAACACTTCATGGCACCCCTGACATGGTTAAGTGTTTCAGGGTATTGTCCTGCTATTAATGTCCTGCTTAGCTCTGGATCCATATTCACAATGTGTCCTGGTTCATCTACTGTATATTGCAGCAAACTTGGTCATGTTCCAGCTCACTAGCACCATCTTGTGGCCTTTTGGCAATACTATTTATGACTTAGCTTTGCATATTCACTGCTTCAGGACTACAAACCACTGAGTTTATCTGTTTAGGACACCCCCCCTGTTTGGGGTGCCAGTGAGTGTTGTTTCATGAGCTATTGTCCCTCTGATTGTTCTCAAAACTGTACGTCTTGATCCCTTCACTGTATTATTATAGTCTTGTATGGAAAATGTTTTAGATCCGTTTTATATCAACTTATATGTTTAATAAAACTTACCTTTTAGACAAAAATAATTAATATTGATATATGAATTGTTTTTGGGCATTCTTACACTCCATTTGGTCTCTATATTGGTAAGGTATTCTATGGGAATGGTCCTTATTGCATTCATATTGGGATTTTAGTTTTCTCATATGTCCAGCGCTGTTTCAAATTTCCATCTTTACTGTATATAGTGCAACTATTCTTTTTTTCAGATCCTCAGAGAATTCTTTGCTATGAGGTGACATGTTGAACTTCTAGTGACCATTATGAGAGAGTGTGTGAGATATAACACCAAATTTACCACACCTGCTTCCCGTTCACAACTGAGACCTTATAACACTAATATGTCACATGACATCTGGAGGCAAAATGGTAAGTGGGCACTATTTTTCAGTGAAGCTTTAGTGAAGTTTATGCCCAAGAGAGTTAGGGCAGTGCTTGAAAATAATAGTGGCCACACAAAATATTGACACTTTAAGCACAATTTGGCCATTTTCACTTAGGGGTGTACTCATTTTTGTTGCCAGCTGTTTAGACATATAATGGCTGTGTGTTAACTTTTTTGGAGGGCACCAAATTTATACTGTTACACAAGCTGTATATTGACTACTTTACATTGTATCAGTGTCATATCATCAGAGTTGTCCCATGAAACGATATAATAAAATATTACAAAACTGTGAGGAGTGTACTCACTTTTGTGATATACTGTATATTATAAAAGTGATAGATCAGAAGATAATCTAAACAATGCATTGTCTAAATTGAAAAAAATAAACTCCCCAACAGCACAAACTACAGTACTGTCATTTTCTAGACTTCATGCTGACAACCAATTACGTTATACCAAGGCTTCTGTTGAGTAAGGACAAAGTATAAGCAGCATTATCATAAAACAGCTTTTCAGCCACTGAAAAAAAAAAATATTTTCATTCTAAAACAACGATAAACGTTGAACAATCTTGAAAGAAAAGTTGAAATATGTAGCTTATCAGAAAGTTGCAAAGTTATTCATGAGAAAAGAAGCAGGATTGACATACGCAAAAGTGTCATTGATGGAACAATCTGAAATAGACAACCAGAAAGTTAGAATAAAATAAAAACTTACTCAGTACATCTAAATTCTTCTGCATATGTACGAGATAATGGGTTGGGAACGGTTTTATGAAGCGGGAAGGAGCCTCCTATGATATAGTCACCAGGGAGTCGTGCTACAGCATGTTCATGGATATCACACCCAAAAAGTAGTTTCCATAAGTTTGTGGAAAAAAATGCTAAAAACAGCAAGTTAAAAGGAAACATGGTTATCCCAAGTCTCATCTTCATCATTCATGCTTATTGATTAACTTTCCGGAAGTGTATCAAGATATCATTTAAATGTATGCAATTATGCAATTACTGTTACGTTTCTAGGTATGTTGACTGGCGAGATTCCAGGTGACTTCCCAGAGAAACAATAGATATGCCATGTAACGTCACAAACACAATCACGAAGCTGTGAGAATCAGTCTGGCACAGTTTGTTTTGTATTAACCTTGTTTGAAGTAACTATAACTAAACATTTGTTACAGAATGTGCACCACCACATTACGGGTGTCAAGTCCGAGCATTCCTACATGAACAGTATCCTGGAAAGTAGATTGGTCATCATGGGCCAGTTGAATGACCACCAAAGTCTCCCGATCTGACCCCCCTTAGACTTTTATCTTTGGAGTCATCTGAAGGCAATGGCCTATGCTGTGAAGATACAAGATGTGCAGCATCTGAAACAACAGATACTGGAAGCCTATATTGGCATTTTTTCGGCAGTGTTGCTATCAGTGTGTCAAGAGTGGGAGAAGAGGGTTGCATTGACAATTCCACACAATGGGCAGCACTTTGAACACATTTTATAAGTGGTCATAAAATTGTAAATAACTAATGAACAAATAAAGTTATGTTAACATCAAGCGTACCATTGTTTTTCTTGTGAAATTCTCAATAAGTTTGATGTGTTACATGACCCTCTTCCCATTGGAAAAAATAAAGTTGGATCCACAATAACTGACTTCGACTTCAAAATGGACACCATGGTCACCACCCACCTTGAAAAGTTTCCCCCCTCCCGTATACTGATTAGCCACAAATAGGAAGTTGATTTCACCAACAATTCCCATTTTATTTAGGTGTATCCATATAAATGGCCTACCATGTATTTAAAGGCTTCTTTTTGTTTCCTCCATGCATATAGCACTTTACTACCTAGGGGGTCTATATGGTTATTTTACCAGTGATGTATAACTACTCCTTTACCCCACGTCTTAGGAACCATTTATGTATATCCATATGGTCTGAAATAATTGTGATAGTTATATTCATGGGCGGATTAAGGGTAACCAGGGCCCCGGGCTGTTCAGGATCTGTGGGCCCCCCCATTCCTACACACGGGTCATGTGTCGGGTCCATCATCATACACCTGAAACAGATAATTTCTGAAAAATTGTTTCCAAAACTATAACCTTAAAAACATCCACTGATCTAATAAATATACCCTTCAGTTTATAAAAAAAAAACAATAAGGCAGAGTATTGAACAGTCCAGCTGTAAACAAGACTACTGCCCAAAGAAATCAATAAATAAAAACAAAACTGAGCAAAAACATCCTGTGTGAACATAGTTTAACAAATATTGAAGTAAAATATTAACCAAATATTCCTGTGCCCGAGGCCTTACAAATACTGAGGTAAAAACTCACCAATACTGAACGCAGGGTGGTTTTTTTTCCTGCAGTAAAATCTGAGCAAAAGCTACAGCTTGTTATTAGCAAGTATTCACATTAAACCAATGGAAAAAAACGGCAAAACCGCCCTATGTGAATATAGCTTAACAAATACAGTAACAAAAATTCTAATACTGAACATGTGCATGAGGCCTTGGGGCACGTGCACACGCTGAGTATTTGGTGAGTTCATTACCTCATTATTTGTAATGCCTTGTCTGCACTTGTTCAGCATTTAGTGACTTTTCTAGCTCCGTATTTGTAAAAAATACTGAGGTAAAAAAACTCACCAAATACTCAATGT
This sequence comes from Anomaloglossus baeobatrachus, assembly GCF_048569485.1. Taxonomy (NCBI): domain Eukaryota; kingdom Metazoa; phylum Chordata; class Amphibia; order Anura; family Aromobatidae; genus Anomaloglossus; species Anomaloglossus baeobatrachus. The sequence continues at coordinate 313,772,620 of NC_134355.1, forward strand.
GTGCACATGGCCTTATTGTAGTAGTGAAAATATATATGGGGTATGGGTTTGGTGAGGACAGATGTCCCCGGCCTGCTCACTGTGTGTGCCCCTCCATTATATTCACTATATACATCATGATACATACAGAATATCCTGATGGAGGGGCACAGTATGTGGAGTCAGACATTGGAAATATCCAAGATGGAGGCAGGGCCAGTGGCGCACAGTGTGCTGGGGTGTGTCATCCATGGAGTTTCAATCCTCCATTCCCAATCTATACATACACAGTGGATGTATTAGGAATGGAGACTTGAAACTACATAGATCAGATGCCCAGGAACACTTTGATAGAAGACACCCTCGCCCCCCCCCCCTCCTTTCACATAGTGTGCTGCCATTGCCCCCCCCTTTCACATAGTGTGCCGCCGTGAACAGGTCGGCAGGCACCTCCACAGAACAGGTCACCGATCCGTCTCCATTCTTCAGGCTGCTGGACTCCAGCGTGGCCTGCAACAATGCCATCTGCCATCACCATTACAGAGGACGCTCCTCTTCAGCAGACAGGTGGGAAGGACTCCCTCAGCCGTGCCGCACCCTGTATGTTACTCGTACATCCTGCCCAAGGCTGCCACCAGGAATTTCAGGGCCCTATACTGCCAACATTTTTGGGGACCCTTCAGACTCCGCCTCCACCACAGATCCACCTCTACCCCTCTAAACTTCGGCAATAGAAAAAAGTTTCCAGCATCATGTCCACGAAATTAGGTTAAAAAACTAATTTTATTCCATAAGGTTAAAACCAACACTAGGCTGGAAGGACGTCCACGAAGTATAAAACAATGTCTGACGCGTTTCACACCTAAAAGAGGTTTTTAGTCTTAGACATATCCTGCTAGATTTGCACAAGTAAGTTATGGAATAAAATTGTTTTTTACCCTTATTACTTGGACGTTATGCTGAAAACAACTTTTTTCTATTGCCGGACTTTGCCTCTTTGAATATGAAGCTGCCCTCCCTGCACCGTCCCCCAGAGAAAGGACCCAGGTGATGCATTTACAGGGTGAGCTCAGATCCTCCTCTGCATACTTACCTCAAAACTTCCACAGTCCCACCATCACTGGAAAATCTCCAATTCTGCAAACAGTCCTCATCAATCAAACATTAACCGCTAGTCATCATTCAGACAGCCTGAAAAAAGCTGCCTACACCATTTTTCAGGACATCAAAATGACAAGCCCAAGACAGAATCGTCAGCCATATGCGTATATCTAATATATAAAGCTGTGTGTATATGTGTGTGTGTGTTTGTGTGTGTGTGTCCACTAAAGGAATCCGCACCATCACATTTATAATCACGATTTCTCTTTCGTTTCATTGGGGGACACAGGACCATGGGTTATGCTGCTGTCACTAGGAGGCTGACACTAAGTAGACAAAAGAGGTTAGCTCTTCCCTAGCAGTATACACCCCGAGCCGGATGCGGACTCAAATCAGTTTTTGCTTAGTGTCGTAGGAGGCTGATGTGGGTCGTCTCGGCCCCCCTCAGCCATTTGATTTTTTGCGTCTTTTTCACCTTTTCTCGGCGACGCTCATCACTCTCATCCCTGTTTTTTCTCTTTTCTGCAGGTATCTTCTATTTTCTTCCCTCATCCTCTCCAGCCCTGTGGGTACTGCTCCCCAGGGTTGCTTGAGACGTCGGGCCTTCTCCCCCATCCATTCCCGTGGTACCACTCCCGGGTTTGCATGTGAGGCAGATCCTTTATGGGCACCCCTGATCTACCGTGCGGTATTACCCCAAAGGGTGCACAGGGACTGTACCTCCGCAGCGCATCTGGATGTCTGATGGGGCCCGCATCGCTGCTTACACATGCAGTTGTCGCGGGCGGGGAGGAGGGTGTCAGCACACCGCGCTCACCCCTTCTGCTCGGGTCCGGCAGCTGCTCCTGGTGGCTCGAGCTGTGGGCCGGATCCCGGGGTGCCTCGAGCGACACTCCTCGCCCGTGAGTGAAAGGGGGGATGTTTGTTGGGTGTGGGGATTGTTATAGTTCGTGACGCCACCCACGGTTGTGGTGATTGCACCACCGCTGCTCAGTGTGGGGGTCCCGGGGATGGTGATGCGGAGCAGCCAGGTGTTGTGTTGCCCCTCCGTGGGTAGGGGTTGGTGATCCCGGGGCCCGGTGATGAGATGTGAAGTGTAGGGCCTGGAGGGCGCAGGGACGCGGGGGCAGCGCTGTGCCTTGCGGCACTATGGTACTCACTCAGCCTGACACACGGACACAGTTTGTACGGTAAACCAACGGCTGGTAGGACGGTCCCACAGACGGCTGCACCTGCACTCCCGATAGGTGACGGTGATGTCTCTCTTCCTTGCACCTATGTTGACTGATGGTAGCGGTGGATTCCCTCCGGTTACCCGCTCCCCGACTGCAATCTGGGTGGGAGGAGCTCTACACTTTGCCCGCAGGCGCTGGCCCTGGGGAAACTGGTGCCCTGGCGGTGGCGGTGTCTCCCCGGTAATGATCGGGCTGTTGCCTTCACTTGGGACTTGGTTGTTGGGGGAGCTGCGTCCCCGTCACTGACGGATTTGGCAAATCTGGCGACTCCTAGCCTTGCCGGGGTCCGAGAGGCCCCTGCCCTGGTGCTGACTGTCCTTCGGAACACTGCTCCAGACCACCGGGCACACAGCCAACGGGGTCCTTCCAGGAACTTCCGAACTGTCCCACTCCGGACAGTCACCGCCGTTGCTGACCTTGCTGTTCTGGCCCTCACAAAACTGGGCTCTCAGGTTCTCTTTCCTTCTGTCACTTTTCCTTCCTTTCCTCCTTTTCCACTTCTCTACTTTCACTGCTTGTTCACTCTAGCCCTGCCTGGGCTTCACTTGTTGACACAACCTCGCCCTGGGCTAAACTGCTGTTCACTCTCTCATGTCCCTCACTGGACTGCCTGGTTACTTCCTGCCTCCAGAGTTGTGAGCTCCTTGGTGGGCGGAGCCAACCGCCTGGCCCACCCCCTGGTGTGCATCATCAACCTCTGGAGGAAGGCAACAAGGATTTCTGGTTAGCTGTGATGTGTGTCAGGTTTCCGGGTTTTCCAGTCCTCTTTTGAAAGAGCTTGCCCTCGGTTAACATGGAGTTTTATGTTCTGTTGCCCTACTTCCTGTCCAGCTGCTTAAAAGGCCGCCTCTAAGCCTAGTCCAGTGCCTGAGTATACTGCTTGCTGTGTGCTCCTGCTTTGCTGCTGCTGCTACTTGATTACCTTTGGATCCTCCTGAAAATCTACCGACCGACTCTGGACCATACCCGGTTTCTTCAAACTGTGCCCGGACTCCGTCTGCCGTCTTTGGTCAGCACGTCTGCCCGGTTTCTTCAGGTTCATAACCATTCTGGACTTTCATCCCGTACGGACACTTCTGGACTTTACCGTTTGCCCCTTGTGTCCCGGCTGCGGCGCATTTAGGCCTTCCGGGGTTGATTGCCGGGCAGTCCCTGTATAGGGGTTCGCTCTGGTGGTCTCCCTAGGGGGAGTCCGGTGCGTGGCCCCGGGAATCCCCTTCGCTCCGTTTCGGAAAGGTATTTTCATGTGTTTGTTATACTGTGTATTTCCGTTGTGTATCTACCGTGGTTACATATCATAAACATCTTGTACCACAAACTCGTCTCTGGCTGTCATTGCCCTAACGCTATCGAAATCCTCAAAACATACAATAGTATTACAATGTGCCTACCTGGAGTGTGGGGTGTGGTGGTGTTGTGACCTGTGTCCCCTGGCTTGCCCAGGGCGACACATTCCCCCTTAGCAAAATGCAGACCGTCTGCGGGCTGCCGTTCTACACCGGTTTTATTTTTCTGTAAAAAGGGGATAACAGGGTTAAGCAAACATAAATGACATTTTTAATCAAAAACTCTTCCCAAGACGGGAGGCACATTTACTTAAACGTTGCAACGGTATACGGTCACGGTTTCCGCTCTCTCCCACCCAAGCAACCTGGCCCTGATGCTGCCCCTAAAACCGAGGCAGCACCCCTTGACCCACAGTCCAGCACACGTTACCCGAGCGGGATCTGTCCTTCCCCTCCAGAGGGTGGCCACCGGTTCCTTTGGTGGCTGGGCCCCGGCCTGCTCTGCCCAGGGCCCCCCCTCCAACCTGCCTCTCCGGAGGCGGCATTGCGGAAACGGTAACGGTACCCAACATATTTACAAGCCACTTAACGTTTGTGGTGCCCTGCAAGTTCACGGGCTTGTCCATGGATAGTTCCCATGCAAATAAACTTTAACGGTCCCCACGGGGACAACGGTGCCGGCTCCAGCCGGTTGCAAATCACTGCAGACAATCAGGTGACAAACTCGGTATAATCATTTATCATCATTTTTCAAAACTTTCTAAACTTTTTCAAACAAACAATAACACTCTTTTACATTTGCGGACCCCTTTCACTCATAGAACAGTCTCCCTGTACCTAAGTGGGGGTCTACCTAGGTTGGAACGGGTGGACCTTCGGGGCCCGGTGTCAGTGGTGCTAGACAGCGGGGTAGAGGGAACAATAGGTTCCTCCTCCCTGCTATAGTGTGGAGCAGGTGGAGGTGCAGGGGGGCTGGGTACAGGTTCATCCCTGGGCACTGGCACTGGTTCTGGCTCACGGTTAGCCGCTTCCACTACTTCTTCATCCACGGGTTGTGGGAACAGTATCACTGGAAGAATCACCGCGCCGTTCTGTGTAGGCCAGTCTGCTGGGAAGTCACCCATTACAGTGTGGATTACCTCTGCTGCCTTCTCCACTGGTGGAGGAACCGGTACTTCAGCCTCTGCCTTCAGCGCTGGGGGGCATTTCTTTAGATGGTCCCGGGAAACTGTGGCTAGGGTGTCCCCTTGGTCACGACTGATCTGGTAGGTCTTCCCATCTCCCCATTCTGTGGGCTGTATGACATAAGGGACTTGTTCCCACTGATCATCCAACTTGTGGGTTTTTCTCTTCCGTTTCAGCACCACATCTCCTGGCTGGAAAGGACCTGCAGGCGCCTTCTGGTTGAACCGGTGCTCTTGCTGCTCTCGACTTCGACTGAGGTTTTTCTCCACATACTCCTGGATTTGCCGGTACTGTGCCCTCCTCCGACTTTCCCACTCCGCCGTTGAGGGGAGTGCTTCCGGGGCTTCCAACCCCATCTCCAGATCCACCGGCAGGCGGCCAGGCCGAGCCCTCATCAGATACGCTGGGGTGCACTTCGTCGAGCTGGACGGGATATTATTATACATGTCGACCAAGTCAGGTAGCTTTTCCGGCCACATGTTCCGTTCTTCCAGCGGTAGCGTCTTGAGGAGCCCCAGGACCAAGTGATTCATTTTCTCGCACATGCCGTTGGTTTGGGCGTGGTACGGAGTGGTCCGGATCTTCTTGCAGCCGTACAACTGGCAGAATTCGTGAAACACCTCTGCTTCAAAAGCCGGGCCTTGGTCAGTCAGCACCTTCTCGGGGTACCCATGGGGTCGGCAGAAATAAGCCTGGAACGCTCGAGCAGCGGTTCGACCAGTTAGGTCCTTAACGGGGACTACCACCATGAATCTTGAGTAGTGGTCTACCATGGTCAATGCGTAGGTGTACCCACTTCGGCTAGGGGTGAGCTTGACATGGTCCAGGGCGGCCAGCTCCAGCGGCTGATGGGTGACTATGGGATGTAACGGTGCCCTCTGGCTAGTCTCGTCCTTTCTCCTCAGTGTACAAGGACCACACTCTCGACACCAGGCTTCCACCAATTCACGCATCCCACTCCAATAGAACCGCTCCCTCAACAGCATCTCCAGCTTCTTCCACCCGAAATGGCCAGCACCATCATGGTATGCCCGCAGGACAGTAGCGACCTCAGCTTGAGGAACGATCAACTGGCATATCTTCTCATGGGTCTTCGGGTTGATCAGCTCACGGTACAGCCTCCCTTGGTGTAGGTAAAGCCGTTTTCGTTCTTTCCACAAGCGTTGAGCTTCGGCTGGAGCGGCAGGGTCTATTCCCATAGCACCTTGTTCCACCAGAGTCTTGACAAGGCGGACAGCCGGCGCTTGGTCCTGGACGTCCTGCCACTCTTGACTGGGCCGCGGGTCCAGATCCACCCTTTGCTGACAGACTTGTACCCTCTCAGTAGGCAGCTGGTGAAACGCAGGCAACTCGATCTCCTCGAGGTCGTCATCCTCGCACCCCTCTTCTGACAAATGGGGCATCCGGGAGAGTGCATCAGCATTTATGTTGACACGACCAGCTCGGTACTTTATGGTGAAATCATAGTTGGCTAGCCGGGCTACCCACCGCTGCTCCAGCGCGCCCAACTTGGCCGTGTTCAGGTGAGTCAGCGGGTTGTTGTCCGTAAACGCTGTGAATTTGGCTGCCGCCAAGTAGTGGCGGAACCGCTCCGTGATAGCCCACACCAACGCCAATAGCTCAAGCTTGAAGGAGCTATAGTTATCAGGGTTCCTTTCGGTCGGCCGGAGTTTTCGGCTAGCGTAGGCAATCACCTTCTCCTTTCCATCCTGGACCTGGGATAGGACCGCTCCTAGCCCCACATTACTGGCGTCTGTGTGGAGGATGAACGGGCTCCCATAGTCAGGGTACGCCAGGACCTCTTCTCCGGTCAAGGCCGCCTTCAACTGGCAAAAGGACTCCTCATGCTTGCCCTCCCACGACAGTGGGGCCCCAATGGGTCTACCACCTTTGGTCTGTCCCACGAGGAGATCTTGCATGGGGGCAGCCATCTTCGTGTATCCCTTTATAAAGCGCCGATAGTACCCCACCAGACCCAGGAACTGCCTTACTTCCCTCACTGTAGTTGGTCTCGGCCAGCTCTGGATGGCAGTAATCTTCTCAGGGTCGGGGGCGACACCATCCGCACTCACCACATGCACTAGATACTGCACTCTGGGTTTCAGCAGGTGGCATTTTGAGGGCTTCAACTTCATCCCGTACTGGGCAAGGGACGCGAACACCTCGGCCAGGTGCTCCAGATGGGATTCATACGTCTGGGAATAAACAATCACATCATCCAAATACAGCAGGACGGTCTCGAAGTTTAAATGTCCCAGACAGCACTCCATCAACCGTTGGAAGGTCCCAGGGGCATTGCACAGCCCAAACGGCATGCTATTGAATTCGCAGAGTCCCATCGGGGTGGTGAAGGCGGTCTTCTCCCGGTCTTCTGGGGCCACGGCCACTTGCCAGTATCCGCTGGTGAGGTCAAGGGTCGAGAAGTAGTTTGCGGTTCTCAGTGCAGCCAAAGACTCTTCAATACGAGGTAAGGGATAGGCATCTTTATGGGTTATCTGGTTGATCTTCCGGTAGTCCACACACATCTGCATGGTACCATCCTTCTTCTTGACCAGTACCAACGGAGCGGCCCAGGGACTACAGCTGTCCCGAATAACCCCTGCCTCCTTCATATTCCTCAACATATCTTTGGCACACTGGTAATGTGCAGGGGGAATAGGTCTATACCTCTCTTTGATAGGGGGATGTTCACCTGTGGGAATGTGGTGTTGAACCCCCTTGATCCGCCCAAAGTCTAGGGGGTGCTTACTGAAAACCTGTTCGTACTCCTGCACCACCCGGTGTACCCCGGCCCTGTGATGTGTAGGGGTATCATCAGTGCCTACATGTAGCTGTTGGTGCCACTCCTTTGTGTCCCCCTGGGGTGGGGAAGTGCTGGGGGTAGGTGGGAATGTGGATGGACTGGCTTCCTGGATAGTGTGAGGGTCCAGGGTGAGCAGCTTGGCAATGGTGGCATACCGGGGGAGCCTGACTTCTTCCTCCCCACAGTTCAACACTCTCACGGGCACTCTCCCTTTCTTCACATCTACCACCCCTCGGGCGGCCACTACAGTGGGCCAGTGCTCGGAGGGCATGGGCTCCATCATCGCAGGGTAGTCACGCCCCTGAGGCCCTACTGCTGCCCTACACCAGATCATCATCTCACTCCTAGGGGGCACAGTCAATGGAGCAACATCCATCACTCTCACTCCACCAATCTCCCCTCCTGTTGAGCTTACATGCTGGCGGTACATCAGGGCGCGGATCTCACGCTGCACAGCCCTCTGCCGGCTCCCCGCCGCTGTGGCGGCTAGCTGTTGCAATAGGTTCAACACATCAGCCATGCAGTGTTCCATCACATTGGTTCCCAGCACTATTTTCGGGTTATGATCACTGGGTTCAATCATGATCACAATCATACCCTGGTGTTGCAGTTCAGCTTGCCCCACTGTCATAGCCACTTGTTTATACCCCACCTGGGTCAATGGAAGTCCATTAGCGGCAATCAAATTTATACTATTGTCTGGAGGCGCCAGCTCGTCTGTGGCCCAATACTGCCGATACAACGTGTACGGTATGGTGGTTACCTGTGATCCAGTGTCCAAGAGAGCCATCACCGGTATGCCGTCCACAGCCACGGGGATGATAGGGCGGGCCCCGACATATCGGTCTCGCCAGTCCGGGGGGCCACGGTGTTCTACTCCTGAGGATTGGCCCGGGGCCCCAGGGGTTGCTCGTTTAACGGGCACTGTCGGTAAATATGGCCCGGCTTACGGCACTTGTAGCAGATTGGGGGTCTGCTCCGCGGGTTGTTAGCGCTTCTCCGCTGCATCCAGGGAACATCTACGGGACTGTCAGCAAGCTGTATCTGCGCTGGAGGTTGAGATCTGGTCAGAGGTTGTAGCGCAGCAAGGATCTTGGCAAGGTCTCCGTCCAGGCGACGGACCTGGGCTGCCAGTTCTTCCACGGTGCTGCTCGGGGCTGCAGGTATTAAGGAGGTTGGTTTGGCGGAGGGCGCCGCAACGGGAGCTGTCTCGACGGGCCACGGGACGGGTTCCAGGACTTCAGCAGCTGGGGGCTGTAGTGCCTTGATAGCCCGCTCCTTTAACACAGCAAAGTCCACATCAGGGTGTTCCAGGGCCCACAGCCGGAGTTGTTTACGATCCTCAGGGGACCTCATCCCCTGCGCAAATTGCTCCACTAACATCTTGTTGCTATCCGCCTCATTAATAGAGTTCACCCGCTTCAGCGTGCGGAGGGCGGTCTGCAGACGTAGAGCATAGTCCCGAATGCTATCTCCAGCTCGTTGCCGGCACTGGTAAAACTGCATCCTCAGCTCAGCTTCAGTCCGGGTCTCAAAGGCAGTCTGTAGCTTCTCGAAGATGGTGGCTACAGAGAGCCGGTCCCCCTCGGTCCAGGTCTCCGCTTCCTGCTCCGCCGCGCCGGTTAGCTGGCCTAGCACTATCGCTGCTCGTTGCTTATCGGTCAGGGGGTACAGCTCTAGCAACGGGTTAAGCTTTTTCCGGAAGGCCTGTAGGGCATCCGGTTTCCCGTCATACTGCGGTAGCCAGGCAGCACCGGGCGCATAGGGCAAGGAAAACGGCATGACCGGAGCAAGCGCGGGGGCCGCGGCACCTCCCGCCGGTACGACCGGGACCTGGGCAGGCCCATTCCCATCCGCGGGTGCCGCTGCGGCTGCGACCACCGCTCCTCCAGCGGCTCCGTCGGGCGCAGACATCTTGTTTCCGTCCCCCTTAGCTCTTTCCGGCCCCTCCTCTCTCGGGGCGGAGTTTTGGCCTTCGCGCTTCTACTGCTCGAGAAGACGCTCGAGCGGGAACTTTTCACGCCAAAGATGGCGGCTTCTGAAATTTTTCTGCCGGATGCCTCCGGCAGTAACAAGGCGCACCTCTACCTGACGGCAGAGCGGTAAGATCCTGTTCGTGACGCCAAGTTGTCGCGGGCGGGGAGGAGGGTGTCAGCACACCGCGCTCACCCCTTCTGCTCGGGTCCGGCAGCTGCTCCTGGTGGCTCGAGCTGTGGGCCGGATCCCGGGGTGCCTCGAGCGACACTCCTCGCCCGTGAGTGAAAGGGGGGATGTTTGTTGGGTGTGGGGATTGTTATAGCTCGTGACGCCACCCACGGTTGTGGTGATTGCACCACCGCTGCTCAGTGTGGGGGTCCCGGGGATGGTGATGCGGAGCAGCCAGGTGTTGTGTTGCCCCTCCGTGGGTAGGGGTTGGTGATCCCGGGGCCCGGTGATGAGATGTGAAGTGTAGGGCCTGGAGGGCGCAGGGACGCGGGGGCAGCGCTGTGCCTTGCGGCACTATGGTACTCACTCAGCCTGACACACGGACACAGTTTGTACGGTAAACCAATGGCTGGTAGGACGGTCCCACAGACGGCTGCACCTGCACTCCCGATAGGTGACGGTGATGTCTCTCTTCCTTGCACCTATGTTGACTGATGGTAGCGGTGGATTCCCTCCGGTTACCCGCTCCCCGACTGCAATCTGGGCCGGAGGAGCTCTACACTTTGCCCGCAGGCGCTGGCCCTGGGGAAACTGGTGCCCTGGCGGTGGCGGTGTCTCCCCGGTAATGATCGGGCTGTTGCCTTCACTCGGGACTTGGTTGTTGGGGGAGCTGCGTCCCCGTCACTGACGGATTTGGCAAATCTGGCGACTCCTAGCCTTGCCGGGGTCCGAGAGGCCCCTGCCCTGGTGCTGACTGTCCTTCGGAACACTGCTCCAGACCACCGGGCACACAGCCAACGGGGTCCTTCCAGGAACTTCCGAACTGTCCCACTCCGGACAGTCACCGCCGTTGCTGACCTTGCTGTTCTGGCCCTCACAAAACTGGGCTCTCAGGCTCTCTTTCCTTCTGTCACTTTTCCTTCCTTTCCTCCTTTTCCACTTCTCTACTTTCACTGCTTGTTCACTCTAGCCCTGCCTGGGCTTCACTTGTTGACACAACCTCGCCCTGGGCTAAACTGCTGTTCACTCTCTCATGTCCCTCACTGGACTGCCTGGTTACTTCCTGCCTCCAGAGTTGTGAGCTCCTTGGTGGGCGGAGCCAACCACCTGGCCCACCCCCTGGTGTGCATCATCAACCTCTGGAGGAAGGCAACAAGGATTTCTGGTTAGCTGTGATGTGCCTACCTGGAGTGTGGGGTGTGGTGGTGTTGTGACCTGTGTCCCCTGGCTTGCCCAGGGCGACACACAGTGGGGCTCCTACCCCCCCCCTGGCGTCCTTCTCCCTTCCTCTCCACTCCACTTCTCTGGAGCCCGCAGCCCTGCCATGAGGTGTGCGCTGCAGAGCTCTCTGCCTGCACACCGACTATTGCTGGAGCGGCGCCGCTGAGAACAGGTAGGACCGCAATTCCCTTACCTTCTCCCCTCGGCAGCTGAAAAATTTAGGCCCCGGTCTCGGCCTAGTCGCCCTGCGTCCCGGCCACGCCTCCCCACTGCAGCGCTATTGGCCACCGGCCGTTCTGCCCCCGACTCCGCCCATCACTCAGCCTCCTGGCACTACAGTGTGGGCGGTGCATGTGTTTTTTACCACTCTTACACGGTCCTTCCCCCAGCCTCCTCCAGCTTCCCCTCACCATCTTTATCTGCCTCCTGGCCTGCTGAGGCTGCAGCGCTCCGTTTGTTTGCTGCTGGCTCTGTTGGACCTGGATCCCTCTCTCTGAACTGGTGGGCAGCACACAGGACCCGGGTAAGCACTGCTCCTATGGAGTCTGCCCTCACTAGGTAGCCCTCACTTTATTTTAGTGACCGTTTGGTCACTCATCCTGTCTCCTTCCTAGCAGCCCCAGTGAGAGTACCATTGCACCATGCTTAATTCTAGGTCCGCCAGATCCAAGCAGGCCCCGTTTGCCTTATTTTTTGCGTTGCCTGCAAAACCAAATTCCCCCTAGGCCAGGACGTCCCGCTATGCTCCGGCTGTTCTGCGGATCTGCAGCCTCCGCAGGACTCCTCTGCCGACACCTCAGATGCTGCTGCCGCAGCTTCAGATCCTGCAGGTTCCTGCATCCCGCCCCTTCCCGACTGGTTGGCGTCCCTGTCGCAGTCTGTAGATTCCCTCTCTGAGGCTTCTCGGACCATCACGTAAGCGCTTCGTCTTTTGCCGACGCTCGGCCATACCTCCTCGTCTTCAACGTCCTCCCAGGCTTTACCCTCATCCCCAGGTCCAGACTACCACTCCTCCCGGGAGTCCTCCGACCTCTCTGGTGATGACTCAGTCAGATGCGGCACCCCTGCTGGATTCTGAGCAGGCGGCTGATGTTTGGTGCATGGTGAATAGCCTGGTTGAAGCGGTGAATCAGACTCTAAAGGTACAGGTGGACCCCATATCCTCTCAGAGCACTCAGCACTCCTTTAAGTGGACGAAGCGGACCCATAACGCATTCAGTGGACATCCAGAGTTCGCTGAGGTACTGCGTACTCACAGGCAACAACCGGACAGGACATTTACCAGCGGTAAGTCCAATATTTTACATTATCCCTTCCCTGAAGGTCTCCGAATAGAATGGGCAGGCTCCCTCGTGGTCGACCCTCCAGTGTCCCGCCTGTCTTCTCACACAGTCCTACCTCTCCCTAACGGTATGTCTCTCAAGGACTCCACGGACCGTACCATTGACAGGTTGGCCCGTTCTGCTTTCAAGGCAGCGGGCGCATCCCTTTCCCCGGCCTTTGCCTTGGTTTGGGTTGGAAAGGCGCTGATGTCCTGGGCGAACACTCTACGCAGCGGCCTCCGTGCCATTTCTGCCGATCCGGAACTGGTGAACATCTCTTCGCAGATTACACTCGCCAGTGAGTACCTTCTCAACGCAGCCCTGTAATCTGCCAATTGCGTGGCCCAGGCCTCTAGCAACAGTGTGGCCATCCGTCGAGCCCTCTGGCTCAGGACCTGGAACACGGATGCGGCCTCTAAAAAGTCACTGACTTCCCTGCCGTTCTCAGGGGAACATCTTTTCAGAGATAAGCTAGACCAGTTGATCTCCGAGGCTACGGGAGAAAAGAGTACATCTCTCCCCCAATTTCGGCCAAAACGCATCTAGAATCGACGTCCCACTGCTCGGTTCCAGTCCTTTCGCAGCTTCAACTCCCCACCTCAACCTCGGAAGTCTTGCTCCCCTTCGAGGGACTGGAAGGCCCCGGCATTCAAGACCAATCCCTCCTGGCGTTCACGTCCACGCCAGTCCACCTCCAGGTACCAACGACGCTCCTCCAAGTGACTCTCGGTCTGCGTGCAGCAGCGCCAGACTCGTTGGGGGGCGCCTGTCTCGGTTCCAGCACGTCTGGCTACCTCTAACCACGGATGCCTGGGTCAGAGAGATCATTGTCTCAGGCTACAAAATAGAGTTTGATTCAAGGCCACCGAGACGTTTTTTCCAATCTCGCCCTCCCGAGTCTCCCGCGCGTGCTCGCGCGTTCTTTCTCTCCATAGAATCTCTCCTTCAAGCCGGAGTCGTGGTACCAGTCCCTCCCTGAGAACGCTTCATGGGGTTTTATTCCAACCTCTTTGTGGTCCCCAAGAAGGACGGCTCAGTCCGCCCCATTCTCGACCTGAAGCTTCTCAACAGATCAGTGAGGCCTCAAGCATTTCGCATGGAGTCCCTCCACTCTGTGATCGCATCCATGGAGGTTGGCGAATTCCTGGCATCGCTGGACATTCAAGACGCCTATCTCCATGTTTCGATAGCCCAATCCCACCAACAGTTCCTCCGCTTTGCGATAGCAGAGGACCACTTCCAGTTCACGGCTCTTCCCTTCGGCCTCGCATCTGCCCCCAGAGTCTTCACAAAGGTCATGGCGGCGGCCATGTCCGTCCTACATTCCAGAGGTGTTATGGTCATTCCGTACCTGGACGACATGTTGGTCAAAGATTCTTCCTTCGAGGACTGTCGTCTTGGTGTTCAGATCACTATCGACACCCTTTCGCGGCTGGGGTGGCTAATCAATTGGAAGAAGTCCTCTCTGACCCCGGCCCAGCGGATCACCTTTTTAGGCATGGTATTCGATACCATCCAAGGTATTCCTCACACAAGAGAAGATCTCTTCCCTGCTCCGATGCCTCTGTACTCTCTGCCATCCGCGCCCGGTTTCCATCAGGTTCGGTATGCGAGTCCTCAGTCAGATGGTGGCAGTGATAGAGGTGGTACCCTTTGTCCAGTTTCATCTTCGGCCTCTCCAGCTGGCCTTGCTGAAGAAGTGGGACAGATCTCCCTTTTCTCTGGATCGCACATTCCATCTATCGCCGGAGACCCGCCACTCACTTCGTTGGTGGACCAGTCTTCGCAAGCTCTCACTAGGAAGGCCCTTCCTTCCACTCCATTGGAGGATAGTGACCATCGACGCCAGTCTCCAAGGCTTGGGTGCAGTGTTCCAGCATCACACAGCACAAGGCCGATGGACGCCTCAAGAAAGTTGTCTCCCGATCAACATTCTGGAGATCAGAGCCATCCAGCTAGCCTTGCAACAGTTTCAGCACCTGGTGCAAGGTTGCCCAGTCAGGATCCAGTCGGACAATGCCACGGCGGTGGCGTACATCCACCACCAGGGAGGCAGATGGAGTGTCATGGCAATGAGAGAAGTCAAGAAGATCCTGCACTGGGCAGAGTCTCATCACTCTCTGATCTCGACAGTACACATCCCCGGCGTGGACAATTGGGCAGCCGACTTCCTCAGCAGGGAAGGCCTCACTTCAGGCGAATGGTCCCTCAACAGGGAAGTCTTCAACCAGATCTGCGACAGATGGGGGACTCCAGATGTGGACCTAATGGCCTCCCGATTCAACTGTCAAGTTCCACGGTTCATCGCGCGCTACCGCGACCACCTGGAGCTAGGGGCCGACGCTCTCACCCTGTCGTGGAGCCAGTTCAGGCTCCTGTACATTTTCCCACTGCTCCCCCTGATCCCGAGGGTTCTCAAGAAGATCAAGGCAGAAGGAATCCCAATCATTCTGGTGTCTCCAGAGTGGCCCAGGCGAGCATGGTTCACGGAACTCACTCAGCTCCTCGCAGACGCCCCGTGGCGCCTTCCAGACCGCCCAGATCTTCTGTGGCAGGGCCCTCTCTTCCACCAGAACTCAGAGGTCCTACATTTGACGGCCTGGCTATTGAATCCTGGGTACTAGCTCAGGTAGGCTTTTCAACAAGGGTGATACAGACAATGATTAGGGCCAGGAAGCCATCTTCTTCAAGGATATACTACCGCACGTTGAGAGTCTTCCTCTGGTGGTGTGAGGAACACAGCATCTCTTCTACTCTCTCCTTCTCCCTTCCTTCATTGCTGGCATTCTTGCAGTCAGGTCTGGATGCGGGTCTCTCGCTTGCCACGCTTAAAGGACAAATGTTGGCTCTGTCAATCCTGTTTCAGAGGCCGCTCGCTTGTCGCCCGCAGATTAAAACCTTCAACCAGGGAGTTGCCCATCTTGCTGCGCTGTATCGTCGTCCACTAGAACCGTGGAACCTTAATCTAGTGCTGGGTTTGCTTCAAGGTCCTCTTTTTGAACCTTTACGAGATTCTTCCCTTTCTCATCTGTCTTGGAAAGTGGTGTTCCTTGTTGCCATCACTTCTATACGAAGAACATCAGAGCTGGCAGCGCTCTCTTGTCGTTCTCCCTTCTTGGTATTCCACCAAGACAAGGAGGTGCTCCGACCGGACCCCTCCTTTCTGCCCAAGCTGGTCTCGCCGTTCCATCTAAATGAGGAGATTGTCTTTCCGTCCTTCTGTCCCGGTCTTTCTCACAGCCTGGAAAGGGCCTTGCACACTTTGGACCTGGTGCAAGCCCTCAGAATCTATGTCTCCTGGACCGCACATTTCTGTAGGACGGACGGTCTGTTCATCCTTCCATCTGGTCCCAACAGGGGTATGCCGGCGTCCAAAGCCACGATTGCCAGATAGATCCGTTCCGCCATATCTGAGGCCTATCGGATAAAGGACAGGTCTCCGCCGGGGGGAGTAAAGGCGCACTCTACCCGTGCAGTGGGAGCCTCTTGGGTGATGAGGCATCAGGCGTCGTCCGACCAGGTCTGCAAGGCCGCCACCTGATCTAGTCTGCGTACCTTTACTAGGTTCTACCATGTTCACACCCAAGCATCGGCGGAGGCCAGTCTTGGGAGAAAGGTTTTGCAGGTGGCAGTTGAACACCTGTAATAAGGTAAGAGCATTCAGATATTGTACATGCCCGCCGAGAGAGGCCGTTTTCATCCTATCTGCGGTGCTTGCCTATTCCCACCCAAGGACTGCTTTTGGACGTCCCATGGTCCTGTGTCCCCCAATGAAACGAAAGAGAAGGATTTTTGTGTAATCACTGTAAAATCTCTTTCTCTGAGTCTTCATTGGGGGACACAGCACCCACCCTGCATGGTTTTGGTTGTTTCATTACATATTGCCTGCCTTTTTTCAGTGGTCCATGTTCCGATGCCACTTTTTCGCATGGTTACCTTGTTATGGTCCTTGAATACCTTGAATTATGTATGGTTGTTTTGGTACTCCTCCTACTGCTTGTGTACTAAACTGATTTGAGTCCTCCTCCGGCTCGGGGTGTATACTGCTAGGGTGGAGCTAACCTTTTTTGTCTACTTAGTGTCAGCCTTCTAGTGACAGCAGCATAACCCATGGTCCTGTGTCCCCCAATGAAGAATCAGAGAAAGAGATTTTACGGTGAGTACACAAAAATCCTTCTATTTTGCACAGACATCCCATTTGACTCAGGGAATGTCATAGACTACGTTTTGAGGGGAAAATTTAACCCAATGCTTTACAGTTATTTGCCAAAAAAACCTGCTTACATTAAAGTCAACGGAGCTGTGATTGGTAGCTATAGGCAATGAAAGACATTCTTAAGACCGCTTTACACAATGCGACATCGCTCAAGCGATCACGTTGGGGTCATGGAATTTGTGACGCACATCCGGTCACTTTAGCGATGCCATTGCGTGTGACACCTTTGAGCGATTTTGCATCGCTGCAAAAACGTGCAAAATCGCTCATCGGTGACATGGGAGTCCATTCTCTAATATCGTTGCTGCAGCAGTAACTAAGTTGTTCCTCATTCCTGCGGCAGCACACATCGCTCCGTGTGACACCGCAGGAACGAGGAACCTCTCCTTACCTGCCTCCCACCCGCAATGCGGTGGAAGGAGGTGGGCGGGATGTTCGTCCCGCTCATCTCCGCCCCTCCGCTTCTATTGGGCGGTGGTTCAGTGACGTCGCTGTGACGCTGAATGAACCACCCCCTTAGAAAGGAGGCGTTTTGCCGGTCACAGTGACGTCGCAGGGCAGGTAAGTAGTGTGACGGGTCTGGGCAATGTTGTGCACCACGGGCAGTGATTTGCCCATGTCGCACAACCGATGGGGGCGGGTACCCACGCTAGCGATATCGGTCACGATATCGCAGCGTTTAAAGTGACCTTAAGTATAAGAAGCTTATGTGTGAGGTAATATGATTTCTGTGGAGAGACAGATAAAGACTGACAGAGAGACAAAGAGAGACAGAGAAAGAGACAGCCAGCCAGGGAATGAAAGAGACAGCCAGCCAGAGAGAGAAAGAGACAGCCAACCAGGGAGAGAAAGAGACAGCCAACCAGGGAGAGAAAGAGACAGCCAACCAGGGAGAGAAAGAGACAGCCAACCAGGGAGAGAAAGAGACAACCAGCCATGGAGAGAAAGAGACAGCCAGCCAGGGAGAGAAAGACACAGCCAGAGAGAGAAAGAGTCAGCCAGCCAGCCATGGAGATAAAGAGACAACCAGCCAGCCATGGAGAGAAAGAGATAGCCAGCCACGAAGAGAGAGGGACAGCCAATCAGACACGAAGAGAGAGGGACAGCCAGTCAGCCACGGAGAGAAAGCGACAGCCAGCCACCCAGGGAGAGAAAGAGGCAGCCAGCCATGGAGAGAAAGAGACAGCCAGCCAGGGAGAGAAAGAGAAAGCCAACCAGGAAGAGAAAGAGACAGCCAGCCAGGGAGAGAAAGAGACAGCCAGAGAGAGAAAGAGAGAGCCAGAGAGAGAAAGAGACAGCCAGGCAGAGAGAGACAGAAACAGCCAGCCAGGGAGAGAAAGAGCCAGCCAGGGAGAGAAAGAGACAGCCAACCAGGGAGAGAAAGAGCCAGCCAGCCAGGGAGAGAAAGAGGCAGCCAGCCAGGGAGAGAAAGAGCCAGACAGCCAGCCAGGGAGAGAAAGTGACAGCCAGCCAGGGAGAGAAAGTGACAGCCAGCCAGGGAGAGAAAGAGCCAGCCAGCCTGGGAGGGAAAGAGACAGCCAGCCAGGGAGAGAAAGAGACAGCCAGCCAGGGAGAGAAAGAGACAGCCAGCCAGAGAAAGAGAGCGACAGCCAGCCAGGGAGAGAAAAAGACAGCCAGCCAGGGAGATAAAGAGACAGCCAGAGAGAGAAAGAGACAGCCAGCCAGAAAGAGAAAGAGACAGCTAGCCAGGGAGAGAAAGAGCCAGCCAGCCAGGGAGAGAAAGAGCCAGCCAGCCAGGGAGAGAAAGAGCCAGCCAGCCAGGGAGAGAAAGAGCCAGCCAGCCAGGGAGAGAAAGAGCCAGCCAGCCATTGAGAGAAAGAGCCAGCCAGCCAGGGAGAGAAAGCCAGCCAGCCAGGGAGAGAAAGAGACAGCCAGCCAGCCAGGGAGAGAAAGAGACAGCCAGCCAGAGAGAAAGATCCAACTAGGGAGAGAAAGAGACAGCCGCCCAGGGAGAGAAAGAGACAGCCAGCCAGGGAGAAACAGACAGACAGACAGCCAGGGAGAGAAAGAGCCAGCAAACCAGGGAGAGAAAGAGCCAGCCAGCCAGGGAGAGAAAGAGCCAGCCAGGGAGAGAAAGAGACAGCCAGCCAGGGAGAGAAAGAGACAGCCAGCCAGGGAGAGAAAGAGACAGCCAGCCAGGGAGAGAAAGAGACAGCCAGCCAGGGAGAGAAAGAGACATCCAGCCAGAGAGAGAAAGAGACAGCCATCCAGGGAGAGAAAGAGACAGCCAGCCAGGGAGAGAAAGAGACAGCCAGACTACCTGCACATATACACACACAGCTCTACAAATATACACACACAGCTCTACAACAAGCACATTTCCCTTACACACTATACATTACCACATCTTGCAGCTCAGCGGATTGGTGCAGGCAGGGGAGAAGACACTAGGAGCTGCAGAGGCTGCAGCAGCTACAGGACCTGCCACATCACCGATCATGTGATCAGGCTAGGTCCTTCACCTTCTCAGCCTCCGTTCTGCTCCAGTACATTCCCTCCCCTTCTCTGCCCCGATCACATAGATTAGTGCAGAGCAGAAAGAGAGGACAGCTCTCTATTAGCGACCCGGGCCTCCCTCATTACCCTGATGGCACCCCTGTTCTGTCGATGTGCTGCAGGGCGGGCGGATGACTCAGCATTAGTGATGAGCGAGCATGCTTGTAACTACTCGGTACTCACACGAGTATCGCTGTACTCGGGCTGCTCGGCGGGGACCGAGTAATCTCGCGATACTCGTGCTGTACTCGTGGTCTTCATTTCTGCATGTTGGCGCTCTTTTGAGAGCCAGCCCTCATGCAGGGATTGGCTGGCAGACCACTGCAATGCCACAGCCCTGTTAGTTGTGGAATTGCAGTGATTGGCCGGCCTGCACAGCGTGACCGAGCCTTTATACCGGCCGGCGCGCTGTGCTCTGCTCACAGCTATCCAGACAGTCAGTGCAGGGAGAGTGTCGCTGATTCAGGGAAAGCTTTGCGGCCCTTTATAGCTTTTTCAGTTGCAGGGGTGCAAACAGTGTGACCAAAAGTCCTTCTCAGGACTATTCTAGTTGTATACAGGCAGGCAGGGTATAGCCAGGTCGGAGTACAGTAGCAGAGTCCTTCTCAGGACTATTGTTGCTATATACAGGCAGGGTATAGCCAGGTCTGAATACAGGCTAGTGACCAGAAGAGTCCTTGTCAGGACTATTGTACCAGTATACAGGCAGGCAGGCAGGCAGGGTAGTGGTGACCGTATACCAGCCTTCATCATATCTGGGGCTGGTGTACACAGTGTAAAACAGTCCAGATAGTGTCTGACTTGTCTGTAATTGTCGCTCCCCAAAAAAACCTGTTAGGTTCTTATTGCGTCCGTGCTTGGTTTTTAAAACCGCACGTGTGTGCCTGTTGGTGGCAGCGTACAGGTGCACTTGTGTGCAATTTCCACAAACTTTGATATAACGCACAAGTAGTGAATATACACGTCAGCAGTGCACAGCATTGCAAAATGCGCAAGGGCATTGGCAAGGAACAAGGAAGTGGACGTGATGGTGGTGCAGGCAGAGGCCGAGGTCGTGGGCAAGCTCTAATTTCACCACAACAAAGGGCCACATCTAGTCGCTCGCACGTCCTGTCCCAAATTCTTGGGGACAGCAGCAGTACACCGCTCTTGAACCAAGACCAGTGTCAACAGGTTGTTAGTTGGATAGCAGATAATGCTTCCAGTCAGATTGGCACCACCACAAACACTCTGTCTTCCACACGGTCAAGTGTCAGTAGCCGTGATACTGCACCGCACATTTCTGAACCTGATCCTCCTTCCTACCACCAGGCTGAGTACACGTCCTCCTCGGACATTAATGATCCCACACTTGGACACTCGGAAGAGCTGTTCACGTTTCCATTCACACATTCTGGCCTCTCGCCAGCTCATATTGAAGTGGGTCATGAGGAGATCGTCTGTACAGATGGCCAAATATTTGAGCAGCCACGTTCTCACGAAGTTGGCAACGTGTCTCAACAAGTGGTGGACGATGATGAGACACAATTGTCAGGAAGTCAGGAGGAGGAGCAGGGTGCGGAAGAGGAAGACGACGTGGTGGATGATCCAGTAACTGACCCAACCTGGCAGGAGGATATGCAGAGCGAGGACAGCAGTGCACAGGGGGAGGGAGGCGTAGCATCACAACAGGCAGTAAGAAGCAGGGTGGTGGCCCCAGGCAGAAGTCAGGCAACCGTTCCCCGGAACAACACGACGACACAAGGTGCCTGTACAAATGTTAGGTCTTCCCGAGTCTGGCAGTTTTTTAAGTTGGATCCAGATGATTCAAAAAAGGCCATTTGCAACACCTGCCGTGCCAGCATCAGCAGGGGTACCAAAACTAGCAGCCTGACCACCACCAGCATGATCAGGCACATGTCAGCCAAGCACCCGACTTTGTGGGAAGTACAACAGAGTCGAGGAGCAGTGCTTGCTGATGTCACTGCTACGTCTTCGCTGGTTGTGCATGCGAGCCAATCCCCTGTCCATGCTGCCTGCGAACAAGCCTCCTCCACTCCTGCACCTGCAGTTGCCTACGCAGAAAGAACACCATCATCAAGCACGTCCTTGTCCCAGCGCAGCGTTCAGTTATCCATTCAGCAAACCTTTGAACGCAGGCGCAAATACACTGCCAACACCCCACATGCCACAGTTCTAAATGCTAACATTTCGCGACTGCTTGCGCTGGAAATGTTGCCTTTTAGGCTGGTGGAGACAGAAGCATTCCGTGACCTGATGGCGGCAGCTGTCCCACGTTACTCGGTCCCCAGCCGCCACTATTTCTCCCGGTGTGCCGTCCCCGCGTTGCATAACCACGTGTCACAAAACATCACACGTGCCCTGAACAACGCTGTTTCACCCAAGGTCCACCTAACCACAGACACGTGGACAAGTGCTTGTGGGCAAGGCCGCTACATCTCGTTGACGGCACACTGGGTTAATATTGTGGAAGCTGGGACCAAGTCTGAGCGAGGGACGGAACACGTCCTTCCCACACCAAGGTTTGCAGGCCCTACCTCAGTCAGGGTTTCACCCACACTCTACAGCTCCGGAATGTCATGCTCTTCAGCCTCCTCCTCCTCCTGCGCATCCTCATCCACTGTACCCTCCACACCAGTCACAAGCTGGAAGCACTGCAGCTGTCAGGTTTCCGGGTTTTCCAGTTCTCTGTTGAAAAAGCTTGCCCTCAGTTAACATGGAGTTTACTGTTCTGTTGCCCTACTTCCTGTCCAGCTGCTTAAAAGGCCGCCTCTAAACCTAGTCCAGTGCCTGAGTATACTGCTTGCTGTGTGCTCCTGCTTTGCTGCTGCTAATCCTGTTAGCCTTTGGATCCTCCTAAAGACTACCGACCGACCGACTCTGGACCTTACCCGGTTTCTCAAGTTGTGCCCGGATTCCGTCTGCCATCTTCGGTTAGCACTCTGCCCGGTTCTCTCTGGTTCGTAACCACTCTGGACATTCATCCCGTATGGACACTCCTGGACTTTTACCGTTTGCCCCTTGTGTCCCGGCTGCTGCGCATTTAGGCCTTCCGGGGTGATTGCCGGACAGTCCCTGTATAGGGGTTCGCTCTGGTGGTCTCCCTGGGGGAGTCCGGTGCGTGGCCCCGGGAATTCCCTTCGCTCCGTTTTGGGAAAGTATTGTGTGTATTTGTACTGCTGTGTTTTCCGTTGTGTATCCGTGGTTACATATTATAAAATATCTTGTACCAAGAACTCGTCTCTGATTGTCATTGCCCTACGCTATCGAAATCCTCAGAACATATATAAGTATTACATTATACTCAGGCCACTGAGAGGATTTCGCTGGGGCAATGACTGAGACACGAGTAGATCAGCTCTTCTCCATGATTAACTCCTTGCAGCAGGAGATGGAGGTGGTGCAGAATAAACTTAGAGATGTGGAGGCACAGCTGGGCCATGATCACCAGGTACTGGGTCCGGCTATACAGGATTTGCAAGTCAGAGTGGAGGCTCAGGAAGCCGTTCCCACTACGTCCGTATCAGCGGCCGGTATGCCTAGGTTACCCCCATTCCGTTTCAATGGTGATCGTAGTCAGTTCCGTGGATTTGTTAATCAATGTATACTGTTTTTCGATGTACATTCTGATTATTACCGTTCTGACCGGTCAAAAGTGTTATGTATCATCATGTTATTAACCTCACGAGCACTGGCTTGGGCTAATCCCATGATAGAGAATCGGGACATCCGTTTGAATCACCTGGATGACTTTCTGAATGCAATGGCACAAATGTTTGATGATCCGAATCGCCGTGCTACCGCTGAAGCGGCTCTCCTTTCCTTACGTCAGGGAAAGCGGTCTGTCATTGAATACGCCACTGAGTTCAAGAGGTTAGTGGTAGACACCGATTGGGGAAACAATGCCTTATTGTCTGTTTTCAGAAAAGGTTTGTCCGGTACCATCAAGGACGAGTTAGCCCGTTCCGAATCTCCAGGGGATTTTGAACTGTTTCTCCAGCACTGTGTGCGCATTGATACCCGTTTGACGGAACGTAGACAGGAAAAATGGGCAGCTGTAAACCGTGTAAACAATATTGCGTTTCCTTCCAGAGAACCCGCTCTCAGGACGCCACGGGAGGCTGAGGACGTACCTATGCAAGTGGACTCTCTGCAAAAACGAGAGACCAACGAACGTCGTGAACACCAGCTCCGTGAGCGTTTGTGTTTCTATTGCGGTCAATCGGACCATTTCTTGATCGACTGCCCGAAACGTCCAAATCGCCCAAATAAGGTATTGGCAGCCATGGCAGAGTGTGACAACACGGACGCAGAGTCCGATATCTCTGAGGCAAGTGGACACTTGGATGCGGTGTTTCCCTTGACGGTAATGTCTACCTCACCGAAGGACTCAGAGGGGAAATATACCCATTGCTCACTCCCCATTCAGATCCGTTGGGAGGGACAGCTAATTCCTACCTCTGCAATGATAGACTCTGGGGCAGGGGGAAATTTCATGGACTCTTCCTTTGCCAGGAAACACGGTATCCGGACTCAGCAAAGATCCTCACCGGTTACCATGGAGACGGTAGACGGATCTCCGTTAATCTCTGGACCAGTGGATCGGGAAACCGTACCGCTCGAATGCGTGATGAAGCCAGGTCAGCAGGGGACCCTTGTTTTCATGATAATTTCTTCTCCTCATTTTCCGATTATTTTAGGTATTCCGTGGCTACGGTCTACAAATCCCGTCATCGATTGGGAGACCAAAGAAATATCCTTCCCACCGCAGAGTGGTCCGACCATTTGTCCAACTGTTCCAGTTCCAGTAACATCAAATACGGAGGGCACTGTACAGGTACCTGTTTTACCCCCGGTTTACCGTGACTTCGCTGATATATGCGACAAAAGAAAAGCTGATCGGCTTCCCCCGCATAGACCGTATGATTGCCCCATAGACTTACTCCCAGGGGCGGAGATTCCGTTTGGTCATGTCTACCCGTTGGCGGCACCTGAGCTAGAAGCACTAAAAGAGTATATTGATGAAAGCCTAGCCAAGGGATTTATTCGTCCGTCTACCTCACCCGCAGGGGCACCCATCTTTTTCGTGAAAAAGAAGGAGGGGACTCTGAGACCCTGTATTGACTATCGGGAACTGAATAAGATAACCATCCGGAACCGGTATCCGTTACCGTTGATTCCTGAGCTATTGGAGAGGGTCCAACAGGCAAAAATATTCACCAAATTAGACCTCCGTGGGGCATATAATCTGCTTCGTATACGTCCCGGAGACGAGTGGAAGACCGCGTTCCGATGTCGGTACGGACATTTTGAGTACCTAGTGATGCCTTTTGGACTTTGTAACGCTCCCGCGGCATTTCAACATCTAGTTAACGATATTTTTAGGGATATCATGGACCAATTCATGGTGATCTATCTGGACGATATCCTAATCTTTTCTGATTCTTTACAGGAACACCAGGAGCACGTTAAGACCGTACTTACCCGTCTGAGGGAAAACCATCTGTACATTAAACTGGAGAAATGCGAGTTCCACTGCTCACAAATACAATTCTTAGGTTATGTCATCTCTCCTCAGGGACTGAACATGGAATCTAGCAAGATACAAGCCATTCTCGACTGGCCGGAACCGGGAAACATCAAAGAGGTACAACGCTTTGTCGGTTTTGCCAACTTTTACCGACGCTTTATCCGTAAGTTTTCAGAGATTGTTCGTCCCATCACTCTGTTAACCAAAAAAGGACAGAAGTTTGTGTGGTCCGCCCAGGCCCAGGAAGCATTCCATCGTCTCAAGGTATGTTTTACCTCAGCGCCAATATTGGTACATCCGAATCCCGCACTTCCCTTTATCGTGGAGGTTGACGCTTCCGACTATGCATTAGGGGCCATTCTGTCTCAAAGGACCGGGGACAAGAGTCTCTTGCATCCGTGTGCCTTCTTTTCCCGCCGGTTGTCCCCTGCAGAAAGGAACTATGACATTGCGGACAAGGAATTATTGGCGATTATTTCCGCTTTCAAGGAGTGGAGACACCACTTACAGGGAGCCGCACAGCAAGTGATAGTACTCACGGATCATCGTAATCTGGAATTTCTTAAGTCTGCCAGGTGCCTGTCTCCACGGCAAGCCCGTTGGAGCCTATTTCTTAACCAATTCAATTTTATCGTTACATACCGTCCAGGTTCACGTAATGGGAAAGCCGATGCCTTGTCCCGAATCCACGCCGTGGACTCCGTGCCTGAAACCCCGTCTCAGACCGTGTTATCGGATGCCAATTTCGTTGGAGTAATCCAGGACCAGGACTTGTGGAAGGACATCAAGCTGGCCTATGATGGTGACGTATTTCTTGCCGCCCCCCCGAATGATGTAACTCTTGTTCTTCGGAATGGTGTGTGGTTGAGAGAGCGACGCATTTATGTCCCGGAGGCCGTAAGACTTCGGGTTCTCAAGTTGGTTCATGACTCCGTGTTGGCCGGTCATAGGGGGGTACAGAAGACGCAGGAATTTCTGAGCCGGTTTTTCTGGTGGCCTACCTGTTTAAAGGACGTGAAGGACTATGTCCACTCATGTGTGGTTTGTGCCCGGTGCAAGGTCCCTCGTGTGGCTCCTACGGGACTCCTCCAACCGTTACCCGTGCCATCTCGCCCTTGGGGGTCTATCTCCATGGATTTTATTGTGGAGTTGCCAGTCTCAGGCGGGCATAATACCATTTTAGTGGTGGTGGATCGATTGACTAAAGCTGCTCACTTCATTCCGTGTACCGGTCTTCCCTCAGCCGCAGAGACAGTGGATTTGGTTATCCAGAACGTATTCCGATTGCATGGGGTACCAGACGAGATCATCTCCGATCGGGGCGTGCAGTTCACGTCTAGATTCTGGAAGGGGTTTTGTACGGCACTCCAGATTGATGTCTGTTTGTCTTCTGCATACCATCCTCAGACAAATGGGCAAACCGAGCGGACAAATCAAACCCTGGAACAATACCTTCGCTGTTATGTCAGCCATCTCCAAGACGATTGGTTGAAGATGCTTCCGTTGGCGGAGTTCTCCTACAACAACACTCAGAGCAGCTCCACTAAGGTAACGCCCTTTTTCGCTAACCTGGGTTACCATCCGACTATTTTGCCTAGGTCACCGGTTGCGGTTTCGGTGCCAGCGGTGGAGGACAGATTGACAGAAATACGACAAAATCTGGAGGTTCTAAAGGACACCGTGGCTACGGCCCAGGAGCGTTACAAGAGGTCGGCAGACACTCACCGGAAACCGGCACCCATGTACAAGGTAGGGGACTCTGTATGGTTATCCACCAAAAACCTGAGATTGGGTGTTCCTTCGCAGAAGCTGGGACAAAAATTCATCGGTCCGTTTAAGATCACCGGGATCGTGAGCCCTGTGGCCTGTCGGCTACGGTTACCGCACCATCTAAAGGTACACCCGGTCTTTCATGTGTCTCTCCTCAAACCCGTTTCCCCTAATACGTTTCATGGTCGTGTTGTGCCTCCTCCTCCGCCTGTGATGGTCGACGGCGAGGAGCAGTTCGTGGTTGAGGACATTATTGACTCCCGGCTCCATCGTCGTCGGCTTCAGTATCTGGTACGTTGGCAGGGGTACGCCCCCGAGGACGATTCCTGGGAACCGGTGGGTAACATTCGGGCACCCCGGAAGATTGCTCAGTTTCATCGACGTTTCCCGGACAAGCCAGGTCCTGATCCGTCCTGAGGCCGTCTCTGGGGGGGGGAGTAATGTCAGGTTTCCGGGTTTTCCAGTTCTCTGTTGAAAAAGCTTGCCCTCAGTTAACATGGAGTTTACTGTTCTGTTGCCCTACTTCCTGTCCAGCTGCTTAAAAGGCCGCCTCTAAACCTAGTCCAGTGCCTGAGTATACTGCTTGCTGTGTGCTCCTGCTTTGCTGCTGCTAATCCTGTTAGCCTTTGGATCCTCCTAAAGACTACCGACTGACCGACTCTGGACCTTACCCGGTTTCTCAAGTTGTGCCCGGATTCCGTCTGCCATCTTCGGTTAGCACTCTGCCCGGTTCTCTCTGGTTCGTAACCACTCTGGACATTCATCCCGTACGGACACTCCTGGACTTTTACCGTTTGCCCCTTGTGTCCCGGCTGCTGCGCATTTAGGCCTTCCGGGGTGATTGCCGGACAGTCCCTGTATAGGGGTTCGCTCTGGTGGTCTCCCTGGGGGAGTCCGGTGCGTGGCCCCGGGAATTCCCTTCGCTCCGTTTTGGGAAAGTATTGTGTGTATTTGTACTGCTGTGTTTTCCGTTGTGTATCCGTGGTTACATATTATAAAATATCTTGTACCAAGAACTCGTCTCTGATTGTCATTGCCCTACGCTATCGAAATCCTCAGAACATATATAAGTATTACAGCAGCACTGCCTCGGCGAAGCGGCAACAGGCTGTGCTGAAGCTAATCTGCATAGGTGACAAACCCCACAATGCAGAAGAGCTGTGGACAGCTCTGAAACAGCAGGCAGATCACTGGCTCACACCTCTGAACCTAAAGCCAGGAAAGGTCGTGTGTGACAATGGCCGGAACCTGGTGGCGGCTTTGAGGCGAGGCCAGCTGACACATGTTCCATGCGTGGCCCATGTGCTCAACCTCGTGGTTCAGCGGTTTCTAAAGTCATACCCAGAGCTGTCTGATCTGCTGGTAAAAGTTCGCCGCCTGTCTGCACATTTTCGAAAGTCACCTACTGCTTCAGCCGGCCTTGCCGGCTTTCAGCGCAGTTTGCATCTTCCGGCTCACAGACTGGTGTGTGATGTCCCCACGCGTTGGAATTCAACTCTGCACATGTTGGTCAGGATATGTGAGCAGAAGAGGGCAGTTGTTGAGTACCTGCATCACCTAAGCCGTCGGGAAATGGGTCAAACTCCACACATAACACTTGAGGAGTGGAGATGGATGTCAGACCTATGTACCATCCTCCAAAACTTTGAGGACTCCACCAAGATGGTGAGTGGTGATGACGCCATTATTAGCGTCACCATACCGCTACTCTGCCTTCTAAAACGGTCTCTGCTGAAAAACAAACATGATGCATTGCAGGCGGAGCGCGATGAGTTGCAGCAAGAAACAGTAGTGGGTGTGGGTGATAACACACAGCCCAGCCTCGTCTCATCACAACGTGCAGTGGAGGACTATGACGAGGAGGAGGATGAAGACATGGAGCAACTCTCCGGCCAAATTGAGGATATGACATGCACACCAGTCATATCCTCGGTTCAGCGTGGCTGGCCAGAGGACAGGGTAGATGAGGAGGAGGAGGAGGAGGAGGAGGAGGAGGAGGAGGACAGCATGTTCAGTCATCTTGTTGGTCAGGCTACTGAAGTCCTGGCTGTTAAGAGTCTGGCGCACATGGCTGACTTTATGGTAAGCTGCCTGTCTCGTGACCCTCGCGTTAAGAACATCTTGGCCGACAATCATTACCGGTTGGTAACACTGTTAGACCCACGCTACAAGGAGAACTTTTTGTCTCTTATTCCCGTGGAGGAGAGGTCAACCAAAATGCAGCAGTTCCGGAAGGCCATAGTCACGGAAGTAGGCAAAGCATTCCCCTCACAAAACGCTAGCGGCATAGGTCAGGAATCAGTGGACAACCGAGGCGTACAGCCGAGAGAGGCACAAGTCCAATCCGCCAGAGGTAGGGGAACAGTCTTTAAGATGTGGGACAGTTTTCTCAGCCCCTCACGTACCAAAGCCCCTGAGGTGCGGGGTAGTGCCACAAGAAATCCTAAGTTTGCCCAGATGCTGAAGGAGTACCTTGCAGATCGAACAACTGTACTCCGACATTCCTCTGTGCCTTACAATTATTGGGTATCCAAGCTGGACACGTGGCATGAATTGGCTCTCTACGCCTTGGAAGTCCTGGCCTGCCCTGCTGCTAGCGTTTTGTCAGAGCGTGTTTTTAGTGCCACAGGTGGAATCATTACAGATAAACGCACCCGCCTGTCAACTGAAAATGCTGACAGGCTGACTCTGATCAACATGAACAAGGGTTGGATTGGGCCAGACTTCACCACACCACCAGCAAATGAGAGCGGAATTTAAAGTTTGCCATGTACCTCCACTCACCCATGGGTACACACTTCTGGACTTTGGATAATCGCTGGACTGCTCCTCCTTCTCCTCATGCGCCACCATGATGATGACCGTTACAAATTGCAATACTTAGGCCTTTGTTTCAGGTATACCCCCAGTGGTAAATTTTTTCGCCCATTCTTTGCAGAATGGACATTACAACGACAGGAGACCCGCTCCTTTGCAATGGGAACAATGTTTTGAGGCCCTCATGCACGTCTCTATCCAGGGACAACGTGGAGCCTCCCAATTTTTGGCTGCCCTGCCTAAGGGCTATACTACAATAGACCCACTTCCTTACAATGGGCACTTCAGGTTTACAGGCCATCATGCACGTCTCTATCCAGGGACAATGTGGACCCTCCCAATTTTTGGCTGCCCTGCCTAAGGGCTATACTACAATAGACCCACTTCCTTACAATGGGCACTTCAGGTTTACAGGCCATCATGCACGTCTCTATCCAGGGACAATGTGGAGCCTCCCAATTTTTGGCTGCCCTGCCTAAGGGCTATACTACAATACACCCACTTCCTGACAATGGGCACTTAATGTTTTGAGGCCATCATGCACGTCTCTATCCAGGGACAATGTGGAGCCTCCCAATTTTTGGCTGCCCTGCCTAAGGGCTATACTACAATAGACCCACTTCCTTACAATGGGCACTTCAGGTTTACAGGCCATCATGCACGTCTCTATCCAGGGACAACGTGGAGCCTCCCAATTTTTGGCTGCCCTGGCAAAGGGCTATACTAAAATAGACCCACTTCCTTACAATGGGCACTTCAGGTTTACAGGCCATCATGCACGTCTCTATCCAGGGACAATGTGGAGCCTCCCAATTTTTGGCTGCCCTGCCTAAGGGCTATACTACAATAGACCCACTTCCTTACAATGGGCACTTCAGGTTTACAGGCCATCATGCACGTCTCTATCCAGGGACAATGTGGAGCCTCCCAATTTTTGGCTGCCCTGCCTAAGGGCTATACTATAATACACCCACATCCTGACAATGGACACTTAATGTTTTGAGGCCCTCATGCACGTCTCTACCCAGGGACAACGTGGAGCCTCCCAATTTTTGGCTGCCCTGCCTAAGGGCTATACTACAATAGACCCACTTCCTTACAATGGGCACTTCAGGTTTACAGGCCCTCATGCACGTCTGTATGCAGGGGCATTGGTGAACCTCACAATTTTGGACTGCCCTGGCAAAGGAAAATACTACAAAGACTCACTTCCTCAAAATGGGCACATTAGACTCAAGAGGCCTTCATGTACGTCTCTTCTCAGGGACATCGGAGTGCCACACAATGTTTTCACGTAAAATCTTTCATGTATTAATCTCAAAAAGTAACATACACCAGCTCTATCTATCTATCTCTATCTATCTATTGGGTATGTGCCCTTAACATTTCCGCCATGAAAAATCATTTTGGGGTCATTTTGGAAGGTTTTCTGGTGAGTCCGTAAAAATGGCGTAAAACGCGGACAAAATTGTTCACAGCTGTGACTTTTCAGTGATAAATGCTTCAAGGGGTCTTCCCCATGCTGTTGCCATGTCATTTGAGCACTCTTCTGAGACTTTTGTGACATTTTTAGGGTTTCTCCATGCTGCCGGAGGGTCATTTCACAAAAATACTCGGGTCTCCCATAGGATAACATTGGGCTCGTTGCTCGGCCCGAGTACACGAGTATCTTGGGAGGCTCGGCCCGAGCTTCGAGCACCCGAGCTTTTTAGTACTCGCTCATCACTACTCAGCATCTTTTAAATGTTTCATGCGGATTATAATGGGGGCAATTTACTTTTCTGAGCAAGGGCCCCCTGGAGTCTCGGGCCCCAGGCGGTAGCCCAGATTGCACTCATTATAATCCGCCTATGGTTATATTTAGGAGATGAGCCAGCCTCTAGAGGCTCGAGTTCGGTTCGGTTCGTCAAACGGAGGCCGCGTTCGAGTTCGGTTCAGCGAACGGCTCGACGAACCTCTCGAACCCCATTGAAACCAATGGCAGGCAAACACATAAAAACACATTATAAATGTACACATACTGTTAATAAACATTGCTATAACACTAACCTGTCCCCACGACGCGTCCTGCACTTTGTCTCCCGCCACTTTTCCTTCCGATAATCGCTGCGTCCTCCCGGTAACCAGCACTGATGATAGGACCTTCCGTGACGTCAAAAAAGCATGTGACCAGTCACGTGTCTATTATCTCATTGTCTACAGACTGGTCACATGGCTAGACGTCATTTCTAGGTCCTGTCAGTGCATCTCTCCGGTACGTGGTGTTCGTTTGTGCATCCCCGTGTATCGGCAAGATGCTCTGGCACATGGTCAGCTCCCAGTTCTGCTTCCTGATCTGTTATTCACCGGCTGCCACAGCCGGTCAATAACGGAGATCACCGTTGCTATAGCACACGCCTGTCAGCGGTGACGTCACCGCTTACAGCACGCAGCTGCTGCTCACTCACTGAGTGATATAGACTGCACGGGAAGCAGCGTCTTCCCCCATGCAGTGCTGTCTGATGTAGCAAAGCTGCATGGGTTGAAGGAGAAAGAAAACAGAAGAGCAGGATAATGGAGGGCTGACATGGAGTAATAAACATGGAGTCTCTAATGTGTCTGTGTATTTATTTCTATTAAAGTATTTTTTCTCTGTGTGGTGTGTTTTTTTCTAACCCTTTATTGGAGATTCTTAATGGCCGGTTCAAACTTGCCTGACATTAAGAATTTCTGACTTAATACTAGCTAGTAAAACAAAGCTAGTATTAACTCATAATTTCCCAGCGAGCCACCCGGCTTCAGGGCAGCTGGAAGAGTTGGATACAGCGCCAGATGATGGCGCTTCTATGAAAGCACCATTTTCTGGGGCGGCTGTGGACTGTAATTCGCAGCAGAGGCGCCCAGAAAGGTCAGGCTAACCTGTTCTGCGGATTCCAATCCCCAGCTGCCTAGTTGTACCCGGCTGGACACAAAAATGGGGCAAAGCCCACGTCGGGTTTTTTTTTTAATTATTTCATGAAATTCATGAAATA
Source organism: Anomaloglossus baeobatrachus (assembly GCF_048569485.1). Lineage (NCBI taxonomy): Eukaryota > Metazoa > Chordata > Amphibia > Anura > Aromobatidae > Anomaloglossus > Anomaloglossus baeobatrachus. The sequence goes on from NC_134355.1 coordinate 313,804,758, forward strand.
ATTAAAAAAAGGGCTTCCCTATATTTTTAGTTCCCACCTGGGTACAAATAGGCAGCTGGGGGTTGGGGGCAGCCATACCTGCCTGCTGTACCTGGCTAGCATACAAAAATATGGCAAAACCCACGGGTTTTTTTGGTGGGCAAAAACTCTTGCATACAGTCCTGGATGGAGTATGCTGAGCCTTGCCATTCTGCAGCTGCTGTCTGCTCTCCTGCATACACTAGTGAATGGAGCATGCTGAGCCTTGTAGCTCTGTAGCTGCTGTCTGCTCTCCTTCATACAGACAGACATCAGCTGCAGAACTACAAGGCTCAGCATACTCCATCCAGGACTGTAGGCAGGAGTTTTTTGCCCCCCAAAAAAATTACGTGGGCTTTACTATGTTTTTGTACACTAGCCAGGTACAGCAGGCAGCTACGGGCTGCCCCCAACCCCCAGCTGCCTATTTGTACCCGGCTGTGAACCAAAAATATAGGGAAGCCCTTTTTTTTTTTAATTATTTCATGACTTTCATGAAATAATTAAAAAAAAATGACGTAGGCTTTTCCCAATTACTGTGTCCAGCCAGGTACAACTAGGCAGCTGGGAATTGGAATACGCAGCTCAGGGTGCCCAAGCTTTCTGGGCACCCCTGCTGCGAATTGCAGTCCACAGCCGCCCCAGAAAATGGCGCTTTCATAGAAGAGCCATCTTCTGGCATTTTATCCAACTCTTCAGCTGCCCTGGTGATGGGTGGCTCACTGAGTAATAATGGGGTTAGGGCTAGCTGTATATTATCAACTGGCCCTAAGCCCAAAATTCATGGTGTCACGCCAATATTAGACATGGCCACCATGATTTTCTAGTACAGATAAAAAAAAACACAATACACAGAAAAATATTTTTATTAGAAATAAAAAAACAACACAATTAGTGACTCCATCTTTTTGAAATAAAGAACCCCCCTCCTCAGTAATCCTGGGTCAAGGGTCCCGCGCTGTCAAATATGGATCCAATATCATCTGATCGGTTTGCTGGAAGGCAAAGCGATCAGATGATGTGTCAGGTTCAAGGGCCTGAATCACATGACACAGCAACTGATTGTATAAACAGCTTTTATACAATCAGCTGATGCATCAGTGCATTAAAAAAAACAAAAAACTACACAGTTCAGTGCAGACTCCTGTCCGACAGCATCAGCTGATAGTTTAGCCGGCCGGGCAGTAAAAAGACGGCCTCACCGCTCGACTTATAGTGTCAGCTGATTCCGTCAGGTGACCGCATCAGCTGATCATCGCGAGGTCTGAGAGAGAGAGAGAAGAAAGAGGAGAGAGAGAAAAGAGAGAGAGAGAAAAGAGAGAGAGAGAAAAGAGAGAAGGGAGAGAGAAGAGAGAGAGAAAAGAGAGAGAGAGAAAAGAGAGAGAGAGAAAAGAGAGAAGGGAGAGAGAAGAGAGAGAGGAGAGAGAGAGGAGAGAGGAGAGAGAGGAGAGAGCAATGCAGCCTCATTCTGTGAACTGCTCTGATTTTGGAGGTACAGTTAGGTCCAGAAATATTTGGACAGTGACACAAGTTTTGTTATTTTAGCTGTTTACAAAAACATGTTCAGAAATACAATTATATATATAATATGGGCTGAAAGTGCACACTCCCAGCTGCAATATGAGAGTTTTCACATCCAAATCGGAGAAAGGGTTTAGGAATCATAGCTCTGTAATCCATAGCCACCTCTTTTTCAAGGGACCAAAAGTAATTGGACAAGGGACTCTAAGGGCTGCAATTAACTCTGAAAGCGTCTCCCTCGTTAACCTGTAATCAATGAAGTAGTTAAAAGGTCTGGGGTTGATTACAGGTGTGTGGTTTTGCATTTGGAAGTTGTTGCTGTGACCAGACAACATGCGGTCTAAGGAACTCTCAATTGAGGTGAAGCAGAACATCCTGAGGCTGAAAAAAAAAAAAATCCATCAGAGAGATAGCAGACATGCTTGGAGTAGCAAAATCAACAGTCGGGTACATTCTGAGAAAAAAGAAATTGACTGGTGAGCTTGGGAACTCAAAAAGGCCTGGGCTTGTCCACGGATGACAACAGTGGTGGATGATCGTCGCATACTTTCTTTGGTGAAGAAGAACCCGTTCACAACATCAACTGAAGTCGAGAACACTCTCAGTGAAGTAGGTGTATCTGTCTCTAAGTCAACAGTAAAGAGAAGACTCCATGAAAGTAAATACAAAGGGTTCACATCTAGATACAAACCATTCATCAATTCCAAAAATAGACAGGCCAGAGTTAAATTTGCTGAAAAACACCTCATGAAGCCAGCTCAGTTCTGGAAAAGTATTCTATGGACAGATGAGACAAAGATCAACCTGTACCAGAATGATGGGAAGAAAAAAGTTTGGAGAAGAAAGGGAACGGCACATGATCCAAGGCACACCACATCCTCTGTAAAACATGGTGGAGGCAACATGATGGCATGGGCATGCATGGCTTTCAATGGCACTGGGTCACTTGTGTTTATTGATGACATAACAGCAGACAAGAGTAGCCGGATGAATTCTGAAGTGTACCGGGATATACTTTCAGCCCAGATTCAGCCAAATGCCGCAAAGCTGATCGGACGGCGCTTCATAGTACAGATGGACAATGACCCCAAGCATACAGCCAAAGCTACCCAAGAGTTCATGAGTGCAAAAAAGTGGAACATTCTGCAATGGCCAAGTCAATCACCAGATCTTAACCCAATTGAGCATGCATTTCACTTGCTCAAATCCAGACTTAAGACGGAAAGACCCACAAACAAGCAAGACCTGAAGGCTGCAGCTGTAAAGGCCTGGCAAGGCATTAAGAAGGAGGAAACCCAGCGTTTGGTGATGTCCATGGGTTCCAGACTTAAGGCAGTGATTGCCTCCAAAGGATTCGCAACAAAATATTGAAAATAAAAATATTTTGTTTGGGTTTGGTTTATTTGTCCAATTACTTTTGACCTCCTAAAATGTGGAGTGTTTGTAAAGAAATGTGTACAATTCCTACAATTTCTATCAGATATTTTTGTTCAAACCTTCAAATTAAACGTTACAATCTGCACTTGAATTCTGTTGTAGAGATTTCATTTCAAATCCAATGTGGTGGCATGCAGAGCCCAACTCGCGAAAATTGTGTTACTGTCCAAATATTTCTGGACCTAACTGTATGTCCCATGGCTCAGAGCTGATGTCCGGCTCCTCCCCTCAGTGCATAATTAAATTATAATTATAATTAAATAATAATTATATTATAATATAGTATGTTTACTCTGCCCTCCCTGAAACACTTTCTTCCCTCTCCTTGTCTGTAGTATGCTTTCTCAGCCCTCCCTGAAACACTTTCTTCTCTCTCCTTGTCCATAGTATGTTTTCTCTGCCCTCCCTGAAACACTTTCTTCCTTCTCCTTGTCTGTAGTATATTTTCTCTGCCCTGCCTGAAACACTTTCTTCCCTCTCCATGTCTGTAGTATGCTTTCTCAGCCCTCCCTGAAACACTTTCTTCCCTCTCCTTGTCCATAGTATGTTTTCTCTGCCCTCCCTGAAACAATTTCTTCCCTTTATTCCCTCTCCTTGGGAGACATAGAGAAAAAGAGAGAGAGGGAAAAGAGAGAGAGAGAAAGAGAGCGAGAGAGAGAAAGAGAGAGAGAAAGAGAGAAGAGAGAGAGGAGAGAGAGGAGAGAGCAATGCAGCCTCATTCCGTGAACTGCTCAGATTTTAGAGGTGTGTCCCGCGGCTCACAGCTGATGTCCGGCTCCTCCCCTCAGTGAATAATTAAATTAAATTATAAATAATTATAATTTAAAATTAAAAATAAAAAAATAAATTTTTTTTTATCGGGAACGGGATTAGAACTCCTGAAGTTATGCTTCTTAGGCAAGCGCTCTATCCACTAGTCTACTGCCTCTAATGATAAAGATGGGCAGATTTGGTAATCTTGACTTCTTCATTGCTGAAGTCTCTGCTGACAGCGCGATTTACTTCATTGCTACGTGGAGCTGATATAGCGCGATCATGTTCTACGGTGCTGCTGCAGCTTCATGTAGCCGAGCTGACAGTGTCTTGTGGATTACGTCGGACCTGGAGGGGTATTTGGTGATTAATAAAGAGGTAAATGAGGTTGTTTTTTGTCTTTTATTCCAAATAAAGGATTTTTCGCTGTGTGTTTATTTACTTTCACTGTATAAATAAATAATAATTATAATTTAAAATTAAAAAAAAAAAAAAAAAATTCTCTATCGGGACTGGAATTAGAACTCCTGAAGTTCGAGCACTCTAGCCACTAGTCTACTGCCTATAATGATAAAGATAGGCAGATTTGGTAATCTTGACTTCTGCAGTGCTGAAGTCTCTGGTGACAGCGCAATCGTGTTCTACGGTGCTGCTGCAGCTTCATGTAGTCAAGCTGACAGTGTCGTGTGGATTACTTCGGACCTAGATGTGTATTTGGGTATTAATAAAGGGGTGAAAGAGGATTTTTTTTGTCTTTTTTTCCAAGTAAAGGATTTTTTGCTGCGTGTTTCTTTACTTTCACTTTCAGTTTAATCATATGTGTCTCGGGAGACGCCTGGCATGATTAAACTCATTATTACCCCGATTGCCACCTCACCAGGGCAATTTGGGCTGAGCTGGGTAGAGTCCCCCGGGACTGTCGCATCTAATGGATGCGGCGATTCCGGGCGGCTGCTGGATGGTAGTGTTAAGGTGGTGGGCTCCCGATAACGTGGTGCTCTCCATCCTGACAATACCAGCCTCCAGCCGTGTGGCTTTATCCTGACTGGTATCAAATATGGGGGGAACCGCTTTTTTGGTTTTTTTTTAATTTATTTTTTTTATTTTAATGCACGATATAGACCCACCCGCCGGTGGCTGTGATTGGTTGCAGTGAGACAGCTGTCACTCAGCTTGGGGACATGTCTGACTGCAACCAATAATGGGCGCCGGTGGGCGGGGAAAGCATGGAATACCTAATTGACTAATGAAGCGGCAGCCATTTTCTAAAGAGGAAAAGACACCGCAGATTTGTGACAGACGTGGAGCGAGGCGCCCGTGATCGGTGAGTAGGAAAGAGAGAGAGATTGTGCTGGGGACGCAGGACGCATGCAGATAGCAACATGTGCACATAGCCTTACTGTGAAAAGCCACATTTATGGTGATCGAACCGTTCTCGAACGTAACTCGAACTGTCGAGCTTTTAGCAAAAAGCTCAAGTTCGATCTCGAGCATCCCCCAAAATCACTCGAACATGAAATTGGCGAACCTCGAACATCGCTCAAGTCTAGTAATATTACATCTAGCTATTACTGTGTAATTATGTAGCATGCCCTCATCAGTGCTCTCTTTTATATGTTTTTAACATTTTTATGTGTGTGTTTTTCACCTTTTCACCTTTTTGCCTAAAATAAAATATGTATACAAATTTTGAACTCCCTTTCTCTTGTTTTTTATTTATTCACTATAGTGTAGCCTCTCTCCCTCATCCATTGAGGGCATTTTTTTTTATATCCCAATCTGTGAAACACTAGTGTGAGTTCCTGTTTTCATTTCTATTGTGAAGTGGTGTTTCTCTTAATCCTAATGAATTCACAATTAGGAATACCCTTTAATAACTTGTCTAGAATGGCAGGACGCTGTCACACTAGGTACGGGGAGTGCCAAGTGAATGGCAAAAGGGAAGGGAAGTCCTGCATCTAGGGGAGGGGAAGATGGTGACCATTGACTAAACCTACCACTAGCTCCTGGGGTTCCTCACCACCCTAGATAAGTTCCGCACCTCAGTGTCGAGACGGATACCTGACCCTAGGATGACCCTAGAGCTGGGCCCTAAATAGGGAACAGATGGGACCAGTTCTTCATTAATTCCACTAAACACTAAAAAAGACATAGGGAGCACACACATATGGATAATCCATGAACAACTTATCACCAGATGCCACAAGAAGAAGTTCAGCAGAGAGGAGAAATAATCGTACAGATGAGTGCAAGATGAATGCTTGCATCCAGAGCTTGTAGCGCCCCTGAGACCCTCAGGGCACTACAAGGAACTGCATCCTCTTGGGGATGCAGGACCTATCCTCTGGGACCTGGAGTAACAGTGGCGTTGACAACAAAAATACAAATCAAATTCTAGTGAATGCTCCACAACGGGCATAAAGGGTTAACAGAAGAGTTTAGCCAGCTTGGTGGGAGGAGTTAGGGAGTCTGTACCCCAAAAAGGACAGTCGGGGCCCCCAATCGCTTCAAACTACGGGCACTCAACTTCAAGAGAGTGCCAGGGACAGAGCAACCTGGGTCACTACATTGGCACTGATACTCCTGGGAACGGAACCAGCCTACCGAGTGTACCTGTGAGTAGTGACTGTTAAAGTCAACTTGGTGTGGTCGCCATAATTTTGCACTCTCACAGTTTCCAAACACTGCCCTACATGCGGAGGGCCCAACACCAAAGCTGCCATTACCACCAGCTCTGGGAGTACCCACGTTTAGCAGTGGCGGTTTCCATCCTAAACTGCAACGCGCAGGTGGCGTCACATGAAAATAACTTTCATTCCCTGTAAATACCCCCATTAACAAAAGGGGTCCAGAGCACAGGAAACGAGCAACGGCCACCAGAAGTAACATTCCCACATGCAGAGTCTTCCGGGACCGAGTCCCCCATTCCCTGGGCGCTACATTCACACATAGCATTCTTTCTGCATTTTTATAGTTTCTCATTACTTTTGATGGTGAAAAAAAAACATTTACTGGTAAATGTTATTTAATCATTTTACTACCTTATCTGGGCATGTTGTGTATGTGACATGGTCAGAAACATCCTGTTTAATTTATGAAGGAGGGATTCTGAAACTGTAAAGCCTTTCTGAACAATGCAAGAACTGCCAAAATTTAGAAGGAATAAACAGTACGATATACTCGATATTAGACATAAAGGAAGGCCTTTTACACATTCTATCAAAGCTGTTAGGTAGTGGGACTGCTACTCTTATAACTCTATGCACTAAGTGCAAGGGTTGCCAAAAATTAGGAGGACTGCAATAACCCCTGGAAGACATGCAGAAGAGAAACTCATAATACATTTTTTTCCCCATTATTAAGAAGTGGGACATCTACACTATTATAGTATATGCATTATGTGCAAGGGCTGCCAAACATTATAAGGAGTAAGAAACGTAGAGGAGAGTCTCTGAATCAACTCTGGAACAATATTACAAGGAATCTGACTCAGAAACTTGCAAAAGGTATTGTCACACAGAGTTTTACACAAACTTCCCTGACTGTCATGCTGGCATTGGACTCTGTTCGATTGCAGATTCTAATACTTTGCCTGATAGTGTCTCAATGTTTCTTGCCCACAAAGGTTAAGGTTGGGGCCAAGGTGTCCCTATTACAGTCTTACTGGAAAAGGATTTGAGTCAAACGTTATTGATGAACAGTTTGCTCGTTCTTCTGGGTTAGAGGTAAAATAGTTATCTAATCTGGTTTGGATTTTTGTCATTGATTCATGACTTCTTTCTCAGGGTTTTTTGTTGAGTGTGTATGGGAGCTGGAACTCATAACTTGTTATGTGCTTAAGTTCCTTCCTACACAAATTATATTAGGGTTCCCCTGGATTGCATTAAAGAACCCCACTTCTGACTAGAAAAACCAAGACATAATTAAATGGAGCATATATTGTAAAAAACACTGTCTAGGAAACTGTATTTTGACAGTTACCTCTAGTCTTCCAGATACTCTCTCAGATTATTGTGATGTGTTTTCTGAAAAGAGTTACAGGAATGGAATGAAGAAAAAATGTTGTGGACTAGAAATAGAAGTTAAATGGTATTAAGTGCAGGATAGTTATACAGTTAGGTCCAGAAATATTTGGACAGTGACACAAGTTTTGTTATTTTAGCTGTTTACAAAAACATGTTCAGAAATACAATTATATATATATAATATGGGCTGAAAGTGCACACTCCCAGCTGCAATATGAGAGTTTTCACATCCAAATCGGAGAAAGGGTTTAGGAATCATAGCTCTGTAATGCATAGCCTCCTCTTTTTCAAGGGACCAAAAGTAATTGGAGAAGGGACTCTAAGAGCTGTAATTAACTCTGAAGGCGTCTCCCTCATTAACCTGTAATCAATGAAGTAGTTAAAAGATCTGGGGTTGATTACAGGTGTGTGGTTTTGCATTTGGAAGCTGTTGTGTGACCAGACAACATGCGGTCTAAGGAACTCTCAATTGAGGTGAAGCAGAACATCCTGAGGCTGCAAAAAAGAAAAAAATCCATCAGAGAGATAGCAGACATGCTTGGAGTAGCAAAATCAACAGTCGGGTACATTCTGAGAAAAAAGGAATTGACTGGTGAGCTTGGGAACTCAAAAAGGCCTGGGCGTCCACGGATGACAACAGTGGTGGATGATCGCCGCATACTTTCTTTGGTGAAGAAGAACCACATCAACTGAAGTCCAGAACACTCTCAGTGAAGTAGGTGTATCTGTCTCTAAGTCAACAGTAAAGAGAAGATTCCATGAAAGTAAATACAAAGGGTTCACATCTAGATGCAAACCATTCAATTCCAAAAATAGACAGGCCAGAGTTAAATTTGCTGAAAAACACCTCATGAAGCCAGCTCAGTTCTGGAAAAGTATTCTATGGACAGATGAGACCAAGATCAACCTGTACCAGAATGATGGGAAGAAAAAAATTTGGAGAAGAAAGGGAACGGCACATGATCCAAGGCACACCACATCCTCTGTAAAACATGGTGGAGGCAACGTGATGGCATGGGCATGCATGGCTTTCAATGGCACTGGGTCACTTGTGTTTATTGATGACATAACAGCAGACAAGAGTAGTCGGATGAATTCTGAAGTGTACCGGGATATACTTTCAGCCCAGATTCAGCCAAATGCCGCAAAGTTGATCGGACGGCGCTTCATAGTACAGATGGACAATGACCCCAAGCATACAGCCAAAGCTACCCAGGAGTTCATGAGTGCAAAAAAGTGGAACATTCTGCAATGGCCAAGTCAATCACCAGATCTTAACCCAATTGAGCATGCATTTCACTTGCTCAAATCCAGACTTAAGACGGAAAGACCCACAAACAAGCAAGACCTGAAGGCTGCGGCTGTAAAGGCCTGGCAAAGCATTAAGAAGGAGGAAACCCGGCGTTTGGTGATGTCCATGGGTTCCAGACTTAAGGCAGTGATTGCCTCCAAAGGATTCGCAACAAAATATTGAAAATAAAAAATTTTTTTTTGGGTTTGGTTTATTTGTCCAATTACTTTTGACCTCCTAAAATGTGGAGTGTTTGTAAAGAAACGTGTACAATTCCTACAATTTCTATCAGATATTTTTATTCAAAACTTCAAATTAAACGTTACAATCTGCACTTGAATTCTGTCGTAGAGGTTTCATTTCAAATCCAATGTGGTGGCATGCAGAGCCCAACTCGCGAAAATTGTGTCACTGTCCAAATATTTCTGGACCTAACTGTACATGCCATGTTTCCTAGTGTTTTGTGGAGGATCATGCTGCAGTCAGACTCTCTTCCAGGCCCACTAATTAAGGTTCATGAACATTCACTGCTTCGCCCACTCACCCTCTGTGCCAATGTCTGTGATTGGTTTCAGACTGCTATACATGCCCTCATCCTATGTCCACACCTGTGATTTCTTGCAGTCAATTTTCTGTATAGTAGTGTAAAAATAAATAAATAAATTATTTAAAAAAAAATTACATAGTCTCCCACCATATTTGATAACCAGCATGGGTAAAGCAACAGCGGCAGGCTGCAGCCCCTATCTGTGAGCTTTAACATGGCTGGATATTAAAATAGAGGGGGAAAAAAAGATGTAGTGTCCCCATCATTTTTTACATCCAACCACGGTAAAACAGATAGGTGTGGGCTGGTGGTATTAGGATGGAAGGCTCCATGGATATTAGCCCCCAGCCTAAACATACAAGCTAACAGTTGCCCAGAATTGTGGCATCCTTTAGACGCGACAATCCTGGGCTTTACCTGCCTCATCTCAATTGTCCTATGTTAAAACATTAAACTTAATACATCTAGTTATTAAACACTTTATATAGGACATATTATATATGTTCACAGTTCTGTTTATGTGGGAGGGCATAGCTTATTGAATAAGTTCTTATAAGGAATAAATATTAAGGTATCCATATTGAATATACATAAGTGCTGACATAATATGGTATATTTATCCATCTGGAAGCTTCTAGTGATTGCATCATGTGTAACTGTGCTCAACAAAATTTCCCTATATGGTCTGGACATCTGATATATATATATAACATGACACGAGGGAGGGGGTCTCTCACTTCTGCACGTCGCCAACTGACCCAGGGATCCATCCAGGCTGCAAGATGAACACATGCTGTCAGGCCTCCAGCATGAGCCCTTCAAGAACTCAAGAAAGATGAATGAAGATTTCTATTAATTAATATGGACTAATTGAATCTCTTTTACGTAAGCAAACAAGCATATTATTTTTCCTTTCTGTAACTGATTCTGGCAACCATTTTTAAATAGATATAAAATACATTTACTTTTTTTACATATTTTGAAGTCCATTATTCATGCGTCTTATCGCGTATTTGAAGAAAAATATATTTAAGAGTATATTTTTAACATCCTAGTGCGGTGGCAATCGGAGTAATAAGAGGTAAATGACAGCTCACAGCTGCCACTAAGAATTTTTTTTAATCTCTTGAGTGCCAGATCTAGATCAAACACTCGAAATCTTGGGCCCGGCTCTGGCAAAAGGGCACTTTTGAAACCGTGCGGATCTGGACTTTTACATTTCGGGTCCATCACTAGTTATAATCAATGGTACACTGTCATTATACAAAAAGTCACTGAAAGTCCCAAGTATTAAAAGTGAAGATGATAGCTCTCACCATGTCATGGAAATTTTTTTTTTTTACATAACAAGCAATAAAAATCAGGTGGAAAGTAAAGGCGAATAAGAGCAGGCTACAGCCATTTCATGTCTGCTGATATTTTTACAGGCCTCCTTTATCTGTATTCTTTTTGTTAAAACAAATTATGTAATTACCCCCATCCATTATTGCTTTGTACTCGGTTGACATGGTTTAGCCAAAATTATGGGAATATTTTGTCATCTCTGATTCATGAATATTCTGCATTTCCTTGCATCTATTGTACAAACTACACAGCATCAGTTGCACTGCTCTTCCTTTCGAGTTCAGCCTTACTCTTACCTGTCTTCTGATTAGTCCCCACGATCTCGCATAGTGATTACCTGCCCTGAAAATAATAAAATAAACCTATTTCCCTATTTTACTCTTTTTCAAGAGCTTTACATTAATCTATACATGCATGGAGCCAGTGCAGTGGAGTGTGGACTACACATGCTCATTTACCAATGGAAACAGAATACCCCTAAAGGGTACATCACTCATAATGTCCTGTATACTGGACTCTATGAGTATCTATGAAAGACTCCATCTATCAGCTAGTTGGGCATGTATTGGGCATAAGTAATAAGCGAGCACTATCATGCTCGGGTACTCGGTTCTATTAACGAGCGGTTGATAGCTTGGATGGGGGCACTTGAGTACCGAGTATAATGGAAGTCAAAGGCGACCTCAACCATTTTTCCAGGAACTTTTTTGGAAAAATGTTCGAGTTTACCATTGACTTCCATTGTTCTCAGGTATTCAAGTCACTCCCATCTGAGTATCCAACTGCTCATTTCGAGTACCAGGCACTCGAGCATCTTAGTACTCTTTCATCACTAATGGGCGTACATGGGACATCACCACCACAACAAGGAGAAAACAATACATCACTGATCACATAAACTATGGTGAAATCACAAAATAGGGGCAGTTTTAACAATGTAAATAAATTGCAAAGTAGTTAACTTTGAGAACTCCCTAAATTCATGCCTTAAACTGAAAAGTCAATAAACATTACCACTTCCAACACATAGGGGTACTTTGCACGTTACATAGTTACATAGTTGCATAGTTACTAAGGTTGAAAAAAGACCTAGGTCCATCTAGTTCAACCTTCCTCCACCAGTTCTACATTTGGTCACTAAGTCATTTATAACCAACAATGTTGTGTGTAATGAGGAAATCATCCAGCCCTTTTTTGAAAGCTGTTATAGAATCTGCCATTACTACCTCTTGTGGTAGGGCATTCCACAGTCTGACTGCTCTAACTGTAAAGAACCCTTTCCTATTTAGCTGCCGGAATCGCTTTTCTTCCAATCGCAGTGAGTGCCCCCTGGTCTTTAGTATTGTCTTCGGAAGAAATAAGTCATGTGCCAGTCCTTTATATTGACCACACATATATTTATACATATAAATGAGATCTCCTCTGAGACGTCTTTTTCTAAGCTAAACATATCTAACTTTTTCAACCTGTCATCATATGGGAGGTCTTCCATTCCTTGTAGTAGTTTAGTTGCCTGCCTTTGAACTGACTCTAACTTCTGAATGTCCTTTTTAAAATGTGGAGTCCAAAACTGGACCCCATATTCCAGATGTGGCCTTACAAGTGATTTATAGAGGGGTAATAATACGTTGGGATCGCGGGATCTAATCTCTCTTTTTATACACCCTAGAATCTTGTTTGCTTTTGCAGCTGCTGCCTGACATTGAGTGCTGCTGCTCAGCTTATTTGTAATAAGAATACCCAAGTCCTTCTCCTGTTCTGTAGTCCCGAGTTTACTTCCATTTAATGTATACGCAGTTATAGGATTACTCCGTCCTAGGTGCATTACTTTACATTTATCAACATTAAATTTCAGTTGCCAAGTATCTGCCCATTCTGACATCTTATCCAGATCTTTTTGTAATATTATACTATCAAGGTCAGTTTTTAATATCCTACATAGTTTGGTGTCATCAGCAAAGACTGACAATTTACTATCAATCCCATCCACAAGGTCATTAATAAAGAGATTAAAAAGAATTGGTCCTAGCACAGATCCGTGCGGCACCCCACTGCTGACTATGGCCCATTTAGAGAATGTTCCATTTATGACTACTCTTTGTTTCCTATCTTTTAGCCAATTCCTTACCCAGTTGCATATAGTTTCCCCCAGTCCTTGCTTCTGGAGCTTTAGTATAAGGCTATTATGTGGTACAGTATCAAATGCCTTTGCAAAGTCCAAATAAATCACATCAGCTGCATTACCAATATCCAGGTATGCACTTACCCCCTCATAGAACCTCAACAGGTTGGTTAGACACGACTTATCTTTCATGAATCCATGCTATCTGTCAGTTATTATATTATTTTCTGCAACATATTTTTACATGTCATCCCTTAAAATGCCCTCAAAAACTTTGCATACTACTGATGTCAGGCTTACTGGACGGTAGTTGCCTGGATCTACCCTCTTACCTTTCTTAAATATCGGTACCACATCAGCAATCCTCCAATCCTGAGGCACCAACCCTGTTACAAGCGAGTCTAAAAAGATGAGATACAGCGGTCTGTCAATTACGGAGCTCAATTCCCTCAATATTCGTGGATGAATGCCATCTGGCCCAGGGGATTTGTCAATGTTTAATTTACTCAGACGTAGGCGTACTTCTTCTTGTGTTAAATTAATTATATGGGGTGGTGAACTTTGATTTTTCACTTGTTGAATGATGCCTGGTACAGTCAGTTCCTTGGTGAACACAGATGAGAAATGCCTATTTAATATCTCTGTCTTTTGTTTGTCCTCTATAACTAACTTGATATTATATTTTAAGGGGCCAATACTATCCTTTGTTTTCCTTTTGGCATTAATGTATTTATAAAAGATTTTGGGATTTATTTTAATGTCATTGGCGATTTTTGTTTCAGTAGCTAGTTTTGCTTGTTTGATTTCTTTTTTGCATTGCCTATTGATATCTTTATACTCCTGAAATGCTATTTCTATATTCTCAGCCTTCAAGATTTTAAACGCCCTTTGTTTTTGTTTTATTATACTTTGTACAGTCTTATTTATCCATAGTGGTTTCTTTTTATTCCGGGACGTTTTATTACCAGAGGGTATACGTTTTTTACAGGACTCTAGCAATATATCCTTAAACTTTCCCCATTTATGTTCAGTATCCCCAGTTACCATGACTTTGTCCCAATCTACACATTTAAGCTCTTACCTAAATTTGCTGAAATCAGCATTCCTAAAATTCCAGGTTTTAGCATTTCCCCTTTGAAATGTTCTATTGAATATTACGTTGAAGCTTACCATATTATGATCGCTGGTGCCCAAGTGCTCCCGGACCTGTAGATCTGAAATTGTATCCGGTCTATTTGACAGGACCAAATCTAGCAAATTATCTCCCCTCGTTGGTTCATCTACCATCTGAGAGAGGAAATGGTCTTGAATGGTAGATAAGAATTTACAGCTTTTAGCACAACCAGAAGATTCTATGTCCCACTGTATGTCTGGATAGTTGAAATCCCCCATAATAAGAACCCGATTATTATTATTAGCTGCCTTTTCAATTTGTTCCAGCATTTCACCCTCTATTTGTTCAAGTATGTTAGGAGGCTTACAGCAAACTCCAAGTAGCATTTTTCCATTATTCTCCTCCCCATGTACATTTACTCATACTGACTCTACATTGTTGCTGTTCCCCCCAATGTCATCATTCAACACAGGTTTTAGGTTGGATTTGATAAATATACACACCCCACCACCTTTTTTGTCTTTCCTGTCCCTCCTAAATGTACTATAACCCTGTTTGTCACCCAGTCATGGCTTTCATCCAGCCAGGTTTCCGTAATGCCCACCACATCATAATCCATGGTTGACATAAGAGTCTCCAATTCATTCATTTTGTTTGCAAGACTTCTTGCATTTGCCAGTAGACATTTAATCCTATTAACACCTTTATTACTCCTAGCCTCCCTACTTTCCTTGCATGTCCCATCCCCCCCTAATCCTTCATTGACCCCTACCATCTCACTGTCTCTATCTGCTCTATCTATCCCCTTTTTTGCTCCACTACCCTCCCTCACCCAGATCCTAGTTTAAAAGCTCCTCCATCCGTCTGACCATTTTCTCCCCCAGCACAGCTGCACCTTCCCCATTGAGGTGCAGCCTGTCCCTACCGTAGAGCCTGTAGCCGACTGAGAAGTCAGCCCAGTTCTCCATGAACCCGAACCCTTCCTTCCTGCACCAAATTCTAAGCCACGTGTTTATCTCCCTAAGCTCCCGCTGTCTTTCTAGTGACGTTCGTGGCGCCGGTAGTATTTCTGAAAACACCATCTTGGAGGTCCTGGACTTCAGCTTCTCTCCTAGTTCCCTGTAATCATTTTTAAGGACCTTCCACCTGCCTCTAACTTTGTCATTAGTACCAATGTGCACCATGACTGCTGGGTTTTCCCCAGCCCCACCCAGCAATCTGTCTATCCGATCCACAATATGCCGAACCCGAGCACCCGGCAGACAACACACTGTTCGGCATTCACGGTCTCGGCGACAGATGACCCTGTCTGTCCGCCTAATTATAGAGTCCCCTACCACTAACATCTGTCTGGGCTTTGCTGCACTCCTATTTCCCTCCTTCCTACAGCAGTTGTTTTCCTGGTTGCTAGGAGCAACGTCCTGCTGTAGTGACCCTAGTCCTGGCCCTTCATTCCTGATATCAGCCAAACAGGCATATTTACTAGGTTGTGCCAGGTCAGGACTAGGCTCCCTGACACTTTTTCCCCTACCTCTTCTTCTAACTGTTACCCAACTACCTACCTCTGGGTCATGATCTTCTCCACCTCCACCCTCCTCCATATCACTGGCCCCAGCCAGAGAAAGCTAAGTGAGCTCTAAACTCCTCTCCAG
This sequence comes from Anomaloglossus baeobatrachus, assembly GCF_048569485.1. Classification (NCBI taxonomy): domain Eukaryota; kingdom Metazoa; phylum Chordata; class Amphibia; order Anura; family Aromobatidae; genus Anomaloglossus; species Anomaloglossus baeobatrachus. The sequence goes on from NC_134355.1 coordinate 313,820,582, forward strand.
GTTTGCAATGCCCCTAAGTGTTGCAAGCTGCTTATTTAGATCAGTTACCTTGGCTTCCAAACACGCAACATGCTTGCATCGAGTGCAGACATATTCACCCTCAAACGGCTGCTCAAGGCATGCATACATCTGACAAGATACACACCTGGTAGCAATGTCCATGGAGCACCTATCAAATAGGGATAAACAGTAAAGTAGAAAAACAAATAGAAAAAAAAATAAAAAAACCCAATGGGAAACATATAAGGATAAATTCAAACTATGTTCTTGTGTCAAACTATGTAATTGTGTTGAAACTATGCCACACTTATCTTTAAACCCTGCACACTTTGCTGCAGAACCTCGCACGCTCAGCACCTCGCTTGATCTGGCTGGTTTATATAGTTCTACAGGACTTGCAGAAGCTGCCAGAAGCTTCTAGAAACAGGTGTGACTAATGCTACTGATTAAATCCCAAGACAAACTTTTTTTTTTTTTGCTTTTTTAACAGTATCACAGACAAACAGACAAACAATTCCCTAATAAAATTAAACAATTACAGTTATCACCACTATGTAATTGTGTTGAAACTATGCCACACTTATCTTTAAACCCTGCACACTTTGCTGCAGAACCTCGCACGCTCAGCACCTTGCTTGATCTGGCTGGTTTATATAGTTCTACAGGACTTGCAGAAGCTGCCAGAAGCTTCTAGAAACAGGTGTGACTAATGCTACTGATTAAATCCCAAGACAAACTTTTTTTTTTTTTTTTGCTTTTTTAACAGTATCACAGACAAACAGACAAACAATTCCCTAATAAAATTAAACAATTACAGTTATCACCACTATGTAATTGTGTTGAAACTATGCCACACTTATCTTTAAACCCTGCACACTTTGCTGCAGAACCTCGCACGCTCAGCACCTCGCTTGATCTGGCTGGTTTATATAGTTCTACAGGACTTGCAGAAGCTGCCAGAAGCTTCTAGAAACAGGTGTGACTAATGCTACTGATTAAATCCCAAGACAAACTTTTTTTTTTTTTTTGCTTTTTTAACAGTATCACAGACAAACAGACAAACAATTCCCTAATAAAATTAAACAATTACAGTTATCACCACTATGTAATTGTGTTGAAACTATACCACACTTATCTTTAAACCCTGCACACTTTCCTGCAGAACCTCGCACGCTCAGCACCTCTCTTGATCTGGCTGGTTTATATAGTTCTACAGGACTTGCAGAAGCTGTCAGAAGCTTCTAGAAACAGGTGTGACTAATGCTACTGATTAAATCCCAAGACAAACTTTTTTTTTTTTTGCTTTTTTAACAGTATCACAGACAAACAGACAAACAATTCCCTAATAAAATTAAACAATTACAGTTATCACCACTATGTAATTGTGTTGAAACTATGCCACACTTATCTTTAAACCTTGCACACTTTGCTGCAGAACCTCGCACGCTCAGCACCTCGCTTGATCTGGCTGGTTTATATAGTTCTACAGGACTTGCAGAAGCTGCCAGAAGCTTCTAGAAACAGGTGTGACTAATGCTACTGATTAAATCCCAAGACAAACTTTTTTTTTTTTTTGCTTTTTTAACAGTATCACAGACAAACAGACAAACAATTCCCTAATAAAATTAAACAATTACAGTTATCACCACTATGTAATTGTGTTGAAACTATGCCACACTTATCTTTAAACCCTGCACACTTTGCTGCAGAACCTTGCACGCTCAGCACCTCGCTTGATCTGGCTAGTTTATGTAGTTCTACAGGACTTGCAAAAGCTGCCAGAAGCTTCTAGAAACAGGTGTGACTAATGCTACTGATTAAATCCCAAGATAAACTTTTTTTTTTTGCTTTTTTAACAGTATCACAGACAAACAGACAAACAATTCCCTAATAAAATTAAACAATTACAGTTATCACCACTATGTAATTGTGTTGAAACTATGCCACACGCCACACTTATCTTTAAACCCTGCACACTTTGCTGCAGAACCTCGCACGCTCAGCACCTCGCTTGATCTGGCTGGTTTATATAGTTCTACAGGACTTGCAGAAGCTGCCAGAAGCTTCTAGAAACAGGTGTGACTAATGCTACTGATTAAATCCCAAGACAAACTTTTTTTTTTTTTTGCTTTTTTAACAGTATCACAGACAAACAGACAAACAATTCCCTAATAAAATTAAACAATTACAGTTATCACCACTATGTAATTATGTTGAAACTATGCCACACTTATCTTTAAACCCTGCACACTTTGCTGCAGAACCTCGCACGCTCAGCACCTCGCTTGATCTGGCTGGTTTATATAGTTCTACAGGACTTGCAGAAGCTGCCAGAAGCTTCTAGAAACAGGTGTGACTAATGCTACTGATTAAATCCCAAGACAAACTTTTTTTTTTGCTTTTTTAACAGTATCACAGACAAACAGACAAACAATTCCCTAATAAAATTAAACAATTACAGTTATCACCACTATGTAATTGTGTTGAAACTATGCCACACTTATCTTTAAACCCTGCACACTTTGCTGCAGAACCTCGCACGCTCAGCACCTTGCTTGATCTGGCTGGTTTATATAGTTCTACAGGACTTGCAGAAGCTGCCAGTAGCTTCTAGAAACAGGTGTGACTAATGCTACTGATTAAATCCCAAGACAAACTTTTTTTTTTGCTTTTTTAACAGTGTCACAGACAAACAGACAAACAATTCCCTAATAAAATTAAACAATTACAGTTATCACCACTATGTAATTGTGTTGAAACTATGCCACACTTATCTTTAAACCCTGCACACTTTGCTGCAGAACCTCGCACGCTCAGCACCTCGCTTGATCTGGCTGGTTTATATAGTTCTACAGGACTTGCAGAAGCTGCCAGAAGCTTCTAGAAACAGGTGTGACTAATGCTACTGATTAAATCCCAAGACAAACTTTTTTTTTTTTGCTTTTTTAACAGTATCACAGACAAACAGACAAACAATTCCCTAATAAAATTAAACAATTACAGTTATCACCACTATGTAATTGTGTTGAAACTATGCCACACTTATCTTTAAACCTTGCACACTTTGCTGCAGAACCTCGCACGCTCAGCACCTCGCTTGATCTGGCTGGTTTATATAGTTCTACAGGACTTGCAGAAGCTGCCAGAAGCTTCTAGAAACAGGTGTGACTAATGCTACTGATTAAATCCCAAGACAAACTTTTTTTTTTTTTTTGCTTTTTTAACAGTATCACAGACAAACAGACAAACAATTCCCTAATAAAATTAAACAATTACAGTTATCACCACTATGTAATTGTGTTGAAACTATGCCACACTTATCTTTAAACCCTGCACACTTTGCTGCAGAACCTTGCACGCTCAGCACCTCGCTTGATCTGGCTAGTTTATGTAGTTCTACAGGACTTGCAAAAGCTGCCAGAAGCTTCTAGAAACAGGTGTGACTAATGCTACTGATTAAATCCCAAGATAAACTTTTTTTTTTTGCTTTTTTAACAGTATCACAGACAAACAGACAAACAATTCCCTAATAAAATTAAACAATTACAGTTATCACCACTATGTAATTGTGTTGAAACTATGCCACACGCCACACTTATCTTTAAACCCTGCACACTTTGCTGCAGAACCTCGCACGCTCAGCACCTCGCTTGATCTGGCTGGTTTATATAGTTCTACAGGACTTGCAGAAGCTGCCAGAAGCTTCTAGAAACAGGTGTGACTAATGCTACTGATTAAATCCCAAGACAAACTTTTTTTTTTTTTTGCTTTTTTAACAGTATCACAGACAAACAGACAAACAATTCCCTAATAAAATTAAACAATTACAGTTATCACCACTATGTAATTATGTTGAAACTATGCCACACTTATCTTTAAACCCTGCACACTTTGCTGCAGAACCTCGCACGCTCAGCACCTCGCTTGATCTGGCTGGTTTATATAGTTCTACAGGACTTGCAGAAGCTGCCAGAAGCTTCTAGAAACAGGTGTGACTAATGCTACTGATTAAATCCCAAGACAAACTTTTTTTTTTGCTTTTTTAACAGTATCACAGACAAACAGACAAACAATTCCCTAATAAAATTAAACAATTACAGTTATCACCACTATGTAATTGTGTTGAAACTATGCCACACTTATCTTTAAACCCTGCACACTTTGCTGCAGAACCTCGCACGCTCAGCACCTTGCTTGATCTGGCTGGTTTATATAGTTCTACAGGACTTGCAGAAGCTGCCAGTAGCTTCTAGAAACAGGTGTGACTAATGCTACTGATTAAATCCCAAGACAAACTTTTTTTTTTGCTTTTTTAACAGTGTCACAGACAAACAGACAAACAATTCCCTAATAAAATTAAACAATTACAGTTATCACCACTATGTAATTGTGTTGAAACTATGCCACACTTATCTTTAAACCCTGCACACTTTGCTGCAGAACCTCGCACGCTCAGCACCTCGCTTGATCTGGCTGGTTTATATAGTTCTACAGGACTTGCAGAAGCTGCCAGAAGCTTCTAGAAACAGGTGTGACTAATGCTACTGATTAAATCCCAAGACAAACTTTTTTTTTTTTGCTTTTTTAACAGTATCACAGACAAACAGACAAACAATTCCCTAATAAAATTAAACAATTACAGTTATCACCACTATGTAATTGTGTTGAAACTATGCCACACTTATCTTTAAACCCTGCACACTTTGCTGCAGAACCTCGCACGCTCAGCACCTTCCTTGATCTGGCTGGTTTATATAGTTCTACAGGACTTGCAGAAGCTGCCAGAAGCTTCTAGAAACAGGTGTGACTAATGCTACTGATTAAATCCCAAGACAAACTTTTTTTTTTGCTTTTTTAACAGTGTCACAGACAAACAGACAAACAATTCCCTAATAAAATTAAACAATTACAGTTATCACCACTATGTAATTGTGTTGAAACTATGCCACACTTATCTTTAAACCCTGCACACTTTGCTGCAGAACCTTGCACGCTCAGCACCTCGCTTGATCTGGCTGGTTTATATAGTTCTACAGGACTTGCAGAAGCTGCCAGAAGCTTCTAGAAACAGGTGTGACTAATGCTACTGATTAAATCCCAAGATATACTTTTTTTTTTTTGCTTTTTTAACAGTATCACAGACAAACAGACAAACAATTCCCTAATAAAATTAAACAATTACAGTTATCACCGCTATGTAATTGTGTTGAAACTATGCCACACTTATCTTTAAACCCTGCACACTTTGCTGCAGAACCTCGCACGCTCAGCACCTCGCTTGATCTGGCTGGTTTATATAGTTCTACAGGACTTGCAGAAGCTGCTAGAAACAGGTGTGACTAATGCTACTAATTAAATCCCAAGACAATTTTTTTTTTTTTTTTTTTTTTGCTTTTTTAACAGTATCACAGACAAACAATTCCCTAATAAAATTAAACAATTACAGTTATCACCACTATGTAATTGTGTTGAAACTATGCCACACTTATCTTTAAACCCTGCACACTTTGCTGCAGAACCTTGCACGCTCAGCACCTCGCTTGATCTGGCTGGTTTATATAGTTCTACAGGACTTGCAGAAGCTGTCAGAAGCTTCACAGGTGTGACTAATGCTACTGATTAAATCCCAAGACAAACTTTTTTTTTTGCTTTTTAACAGTATCACAGACAAACAGACAAACAATTCCCTAATAAAATTAAACAATTACAGTTATCACCACTATGTAATTGTGTTGAAACTATGCCACACTTATCTTTAAACCCTGCACACTTTGCTGCAGAACCTCGCACGCTCAGCACCTCGCTTGATCTGGCTGGTTTATATAGTTCTACAGGACTTGCAGAAGCTGCCAGAAGCTTCTAGAAACAGGTGTGACTAATGCTACTGATTAAATCCCAAGACAAACTTTTTTTTTTTTTTGCTTTTTTAACAGTATCACAGACAAACAGACAAACAATTCCCTAATAAAATTAAACAATTACAGTTATCACCACTATGTAATTATGTTGAAACTATGCCACACTTATCTTTAAACCCTGCACACTTTGCTGCAGAACCTCGCACGCTCAGCACCTCGCTTGATCTGGCTGGTTTATATAGTTCTACAGGACTTGCAGAAGCTGCCAGAAGCTTCTAGAAACAGGTGTGACTAATGCTACTGATTAAATCCCAAGACAAACTTTTTTTTTTGCTTTTTTAACAGTATCACAGACAAACAGACAAACAATTCCCTAATAAAATTAAACAATTACAGTTATCACCACTATGTAATTGTGTTGAAACTATGCCACACTTATCTTTAAACCCTGCACACTTTGCTGCAGAACCTCGCACGCTCAGCACCTTGCTTGATCTGGCTGGTTTATATAGTTCTACAGGACTTGCAGAAGCTGCCAGTAGCTTCTAGAAACAGGTGTGACTAATGCTACTGATTAAATCCCAAGACAAACTTTTTTTTTTGCTTTTTTAACAGTGTCACAGACAAACAGACAAACAATTCCCTAATAAAATTAAACAATTACAGTTATCACCACTATGTAATTGTGTTGAAACTATGCCACACTTATCTTTAAACCCTGCACACTTTGCTGCAGAACCTCGCACGCTCAGCACCTCGCTTGATCTGGCTGGTTTATATAGTTCTACAGGACTTGCAGAAGCTGCCAGAAGCTTCTAGAAACAGGTGTGACTAATGCTACTGATTAAATCCCAAGACAAACTTTTTTTTTTTTGCTTTTTTAACAGTATCACAGACAAACAGACAAACAATTCCCTAATAAAATTAAACAATTACAGTTATCACCACTATGTAATTGTGTTGAAACTATGCCACACTTATCTTTAAACCCTGCACACTTTGCTGCAGAACCTCGCACGCTCAGCACCTTCCTTGATCTGGCTGGTTTATATAGTTCTACAGGACTTGCAGAAGCTGCCAGAAGCTTCTAGAAACAGGTGTGACTAATGCTACTGATTAAATCCCAAGACAAACTTTTTTTTTTGCTTTTTTAACAGTGTCACAGACAAACAGACAAACAATTCCCTAATAAAATTAAACAATTACAGTTATCACCACTATGTAATTGTGTTGAAACTATGCCACACTTATCTTTAAACCCTGCACACTTTGCTGCAGAACCTTGCACGCTCAGCACCTCGCTTGATCTGGCTGGTTTATATAGTTCTACAGGACTTGCAGAAGCTGCCAGAAGCTTCTAGAAACAGGTGTGACTAATGCTACTGATTAAATCCCAAGATATACTTTTTTTTTTTTGCTTTTTTAACAGTATCACAGACAAACAGACAAACAATTCCCTAATAAAATTAAACAATTACAGTTATCACCGCTATGTAATTGTGTTGAAACTATGCCACACTTATCTTTAAACCCTGCACACTTTGCTGCAGAACCTCGCACGCTCAGCACCTCGCTTGATCTGGCTGGTTTATATAGTTCTACAGGACTTGCAGAAGCTGCTAGAAACAGGTGTGACTAATGCTACTAATTAAATCCCAAGACAATTTTTTTTTTTTTTTTTTTTTTGCTTTTTTAACAGTATCACAGACAAACAATTCCCTAATAAAATTAAACAATTACAGTTATCACCACTATGTAATTGTGTTGAAACTATGCCACACTTATCTTTAAACCCTGCACACTTTGCTGCAGAACCTTGCACGCTCAGCACCTCGCTTGATCTGGCTGGTTTATATAGTTCTACAGGACTTGCAGAAGCTGTCAGAAGCTTCACAGGTGTGACTAATGCTACTGATTAAATCCCAAGACAAACTTTTTTTTTTTTTTGCTTTTTTAACAGTATCACAGACAAACAGACAAACAATTCCCTAATAAAATTAAACAATTACAGTTATCACCACTATGTAATTGTGTTGAAACTATGCCACACTTATCTTTAAACCCTGCACACTTTGCTGCAGAACCTTGCACGCTCAGCACCTCGCTTGATCTGGCTGGTTTATGTAGTTCTACAGGACTTGCAAAAGCTGCCAGAAGCTTCTAGAAACAGGTGTGACTAATGCTACTGATTAAATCCCAAGATAAACTTTTTTTTTTTGCTTTTTTAACAGTATCACAGACAAACAGACAAACAATTCCCTAATAAAATTAAACAATTACAGTTATCACCACTATGTAATTGTGTTGAAACTATGCCACACTTATCTTTAAACCCTGCACACTTTGCTGCAGAACCTCGCACGCTCAGCACCTTCCTTGATCTGGCTGGTTTATATAGTTCTACAGGACTTGCAGAAGCTGCCAGAAGCTTCTAGAAACAGGTGTGACTAATGCTACTGATTAAATCCCAAGACAAACTTTTTTTTTTTTTTGCTTTTTTAACAGTATCACAGACAAACAGACAAACAATTCCCTAATAAAATTAAACAATTACAGTTATCACCACTATGTAATTGTGTTGGAACTATGCCACACTTATCTTTAAACCCTGCACACTTTGCTGCAGAACCTTGCACGCTCAGCACCTCGCTTGATCTGGCTGGTTTATATAGTTCTATAGGACTTGCAGAAGCTGCCAGAAGCTTCTAGAAACAGGTGTGACTAATGCTACTGATTAAATCCCAAGACAAACTTTTTTTTTTTTTTGCTTTTTTAACAGTATCACAGACAAACAGACAAACAATTCCCTAATAAAATTAAACAATTACAGTTATCACCACTATGTAATTGTGTTGAAACTATGCCACACTTATCTTTAAACCCTGCACACTTTGCTGCAGAACCTCGCACGCTCAGCACCTTGCTTGATCTGGCTGGTTTATATAGTTCTACAGGACTTGCAGAAGCTGCCAGTAGCTTCTAGAAACAGGTGTGACTAATGCTACTGATTAAATCCCAAGACAAACTTTTTTTTTTGCTTTTTTAACAGTGTCACAGACAAACAGACAAACAATTCCCTAATAAAATTAAACAATTACAGTTATCACCACTATGTAATTGTGTTGAAACTATGCCACACTTATCTTTAAACCCTGCACACTTTGCTGCAGAACCTCGCACGCTCAGCACCTCGCTTGATCTGGCTGGTTTATATAGTTCTACAGGACTTGCAGAAGCTGCCAGAAGCTTCTAGAAACAGGTGTGACTAATGCTACTGATTAAATCCCAAGACAAACTTTTTTTTTTTTGCTTTTTTAACAGTATCACAGACAAACAGACAAACAATTCCCTAATAAAATTAAACAATTACAGTTATCACCACTATGTAATTGTGTTGAAACTATGCCACACTTATCTTTAAACCCTGCACACTTTGCTGCAGAACCTTGCACGCTCAGCACCTTCCTTGATCTGGCTGGTTTATATAGTTCTACAGGACTTGCAGAAGCTGCCAGAAGCTTCTAGAAACAGGTGTGACTAATGCTACTGATTAAATCCCAAGACAAACTTTTTTTTTTTTTTGCTTTTTTAACAGTATCACAGACAAACAGACAAACAATTCCCTAATAAAATTAAACAATTACAGTTATCACCACTATGTAATTGTGTTGAAACTATGCCACACTTATCTTTAAACCCTGCACACTTTGCTGCAGAATCTTGCACGCTCAGCACCTCGCTTGATCTGGCTGGTTTATATAGTTCTATAGGACTTGCAGAAGCTGCCAGAAGCTTCTAGAAACAGGTGTGACTAATGCTACTGATTAAATCCCAAGATATACTTTTTTTTTTTTGCTTTTTTAACAGTATCACAGACAAACAGACAAACAATTCCCTAATAAAATTAAACAATTACAGTTATCACCGCTATGTAATTGTGTTGAAACTATGCCACACTTATCTTTAAACCCTGCACACTTTGCTGCAGAACCTCGCACGCTCAGCACCTCGCTTGATCTGGCTGGTTTATATAGTTCTACAGGACTTGCAGAAGCTGCTAGAAACAGGTGTGACTAATGCTACTGATTAAATCCCAAGACAATTTTTTTTTTTTGCTTTTTTAACAGTATCACAGACAAACAATTCCCTAATAAAATTAAACAATTACAGTTATCACCACTATGTAATTGTGTTGAAACTATGCCACACTTATCTTTAAACCCTGCACACTTTGCTGCAGAACCTCGCACGCTCAACACCTCGCTTGATCTGGCTGGTTTATATAGTTCTACAGGACTTGCAGAAGCTGCCAGAAGCTTCTAGAAACAGGTGTGACTAATGCTACTGATTAAATCCCAAGATAAACTTTTTTTTTTTGCTTTTTTAACAGTATCACAGACAAACAGACAAACAATTCCCTAATAAAATTAAACAATTACAGTTATCACCACTATGTAATTGTGTTGAAACTATGCCACACGCCACACTTATCTTTAAACCCTGCACACTTTGCTGCAGAACCTCGCACGCTCAGCACCTCGCTTGATCTGGCTGGTTTATATAGTTCTACAGGACTTGCAGAAGCTGCCAGAAGCTTCTAGAAACAGGTGTGACTAATGCTACTGATTAAATCCCAAGACAAACTTTTTTTTTTTTTTTTTTGCTTTTTTAACAGTATCACAGACAAACAGACAAACAATTCCCTAATAAAATTAAACAATTACAGTTATCACCACTATGTAATTATGTTGAAACTATGCCACACTTATCTTTAAACCCTGCACACTTTGCTGCAGAACCTCGCACGCTCAGCACCTCGCTTGATCTGGCTGGTTTATATAGTTCTACAGGACTTGCAGAAGCTGCCAGAAGCTTCTAGAAACAGGTGTGACTAATGCTACTGATTAAATCCCAAGACAAACTTTTTTTTTTGCTTTTTTAACAGTATCACAGACAAACAGACAAACAATTCCCTAATAAAATTAAACAATTACAGTTATCACCACTATGTAATTGTGTTGAAACTATGCCACACTTATCTTTAAACCCTGCACACTTTGCTGCAGAACCTCGCACGCTCAGCACCTCGCTTGATCTGGCTGGTTTATATAGTTCTACAGGACTTGCAGAAGCTGCCAGAAGCTTCTAGAAACAGGTGTGACTAATGCTACTGATTAAATCCCAAGACAAACTTTTTTTTTTTTGCTTTTTTAACAGTATCACAGACAAACAGACAAACAATTCCCTAATAAAATTAAACAATTACAGTTATCACCACTATGTAATTGTGTTGAAACTATGCCACACTTATCTTTAAACCCTGCACACTTTGCTGCAGAACCTCGCACGCTCAGCACCTTCCTTGATCTGGCTGGTTTATATAGTTCTACAGGACTTGCAGAAGCTGCCAGAAGCTTCTAGAAACAGGTGTGACTAATGCTACTGATTAAATCCCAAGACAAACTTTTTTTTTTTTTTGCTTTTTTAACAGTATCACAGACAAACAGACAAACAATTCCCTAATAAAATTAAACAATTACAGTTATCACCACTATGTAATTGTGTTGAAACTATGCCACACTTATCTTTAAACCCTGCACACTTTGCTGCAGAATCTTGCACGCTCAGCACCTCGCTTGATCTGGCTGGTTTATATAGTTCTATAGGACTTGCAGAAGCTGCCAGAAGCTTCTAGAAACAGGTGTGACTAATGCTACTGATTAAATCCCAAGATATACTTTTTTTTTTTGCTTTTTTAACAGTATCACAGACAAACAGACAAACAATTCCCTAATAAAATTAAACAATTACAGTTATCACCGCTATGTAATTGTGTTGAAACTATGCCACACTTATCTTTAAACCCTGCACACTTTGCTGCAGAACCTCGCACGCTCAGCACCTCGCTTGATCTGGCTGGTTTATATAGTTCTACAGGACTTGCAGAAGCTGCTAGAAACAGGTGTGACTAATGCTACTGATTAAATCCCAAGACAATTTTTTTTTTTTTTTTTTTTGCTTTTTTAACAGTATCACAGACAAACAATTCCCTAATAAAATTAAACAATTACAGTTATCACCACTATGTAATTGTGTTGAAACTATGCCACACTTATCTTTAAACCCTGCACACTTTGCTGCAGAACCTCGCACGCTCAACACCTCGCTTGATCTGGCTGGTTTATATAGTTCTACAGGACTTGCAGAAGCTGCCAGAAGCTTCTAGAAACAGGTGTGACTAATGCTACTGATTAAATCCCAAGATAAATTTTTTTTTTTGCTTTTTTAACAGTATCACAGACAAACAGACAAACAATTCCCTAATAAAATTAAACAATTACAGTTATCACCACTATGTAATTGTGTTGAAACTATGCCACACTTATCTTTAAACCGTGCACACTTTGCTGCAGAACCTTGCACGCTCAGCACCTCGCTTGATTTGGCTGGTTTATGTAGTTCTACAGGACTTGCAGAAGCTGCCAGAAGCTTCTAGAAACAGGTGTGACTAATGCTACTGATTAAATCCCAAGATAAACTTTTTTTTTTTGCTTTTTTAACAGTATCACAGACAAACAGACAAACAATTCCCTAATAAAATTAAACAATTACAGTTATCACCACTATGTAATTGTGTTGAAACTATGCCACACGCCACACTTATCTTTAAACCCTGCACACTTTGCTGCAGAACCTCGCACGCTCAGCACCTCGCTTGATCTGGCTGGTTTATATAGTTCTACAGGACTTGCAGAAGCTGCCAGAAGCTTCTAGAAACAGGTGTGACTAATGCTACTGATTAAATCCCAAGACAAACTTTTTTTTTTTTTTTTTTGCTTTTTTAACAGTATCACAGACAAACAGACAAACAATTCCCTAATAAAATTAAACAATTACAGTTATCACCACTATGTAATTATGTTGAAACTATGCCACACTTATCTTTAAACCCTGCACACTTTGCTGCAGAACCTCGCACGCTCAGCACCTCGCTTGATCTGGCTGGTTTATATAGTTCTACAGGACTTGCAGAAGCTGCCAGAAGCTTCTAGAAACAGGTGTGACTAATGCTACTGATTAAATCCCAAGACAAACTTTTTTTTTTGCTTTTTTAACAGTATCACAGACAAACAATTCCCTAATAAAATTAAACAATTACAGTTATCACCACTATGTAATTGTGTTGAAACTATGCCACACTTATCTTTAAACCCTGCACACTTTGCTGCAGAACCTCGCACGCTCAGCACCTCGCTTGATCTGGCTGGTTTATATAGTTCTACAGGACTTGCAGAAGCTGCCAGAAGCTTCTAGAAACAGGTGTGACTAATGCTACTGATTAAATCCCAAGACAAACTTTTTTTTTTTTTTTTTGCTTTTCTAACAGTATCACAGACAAACAGACAAACAATTCCCTAATAAAATTAAACAATTACAGTTATCACCACTATGTAATTGTGTTGAAACTATGCCACACTTATCTTTAAACCCTGCACACTTTGCTGCAGAACCTCGCACGCTCAGCACCTCGCTTGATCTGGCTGGTTTATATAGTTCTACAGGACTTGCAGAAGCTGCCAGTAGCTTCTAGAAACAGGTGTGACTAATGCTACTGATTAAATCCCAAGACAAACTTTTTTTTTTTGCTTTTTTAACAGTATCACAGACAAACAGACAAACAATTCCCTAATAAAATTAAACAATTACAGTTATCACCACTATGTAATTGTGTTGAAACTATGCCACACTTATCTTTAAATCCTGCACACTTTGCTGCAGAACCTCGCACGCTCAGCACCTCGCTTGATCTGGCTGGTTTATATAGTTCTACAGGACTTGCAGAAGCTGCCAGAAGCTTCTAGAAACAGGTGTGACTAATGCTACTGATTAAATCCCAAGACAAACTTTTTTTTTTTGCTTTTTTAACAGTATCACAGACAAACAGACAAACAATTCCCTAATAAAATTAAACAATTACAGTTATCACCACTATGTAATTGTGTTGAAACTATGCCACACTTATCTTTAAACCCTGCACACTTTGCTGCAGAACCTTGCACGCTCAGCACCTCGCTTGATCTGGCTGGTTTATGTAGTTCTACAGGACTTGCAGAAGCTGCCAGAAGCTTCTAGAAACAGGTGTGACTAATGCTACTGATTAAATCCCAAGACAAACTTTTTTTTTTTTTTTTGCTTTTTTAACAGTATCACAGACAAGCAGACAAACAATTCCCTAATAAAATTAAACAATTACAGTTATCACCACTATGTAATTGTGTTGAAACTATGCCACACTTATCTTTAAACCCTGCACACTTTGCTGCAGAACCTCGCACGCTCAGCACCTTGCTTGATCTGGCTGGTTTATATAGTTCTACAGGACTTGCAAAAGCTGCCAGAAGCTTCTAGAAACAGGTGTGACTAATGCTACTGATTAAATCCCAAGATAAACTTTTTTTTTTTGCTTTTTTAACAGTATCACAGACAAACAGACAAACAATTCCCTAATAAAATTAAACAATTACAGTTATCACCACTATGTAATTATGTTGAAACTATGCCACACTTATCTTTAAACCCTGCACACTTTGCTGCAGAACCTCGCACGCTCAGCACCTCGCTTGATCTGGCTGGTTTATATAGTTCTACAGGACTTGCAGAAGCTGCCAGAAGCTTCTAGAAACAGGTGTGACTAATGCTACTGATTAAATCCCAAGACAAACTTTTTTTTTTGCTTTTTAACAGTATCACAGACAAACAGACAAACAATTCCCTAATAAAATTAAACAATTACAGTTATCACCACTATGTAATTGTGTTGAAACTATGCCACACTTATCTTTAAACCCTGCACACTTTGCTGCAGAACCTCGCACGCTCAGCACCTCGCTTGATCTGGCTGGTTTATATAGTTCTACAGGACTTGCAGAAGCTGCCAGAAGCTTCTAGAAACAGGTGTGACTAATGCTACTGATTAAATCCCAAGACAAACTTTTTTTTTTTTGCTTTTCTAACAGTATCACAGACAAACAGACAAACAATTCCCTAATAAAATTAAACAATTACAGTTATCACCACTATGTAATTGTGTTGAAACTATACCACACTTATCTTTAAACCCTGCACACTTTCCTGCAGAAACTCGCACGCTCAGCACCTCGCTTGATCTGGCTGGTTTATATAGTTCTACAGGACTTGCAGAAGCTGCCAGAAGCTTCTAGAAACAGGTGTGACTAATGCTACTGATTAAATCCCAAGACAAACTTTTTTTTTTGCTTTTTTAACAGTATCACAGACAAACAGACAAACAATTCCCTAATAAAATTAAACAATTACAGTTATCACCACTATGTAATTGTGTTGAAACAATGCCACACTTATCTTTAAACCCTGCACACTTTGCTGCAGAACCTCGCACGCTCAGCACCTTGCTTGATCTGGCTGGTTTATATAGTTCTACAGGACTTGCAGAAGCTGCCAGTAGCTTCTAGAAACAGGTGTGACTAATGCTACTGATTAAATCCCAAGACAAACTTTTTTTTTTGCTTTTTTAACAGTGTCACAGACAAACAGACAAACAATTCCCTAATAAAATTAAACAATTACAGTTATCACCACTATGTAATTGTGTTGAAACTATGCCACACTTATCTTTAAACCCTGCACACTTTGCTGCAGAACCTCGCACGCTCAGCACCTCGCTTGATCTGGCTGGTTTATATAGTTCTACAGGACTTGCAGAAGCTGCCAGAAGCTTCTAGAAACAGGTGTGACTAATGCTACTGATTAAATCCCAAGACAAACTTTTTTTTTTTTGCTTTTTTAACAGTATCACAGACAAACAGACAAACAATTCCCTAATAAAATTAAACAATTACAGTTATCACCACTATGTAATTGTGTTGAAACTATGCCACACTTATCTTTAAACCCTGCACACTTTGCTGCAGAACCTCGCACGCTCAGCACCTTCCTTGATCTGGCTGGTTTATATAGTTCTACAGGACTTGCAGAAGCTGCCAGAAGCTTCTAGAAACAGGTGTGACTAATGCTACTGATTAAATCCCAAGACAAACTTTTTTTTTTTTTTGCTTTTTTAACAGTATCACAGACAAACAGACAAACAATTCCCTAATAAAATTAAACAATTACAGTTATCACTACTATGTAATTGTGTTGAAACTATGCCACACTTATCTTTAAACCCTGCACACTTTGCTGCAGAACCTTGCACGCTCAGCACCTCGCTTGATCTGGCTGGTTTATATAGTTCTATAGGACTTGCAGAAGCTGCCAGAAGCTTCTAGAAACAGGTGTGACTAATGCTACTGATTAAATCCCAAGATATACTTTTTTTTTTTTGCTTTTTTAACAGTATCACAGACAAACAGACAAACAATTCCCTAATAAAATTAAACAATTACAGTTATCACCGCTATGTAATTGTGTTGAAACTATGCCACACTTATCTTTAAACCCTGCACACTTTGCTGCAGAACCTCGCACGCTCAGCACCTCGCTTGATCTGGCTGGTTTATATAGTTCTACAGGACTTGCAGAAGCTGCTAGAAACAGGTGTGACTAATGCTACTGATTAAATCCCAAGACAATTTTTTTTTTTTTTTTTTTTTTGCTTTTTTAACAGTATCACAGACAAACAATTCCCTAATAAAATTAAACAATTACAGTTATCACCACTATGTAATTGTGTTGAAACTATGCCACACTTATCTTTAAACCCTGCACACTTTGCTGCAGAACCTTGCACGCTCAGCACCTCGCTTGATCTGGCTGGTTTATATAGTTCTACAGGACTTGCAGAAGCTGTCAGAAGCTTCTAGAAACAGGTGTGACTAATGCTACTGATTAAATCCCAAGACAAACTTTTTTTTTTTTTGCTTTTTTAACAGTATCACAGACAAACAGACAAACAATTCCCTAATAAAATTAAACAATTACAGTTATCACCACTATGTAATTGTGTTGAAACTATGCCACACTTATCTTTAAACCCTGCACACTTTGCTGCAGAACCTTGCACGCTCAGCACCTCGCTTGATCTGGCTGGTTTATGTAGTTCTACAGGACTTGCAAAAGCTGCCAGAAGCTTCTAGAAACAGGTGTGACTAATGCTACTGATTAAATCCCAAGATAAACTTTTTTTTTTTGCTTTTTTAACAGTATCACAGACAAACAGACAAACAATTCCCTAATAAAATTAAACAATTACAGTTATCACCACTATGTAATTGTGTTGAAACTATGCCACACTTATCTTTAAACCCTGCACACTTTGCTGCAGAACCTCGCACGCTCAGCACCTTCCTTGATCTGGCTGGTTTATATAGTTCTACAGGACTTGCAGAAGCTGCCAGAAGCTTCTAGAAACAGGTGTGACTAATGCTACTGATTAAATCCCAAGACAAACTTTTTTTTTTTTTTGCTTTTTTAACAGTATCACAGACAAACAGACAAACAATTCCCTAATAAAATTAAACAATGACAGTTATCACCGCTATGTAATTGTGTTGAAACTATGCCACACTTATCTTTAAACCCTGCACACTTTGCTGCAGAACCTCGCACGCTCAGCACCTCGCTTGATCTGGCTGGTTTATATAGTTCTACAGGACTTGCAGAAGCTGCTAGAAACCGGTGTGACTAATGCTACTGATTAAATCCCAAGACAATTTTTTTTTTTTTTTTTTTTTGCTTTTTTAACAGTATCACAGACAAACAATTCCCTAATAAAATTAAACAATTACAGTTATCACCACTATGTAATTGTGTTGAAACTATGCCACACTTATCTTTAAACCCTGCACACTTTGCTGCAGAACCTTGCACGCTCAGCACCTCGCTTGATCTGGCTGGTTTATGTAGTTCTACAGGACTTGCAAAAGCTGCCAGAAGCTTCTAGAAACAGGTGTGACTAATGCTACTGATTAAATCCCAAGATAAACTTTTTTTTTTGCTTTTTTAACAGTATCACAGACAAACAGACAAACAATTCCCTAATAAAATTAAACAATTACAGTTATCACCACTATGTAATTGTGTTGAAACTATGCCACACTTATCTTTAAACCCTGCACACTTTGCTGCAGAACCTTGCACGCTCAGCACCTCGCTTGATCTGGCTGGTTTATGTAGTTCTACAGGACTTGCAAAAGCTGCCAGAAGCTTCTAGAAACAGGTGTGACTAATGCTACTGATTAAATCCCAAGATAAACTTTTTTTTTTGCTTTTTTAACAGTATCACAGACAAACAGACAAACAATTCCCTAATAAAATTAAACAATTACAGTTATCACCACTATGTAATTGTGTTGAAACTATGCCACACGCCACACTTATCTTTAAACCCTGCACACTTTGCTGCAGAACCTCTCACGCTCAGCACCTCGCTTGATCTGGCTGGTTTATATAGTTCTACAGGACTTGCAGAAGCTGCCAGAAGCTTCTAGAAACAGGTGTGACTAATGCTACTGATTAAATCCCAAGACAAACTTTTTTTTTTTTTTTTTTTGCTTTTTTAACAGTATCACAGACAAACAGACAAACAATTCCCTAATAAAATTAAACAATTACAGTTATCACCACTATGTAATTATGCTGAAACTATGCCACACTTATCTTTAAATCCTGCACACTTTGCTGCAGAACCTCGCACGCTCAGCACCTCGCTTGATCTGGCTGGTTTATATAGTTCTACAGGACTTGCAGAAGCTGCCAGAAGCTTCTAGAAACAGGTGTGACTAATGCTACTGATTAAATCCCAAGACAAACTTTTTTTTTTTGCTTTTTTAACAGTATCACAGACAAACAGACAAACAATTCCCTAATAAAATTAAACAATTACAGTTATCACCACTATGTAATTGTGTTGAAACTATGCCACACTTATCTTTAAACCCTGCACACTTTGCTGCAGAACCTTGCACGCTCAGCACCTCGCTTGATCTGGCTGGTTTATGTAGTTCTACAGGACTTGCAGAAGCTGCCAGAAGCTTCTAGAAACAGGTGTGACTAATGCTACTGATTAAATCCCAAGACAAACTTTTTTTTTTTTTTGCTTTTTTAACAGTATCACAGACAAACAGACAAACAATTCCCTAATAAAATTAAACAATTACAGTTATCACCACTATGTAATTGTGTTGAAACTATGCCACACTTATCTTTAAACCCTGCACACTTTGCTGCAGAACCTTGCACGCTCAGCACCTCGCTTGATCTGGCTGGTTTATATAGTTCTATAGGACTTGCAGAAGCTGCCAGAAGCTTCTAGAAACAGGTGTGACTAATGCTACTGATTAAATCCCAAGACAAACTTTTTTTTTTTTTTGCTTTTTTAACAGTATCACAGACAAACAGACAAACAATTCCCTAATAAAATTAAACAATTACAGTTATCACCACTATGTAATTGTGTTGAAACTATGCCACACTTATCTTTAAACCCTGCACACTTTGCTGCAGAACCTTGCACGCTCAGCACCTCGCTTGATCTGGCTGGTTTATATAGTTCTATAGGACTTGCAGAAGCTGCCAGAAGCTTCTAGAAACAGGTGTGACTAATGCTACTGATTAAATCCCAAGATATACTTTTTTTTTTTTGCTTTTTTAACAGTATCACAGACAAACAGACAAACAATTCCCTAATAAAATTAAACAATTACAGTTATCACCGCTATGTAATTGTGTTGAAACTATGCCACACTTATCTTTAAACCCTGCACACTTTGCTGCAGAACCTTGCACGCTCAGCACCTCGCTTGATCTGGCTGGTTTATGTAGTTCTACAGGACTTGCAAAAGCTGCCAGAAGCTTCTAGAAACAGGTGTGACTAATGCTACTGATTAAATCCCAAGATAAACTTTTTTTTTTTGCTTTTTTAACAGTATCACAGACAAACAGACAAACAATTCCCTAATAAAATTAAACAATTACAGTTATCACCACTATGTAATTGTGTTGAAACTATGCCACACTTATCTTTAAACCCTGCACACTTTGCTGCAGAACCTCGCACGCTCAGCACCTTCCTTGATCTGGCTGGTTTATATAGTTCTACAGGACTTGCAGAAGCTGCCAGAAGCTTCTAGAAACAGGTGTGACTAATGCTACTGATTAAATCCCAAGATATACTTTTTTTTTTTTGCTTTTTTAACAGTATCACAGACAAACAGACAAACAATTCCCTAATAAAATTAAACAATGACAGTTATCACCGCTATGTAATTGTGTTGAAACTATGCCACACTTATCTTTAAACCCTGCACACTTTGCTGCAGAACCTCGCACGCTCAGCACCTCGCTTGATCTGGCTGGTTTATATAGTTCTACAGGACTTGCAGAAGCTGCTAGAAACCGGTGTGACTAATGCTACTGATTAAATCCCAAGACAATTTTTTTTTTTTTTTTTTTTTGCTTTTTTAACAGTATCACAGACAAACAATTCCCTAATAAAATTAAACAATTACAGTTATCACCACTATGTAATTGTGTTGAAACTATGCCACACTTATCTTTAAACCCTGCACACTTTGCTGCAGAACCTTGCACGCTCAGCACCTCGCTTGATCTGGCTGGTTTATGTAGTTCTACAGGACTTGCAAAAGCTGCCAGAAGCTTCTAGAAACAGGTGTGACTAATGCTACTGATTAAATCCCAAGATAAACTTTTTTTTTTGCTTTTTTAACAGTATCACAGACAAACAGACAAACAATTCCCTAATAAAATTAAACAATTACAGTTATCACCACTATGTAATTGTGTTGAAACTATGCCACACGCCACACTTATCTTTAAACCCTGCACACTTTGCTGCAGAACCTCTCACGCTCAGCACCTCGCTTGATCTGGCTGGTTTATATAGTTCTACAGGACTTGCAGAAGCTGCCAGAAGCTTCTAGAAACAGGTGTGACTAATGCTACTGATTAAATCCCAAGACAAACTTTTTTTTTTTTTTTTTTGCTTTTTTAACAGTATCACAGACAAACAGACAAACAATTCCCTAATAAAATTAAACAATTACAGTTATCACCACTATGTAATTATGCTGAAACTATGCCACACTTATCTTTAAATCCTGCACACTTTGCTGCAGAACCTCGCACGCTCAGCACCTCGCTTGATCTGGCTGGTTTATATAGTTCTACAGGACTTGCAGAAGCTGCCAGAAGCTTCTAGAAACAGGTGTGACTAATGCTACTGATTAAATCCCAAGACAAACTTTTTTTTTTTGCTTTTTTAACAGTATCACAGACAAACAGACAAACAATTCCCTAATAAAATTAAACAATTACAGTTATCACCACTATGTAATTGTGTTGAAACTATGCCACACTTATCTTTAAACCCTGCACACTTTGCTGCAGAACCTTGCACGCTCAGCACCTCGCTTGATCTGGCTGGTTTATGTAGTTCTACAGGACTTGCAGAAGCTGCCAGAAGCTTCTAGAAACAGGTGTGACTAATGCTACTGATTAAATCCCAAGACAAACTTTTTTTTTTTTTTTTGCTTTTTTAACAGTATCACAGACAAGCAGACAAACAATTCCCTAATAAAATTAAACAATTACAGTTATCACCACTATGTAATTGTGTTGAAACTATGCCACACTTATCTTTAAACCCTGCACACTTTGCTGCAGAACCTCGCACGCTCAGCACCTCGCTTGATCTGGCTGGTTTATATAGTTCTACAGGACTTGCAGAAGCTGCCAGAAGCTTCTAGAAACAGGTGTGACTAATGCTACTGATTAAATCCCAAGACAAACTTTTTTTTTTGCTTTTTTAACAGTATCACAGACAAACAGACAAACAATTCCCTAATAAAATTAAACAATTACAGTTATCACCACTATGTAATTGTGTTGAAACTATGCCACACTTATCTTTAAACCCTGCACACTTTGCTGCAGAACCTCGCACGCTCAGCACCTCGCTTGATCTGGCTGGTTTATATAGTTCTACAGGACTTGCAGAAGCTGCCAGAAGCTTCTAGAAACAGGTGTGACTAATGCTACTGATTAAATCCCAAGACAAACTTTTTTTTTTTTGCTTTTCTAACAGTATCACAGACAAACAGACAAACAATTCCCTAATAAAATTAAACAATTACAGTTATCACCACTATGTAATTGTGTTGAAACTATACCACACTTATCTTTAAACCCTGCACACTTTCCTGCAGAACCTCGCACGCTCAGCACCTCGCTTGATCTGGCTGGTTTATATAGTTCTACAGGACTTGCAGAAGCTGCCAGAAGCTTCTAGAAACAGGTGTGACTAATGCTACTGATTAAATCCCAAGACAAACTTTTTTTTTTGCCTTTTTAACAGTATCACAGACAAACAGACAAACAATTCCCTAATAAAATTAAACAATTACAGTTATCACCACTATGTAATTGTGTTGAAACTATGCCACACTTATCTTTAAACCCTGCACACTTTGCTGCAGAACCTCGCACGCTCAGCACCTTGCTTGATCTGGCTGGTTTATATAGTTCTACAGGACTTGCAGAAGCTGCCAGTAGCTTCTAGAAACAGGTGTGACTAATGCTACTGATTAAATCCCAAGACAAACTTTTTTTTTTGCTTTTTTAACAGTGTCACAGACAAACAGACAAACAATTCCCTAATAAAATTAAACAATTACAGTTATCACCACTATGTAATTGTGTTGAAACTATGCCACACTTATCTTTAAACCCTGCACACTTTGCTGCAGAACCTCGCACGCTCAGCACCTCGCTTGATCTGGCTGGTTTATATAGTTCTACAGGACTTGCAGAAGCTGCCAGAAGCTTCTAGAAACAGGTGTGACTAATGCTACTGATTAAATCCCAAGACAAACTTTTTTTTTTTTGCTTTTTTAACAGTATCACAGACAAACAGACAAACAATTCCCTAATAAAATTAAACAATTACAGTTATCACCACTATGTAATTGTGTTGAAACTATGCCACACTTATCTTTAAACCCTGCACACTTTGCTGCAGAACCTCGCACGCTCAGCACCTTCCTTGATCTGGCTGGTTTATATAGTTCTACAGGACTTGCAGAAGCTGCCAGAAGCTTCTAGAAACAGGTGTGACTAATGCTACTGATTAAATCCCAAGACAAACTTTTTTTTTTTTTTGCTTTTTTAACAGTATCACAGACAAACAGACAAACAATTCCCTAATAAAATTAAACAATTACAGTTATCACCACTATGTAATTGTGTTGAAACTATGCCACACTTATCTTTAAACCCTGCACACTTTGCTGCAGAACCTTGCACGCTCAGCACCTCGCTTGATCTGGCTGGTTTATATAGTTCTATAGGACTTGCAGAAGCTGCCAGAAGCTTCTAGAAACAGGTGTGACTAATGCTACTGATTAAATCCCAAGATATACTTTTTTTTTTTTGCTTTTTTAACAGTATCACAGACAAACAGACAAACAATTCCCTAATAAAATTAAACAATTACAGTTATCACCGCTATGTAATTGTGTTGAAACTATGCCACACTTATCTTTAAACCCTGCACACTTTGCTGCAGAACCTCGCACGCTCAGCACCTCGCTTGATCTGGCTGGTTTATATAGTTCTACAGGACTTGCAGAAGCTGCTAGAAACAGGTGTGACTAATGCTACTGATTAAATCCCAAGACAATTTTTTTTTTTTTTTTTTTTTTTTTTGCTTTTTTAGCAGTATCACAGACAAACAATTCCCTAATAAAATTAAACAATTACAGTTATCACCACTATGTAATTGTGTTGAAACTATGCCACACTTATCTTTAAACCCTGCACACTTTGCTGCAGAACCTTGCACGCTCAGCACCTCGCTTGATCTGGCTGGTTTATATAGTTCTACAGGACTTGCAGAAGCTGTCAGAAGCTTCTAGAAACAGGTGTGACTAATGCTACTGATTAAATCCCAAGACAAACTTTTTTTTTTTTTTGCTTTTTTAACAGTATCACAGACAAACAGACAAACAATTCCCTAATAAAATTAAACAATTACAGTTATCACCACTATGTAATTGTGTTGAAACTATGCCACACTTATCTTTAAACCCTGCACACTTTGCTGCAGAACCTTGCACGCTCAGCACCTCGCTTGATCTGGCTGGTTTATGTAGTTCTACAGGACTTGCAAAAGCTGCCAGAAGCTTCTAGAAACAGGTGTGACTAATGCTACTGATTAAATCCCAAGATAAACTTTTTTTTTTTGCTTTTTTAACAGTATCACAGACAAACAGACAAACAATTCCCTAATAAAATTAAACAATTACAGTTATCACCACTATGTAATTGTGTTGAAACTATGCCACACTTATCTTTAAACCCTGCACACTTTGCTGCAGAACCTCGCACGCTCAGCACCTTCCTTGATCTGGCTGGTTTATATAGTTCTACAGGACTTGCAGAAGCTGCCAGAAGCTTCTAGAAACAGGTGTGACTAATGCTACTGATTAAATCCCAAGACAAACTTTTTTTTTTTTTTGCTTTTTTAACAGTATCACAGACAAACAGACAAACAATTCCCTAATAAAATTAAACAATTACAGTTATCACCACTATGTAATTGTGTTGAAACTATGCCACACTTATCTTTAAACCCTGCACACTTTGCTGCAGAACCTTGCACGCTCAGCACCTCGCTTGATCTGGCTGGTTTATATAGTTCTATAGGACTTGCAGAAGCTGCCAGAAGCTTCTAGAAACAGGTGTGACTAATGCTACTGATTAAATCCCAAGATATACTTTTTTTTTTTTGCTTTTTTAACAGTATCACAGACAAACAGACAAACAATTCCCTAATAAAATTAAACAATTACAGTTATCACCGCTATGTAATTGTGTTGAAACTATGCCACACTTATCTTTAAACCCTGCACACTTTGCTGCAGAACCTCGCACGCTCAGCACCTCGCTTGATCTGGCTGGTTTATATAGTTCTACAGGACTTGCAGAAGCTGCTAGAAACCGGTGTGACTAATGCTACTGATTAAATCCCAAGACAATTTTTTTTTTTTTTTTTTGCTTTTTTAACAGTATCACAGACAAACAATTCCCTAATAAAATTAAACAATTACAGTTATCACCACTATGTAATTGTGTTGAAACTATGCCACACTTATCTTTAAACCCTGCACACTTTGCTGCAGAACCTTGCACGCTCAGCACCTCGCTTGATCTGGCTGGTTTATATAGTTCTACAGGACTTGCAAAAGCTGCCAGAAGCTTCTAGAAACAGGTGTGACTAATGCTACTGATTAAATCCCAAGATAAACTTTTTTTTTTGCTTTTTTAACAGTATCACAGACAAACAGACAAACAATTCCCTAATAAAATTAAACAATTACAGTTATCACCACTATGTAATTGTGTTGAAACTATGCCACACGCCACACTTATCTTTAAACCCTGCACACTTTGCTGCAGAACCTCTCACGCTCAGCACCTCGCTTGATCTGGCTGGTTTATATAGTTCTACAGGACTTGCAGAAGCTGCCAGAAGCTTCTAGAAACAGGTGTGACTAATGCTACTGATTAAATCCCAAGACAAACTTTTTTTTTTTTTTTTTTTGCTTTTTTAACAGTATCACAGACAAACAGACAAACAGACAAACAATTCCCTAATAAAATTAAACAATTACAGTTATCACCACTATGTAATTATGCTGAAACTATGCCACACTTATCTTTAAATCCTGCACACTTTGCTGCAGAACCTCGCACGCTCAGCACCTCGCTTGATCTGGCTGGTTTATATAGTTCTACAGGACTTGCAGAAGCTGCCAGAAGCTTCTAGAAACAGGTGTGACTAATGCTACTGATTAAATCCCAAGACAAACTTTTTTTTTTTGCTTTTTTAACAGTATCACAGACAAACAGACAAACAATTCCCTAATAAAATTAAACAATTACAGTTATCACCACTATGTAATTGTGTTGAAACTATGCCACACTTATCTTTAAACCCTGCACACTTTGCTGCAGAACCTTGCACGCTCAGCACCTCGCTTGATCTGGCTGGTTTATGTAGTTCTACAGGACTTGCAGAAGCTGCCAGAAGCTTCTAGAAACAGGTGTGACTAATGCTACTGATTAAATCCCAAGACAAACTTTTTTTTTTTTTTTTGCTTTTTTAACAGTATCACAGACAAGCAGACAAACAATTCCCTAATAAAATTAAACAATTACAGTTATCACCACTATGTAATTGTGTTGAAACTATGCCACACTTATCTTTAAACCCTGCACACTTTGCTGCAGAACCTCGCACGCTCAGCACCTTGCTTGATCTGGCTGGTTTATATAGTTCTACAGGACTTGCAAAAGCTGCCAGAAGCTTCTAGAAACAGGTGTGACTAATGCTACTGATTAAATCCCAAGATAAACTTTTTTTTTTTGCTTTTTTAACAGTATCACAGACAAACAGACAAACAATTCCCTAATAAAATTAAACAATTACAGTTATCACCACTATGTAATTATGTTGAAACTATGCCACACTTATCTTTAAACCCTGCACACTTTGCTGCAGAACCTCGCACGCTCAGCACCTCGCTTGATCTGGCTGGTTTATATAGTTCTACAGGACTTGCAGAAGCTGCCAGAAGCTTCTAGAAACAGGTGTGACTAATGCTACTGATTAAATCCCAAGACAAACTTTTTTTTTTGCTTTTTTAACAGTATCACAGACAAACAGACAAACAATTCCCTAATAAAATTAAACAATTACAGTTATCACCACTATGTAATTGTGTTGAAACTATGCCACACTTATCTTTAAACCCTGCACACTTTGCTGCAGAACCTCGCACGCTCAGCACCTCGCTTGATCTGGCTGGTTTATATAGTTCTACAGGACTTGCAGAAGCTGCCAGAAGCTTCTAGAAACAGGTGTGACTAATGCTACTGATTAAATCCCAAGACAAACTTTTTTTTTTTTGCTTTTCTAACAGTATCACAGACAAACAGACAAACAATTCCCTAATAAAATTAAACAATTACAGTTATCACCACTATGTAATTGTGTTGAAACTATACCACACTTATCTTTAAACCCTGCACACTTTCCTGCAGAACCTCGCACGCTCAGCACCTCGCTTGATCTGGCTGGTTTATATAGTTCTACAGGACTTGCAGAAGCTGCCAGAAGCTTCTAGAAACAGGTGTGACTAATGCTACTGATTAAATCCCAAGACAAACTTTTTTTTTTGCTTTTTTAACAGTATCACAGACAAACAGACAAACAATTCCCTAATAAAATTAAACAATTACAGTTATCACCACTATGTAATTGTGTTGAAACTATGCCACACTTATCTTTAAACCCTGCACACTTTGCTGCAGAACCTCGCACGCTCAGCACCTTGCTTGATCTGGCTGGTTTATATAGTTCTACAGGACTTGCAGAAGCTGCCAGTAGCTTCTAGAAACAGGTGTGACTAATGCTACTGATTAAATCCCAAGACAAACTTTTTTTTTTGCTTTTTTAACAGTGTCACAGACAAACAGACAAACAATTCCCTAATAAAATTAAACAATTACAGTTATCACCACTATGTAATTGTGTTGAAACTATGCCACACTTATCTTTAAACCCTGCACACTTTGCTGCAGAACCTCGCACGCTCAGCACCTCGCTTGATCTGGCTGGTTTATATAGTTCTACAGGACTTGCAGAAGCTGCCAGAAGCTTCTAGAAACAGGTGTGACTAATGCTACTGATTAAATCCCAAGACAAACTTTTTTTTTTTTGCTTTTTTAACAGTATCACAGACAAACAGACAAACAATTCCCTAATAAAATTAAACAATTACAGTTATCACCACTATGTAATTGTGTTGAAACTATGCCACACTTATCTTTAAACCCTGCACACTTTGCTGCAGAACCTCGCACGCTCAGCACCTTCCTTGATCTGGCTGGTTTATATAGTTCTACAGGACTTGCAGAAGCTGCCAGAAGCTTCTAGAAACAGGTGTGACTAATGCTACTGATTAAATCCCAAGACAAACTTTTTTTTTTTTTTGCTTTTTTAACAGTATCACAGACAAACAGACAAACAATTCCCTAATAAAATTAAACAATTACAGTTATCACCACTATGTAATTGTGTTGAAACTATGCCACACTTATCTTTAAACCCTGCACACTTTGCTGCAGAACCTTGCACGCTCAGCACCTCGCTTGATCTGGCTGGTTTATATAGTTCTATAGGACTTGCAGAAGCTGCCAGAAGCTTCTAGAAACAGGTGTGACTAATGCTACTGATTAAATCCCAAGATATACTTTTTTTTTTTTGCTTTTTTAACAGTATCACAGACAAACAGACAAACAATTCCCTAATAAAATTAAACAATTACAGTTATCACCGCTATGTAATTGTGTTGAAACTATGCCACACTTATCTTTAAACCCTGCACACTTTGCTGCAGAACCTCGCACGCTCAGCACCTCGCTTGATCTGGCTGGTTTATATAGTTCTACAGGACTTGCAGAAGCTGCTAGAAACAGGTGTGACTAATGCTACTGATTAAATCCCAAGACAATTTTTTTTTTTTTTTTTTTTTTTTGCTTTTTTAGCAGTATCACAGACAAACAATTCCCTAATAAAATTAAACAATTACAGTTATCACCACTATGTAATTGTGTTGAAACTATGCCACACTTATCTTTAAACCCTGCACACTTTGCTGCAGAACCTTGCACGCTCAGCACCTCGCTTGATCTGGCTGGTTTATGTAGTTCTACAGGACTTGCAAAAGCTGCCAGAAGCTTCTAGAAACAGGTGTGACTAATGCTACTGATTAAATCCCAAGATAAACTTTTTTTTTTTGCTTTTTTAACAGTATCACAGACAAACAGACAAACAATTCCCTAATAAAATTAAACAATTACAGTTATCACCACTATGTAATTGTGTTGAAACTATGCCACACTTATCTTTAAACCCTGCACACTTTGCTGCAGAACCTCGCACGCTCAGCACCTTCCTTGATCTGGCTGGTTTATATAGTTCTACAGGACTTGCAGAAGCTGCCAGAAGCTTCTAGAAACAGGTGTGACTAATGCTACTGATTAAATCCCAAGACAAACTTTTTTTTTTTTTTGCTTTTTTAACAGTATCACAGACAAACAGACAAACAATTCCCTAATAAAATTAAACAATTACAGTTATCACCACTATGTAATTGTGTTGAAACTATGCCACACTTATCTTTAAACCCTGCACACTTTGCTGCAGAACCTTGCACGCTCAGCACCTCGCTTGATCTGGCTGGTTTATATAGTTCTATAGGACTTGCAGAAGCTGCCAGAAGCTTCTAGAAACAGGTGTGACTAATGCTACTGATTAAATCCCAAGATATACTTTTTTTTTTTTGCTTTTTTAACAGTATCACAGACAAACAGACAAACAATTCCCTAATAAAATTAAACAATTACAGTTATCACCGCTATGTAATTGTGTTGAAACTATGCCACACTTATCTTTAAACCCTGCACACTTTGCTGCAGAACCTCGCACGCTCAGCACCTCGCTTGATCTGGCTGGTTTATATAGTTCTACAGGACTTGCAGAAGCTGCTAGAAACCGGTGTGACTAATGCTACTGATTAAATCCCAAGACAATTTTTTTTTTTTTTTTTTGCTTTTTTAACAGTATCACAGACAAACAATTCCCTAATAAAATTAAACAATTACAGTTATCACCACTATGTAATTGTGTTGAAACTATGCCACACTTATCTTTAAACCCTGCACACTTTGCTGCAGAACCTTGCACGCTCAGCACCTCGCTTGATCTGGCTGGTTTATATAGTTCTACAGGACTTGCAGAAGCTGTCAGAAGCTTCTAGAAACAGGTGTGACTAATGCTACTGATTAAATCCCAAGACAAACTTTTTTTTTTTTGCTTTTTTAACAGTATCACAGACAAACAGACAAACAATTCCCTAATAAAATTAAACAATTACAGTTATCACCACTATGTAATTGTGTTGAAACTATGCCACACTTATCTTTAAACCCTGCACACTTTGCTGCAGAACCTTGCACGCTCAGCACCTCGCTTGATCTGGCTGGTTTATGTAGTTCTACAGGACTTGCAAAAGCTGCCAGAAGCTTCTAGAAACAGGTGTGACTAATGCTACTGATTAAATCCCAAGATAAACTTTTTTTTTTGCTTTTTTAACAGTATCACAGACAAACAGACAAACAATTCCCTAATAAAATTAAACAATTACAGTTATCACCACTATGTAATTGTGTTGAAACTATGCCACACGCCACACTTATCTTTAAACCCTGCACACTTTGCTGCAGAACCTCTCACGCTCAGCACCTCGCTTGATCTGGCTGGTTTATATAGTTCTACAGGACTTGCAGAAGCTGCCAGAAGCTTCTAGAAACAGGTGTGACTAATGCTACTGATTAAATCCCAAGACAAACTTTTTTTTTTTTTTTTTTGCTTTTTTAACAGTATCACAGACAAACAGACAAACAATTCCCTAATAAAATTAAACAATTACAGTTATCACCACTATGTAATTATGTTGAAACTATGCCACACTTATCTTTAAACCCTGCACACTTTGCTGCAGAACCTCGCACGCTCAGCACCTCGCTTGATCTGGCTGGTTTATATAGTTCTACAGGACTTGCAGAAGCTGCCAGAAGCTTCTAGAAACAGGTGTGACTAATGCTACTGATTAAATCCCAAGACAAACTTTTTTTTTTGCTTTTTTAACAGCATCACAGACAAACAGACAAACAATTCCCTAATAAAATTAAACAATTACAGTTATCACCACTATGTAATTGTGTTGAAACTATGCCACACTTATCTTTAAACCCTGCACACTTTGCTGCAGAACCTCGCACGCTCAGCACCTTGCTTGATCTGGCTGGTTTATATAGTTCTACAGGACTTGCAGAAGCTGCCAGTAGCTTCTAGAAACAGGTGTGACTAATGCTACTGATTAAATCCCAAGACAAACTTTTTTTTTGCTTTTTTAACAGTGTCACAGACAAACAGACAAACAATTCCCTAATAAAATTAAACAATTACAGTTATCACCACTATGTAATTGTGTTGAAACTATGCCACACTTATCTTTAAACCCTGCACACTTTGCTGCAGAACCTCGCACGCTCAGCACCTCGCTTGATCTGGCTGGTTTATATAGTTCTACAGGACTTGCAGAAGCTGCCAGAAGCTTCTAGAAACAGGTGTGACTAATGCTACTGATTAAATCCCAAGACAAACTTTTTTTTTTTTGCTTTTTTAACAGTATCACAGACAAACAGACAAACAATTCCCTAATAAAATTAAACAATTACAGTTATCACCACTATGTAATTGTGTTGAAACTATGCCACACTTATCTTTAAACCCTGCACACTTTGCTGCAGAACCTCGCACGCTCAGCACCTTCCTTGATCTGGCTGGTTTATATAGTTCTACAGGACTTGCAGAAGCTGCCAGAAGCTTCTAGAAACAGGTGTGACTAATGCTACTGATTAAATCCCAAGACAAACTTTTTTTTTTTTTTGCTTTTTTAACAGTATCACAGACAAACAGACAAACAATTCCCTAATAAAATTAAACAATTACAGTTATCACCACTATGTAATTGTGTTGAAACTTTGCCACACTTATCTTTAAACCCTGCACACTTTGCTGCAGAACCTCGCACGCTCAGCACCTCGCTTGATCTGGCTGGTTTATATAGTTCTATAGGACTTGCAGAAGCTGCCAGAAGCTTCTAGAAACAGGTGTGACTAATGCTACTGATTAAATCCCAAGATATACTTTTTTTTTTTTGCTTTTTTAACAGTATCACAGACAAACAGACAAACAATTCCCTAATAAAATTAAACAATTACAGTTATCACCGCTATGTAATTGTGTTGAAACTATGCCACACTTATCTTTAAACCCTGCACACTTTGCTGCAGAACCTCGCACGCTCAGCACCTCGCTTGATCTGGCTGGTTTATATAGTTCTACAGGACTTGCAGAAGCTGCTAGAAACAGGTGTGACTAATGCTACTGATTAAATCCCAAGACAATTTTTTTTTTTTTTTTTTTTTGCTTTTTTAACAGTATCACAGACAAACAATTCCCTAATAAAATTAAACAATTACAGTTATCACCACTATGTAATTGTGTTGAAACTATGCCACACTTATCTTTAAACCCTGCACACTTTGCTGCAGAACCTCGCACGCTCAACACCTCGCTTGATCTGGCTGGTTTATATAGTTCTACAGGACTTGCAGAAGCTGCCAGAAGCTTCTAGAAACAGGTGTGACTAATGCTACTGATTAAATCCCAAGATAAATTTTTTTTTTTTGCTTTTTTAACAGTATCACAGACAAACAGACAAACAATTCCCTAATAAAATTAAACAATTACAGTTATCACCACTATGTAATTGTGTTGAAACTATGCCACACTTATCTTTAAACCGTGCACACTTTGCTGCAGAACCTTGCACGCTCAGCACCTCGCTTGATTTGGCTGGTTTATGTAGTTCTACAGGACTTGCAGAAGCTGCCAGAAGCTTCTAGAAACAGGTGTGACTAATGCTACTGATTAAATCCCAAGATAAACTTTTTTTTTTTGCTTTTTTAACAGTATCACAGACAAACAGACAAACAATTCCCTAATAAAATTAAACAATTACAGTTATCACCACTATGTAATTGTGTTGAAACTATGCCACACGCCACACTTATCTTTAAACCCTGCACACTTTGCTGCAGAACCTCGCACGCTCAGCACCTCGCTTGATCTGGCTGGTTTATATAGTTCTACAGGACTTGCAGAAGCTGCCAGAAGCTTCTAGAAACAGGTGTGACTAATGCTACTGATTAAATCCCAAGACAAACTTTTTTTTTTTTTTTTTGCTTTTTTAACAGTATCACAGACAAACAGACAAACAATTCCCTAATAAAATTAAACAATTACAGTTATCACCACTATGTAATTATGTTGAAACTATGCCACACTTATCTTTAAACCCTGCACACTTTGCTGCAGAACCTCGCACGCTCAGCACCTCGCTTGATCTGGCTGGTTTATATAGTTCTACAGGACTTGCAGAAGCTGCCAGAAGCTTCTAGAAACAGGTGTGACTAATGCTACTGATTAAATCCCAAGACAAACTTTTTTTTTTGCTTTTTTAACAGTATCACAGACAAACAAACAATTCCCTAATAAAATTAAACAATTACAGTTATCACCACTATGTAATTGTGTTGAAACTATGCCACACTTATCTTTAAACCCTGCACACTTTGCTGCAGAACCTCGCACGCTCAGCACCTCGCTTGATCTGGCTGGTTTATATAGTTCTACAGGACTTGCAGAAGCTGCCAGAAGCTTCTAGAAACAGGTGTGACTAATGCTACTGATTAAATCCCAAGACAAACTTTTTTTTTTTTTTTTTGCTTTTCTAACAGTATCACAGACAAACAGACAAACAATTCCCTAATAAAATTAAACAATTACAGTTATCACCACTATGTAATTGTGTTGAAACTATGCCACACTTATCTTTAAACCCTGCACACTTTGCTGCAGAACCTCGCACGCTCAGCACCTTGCTTGATCTGGCTGGTTTATATAGTTCTACAGGACTTGCAGAAGCTGCCAGTAGCTTCTAGAAACAGGTGTGACTAATGCTACTGATTAAATCCCAAGACAAACTTTTTTTTTTTGCTTTTTTAACAGTGTCACAGACAAACAGACAAACAATTCCCTAATAAAATTAAACAATTACAGTTATCACCACTATGTAATTGTGTTGAAACTATGCCACACTTATCTTTAAATCCTGCACACTTTGCTGCAGAACCTCGCACGCTCAGCACCTCGCTTGATCTGGCTGGTTTATATAGTTCTACAGGACTTGCAGAAGCTGCCAGAAGCTTCTAGAAACAGGTGTGACTAATGCTACTGATTAAATCCCAAGACAAACTTTTTTTTTTTGCTTTTTTAACAGTATCACAGACAAACAGACAAACAATTCCCTAATAAAATTAAACAATTACAGTTATCACCACTATGTAATTGTGTTGAAACTATGCCACACTTATCTTTAAACCCTGCACACTTTGCTGCAGAACCTCGCACGCTCAGCACCTCGCTTGATCTGGCTGGTTTATGTAGTTCTACAGGACTTGCAGAAGCTGCCAGAAGCTTCTAGAAACAGGTGTGACTAATGCTACTGATTAAATCCCAAGACAAACTTTTTTTTTTTTTTTTGCTTTTTTAACAGTATCACAGACAAGCAGACAAACAATTCCCTAATAAAATTAAACAATTACAGTTATCACCACTATGTAATTGTGTTGAAACTATGCCACACTTATCTTTAAACCCTGCACACTTTGCTGCAGAACCTCGCACGCTCAGCACCTTGCTTGATCTGGCTGGTTTATATAGTTCTACAGGACTTGCAAAAGCTGCCAGAAGCTTCTAGAAACAGGTGTGACTAATGCTACTGATTAAATCCCAAGATAAACTTTTTTTTTTTGCTTTTTTAACAGTATCACAGACAAACAGACAAACAATTCCCTAATAAAATTAAACAATTACAGTTATCACCACTATGTAATTATGTTGAAACTATGCCACACTTATCTTTAAACCCTGCACACTTTGCTGCAGAACCTCGCACGCTCAGCACCTCGCTTGATCTGGCTGGTTTATATAGTTCTACAGGACTTGCAGAAGCTGCCAGAAGCTTCTAGAAACAGGTGTGACTAATGCTACTGATTAAATCCCAAGACAAACTTTTTTTTTTGCTTTTTTAACAGTATCACAGACAAACAGACAAACAATTCCCTAATAAAATTAAACAATTACAGTTATCACCACTATGTAATTGTGTTGAAACTATGCCACACTTATCTTTAAACCCTGCACACTTTGCTGCAGAACCTCGCACGCTCAGCACCTCGCTTGATCTGGCTGGTTTATATAGTTCTACAGGACTTGCAGAAGCTGCCAGAAGCTTCTAGAAACAGGTGTGACTAATGCTACTGATTAAATCCCAAGACAAACTTTTTTTTTTTTGCTTTTCTAACAGTATCACAGACAAACAGACAAACAATTCCCTAATAAAATTAAACAATTACAGTTATCACCACTATGTAATTGTGTTGAAACTATACCACACTTATCTTTAAACCCTGCACACTTTCCTGCAGAACCTCGCACGCTCAGCACCTCTCTTGATCTGGCTGGTTTATATAGTTCTACAGGACTTGCAGAAGCTGTCAGAAGCTTCTAGAAACAGGTGTGACTAATGCTACTGATTAAATCCCAAGACAAACTTTTTTTTTTTTTTTGCTTTTTTAACAGTATCACAGACAAACAGACAAACAATTCCCTAATAAAATTAAACAATTACAGTTATCACCACTATGTAATTGTGTTGAAACTATGCCACACTTATCTTTAAACCCTGCACACTTTGCTGCAGAACCTTGCACGCTCAGCACCTCGCTTGATCTGGCTGGTTTATGTAGTTCTACAGGACTTGCAAAAGCTGCCAGAAGCTTCTAGAAACAGGTGTGACTAATGCTACTGATTAAATCCCAAGATAAACTTTTTTTTTTTGCTTTTTTAACAGTATCACAGACAAACAGACAAACAATTCCCTAATAAAATTAAACAATTACAGTTATCACCACTATGTAATTGTGTTGAAACTATGCCACACGCCACACTTATCTTTAAACCCTGCACACTTTGCTGCAGAACCTCGCACGCTCAGCACCTCGCTTGATCTGGCTGGTTTATATAGTTCTACAGGACTTGCAGAAGCTGCCAGAAGCTTCTAGAAACAGGTGTGACTAATGCTACTGATTAAATCCCAAGACTAACTTTTTTTTTTGCTTTTTTAACAGTATCACAGACAAACAGACAAACAATTCCCTAATAAAATTAAACAATTACAGTTATCACCACTATGTAATTATGTTGAAACTATGCCACACTTATCTTTAAACCCTGCACACTTTGCTGCAGAACCTCGCACGCTCAGCACCTCGCTTGATCTGGCTGGTTTATATAGTTCTACAGGACTTGCAGAAGCTGCCAGAAGCTTCTAGAAACAGGTGTGACTAATGCTACTGATTAAATCCCAAGACAAACTTTTTTTTTTGCTTTTTTAACAGTATCACAGACAAACAGACAAACAATTCCCTAATAAAATTAAACAATTACAGTTATCACCACTATGTAATTGTGTTGAAACTATGCCACACTTATCTTTAAACCCTGCACACTTTGCTGCAGAACCTCGCACGCTCAGCACCTCGCTTGATCTGGCTGGTTTATATAGTTCTACAGGACTTGCAGAAGCTGCCAGAAGCTTCTAGAAACAGGTGTGACTAATGCTACTGATTAAATCCCAAGACAAACTTTTTTTTTTTTGCTTTTCTAACAGTATCACAGACAAACAGACAAACAATTCCCTAATAAAATTAAACAATTACAGTTATCACCACTATGTAATTGTGTTGAAACTATGCCACACTTATCTTTAAACCCTGCACACTTTGCTGCAGAACCTCGCACGCTCAGCACCTTGCTTGATCTGGCTGGTTTATATAGTTCTACAGGACTTGCAGAAGCTGCCAGTAGCTTCTAGAAACAGGTGTGACTAATGCTACTGATTAAATCCCAAGACAAACTTTTTTTTTTGCTTTTTTAACAGTGTCACAGACAAACAGACAAACAATTCCCTAATAAAATTAAACAATTACAGTTATCACCACTATGTAATTGTGTTGAAACTATGCCACACTTATCTTTAAACCCTGCACACTTTGCTGCAGAACCTCGCACGCTCAGCACCTCGCTTGATCTGGCTGGTTTATATAGTTCTACAGGACTTGCAGAAGCTGCCAGAAGCTTCTAGAAACAGGTGTGACTAATGCTACTGATTAAATCCCAAGACTAACTTTTTTTTTTTTTTTTTTGCTTTTTTAACAGTATCACAGACAAACAGACAAACAATTCCCTAATAAAATTAAACAATTACAGTTATCACCACTATGTAATTATGTTGAAACTATGCCACACTTATCTTTAAACCCTGCACACTTTGCTGCAGAACCTCGCACGCTCAGCACCTCGCTTGATCTGGCTGGTTTATATAGTTCTACAGGACTTGCAGAAGCTGCCAGAAGCTTCTAGAAACAGGTGTGACTAATGCTACTGATTAAATCCCAAGACAAACTTTTTTTTTTGCTTTTTTAACAGTATCACAGACAAACAGACAAACAATTCCCTAATAAAATTAAACAATTACAGTTATCACCACTATGTAATTGTGTTGAAACTATGCCACACTTATCTTTAAACCCTGCACACTTTGCTGCAGAACCTCGAACGCTCAGCACCTCGCTTGATCTGGCTGGTTTATATAGTTCTACAGGACTTGCAGAAGCTGCCAGAAGCTTCTAGAAACAGGTGTGACTAATGCTACTGATTAAATCCCAAGACAAACTTTTTTTTTTTTGCTTTTCTAACAGTATCACAGACAAACAGACAAACAATTCCCTAATAAAATTAAACAATTACAGTTATCACCACTATGTAATTGTGTTGAAACTATGCCACACTTATCTTTAAACCCTGCACACTTTGCTGCAGAACCTCGCACGCTCAGCACCTCGCTTGATCTGGTTGGTTTATATAGTTCTACAGGACTTGCAGAAGCTGCCAGAAGCTTCTAGAAACAGGTGTGACTAATGCTACTGATTAAATCCCAAGACAAACTTTTTTTTTTGCTTTTTTAACAGTATCACAGACAAACAGACAAACAATTCCCTAATAAAATTAAACAATTACAGTTATCACCACTATGTAATTGTGTTGAAACTATGCCACACTTATCTTTAAACCCTGCACACTTTGCTGCAGAACCTCGAACGCTCAGCACCTCGCTTGATCTGGCTGGTTTATATAGTTCTACAGGACTTGCAGAAGCTGCCAGAAGCTTCTAGAAACAGGTGTGACTAATGCTACTGATTAAATCCCAAGACAAACTTTTTTTTTTGCTTTTTTAACAGTATCACAGACAAACAGACAAACAATTCCCTAATAAAATTAAACAATTACAGTTATCACCACTATGTAATTGTGTTGAAACTATGCCACACTTATCTTTAAACCCTGCACACTTTGCTGCAGAACCTCGAACGCTCAGCACCTCGCTTGATCTGGCTGGTTTATATAGTTCTACAGGACTTGCAGAAGCTGCCAGAAGCTTCTAGAAACAGGTGTGACTAATGCTACTGATTAAATCCCAAGACAAACTTTTTTTTTTTTGCTTTTCTAACAGTATCACAGACAAACAGACAAACAATTCCCTAATAAAATTAAACAATTACAGTTATCACCACTATGTAATTGTGTTGAAACTATGCCACACTTATCTTTAAACCTTGCACACTTTGCTGCAGAACCTCGCACGCTCAGCACCTCGCTTGATCTGGTTGGTTTATATAGTTCTACAGGACTTGCAGAAGCTGCCAGAAGCTTCTAGAAACAGGTGTGACTAATGCTACTGATTAAATCCCAAGACAAACTTTTTTTTTTGCTTTTTTAACAGTATCACAGACAAACAGACAAACAATTCCCTAATAAAATTAAACAATTACAGTTATCACCACTATGTAATTGTGTTGAAACTATGCCACACTTATCTTTAAACCCTGCACACTTTGCTGCAGAACCTCGAACGCTCAGCACCTCGCTTGATCTGGCTGGTTTATATAGTTCTACAGGACTTGCAGAAGCTGCCAGAAGCTTCTAGAAACAGGTGTGACTAATGCTACTGATTAAATCCCAAGACAAACTTTTTTTTTTTTGCTTTTCTAACAGTATCACAGACAAACAGACAAACAATTCCCTAATAAAATTAAACAATTACAGTTATCACCACTATGTAATTGTGTTGAAACTATGCCACACTTATCTTTAAACCCTGCACACTTTGCTGCAGAACCTCGCACGCTCAGCACCTTGCTTGATCTGGCTGGTTTATATAGTTCTACAGGACTTGCAGAAGCTGCCAGTAGCTTCTAGAAACAGGTGTGACTAATGCTACTGATTAAATCCCAAGACAAACTTTTTTTTTTGCTTTTTTAACAGTGTCACAGACAAACAGACAAACAATTCCCTAATAAAATTAAACAATTACAGTTATCACCACTATGTAATTGTGTTGAAACTATGCCACACTTATCTTTAAACCCTGCACACTTTGCTGCAGAACCTCGCACGCTCAGCACCTCGCTTGATCTGGCTGGTTTATATAGTTCTACAGGACTTGCAGAAGCTGCCAGAAGCTTCTAGAAACAGGTGTGACTAATGCTACTGATTAAATCCCAAGACTAACTTTTTTTTTTTTTTTTTTGCTTTTTTAACAGTATCACAGACAAACAGACAAACAATTCCCTAATAAAATTAAACAATTACAGTTATCACCACTATGTAATTATGTTGAAACTATGCCACACTTATCTTTAAACCCTGCACACTTTGCTGCAGAACCTCGCACGCTCAGCACCTCGCTTGATCTGGCTGGTTTATATAGTTCTACAGGACTTGCAGAAGCTGCCAGAAGCTTCTAGAAACAGGTGTGACTAATGCTACTGATTAAATCCCAAGACAAACTTTTTTTTTTGCTTTTTTAACAGTATCACAGACAAACAGACAAACAATTCCCTAATAAAATTAAACAATTACAGTTATCACCACTATGTAATTGTGTTGAAACTATGCCACACTTATCTTTAAACCCTGCACACTTTGCTGCAGAACCTCGCACGCTCAGCACCTCGCTTGATCTGGCTGGTTTATATAGTTCTACAGGACTTGCAGAAGCTGCCAGAAGCTTCTAGAAACAGGTGTGACTAATGCTACTGATTAAATCCCAAGACAAACTTTTTTTTTTTGCTTTTCTAACAGTATCACAGACAAACAGACAAACAATTCCCTAATAAAATTAAACAATTACAGTTATCACCACTATGTAATTGTGTCGAAACTATACCACACTTATCTTTAAACCCTGCACACTTTCCTGCAGAACCTCGCACGCTCAGCACCTCTCTTGATCTGGCTGGTTTATATAGTTCTACAGGACTTGCAGAAGCTGTCAGAAGCTTCTAGAAACAGGTGTGACTAATGCTACTGATTAAATCCCAAGACAAACTTTTTTTTTTTTTTTGCTTTTTTAACAGTATCACAGACAAACAGACAAACAATTCCCTAATAAAATTAAACAATTACAGTTATCACCACTATGTAATTGTGTTGAAACTATGCCACACTTATCTTTAAACCCTGCACACTTTGCTGCAGAACCTTGCACTCCCAGCACCTCGCTTGATCTGGCTGGTTTATGTAGTTCTACAGGACTTGCAAAAGCTGCCAGAAGCTTCTAGAAACAGGTGTGACTAATGCTACTGATTAAATCCCAAGATAAACTTTTTTTTTTTGCTTTTTTAACAGTATCACAGACAAACAGACAAACAATTCCCTAATAAAATTAAACAATTACAGTTATCACCACTATGTAATTGTGTTGAAACTATGCCACACGCCACACTTATCTTTAAACCCTGCACACTTTGCTGCAGAACCTCGCACGCTCAGCACCTCGCTTGATCTGGCTGGTTTATATAGTTCTACAGGACTTGCAGAAGCTGCCAGAAGCTTCTAGAAACAGGTGTGACTAATGCTACTGATTAAATCCCAAGACTAACTTTTTTTTTTGCTTTTTTAACAGTATCACAGACAAACAGACAAACAATTCCCTAATAAAATTAAACAATTACAGTTATCACCACTATGTAATTATGTTGAAACTATGCCACACTTATCTTTAAACCCTGCACACTTTGCTGCAGAACCTCGCACGCTCAGCACCTCGCTTGATCTGGCTGGTTTATATAGTTCTACAGGACTTGCAGAAGCTGCCAGAAGCTTCTAGAAACAGGTGTGACTAATGCTACTGATTAAATCCCAAGACAAACTTTTTTTTTTGCTTTTTTAACAGTATCACAGACAAACAGACAAACAATTCCCTAATAAAATTAAACAATTACAGTTATCACCACTATGTAATTGTGTTGAAACTATGCCACACTTATCTTTAAACCCTGCACACTTTGCTGCAGAACCTCGCACGCTCAGCACCTCGCTTGATCTGGCTGGTTTATATAGTTCTACAGGACTTGCAGAAGCTGCCAGAAGCTTCTAGAAACAGGTGTGACTAATGCTACTGATTAAATCCCAAGACAAACTTTTTTTTTTTTGCTTTTCTAACAGTATCACAGACAAACAGACAAACAATTCCCTAATAAAATTAAACAATTACAGTTATCACCACTATGTAATTGTGTTGAAACTATGCCACACTTATCTTTAAACCCTGCACACTTTGCTGCAGAACCTCGCACGCTCAGCACCTTGCTTGATCTGGCTGGTTTATATAGTTCTACAGGACTTGCAGAAGCTGCCAGTAGCTTCTAGAAACAGGTGTGACTAATGCTACTGATTAAATCCCAAGACAAACTTTTTTTTTTGCTTTTTTAACAGTGTCACAGACAAACAGACAAACAATTCCCTAATAAAATTAAACAATTACAGTTATCACCACTATGTAATTGTGTTGAAACTATGCCACACTTATCTTTAAACCCTGCACACTTTGCTGCAGAACCTCGCACGCTCAGCACCTCGCTTGATCTGGCTGGTTTATATAGTTCTACAGGACTTGCAGAAGCTGCCAGAAGCTTCTAGAAACAGGTGTGACTAATGCTACTGATTAAATCCCAAGACAAACTTTTTTTTTTTGCTTTTTTAACAGTATCACAGACAAACAGACAAACAATTTCCTAATAAAATTAAACAATTACAGTTATCACCACTATGTAATTGTGTTGAAACTATGCCACACTTATCTTTAAACCCTGCACACTTTGCTGCAGAACCTCGCACGCTCAGCACCTTCCTTGATCTGGCTGGTTTATATAGTTCTACAGGACTTGCAGAAGCTGCCAGAAGCTTCTAGAAACAGGTGTGACTAATGCTACTGATTAAATCCCAAGACAAACTTTTTTTTTTTTTTTTTGCTTTTTTAACAGTATCACAGACAAACAGACAAACAATTCCCTAATAAAATTAAACAATTACAGTTATCACCACTATGTAATTGTGTTGAAACTATGCCACACTTATCTTTAAACCCTGCACACTTTGCTGCAGAACCTCGCACGCTCAGCACCTCGCTTGATCTGGCTGGTTTATATAGTTCTACAGGACTTGCAGAAGCTGCCAGAAGCTTCTAGAAACAGGTGTGACTAATGCTACTGATTAAATCCCAAGACAAACTTTTTTTTTTGCTTTTTTAACA
This sequence comes from Anomaloglossus baeobatrachus, assembly GCF_048569485.1. Taxonomy (NCBI): domain Eukaryota; kingdom Metazoa; phylum Chordata; class Amphibia; order Anura; family Aromobatidae; genus Anomaloglossus; species Anomaloglossus baeobatrachus. The sequence continues at coordinate 313,862,910 of NC_134355.1, forward strand.
GTATCCCAGACAAACAGACAAACAATTCCCTAATAAAATTAAACAATTACAGTTATCACCACTATGTAATTGTGTTGAAACTATGCCACACTTATCTTTAAACCCTGCACACTTTGCTGCAGAACCTCGCACGCTCAGCACCTCGCTTGATCTGGCTGGTTTATATAGTTCTACAGGACTTGCAGAAGCTGCCAGAAGCTTCTAGAAACAGGTGTGACTAATGCTACTGATTAAATCCCAAGACAAACTTTTTTTTTTTTTTTGCTTTTTTAACAGTATCACAGACAAACAGACAAACAATTCCCTAATAAAATTAAACAATTACAGTTATCACCACTATGTAATTATGTTGAAACTATGCCACACTTATCTTTAAACCCTGCACACTTTGCTGCAGAACCTCGCACGCTCAGCACCTCGCTTGATCTGGCTGGTTTATATAGTTCTACAGGACTTGCAGAAGCTGCCAGAAGCTTCTAGAAACAGGTGTGACTAATGCTACTGATTAAATCCCAAGACAAACTTTTTTTTTTGCTTTTTTAACAGTATCACAGACAAACAGACAAACAATTCCCTAATAAAATTAAACAATTACAGTTATCACCACTATGTAATTGTGTTGAAACTATGCCACACTTATCTTTAAACCCTGCACACTTTGCTGCAGAACCTCGCACGCTCAGCACCTCGCTTGATCTGGCTGGTTTATATAGTTCTACAGGACTTGCAGAAGCTGCCAGAAGCTTCTAGAAACAGGTGTGACTAATGCTACTGATTAAATCCCAAGACAAACTTTTTTTTTTTTGCTTTTCTAACAGTATCACAGACAAACAGACAAACAATTCCCTAATAAAATTAAACAATTACAGTTATCACCACTATGTAATTGTGTTGAAACTATGCCACACTTATCTTTAAACCCTGCACACTTTGCTGCAGAACCTCGCACGCTCAGCACCTTGCTTGATCTGGCTGGTTTATATAGTTCTACAGGACTTGCAGAAGCTGCCAGTAGCTTCTAGAAACAGGTGTGACTAATGCTACTGATTAAATCCCAAGACAAACTTTTTTTTTTGCTTTTTTAACAGTGTCACAGACAAACAGACAAACAATTCCCTAATAAAATTAAACAATTACAGTTATCACCACTATGTAATTGTGTTGAAACTATGCCACACTTATCTTTAAACCCTGCACATTTTGCTGCAGAACCTCGCACGCTCAGCACCTTCCTTGATCTGGCTGGTTTATATAGTTCTACAGGACTTGCAGAAGCTGCCAGAAGCTTCTAGAAACAGGTGTGACTAATGCTACTGATTAAATCCCAAGACAAACTTTTTTTTTTTTTTTTTGCTTTTTTAACAGTATCACAGACAAACAGACAAACAATTCCCTAATAAAATTAAACAATTACAGTTATCACCACTATGTAATTGTGTTGAAACTATGCCACACTTATCTTTAAACCCTGCACACTTTGCTGCAGAACCTTGCACGCTCAGCACCTCGCTTGATCTGGCTGGTTTATATAGTTCTATAGGACTTGCGGAAGCTGCCAGAAGCTTCTAGAAACAGGTGTGACTAATGCTACTGATTAAATCCCAAGATAAACTTTTTTTTTTTGCTTTTTTAACAGTATCACAGACAAACAGACAAACAATTCCCTAATAAAATTAAACAATTACAGTTATCACCACTATGTAATTGTGTTGAAACTATGCCACACTTATCTTTAAACCCTGCACACTTTGCTGCAGAACCTTGCACGCTCAGCACCTTGCTTGATCTGGCTGGTTTATATAGTTCTACAGGACTTGCAGAAGCTGCCAGTAGCTTCTAGAAACAGGTGTGACTAATGCTACTGATTAAATCCCAAGACAAACTTTTTTTTTTGCTTTTTTAACAGTGTCACAGACAAACAGACAAACAATTCCCTAATAAAATTAAACAATTACAGTTATCACCACTATGTAATTGTGTTGAAACTATGCCACACTTATCTTTAAACCCTGCACATTTTGCTGCAGAACCTCGCACGCTCAGCACCTCGCTTGATCTGGCTGGTTTATATAGTTCTACAGGACTTGCAGAAGCTGCCAGAAGCTTCTAGAAACAGGTGTGACTAATGCTACTGATTAAATCCCAAGACAAACTTTTTTTTTTGCTTTTTTAACAGTATCACAGACAAACAGACAAACAATTCCCTAATAAAATTAAACAATTACAGTTATCACCACTATGTAATTGTGTTGAAACTATGCCACACTTATCTTTAAACCCTGCACACTTTGCTGCAGAACCTCGCGCGCTCAGCACCTCGCTTGATCTGGCTGGTTTATATAGTTCTACAGGACTTGCAGAAGCTGCCAGAAGCTTCTAGAAACAGGTGTGACTAATGCTACTGATTAAATCCCAAGACAAACTTTTTTTTTTTGCTTTTCTAACAGTATCACAGACAAACAGACAAACAATTCCCTAATAAAATTAAACAATTACAGTTATCACCACTATGTAATTGTGTTGAAACTATGCCACACTTATCTTTAAACCCTGCACACTTTGCTGCAGAACCTTGCACGCTCAGCACCTCGCTTGATCTGGCTGGTTTATGTAGTTCTACAGGACTTGCAAAAGCTGCCAGAAGCTTCTAGAAACAGGTGTGACTAATAGTGATGAGCGAGCATGCTTGTCACTACTCGGTACTCGCACGAGTATCACTGTACTCGGGCTGCTCGGCGGGGACCGAGTAATCTCGCGATACTCGTGCTTTACTCGTGGTCTTCATTTCTGCATGTTGGCGCTCTTTTGAGAGCCAGCCCTCATGCAGGGATTGGCTGGCAGACCACTGCAATGCCACAGCCCTGTTAGTTGTGGAATTGCAGTGATTGGCCGGCCTGCACAGCGTCACCGAGCCTTTATATCGGCCGGCGCGCTGTGCTCTGCTCACAGCTATCCAGACTGTCAGTGCAGGGAGAGTGTCGCTGATTCAGGGAAAGCTTTGCGGCCCTTTATAGCTTTTTCAGTTGCAGGGCTGCAAACAGTGTGACCAAAAGTCCTTCTCAGGACTATTCTAGTTGTATACAGGCAGGCAGGGTATAGCCAGGTCGGCGTACAGTAGCAGAGTCCTTCTCAGGACTATTGTTGCTATATACAGGCAGGGTATAGCCAGGTCTGAATACAGGCTAGTGACCAAAAGAGTCCTTGTCAGGACTATTGTAGCAGTATACAGGCAGGCAGGCAGGCAGGGTAGTGTTGACCGTATACCAGCCTTCATATCTGGGGCTGGTGTACACAGTGTAAAACAGTCCAGATAGTGTCTGACTTGTCTGTACTGTAATTGTCGCTCCCCAAAAAAACCTGTTAGGTTATTATTGCGTCCGTGCTTGGTTTTTAAAACCGCACGTGTGTGCCTGTTGGTGGCAGCGTACAGGTGCACTGGTGTGCGTTTTTACCAAACTATTATATAACGCACAAGTGTAGTGTATAATACACGTCAGTCAGCAGTGGCTGATAGTGTCAGAGTTCTTAATTTTTGCTCCTAAAACCTGTGTTAGGTTATTATTGCGTCCGTGCTTGGTTTTTAAAACCGCACGTGTGTGCCTGTTGGTGGCAGCGTACAGGTGCACTGGTGTGCGTTTTTACCAAACTATTATATAACGCACAAGTGTAGTGTATAATACACGTCAGTCAGCAGTGGCTGATAGTGTCAGAGTTCTTAATTTTTGCTCCTAAAACCTGTGTTAGGTTATTATTGCGTCCGTGCTTGGTTTTTAAAACCGCACGTGTGTGCCTGTTGGTGGCAGCGTACAGGTGCACTGGTGTGCGTTTTTACCAAACTATTATATAACGCACAAGTGTAGTGTATAATACACGTCAGTCAGCAGTGGCTGATAGTGTCAGAGTTCTTAATTTTTGCTCCTAAAACCTGTGTTAGGTTATTATTGCGTCCGTGCTTGGTTTTTAAAACCGCACGTGTGTGCCTGTTGGTGGCAGCGTACAGGTGCACTGGTGTGCGTTTTTACCAAACTATTATATAACGCACAAGTGTAGTGTATAATACACGTCAGTCAGCAGTGGCTGATAGTGTCAGAGTTCTTAATTTTTGCTCCTAAAACCTGTGTTAGGTTATTATTGCGTCCGTGCTTGGTTTTTAAAACCGCACGTGTGTGCCTGTTGGTGGCAGCGTACAGGTGCACTGGTGTGCGTTTTTACCAAACTATTATATAACGCACAAGTGTAGTGTATAATACACGTCAGTCAGCAGTGGCTGATAGTGTCAGAGTTCTTAATTTTTGCTCCTAAAACCTGTGTTAGGTTATTATTGCGTCCGTGCTTGGTTTTTAAAACCGCACGTGTGTGCCTGTTGGTGGCAGCGTACAGGTGCACTGGTGTGCGTTTTTACCAAACTATTATATAACGCACAAGTGTAGTGTATAATACACGTCAGTCAGCAGTGGCTGATAGTGTCAGAGTTCTTAATTTTTGCTCCTAAAACCTGTGTTAGGTTATTATTGCGTCCGTGCTTGGTTTTTAAAACCGCACGTGTGTGCCTGTTGGTGGCAGCGTACAGGTGCACTGGTGTGCGTTTTTACCAAACTATTATATAACGCACAAGTGTAGTGTATAATACACGTCAGTCAGCAGTGGCTGATAGTGTCAGAGTTCTTAATTTTTGCTCCTAAAACCTGTGTTAGGTTCTTAGTGCGTCCGTGCTTGCATTTAAAAACCGCACGTGTGTGCCTGTCGGTGGCAGCGTACAGGTGCACTTGTGTGCAATTTCCAGAAACTTTGATATAACGCACAAGTAGTGAATATACACGTCAGCAGTGCACAGCATTGCAAAATGCGCAAGGGCATTGGCAAGGAACAAGGAAGTGGACGTGATGGTGGTGCAGGCAGAGGCCGAGGTCGTGGGCAAGCTCTAATTTCGCCACAACAAAGGGCCACATCTAGTCGCTCGCACGTCCTGTCCCAAATTCTTGGGGACCGCAGCAGTACACCGCTCTTGAACCAAGACCAGTGTCAACAGGTTGTTAGTTGGATAGCGGATAATGCTTCCAGTCAGATTGGCACCACCACAAACACTCTGTCTTCCACACGGTCAAGTGTCAGTAGCCGTGATACTGCACCGCACATTTCTGAACCTGATCCTCCTTCCTACCACCAGGCTGAGTACACGTCCTCCTCGGACATTAATGATCCCACACTTGGACACTCGGAAGAGCTGTTCACGTTTCCATTCACACATTCTGGCCTCTCGCCAGCTCATATTGAAGTGGGTCATGAGGAGATCGTCTGTACAGATGGCCAAATATTTGAGCAGCCACGTTCTCACGAAGTTGGCAACGTGTCTCAACAAGTGGTGGACGATGATGAGACACAATTGTCAGCAAGTCAGGAGGAGGAGCAGGGTGCGGAAGAGGAAGACGACGTGGTGGATGATCCAGTAACTGACCCAACCTGGCAGGAGGATATGCAGAGCGAGGACAGCAGTGCACAGGGGGAGGGAGGCGTAGCATCACAACAGGCAGTAAGAAGCAGGGTGGTGGCCCCAGGCAGAAGTCAGGCAACCGTTCCCCGGAACAACACGACGACACAAGGTGCCTGTACAAATGTTAGGTCTTCACGAGTCTGGCAGTTTTTTAAGTTGGATCCAGATGATTCAAAAAAGGCCATTTGCAACACCTGCCGTGCCAGCATCAGCAGGGGTACCAAAACTAGCAGCCTGACCACCACCAGCATGATCAGGCACATGTCAGCCAAGCACCCGACTTTGTGGGAAGTACAACAGAGTCGAGGAGCAGTGCTTGCTGATGTCACTGCTACGTCTTCGCTGGTTGTGCATGCGAGCCAATCCTCTGTCCATGCTGCCTGCGAACAAGCCTCCTCCACTCCTGCACCTGCAGTTGCCTACGCAGAAAGAACACCATCATCAAGCACGTCCTTGTCCCAGCGCAGCGTTCAGTTATCCATTCAGCAAACCTTTGAACGCAGGCGCAAATACACTGCCAACACCCCACATGCCACAGTTCTAAATGCTAACATTTCGCGACTGCTTGCGCTGGAAATGTTGCCTTTTAGGCTGGTGGAGACAGAAGCATTCCGTGACCTGATGGCGGCAGCTGTCCCACGTTACTCGGTCCCCAGCCGCCACTATTTCTCCCGGTGTGCCGTCCCCGCGTTGCATAACCACGTGTCACAAAACATCACACGTGCCCTGAACAACGCTGTTTCACCCAAGGTCCACCTAACCACAGACACGTGGACAAGTGCTTGTGGGCAAGGCCGCTACATCTCGTTGACGGCACACTGGGTTAATATTGTGGAAGCTGGGACCCAGTCTGAGCGAGGGACGGAACACGTCCTTCCCACACCAAGGTTTGCAGGCCCTACCTCAGTCAGTGTTTCACCCACACTCTACAGCTCCGGAATGTCATGCTCTTCAGCCTCCTCCTCCTCCTGCGCATCCTCATCCACTGTGCCCTCCACACCAGTCACAAGCTGGAAGCACTGCAGCACTGCCTCGGCGAAGCGGCAACAGGCTGTGCTGAAGCTAATCTGCATAGGTGACAAACCCCACAATGCAGAAGAGCTGTGGACAGCTCTGAAACAGCAGGCAGATCACTGGCTCACACCTCTGAACCTAAAGCCAGGAAAGGTCGTTTGTGACAATGGCCGGAACCTGGTGGCGGCTTTGAGGCGAGGCCAGCTGACACATGTTCCATGCGTGGCCCATGTGCTCAACCTCGTGGTTCAGCGGTTTATAAAGTCATACCCAGAGCTGTCTGATCTGCTGGTAAAAGTTCGCCGCCTGTCTGCACATTTTCGAAAGTCACCTACTGCTTCAGCCGGCCTTGCCGGCTTTCAGCGCCGTTTGCATCTTCCGGCTCACAGACTGGTGTGTGATGTCCCCACGCGTTGGAATTCAACTCTGCACATGTTGGTCAGGATATGTGAGCAGAAGAGGGCAGTTGTTGAGTACCTGCATCACCTAAGCCGTCGGGAAATGGGTCAAACTCCACACATAACACCTGAGGAGTGGAGATGGATGTCAGACCTATGTACCATCCTCCAAAACTTTGAGGACTCCACCAAGATGGTGAGTGGTGATGACGCCATTATTAGCGTCACCATACCGCTACTCTGCCTTCTAAAACGGTCCCTGCTGAAAAACAAACATGATGCATTGCAGGCGGAGCGCGATGAGTTGCAGCAAGAAACAGTAGTGGGTGTGGGTGATAACACACAGCCCAGCCTCGTCTCATCACAACGTGCAGTGGAGGACTATGACGAGGAGGAGGATGAAGACATGGAGCAACTCTCCGGCCAAATTGAGGATATGACATGCACACCAGTCATATCCTCGATTCAGCGTGGCTGGCCAGAGGACAGGGTAGATGAGGAGGAGGAGGAGGAGGAGGAGGAGGACAGCATGTTCAGTCATCTTGTTGGTCAGGCTACTGAAGTCCTGGCTGTTAAGAGTCTGGCGCACATGGCTGACTTTATGGTAAGCTGCCTGTCTCGTGACCCTCGCGTTAAGAACATCTTGGCCGACAATCATTACTGGTTGGTAACACTGTTAGACCCACGCTACAAGGAGAACTTTTTGTCTCTTATTCCCGTGGAGGAGAGGTCAACCAAAATGCAGCAGTTTCGGAAGGCCATACTCACGGAAGTAGGCAAAGCATTCCCCTCACAAAACGCTAGCGGCATAGGTCAGGAATCAGTGGACAACCGAGGCGTACAGCCGAGAGAGGCACAAGTCCAATCCGCCAGAGGTAGGGGAACAGTCTTTAAGATGTGGGACAGTTTTCTCAGCCCCTCACGTACCACAGCCCCTGAGGTGCGGGGTAGTGCCACAAGAAATCCTAAGTTTGCCCAGATGCTGAAGGAGTACCTTGCAGATCGAACAACTGTACTCCGACATTCCTCTGTGCCTTACAATTATTGGGTATCCAAGCTGGACACGTGGCATGAATTGGCTCTCTACGCCTTGGAAGTCCTGGCCTGCCCTGCTGCTAGCGTTTTGTCAGAGCGTGTTTTTAGTGCCGCAGGTGGAATCATTACAGATAAACGCACCCGCCTGTCAACTGAAAATGCTGACAGGCTGACTCTGATAAAGATGAACAAGGGTTGGATTGGGCCAGACTTCACCACACCACCAGCAAATGAGAGCGGAATTTAAAGTTTGCCATGTACCTCCACTCACCCATGGGTACACTTCTCGACTTTGGATAATCGCTGGACTGCTCCTCCTTCTCCTCATGCGCCATCATGATGACCGTTACAATAGTTAGGTCTTTGTTTCAGGTATACCCCCAGTGGTAAATTTTTTCGCCCATTCTTTGCAGAATGGACATTACAACGACAGGAGACCCGCTCCTTTGCAATGGGAACAATGTTTTGAGGCCCTCATGCACGTCTCTACCCAGGGACAACGTGGAGCCTCCCAATTTTTGGCTGCCCTGCCTAAGGGCTATACTGAAATACACCCACTTCCTTAAAATGGACACTTAATGTTTTGAGGCCCTCATGCACGTCTCTACCCAGGGACAATGTGGAGCCTCCCAATTTTTGGCTGCCCTGCCTAAGGGCTATACTGAAATAGACCCACTTCCTTAAAATGGACACTTAATGTTTTGAGGCCCTCATGCACGTCTCTACCCAGGGACAATGTGGAGCCTCCCAATTTTTGGCTGCCCTGCCTAAGGGCTATACTGAAATACACCCACTTCCTTAAAATGGACACTTAATGTTTTGAGGCCATCATGCACGTCTCTACCCAGGGACAATGTGGAGCCTCCCAATTTTTGGCTGCCCTGGCAAAGGGCTATACTGAAATACACCCACTTCCTTAAAATGGACACTTAATGTTTTGAGGCCCTCATGCACGTCTCTACCCAGGGACAATGTGGAGCCTCCCAATTTTTGGCTGCCCTGCCTAAGGGCTATACTGAAATACACCCACTTCCTTAAAATGGACACTTAATGTTTTGAGGCCATCATGCACGTCTCTACCCAGGGACAACGTGGAGCCTCCCAATTTTTGGCTGCCCTGGCAAAGGGCTATACTGAAATAGACCCACTTCCTTACAATGGGCACTTCAGGTTTACAGGCCATAATGCACGGCTCTATCCAGGGACAATGTGGAGCCTCCCAATTTTTGGCTGCCCTGCCTAAGGGCTATACTGAAATACACCCACTTCCTTAAAATGGACACTTAATGTTTTGAGGCCCTCATGCACGTCTCTACCCAGGGACAATGTGGAGCCTCCCAATTTTTGGCTGCCCTGCCTAAGGGCTATACTGAAATAGACCCACTTCCTTAAAATGGACACTTAATGTTTTGAGGCCCTCATGCACGTCTCTACCCAGGGACAATGTGGAGCCTCCCAATTTTTGGCTGCCCTGCCTAAGGGCTATACTGAAATACACCCACTTCCTTAAAATGGACACTTAATGTTTTGAGGCCATCATGCACGTCTCTACCCAGGGACAATGTGGAGCCTCCCAATTTTTGGCTGCCCTGGCAAAGGGCTATACTGAAATACACCCACTTCCTTAAAATGGACACTTAATGTTTTGAGGCCCTCATGCACGTCTCTACCCAGGGACAATGTGGAGCCTCCCAATTTTTGGCTGCCCTGCCTAAGGGCTATACTGAAATACACCCACTTCCTTAAAATGGACACTTAATGTTTTGAGGCCATCATGCACGTCTCTACCCAGGGACAACGTGGAGCCTCCCAATTTTTGGCTGCCCTGGCAAAGGGCTATACTGAAATAGACCCACTTCCTTACAATGGGCACTTCAGGTTTAAAGGCCATCATGCACGTCTCTATCCAGGGACAATGTGGAGCCTCCCAATTTTTGGCTGCCCTGCCTAAGGGCTATACTATAATACACCCACTTCCTGACAATGGACACTTAATGTTTTGAGGCCCTCATGCACGTCTGTATGCAGGGGCATTGGTGAACCTCACAATTTTGGACTGCCCTGGCAAAGGAAAATACTACAAAGACTCACTTCCTCAAAATGGGCACATTAGACTCAAGAGGCCTTCATGTACGTCTCTTCTCAGGGACATCGGAGTGCCACACAATGTTTTCACGTAAAATCTTTCATGTATTAATCTCAAAAAGTAACATACACCAGATCTATCTCACTATTGGGTATGTGCCCTTAACATTTCCGCCATGAAAAATCATTTTGGGGTCATTTTGGAAGGTTTTCTGGTGAGTCCGTAAAAATGGCGTAAAACGCGGACAAAATTGTTCACAGCTGTGACTTTTGAGTGATAAATGCTTCAAGGGGTCTTCCCCATGCTGTTGCCATGTCATTTGAGCACTCTTCTGAGACTTTTGTGCCATTTTTAGGGTTTCTCCATGCTGCCGGGAGGTCATTTCACAAAAATACTCGGGTCTCCCATAGGATAACATTGGGCTCGTTGCTCGGGCCGAGTACACGAGTATCTTGGGAGGCTCGGCCCGAGCTTCGAGCACCCGAGCTTTTTAGTACTCGCTCATCACTAGTGACTAATGCTACTGATTAAATCCCAAGATAAACTTTTTTTTTTTGCTTTTTTAACAGTATCACAGACAAACAGACAAACAATTCCCTAATAAAATTAAACAATTACAGTTATCACCACTATGTAATTGTGTTGAAACTATGCCACACGCCACACTTATCTTTAAACCCTGCACACTTTGCTGCAGAACCTCGCACGCTCAGCACCTCACTTGATCTGGCTGGTTTATATAGTTCTACAGGACTTGCAGAAGCTGCCAGAAGCTTCTAGAAACAGGTGTGACTAATGCTACTGATTAAATCCCAAGACTAACTTTTTTTTTTGCTTTTTTAACAGTATCACAGACAAACAGACAAACAATTCCCTAATAAAATTAAACAATTACAGTTATCACCACTATGTAATTATGTTGAAACTATGCCACACTTATCTTTAAACCCTGCACACTTTGCTGCAGAACCTCGCACGCTCAGCACCTCGCTTGATCTGGCTGGTTTATATAGTTCTACAGGACTTGCAGAAGCTGCCAGAAGCTTCTAGAAACAGGTGTGACTAATGCTACTGATTAAATCCCAAGACAAACTTTTTTTTTGCTTTTTTAACAGTATCACAGACAAACAGACAAACAATTCCCTAATAAAATTAAACAATTACAGTTATCACCACTATGTAATTGTGTTGAAACTATGCCACACTTTTCTTTAAACCCTGCACACTTTGCTGCAGAACCTCGCACGCTCAGCACCTCGCTTGATCTGGCTGGTTTATATAGTTCTACAGGACTTGCAGAAGCTGCCAGAAGCTTCTAGAAACAGGTGTGACTAATGCTACTGATTAAATCCCAAGACAAACTTTTTTTTTTTTGCTTTTCTAACAGTATCACAGACAAACAGACAAACAATTCCCTAATAAAATTAAACAATTACAGTTATCACCACTATGTAATTGTGTTGAAACTATGCCACACTTATCTTTAAACCCTGCACACTTTACTGCAGAACCTTGCACGCTCAGCACCTCGCTTGATCTGGCTGGTTTATATAGTTCTATAGGACTTGCAGAAGCTGCCAGAAGCTTCTAGAAACAGGTGTGACTAATGCTACTGATTAAATCCCAAGATAAACTTTTTTTTTGCTTTTTTAACAGTATCACAGACAAACAGACAAACAATTCCCTAATAAAATTAAACAATTACAGTTATCACCGCTATGTAATTGTGTTGAAACTATGCCACACTTATCTTTAAACCCTGCACACTTTGCTGCAGAACCTCGCACGCTCAGCACCTCGCTTGATCTGGCTGGTTTATATAGTTCTACAGGACTTGCAGAAGCTGCCAGAAGCTTCTAGAAACAGGTGTGACTAATGCTACTGATTAAATCCCAAGACAAACTTTTTTTTTTTTTTTTGCTTTTTTAACAGTATCACAGACAAACAGACAAACAATTCCCTAATAAAATTAAACAATTACAGTTATCACCACTATGTAATTGTGTTGAAACTATGCCACACTTATCTTTAAACCCTGCACACTTTGCTGCAGAACCTTGCACGCTCAGCACCTCGCTTGATCTGGCTGGTTTATATAGTTCTATAGGACTTGCAGAAGCTGCCAGAAGCTTCTAGAAACAGGTGTGACTAATGCTACTGATTAAATCCCAAGATAAACTTTTTTTTTTTTGCTTTTTTAACAGTATCACAGACAAACAGACAAACAATTCCCTAATAAAATTAAACAATTACAGTTATCACCGCTATGTAATTGTGTTGAAACTATGCCACACTTATCTTTAAACCCTGCACACTTTGCTGCAGAACCTCGCACGCTCAGCACCTCGCTTGATCTGGCTGGTTTATATAGTTCTACAGGACTTGCAGAAGCTGCCAGAAGCTTCTAGAAACAGGTGTGACTAATGCTACTGATTAAATCCCAAGACAAACTTTTTTTTTTTTTTTTTGCTTTTTTAACAGTATCACAGACAAACAGACAAACAATTCCCTAATAAAATTAAACAATTACAGTTATCACCACTATGTAATTGTGTTGAAACTATGCCACACTTATCTTTAAACCCTGCACACTTTGCTGCAGAACCTTGCACGCTCAGCACCTCGCTTGATCTGGCTGGTTTATATAGTTCTATAGGACTTGCAGAAGCTGCCAGAAGCTTCTAGAAACAGGTGTGACTAATGCTACTGATTAAATCCCAAGATAAACTTTTTTTTTTTTTGCTTTTTTAACAGTATCACAGACAAACAGACAAACAATTCCCTAATAAAATTAAACAATTACAGTTATCACCGCTATGTAATTGTGTTGAAACTATGCCACACTTATCTTTTAACCCTGCACACTTTGCTGCAGAACCTCGCACGCTCAGCACCTCGCTTGATCTGGCTGGTTTATATAGTTCTACAGGACTTGCAGAAGCTGCCAGAAGCTTCTAGAAACAGGTGTGACTAATGCTACTGATTAAATCCCAAGACAAACTTTTTTTTTTGCTTTTTTAACAGTATCACAGACAAACAGACAAACAATTCCCTAATAAAATTAAACAATTACAGTTATCACCACTATGTAATTGTGTTGAAACTATGCCACACTTATCTTTAAACCCTGCACACTTTGCTGCAGAACCTCGCACGCTCAGCACCTCGCTTGATCTGGCTGGTTTATATAGTTCTACAGGACTTGCAGAAGCTGCCAGAAGCTTCTAGAAACAGGTGTGACTAATGCTACTGATTAAATCCCAAGACAAACTTTTTTTTTTTTGCTTTTCTAACAGTATCACAGACAAACAGACAAACAATTCCCTAATAAAATTAAACAATTACAGTTATCACCACTATGTAATTGTGTTGAAACTATACCACACTTATCTTTAAACCCTGCACACTTTCCTGCAGAACCTCGCACGCTCAGCACCTCTCTTGATCTGGCTGGTTTATATAGTTCTACAGGACTTGCAGAAGCTGTCAGAAGCTTCTAGAAACAGGTGTGACTAATGCTACTGATTAAATCCCAAGACAAACTTTTTTTTTTTTTTTGCTTTTTTAACAGTATCACAGACAAACAGACAAACAATTCCCTAATAAAATTAAACAATTACAGTTATCACCACTATGTAATTGTGTTGAAACTATGCCACACGCCACACTTATCTTTAAACCCTGCACACTTTGCTGCAGAACCTCGCACGCTCAGCACCTCGCTTGATCTGGCTGGTTTATATAGTTCTACAGGACTTGCAGAAGCTGCCAGAAGCTTCTAGAAACAGGTGTGACTAATGCTACTGATTAAATCCCAAGACTAACTTTTTTTTTTGCTTTTTTAACAGTATCACAGACAAACAGACAAACAATTCCCTAATAAAATTAAACAATTACAGTTATCACCACTATGTAATTATGTTGAAACTATGCCACACTTATCTTTAAACCCTGCACACTTTGCTGCAGAACCTCGCACGCTCAGCACCTCGCTTGATCTGGCTGGTTTATATAGTTCTACAGGACTTGCAGAAGCTGCCAGAAGCTTCTAGAAACAGGTGTGACTAATGCTACTGATTAAATCCCAAGACAAACTTTTTTTTTTGCTTTTTTAACAGTATCACAGACAAACAGACAAACAATTCCCTAATAAAATTAAACAATTACAGTTATCACCACTATGTAATTGTGTTGAAACTATGCCACACTTATCTTTAAACCCTGCACACTTTGCTGCAGAACCTCGCACGCTCAGCACCTCGCTTGATCTGGCTGGTTTATATAGTTCTACAGGACTTGCAGAAGCTGCCAGAAGCTTCTAGAAACAGGTGTGACTAATGCTACTGATTAAATCCCAAGACAAACTTTTTTTTTTTTGCTTTTCTAACAGTATCACAGACAAACAGACAAACAATTCCCTAATAAAATTAAACAATTACAGTTATCACCACTATGTAATTGTGTTGAAACTATGCCACACTTATCTTTAAACCCTGCACACTTTGCTGCAGAACCTCGCACGCTCAGCACCTTGCTTGATCTGGCTGGTTTATATAGTTCTACAGGACTTGCAGAAGCTGCCAGTAGCTTCTAGAAACAGGTGTGACTAATGCTACTGATTAAATCCCAAGACAAACTTTTTTTTTTGCTTTTTTAACAGTGTCACAGACAAACAGACAAACAATTCCCTAATAAAATTAAACAATTACAGTTATCACCACTATGTAATTGTGTTGAAACTATGCCACACTTATCTTTAAACCCTGCACACTTTGCTGCAGAACCTCGCACGCTCAGCACCTCGCTTGATCTGGCTGGTTTATATAGTTCTACAGGACTTGCAGAAGCTGCCAGAAGCTTCTAGAAACAGGTGTGACTAATGCTACTGATTAAATCCCAAGACAAACTTTTTTTTTTTTGCTTTTTTAACAGTATTACAGACAAACAGACAAACAATTCCCTAATAAAATTAAACAATTACAGTTATCACCACTATGTAATTGTGTTGAAACTATGCCACACTTATCTTTAAACCCTGCACACTTTGCTGCAGAACCTCGCACGCTCAGCACCTTCCTTGATCTGGCTGGTTTATATAGTTCTACAGGACTTGCAGAAGCTGCCAGAAGCTTCTAGAAACAGGTGTGACTAATGCTACTGATTAAATCCCAAGACAAACTTTTTTTTTTTTTTTTTGCTTTTTTAACAGTATCACAGACAAACAGACAAACAATTCCCTAATAAAATTAAACAATTACAGTTATCACCACTATGTAATTGTGTTGAAACTATGCCACACTTATCTTTAAACCCTGCACACTTTGCTGCAGAACCTTGCACGCTCAGCACCTCGCTTGATCTGGCTGGTTTATATAGTTCTATAGGACTTGCAGAAGCTGCCAGAAGCTTCTAGAAACAGGTGTGACTAATGCTACTGATTAAATCCCAAGATAAACTTTTTTTTTTTTGCTTTTTTAACAGTATCACAGACAAACAGACAAACAATTCCCTAATAAAATTAAACAATTACAGTTATCACCACTATGTAATTGTGTTGAAACTATGCCACACATATCTTTAAACCCTGCACACTTTGCTGCAGAACCTCGCACGCTCAGCACCTTCCTTGATCTGGCTGGTTTATATAGTTCTACAGGACTTGCAGAAGCTGCCAGAAGCTTCTAGAAACAGGTGTGACTAATGCTACTGATTAAATCCCAAGACAAACTTTTTTTTTTTTTTTTGCTTTTTTAACAGTATCACAGACAAACAGACAAACAATTCCCTAATAAAATTAAACAATTACAGTTATCACCGCTATGTAATTGTGTTGAAACTATGCCACACTTATCTTTAAACCCTGCACACTTTGCTGCAGAACCTCGCACGCTCAGCACCTCGCTTGATCTGGCTGGTTTATATAGTTCTACAGGACTTGCAGAAGCTGCTAGAAACAGGTGTGACTAATGCTACTGATTAAATCCCAAGACAATTTTTTTTTTTTTTTTTGCTTTTTTAACAGTATCACAGACAAACAATTCCCTAATAAAATTAAACAATTACAGTTATCACCACTATGTAATTGTGTTGAAACTATGCCACACTTATCTTTAAACCCTGCACACTTTGCTGCAGAACCTCGCACGCTCAACACCTCGCTTGATCTGGCTGGTTTATATAGTTCTACAGGACTTGCAGAAGCTGCCAGAAGCTTCTAGAAACAGGTGTGACTAATGCTACTGATTAAATCCCAAGATAAACTTTTTTTTTTTGCTTTTTTAACAGTATCACAGACAAACAGACAAACAATTCCCTAATAAAATTAAACAATTACAGTTATCACCACTATGTAATTGTGTTGAAACTATGCCACACTTATCTTTAAACCCTGCACACTTTGCTGCAGAACCTTGCACGCTCAGCACCTCGCTTGATCTGGCTGGTTTATATAGTTCTACAGGACTTGCAGAAGCTGCCAGAAGCTTCTAGAAACAGGTGTGACTAATGCTACTGATTAAATCCCAAGACAATTTTTTTTTTTTTTTTTGCTTTTTTAACAGTATCACAGACAAACAGACAAACAATTCCCTAATAAAATTAAACAATTACAGTTATCACCACTATGTAATTGTGTTGAAACTATGCCACACTTATCTTTAAACCCTGCACACTTTGCTGCAGAACCTCGCACGCTCAGCACCTCGCTTGAACAGGCTGGTTAATATGACATCGCTACTGCTATGTCGTCGGGGTCAAATCGAAAGTGACACACCTCCGGCACCAGTAACGACGTCGCAACGTGTAAAGCCTAGATGCACCAATAAATGATCGCAAAAGTGTCGTAAATCGGTGATCTGTGTAGTGTCGGTCATTTTCATAACTTCGCTGCAGCGACAGGTACGATGTTGTTCCTCGTTCCTGCGGCAGCACACATCGCTGTGTATAAAGCCGCAGGAGCGAGGAACATCTCCTTACCTGCCTCCACCGGCTATGCGGAAGGAAGGAGGTGGGCGGGATGTTTATATCCCGCTCATCTCCACCCCTCCGCTTCTATTGGTTGCCTGCTGTGTGACGTCGCTGTCACGCCGCACGACCCGCCCCCTTAGGAAGGAGGCGGGTTGCCGGCCAGAGAGATGTCACAGGGCAGGTAAGTGAAGCTGCCGTAGCGATAATGTTCACTACGGCAGCTATCACAAGATATCACATGTGCGACGGGGGCGGGTACTATCGCGCTCGGCATCGCTAGCATCAGATAGCGATGTTGCAGCGTGCAAAGTACCCCATACAGTATGTATGAATGTATATCCATTACACTTTATGCAGTACATGAGGCCATGATACCTTCCTTCAACCTTTGTGTTATACACAAGCAGAATATGGAATCCATTGATTTCTAAACACAACACAAGTTAGGTTTTCAGACTTAAAGAAAGTAACCTTTTTTGAGAATGAGGAGTGACAAAAGCAGGTTGAACTGTATTTCCAATTTGATTTATTCCTCACTGTCATTTTCCCAACTGTTTTTCCACCTCCACAACAGTTGGACATAACAATAACAAATTACTAAATATTGGATATCCTGTATCTAGTTACCAAAGGTTTTATTTTTCTTTCTAGTGACAGGTACAATGTGGAACACTATGAGCTCCATAGGTAAGGAGATTACAAATATATAGTGTATACTCTTACTGGTTCTGTGCCTGGCATCACTTGATAATTATTGACACTTTTAGCTTCCAGGGATTAAGCAGATTCAGATTTATAGCTCTACATTTACCTAATACTTACATTTATGGCACACAAACAAATCCTCGTGAAAAAATCACTGTCAAAAAGATAACTGGAGAGATGGAGTTTTTGACTGTACTGACTGCAATGTTCAGAAAATGCAACAGATATCAAAATATTCAATAGCTATTATGACGTTTCTGTAGCCCTGTTATTTGTAAATATAACCTTTTATGCATATGCTATCTTAATCTGGAATCATTAGAAGCCACATAGGAACACAGAAGCAGCTGTGCCCATAACAAAGAGAATTAACTTAAGCAAGGTGCATCCAGCTCACGCTGCTTGTTAGCAGCTGACATACTACTAGAGTTCATGTTGGCTATGTACGGTACTAATCTGGATTTGCATCCAGAAGCTGGAGTACAAACCACAGACATGGCATTGTATGGACTGTCTATTGCCATTGGGATACTAATCAGTGGATTACATGGCTGCCTGATTGCTGATGATTTTGTAGGAGCCAGAGCCCATGGTGATATTATTATTGGTGGTCTGTTTTCAGTACATGGTAAAATGGTGAACTCTGCTAAAGGATATCCCCAAAAACCAGCTATCCAGAATTGTGAAGGGTGAGTGATATTAAAAAAATATATATAAATAAGTTAATTGAGAGTACAACTTGTATATATACTATATGGTATATATATATATATATATATATATATATATATATATATATATATATATATATATATATATATATATATATATATATATATATATATATTTATATGGTAAGAATTGCAAGGAAAACTATAAAAGTATATGCTGGTCCATAATTTTTCTAATTTCTTTTGAGTGGTCAGTGGTTTTTATGCATCTGTGAAACAATTTAGTGCTCCATTATACATTATATACAACTTTATTGAATATTATATCATTATGTTTTATATCCTGCCCAGGAGAATTTTATGTTATTTTTTGGGGGGTTTGTTTTTAGATTTTTCTTCTTGTTCTTTTTTGGACCTAATAAAAATCCCATTCCAAGAATAGAAATCCTTTACTTTTTTTCCAATTGCTATTTTCTTACAAATAGTACCTATGTTATTCCTTTGAAAACTTCCTCCTCAATTAGTTATATCGTAGCTGGTGGCTGGCAATGACTAAATAGGAAGTAGGCAAAAAATAATGCAGTTATGCCATTGTTCTGTGTTATTTCCAAAGATTGTGCCTGCCTCGGGTTATATTGGAGCTGACACTAGAGTCTATATGATGTACACAATATCTATCATAATATAATATCTCCATCTGTTCTTATGCAATGTGGGCATAAATGTGAGGTTTTCCTTATCTACTAGGAAAACATCACTTATGTAGAATGTGCTATATTTATTTTGTATAGGATTTAATAAACTCAATTTCTCTGTTTTTTTTATCTTTTCACATTAGAGTAATTTGAATTAAACTTTGGAAATAAATTCTTAATTTTTGTTGACTAATTCAACTAACAATAATTCGACCGATCGATATTCTAACATCAGTGTTTAGTCATAAAAAATCAACTAAAAATGCATAGTATCCCTGATGAACAAACTTAGGCTCTTTTCAACTTAACGTGATCACTGGCTCCCCTATTGAATGGAAAACTGCTGAAACAATGCAAACACATCATTTCTGATAGTGACTAGCATTGACAGAAGTTATATTCCTCTGTAATTGGGGCTTCTATTACCAGAAGTACCATATCTATTCTTCAGGGCAGCGCCGGTCTAGAACTTGAAATCAATCCTTGGTATTTGAAGGCACACAGTCTCACTTGCTGTGCAGTGAATGTAAAATATCTTCGGCACTTCTGGTTCATGACTGATCAGACTGTATATCACATTTACAGAACACATATGGATAGTCACCAAATGATCAGTCGCCAATAATAACACTATGCAAATATGATAACCATTATATTACGGAATAAAATCCATATAAAACTACCAATATAACCAATGATACCTTTAAACAAGGCACAAATAATACCACCACCCAACAATGACCAAATGACATAATGGTCATTAAAAAATACTGTCCCAAAATCAATATCATCAGTAGAATTGCAATATAAGGAACAAATAATACCAGATGAGCATAACCACATAATGTCGGCATATACAGTGGTGATAATACCACATTACTGATAATTATAAAAGCACTGTACTAATATAATCTAAAATATAAAGCTGAGTGTATGTATGTGTGTATGTGTGTATGTGTGTATGTATGTATGTGTATTTGTCTGCTAAAGGAATCCGCACCGTCGCATTTACAATCACAAAATTTTGCACAGTTGCCTCATGTGACTCAGGGATTGTCAAAAAAATTTAACCCCGTGCTTTACAGTTACTCTCCAAAAATCTTTACTCCATTAAAGTAAATAGAGCTGTGAGCTACAGGCTATTAATAGGAGCTGTGATTGGTTGCTATAGGGACAAAGGACAGTCATAGTATAAGAAGCTTATTTGTGAGGTAATATGATGTCAGCGGGGAGATAGACACAGACAGACACAGTCTGAGAGACAGACAGACAGACAGGCACAGACAGAGAAAGAGGCACACCGGGAAAGAGACAGAGACAAACAGAGACAAACAGAGACAGATAGGAAAAAAAATCCAGACAGCCAGAAAGAGACAGACCTAAAGACACATGGGGAAAGAGACAGACAGAGGCAGACAGAGAAAGAGACAGAGAGACAGATAAGAAAAGAGACAGACGGGGAAAGAGACAGACAGAAAGACACATGGGGAAAGAGACAGACAGAGGCAGACAGGTAAAGAGACAGAGAGAGACAGACAGAGAGACAGCCAAAGACAGATGGTGAAAGAGACAGACAGCGAAAGAGACAGACAGAGAGACAGACAAAGACACACAGGGAAAGAGATGGGGAAAGAGACAGATGGGGAAAGAGACAGACAGGGAAAGAGACAGATGGGGAAAGAGACAGATGGCAAAAGAGACAGACAAAGAGACAGACAAAGACAGATAGGGAATGAAATGGGGAAAGAGACAGACAAGGAAAGAGACAGACAAAGACAGACAGGGAAAGATGGGGAAAGAGACAGACCTGGAAAGAGACAGACCTGGAAAGAAACAGACAGCAAAAGAGACAGACAGCAAAAGAGACAAACAAAGACAGACAGGGAAAGATGGGGAAAGAGACAGATGGGGAAAGAGACAGATGGGGAAAGAGACAGAGGAGGAAAAAGACAGACGGAGAACGAGACAGACGGGGAAAGAGACGGACGGGGAAAGAGACAGATGGGGAAAGAGACAGACTGGGAAAGAGACAGACCAGAAAAGAAAGAGACCTGGAAAGAGACTGACCGCAAAAAAACCAGACAGAGAGACAGACAAAGACAGACAGGAAAAGACGGGCGAAAGAGACAGACTGGGGAAAGAGACAGATGGAGACAGGTGTGGAGAGAGACAGACGGGGAAAGAGACAGATGGGGAGAGAGACAGAGACAGACGGGAAAAGAGACAGAGACAGACAGGGAAAGAGACAGACACAGACCGGGGAAAGAGACAGACCGGGGAAAGAGAAAGATCGGGGAAAGAGACAGACCGGGGAAAGAGACAGAAAGACACAAAGATAGAGACACACACTGACAGACACAGAGATAGAGACAGACAGAGAGACTGATACAGAGACAGACAGAGAGATAGACACAGACACACAGAGACAGACAGAGAAAGAGACAGACAGAGAGACAGACAAACAGACAGACAGAGACTGGGAGAGAGACAGTTACTATCCCGGGCAACGCCCGGGTACTACAGATAGTAATATATAATACTGATATCACCATACAGTGACTATATATTGGCAGATATCAGTTCGAAACAGGTCTCTATAGACCATAAAGGTGTAAACTGAACAGATAAATCCAGTGACTCACAGGTGACATAATTTCTAATTGGAGTCGTTCAACTTTAAGTTGTCTTCTCTATTTAGTTCAAGCCTCCATGACTTCTTCCATCCACATCTCATCAAAATGTAACTCACAGACATATTTTACATTGCTTTTTCAGCATCCACTTAATTTTTCTACACCTATAATTAAACATGATCTAAAGAACCTTAGGACTGGCTGCTCAAACTTTTTCTATTGGGGCTTCACCAGAAAGTCCAAGATGACACTTGGGCCTCACCATCCGTTGTGGTAGACTGCACTAAAATTAAGAATATTGCTCAATTTACCTTAATTTCTTTTATTAAACTCTTTATATTAGTACAATTTTTAGAAAATTAGTTTAATATGTTACTCAACCTTTGATTACTGACGCCAGAGAAAAAAATGTGCAGCTTTTTTCCATTTCTGTAAATAAAGGCACCCCAGCTGCATCTAGCAAACCACTAGTAGTTTGAAAACCTTTGCACTTGACAGTAATAAAGCTCCCCCTATTGCTCCACACATTATTAGTGCCCCACATAGTCTTAGTGCCCTTCTCTGTGAATCAAAATAATAATAATACAGTACTCCTGTTGTGCCTCTACATACTAAATAGTGCTTTCCTAAAGTAACAGTACTTCTTGTGAGCAGTCATATAGTTCTAGTACCCCCATTGTGCTACATTACTATATGAAGGTAACGAGAATGGCACTATAACAATATTAACTGCCCCTTTTAAAATTCCATATAGTGTCTCCCCCATGTGCCCATACAATAATATTTGCCCTGGTCCCATGAATTCTCCCATATTTTGGCAACAAAAACAAACAAACTAATCTCAACCCATTATCAATCCATGAGGTGGTGGCCTCTTCTTTCTTCTCTGCATTCTATTGTCCAATGGAGGCTGCATAGTAATATCATTGGACTGTGCATAACCCCAAAATCTGGTAGATTACAATTCTGATGCAGCCTATAGCCTGCCAGGGTATGTGTCCTGAGACTGTGGATAAAGTGAAAATGAATGTGGAAATGTGGACACAAGTTGTCCACTTCTGGACTAACCCATCTGGCAATTCGTAGAATTGCCAAAATTACTGTGTAGAGATCTACTGCACGGACAGAAATTCAGGTACAGTCTTTGATGATATATAGTAAAGGGACTAACTTTTTTCAGATTACTATATACTGTAAAAGGAAATGAGGGGCACTAAAATGTATAGTATTTGTCAGTATCTCTCACAGTATGTTTGGTTCAACTGTAAGCCAGATCTTCTACACTTGTCTTGGTCATACAATGATTGAATGTAACTAAGTTTTACATATTTTTTGCTATTTACAGATTTGAGATGCAGGGATTCTTACAATTGCTGGCCATGGCTCACGCTGTAGAGATGGTAAACAATATATCACTCATACCTGGAATAAAACTTGGATATGAAATTTATGACAGTTGTTCGGAATCCACATTGGCAATGTCGGCAGCATTGCGTTTCTTATCAACATACAACACTTCTGTGGAGCAGCTAGCATTTAAATGTAATTATTCTGATTATATACCCAAAGTTAAAGCTGTCATCGGAGATAGCTATTCCGAAGTTTCAGTATCAGTTGCAAGGTTGCTGAATACTCAACTTATCCCACAGGTATGGTTTTGCTATTATGTCTAAGTTAAGATTTTTACTGCAAGCAGCTCCTTTTTACTGCTTTCTGTCTACAAATGTTTTCACTTTTTTCCCTCCATTACATGGGGCTTTACTGTTTCTCTTTTGGCATTGTCTTCGCTCCCCACTTGTAGCCCTTTATTGTGTAACTATTCTCTTAATGTAGGCTTCTTTCGGAGAAAGAGAGAAACAGAGAAACTCAAAGCTCCCTTTCTTTTTGACTGCAGCTCCATTCAACTTCCACATTATGCCAGTCTTCTATACTGTAGTATCCAACCTTCATCTTCTTCTGTGTGACCATGTGATGGAGCATCCTTACTTCACCACTTATACTTTGCCGTTCCTACTAGCTGAATAGATGATAACCTGTTTTCATTAATTAGACATGAACAAAGAAATATTCTAAAGAAAACCACAATTACCTGGAAAGTGATATTTGGAGAAGCAGCAAATAACTGTAATCACCATTTTAAATACTGCACCACTTAAAGTGCCCAAAATCACATTTAAATTAATTTTAAAGCAATGTGTAAAAAAAATGAACATTTAAATTTTTTCTAACAAAACTTTTGAATAAGCCCCAAATTTTGCATTTTCACATAGTTTATAAGAGAAAATAGACCATATGTTGTGAGATTTCTCCTGAGTACGCTGATACCCCACAAGTGGTGGAAAACTACTGTTTGGGCACATGGTAGGGCTTGAAAAGGAAAGAAGCTTTGACTTTTGGAACACAAAATTGCCTGGAATAGATAGCGGATGCCATGTTACATTTGCAGAGCCCCTCATGTGCCTAAACAGTTGAAACCCCACACAAGTCACCCCAGTTTGAACTCTACACTTCTAATGTGTGGTGATCATCTTGAACCTGTAGGTGCTTCACAGAATTTTATAATGTTGAGCTGTGAAAATAAAAAGTCACATTTTTCCCACAAGAATGGCAAATCTTTATATTTTTACAAAAGTAACAGGAAAAAATGAACCATAAAGTTTGTTGCTCAATCTCTCCTGAGTACACTGATACTGCATATGCAGTGGAAAGCTACTGTTTGGGCGCACAACAGGACTTGGAAGAAAAGGAGAGCTATTTGACTTTTTGAGTGCAAGCTTGACTAGAATAGATAACGGATGCCATGTTGCTTTTACTGAACCCCTGATGTGCCTAAACAGTTAAAAAAAACACATATGTTATGCTATTTTAGAAACTACACCCATTGAGGAATTTATCTAAAGTTGTGGAGAGCACTTTGAACTCACAGGTGCATCACAAAATTTTTTAACACTGAGCCATGAAAATGGATAAATACATTTTTTCCCACCAAAATGTTGTTTAACCCCAAATTTTGTAATGTCACAAGGATAACAGGAGAAAATGGACCATACAATTTGATGTACAATTTTTCCTGAGTACGCCGATATTCCATATGTAGTGTAAAACTACTGTTGCGGCAGGGTTTAGAAGGGAAGGAGTACAATTTGACTTTTGGAGCACAAACTTGTCTGGAATAGATGGCCAACTCCATATTGTTTTTATTTGTGACACATTGTAAGACATGTTAGTGGTAAATTTTGGTCCACATAATTTGTGTTTAGTTATCAAACATTTTACAAAAAAAAGTGAAAACTTTTGCAATTTCTGAATTTTTAATTTTTATGCCCTTAAATCAGATAGTTACAATACACAAAACAGTTAATAAATAATATGTATCACTTTTCTACTTTACACCAGCCTCATTTTTTAAACAACTTAATTTTGTTACAAAGTTAGAAGGGTTAAAAGTATCAGCAAATTCTCTTTTTCCAACAAAATTTACAAAACCAAATTTTTGGGACCACGTCACATTTGAGGTGATTTAGAGGGTCCTATGTAACAGAAAATGCCCAAAGAGATACCGTTTTAGAAATTGCACCCATCAATGTGCTCAAAACCACATTCAAGAAGTTTATTAATCCTTTAGGTGTTTCACAACAAGCAATGTGGAAGGAAAAAAGTTTCATTTTCACAAGAGTAACAGGAGAAATTGCAACACAAATTGTACAGTAAATTTTATCCTGAGTAGACCAATAATTTATATGTTTGGGTGCATGGCAGGGCTTAGAAGGACAAGATTATCTATTGAATTTTTGGGCACAAAATTGGTTAGCATCAATAGCGAATGCCATGTCTTGTTTGCAGAGCCCCTGATGTGCCTAAACAGTGGAAAACCACACACAAGTGACAACATTTTTGAAACTACGTCCCTTGAGGAATTTATCTAGTGGTGTCGTGAGAATCTTTAACCCACAGGTACTTCACACAATTTTTATACATTGGACAGTGAAAATAAAAGATTATGTTTTTTACCAAAAATGTTTTAGCCCCAAATTTTTAATTTTAACAAGTAACACGCGAAAATGAACAACGTTATTTGTTGTACAATTTCTTCTTAGTACAGGGATACTCAAGATGTGGTAAGAAACTCTTTTTTGGGGGCATGGCAGAGATCAGAAGGGGAGGAGCACTATTTGATTTTTGAAATGCCAATTATCAGGAATAGATTGTGGACTCTATGTTGCATTTAGAGAGCTGTCGAGGTTCCAAAATAGCAGACACCCCCAAAAGTGATACCAATTTGGAAACTACACCTCACAAGTAATATATCTTGGGGTGTGTTGAGCATCTTGAACCAAATGGCGCCTCACAGAATTTTATCACATTGTGCTGTAAAAATGAAATATTGAGTTTTCTTTCAACAAAATTTATGCTGAAGGCCCAAATTTTAAATTTTTACAAGGGTAACATGAGAAAATGGACCATATTATTTGTTATAAAATTTGTCTTGAAAATGGAAATACCCCATATGTCGGAAACTACTTTTCAGGCACTGTGCAAAGCTCAAAAAGAAGGAGAACCTTATCTGAGTTCAGTATTTGCTGGAATTGTTTGAGACTGCCATGTCACATTGGAAAAGCCTCTGAAGTGCCAGAAAAGCAGTTTCCACCATAAGTGACCTCACTTTGCAAACTACACCCCTCAATTAAGTAAACTAGTGATGTAGTGACCTTATTTTTGTCTTACAGAATTTAATACCATTAAGTGAAAAATGAATAATTACGATTTTTAAGTGGAATGTTGTTTTAGCCCCAGAAATTCATTTTAACAAGAGGAAATAGGAAAAAAATAACCACATGATTGTTATACAATTTCTTGTGAATGTGGCAATATCATATATGTGACTACACAGTACCGTTTAGTCACATGGTGAGACTCATGAGGAAGGAGCACGTCCCTAAGTGAAAAGAAAAGCAGAAACCTCCATCCAGTGTACCTAATTTGGAAATTATACCCCTTTGGGAATTGATCTATGTGTGTAGTGATGATTTTGTCTACATGGATGTGCTCCAGAAACAAGCAGCAATGGATGTTGCAGAGTGAAAATGGAAATCTTCCATCATTATGCTTAGTACATTATAGTGTGTCCAGCTTCAGCTTCTGAAGACACACACCTACTAAATTAAGTGGGTTCTCCTCACTACAGAAATGCCAAACATGTGGACGCTAACTGTGGTTTAGGCAGGGAGGGAAGCATTTGGATTAGAGAGTACAGATTTAGCTGAATTTTTTTAGACATTCGAGGAGCCGTAACGATTTTACAGTGCTTTTATGTTACTAATAATGTGTAAAGCTGTATATTTTTGTTAACATATGATGAACCTGAGAGGGGACTTGCTTTTTTGTGGTTAGAAGCTTTTATTGGTGGCATTTTGGGGTACAGAATATTTTGATTCAGTTTACATTTATCTTGTGCTCTATGCTGACCACTTACATTGGGTTTTCCATTTAAATCTACAAAATACATGATTAAGATAAAACCCTGAATGAATTGAATCACTAATGAGGCAGCAGAAATACTGTGGACTCCGTGTGGCTTCTTTTTTTCAGTATCTGGTTTTTAAGATGTGCACAAAATAAGTGAAGAGAAGAGACGTAGTAATAAAAGGGAGCGATCAAAGACGTAGTCAGATAACGGTCGGGGAGCGGGCAGATGGAGGTCCATTAACAGCCCAGGGTCACAATACCAAGGTCAGAATACTAGCAGACACATAAACTATGGCAACACAGCAGAGCCAGAGAATACAACTGGCAGAGTTCTGGAGAAGCATGCTCAGTAAAGAAGTCACGGTAATTACTGAGAAGATGGAAAAACTGAGTAACCAGCACCTCCCAGAACCAACCTGGACTCCAGTATAGTGACCAAGCTGCTAGTTCATTAACAAGGATGGCGCCGCAAAGCATCTCCAAAGGCAAGATGCTCTGCCCAAAAAATAGACACACTGCCAGATCTGTAAGTGCCACATTGCATCTCCAAAGGCAAGATGCTCTGCACAAGGAATGGACACACTGTCAAATCTGTAAGTGTGGTGCCCCTGAGGCTTCAGTCACTACAGGGTACTTCCCCTTGGCTGAGATGCGGTATTTATCCCAGGTATGGAGGAGGTCATTGCCGGTAAGCACCACAATCCATACAACACACAGTCAGTTTCCATCCCACTCGGACTGGGATAGGGTAGGGTGCTGGGGCTGGCCATCTCCAGGTATGGGACCTCCTGCCCACTAGTTCAGTAACCCGGGGGGTGGAGCATCAAAAAAGAGGTGTGAAGCGACGCACACGGGGACGGACAGACTGAGGAGGAAAGGAAAGTGACTGTAAACAGACACGGATTGGAAGAGCTCTTAGAAAAGCCATGGACCCGTGTTCTGGAAGCTGGAGAACTCGACTTGGGTTCCCAGATAGAAAAGGAGAATCCCAGGGCTCATGGGGAGTGCAACAGGCATCTGTGACCCATTCAACTAGCCAGGCACTGGGGTGAAGGGACTACCAAAAAGGACACACAGGGAGAAGCACCGGCCGTGGCCTTTGAACTATCCGGGGTTGCCTGTAGCCCACAACAGCAGAGCTCCACACCCCAGAGGCAGTGACACTTCCGTGAGTAAAAAACTTTGACTGCAATCCCTGTGTTATCCAATCCTTCCCGCGCCCTACCCTCGCCTTAGCTGCATGGCAGTACCAAGACTACCACTCCCATCATCCCTGGGGCCTGGGCTCTGCACCAACCGAGCTGCGCTACCATCTGCCCCACAGGAATCTCCCGCAGTGGCGGCTAATTTATTAGCCGCAGACCAGAGGTGGCGTCACAAATACAAACTGTTCACCCTGTAAATATTTCCTTCGTCCTTCTTTATTGACACTGTCGGGGTCATGGAACTGGGCCTGGCCGCTTTGACATACCAACTCCTACACCAGGCTGGTGACAAGTAAACCCCCAGACCCCAGGGGCCCATCATAAGCGCCGCACAGCATCTCCAGGTCTGTGAGATGCTCTGCACAGAGAATCATGACAGTTTCCCTATGCCTCATTATGGGAAATATTCCATCTGGGATTTTGTCGGAATCGTATATTTCTGAGATTTACATGGAAACCCTGATGTAAGTGCTCAGTGTTCAGGATGAGCGGACCCATGGATGTTCAGGGTCAGTTGGGCTTTAGTTAAAAAGTTTGGTTTGATACCTGGACTTGACCGCAGCTTGACCCCAGACCCCATATAAGTCAATGGGGAAATAAACTTTGGTGCTGTAAAATGGCTGTAATATGGTCATTGTAAGGGATAAGAGGCTGCAATAGCAAGCAAAAGGGGTTAAGAGCAGGGAAATTGCCCTGCAAACAAATGTGGATAAGGAATAAATAAAAAAAAAAACGTGTGGTCCCAGCTGTCCGCCTTACCTTAGCTGGTTATCAAAAATCAGAGAGACCCCAATCCATTTTTTTTTAATTATTTAATTATTTATTAGTTAAACAAGGCTAAAAACACCCTTTAGTGACCGATGAAAGGTACTAAAGTGCACAAGTGTACAATATGTAGGGGGGACTTTGCTTTTGTCAACTTCTAGAGGACAGTGTGTGCCAAGCATTGCGTCACTCCATGATGCAATACGGCCGGCCAATCACAGCCATGCCAGAACTAGGCATGGCTATGATGGCTACAGAAGTGCACACAGCTGAAAAGCTTGTTAATTGGCAGCACTGCAGTATTTCAACAAATTTTAATAGGATACGAATAGCATCTAAACTCTGAAGTTGACCACAGACTTCCGTGAGAGGTCTCTATGCGAGCATCCTGCACTAGGTGTCCGGCACATACCCCGAACATTACAGGTCAGGGTCACTCATCAATACTCAGTGTTTCTTTGGGTCAGTGTGATTACAGCAATATCAGATTTATAGCATTTTATTATGTTTGGCTACTATCACACTCTCAAAAACTCTTTTTTAAACAAAAAACTTTTGCATCATCCACCATATTTTGAGAGCTATAATTTTTTATATTTCTACCAATGGAGTTATGTGAAAACTTGTTTTTTGTGGGATGAGTTCAAGCTTTTATTGGTACTGTTTTCAGGCATATACTGTAATAGTTGCCAAAAATTTCTATTGCAATTTTTGGGGTGAAGAATTAACAAAAAACAACAATTTAGATGTATTTTTTTTTTTGGGGGGAAGGGGGTATGCTGTTCACTGTGTAGTAAAAGTGGTAGGACAGCTTTATAGTTTGGATTGGTACGATTACATCAATACAACATTTATATCTTTTTATGTTTTGCAACTTTCACACAATAAAAACAATTTTACAGCCAAATGAAAGTTTTTGCATCACTGTATTCTGAGAGCTTGAGCATTTTTATTTTTCTACTGATTGAGCTGTATGGCAGCTTGTTTCTTTCAGGACAAGAGGATGTTTTCAGCTATACCATTTTTATTTACATTTGTCTTTTTGATTGCATTTTAGTTCACTTTTATTTCAGAGATATCATGAAAAAGCATATTTTTTTTTACACATTTTATATTTATTTTTTATTGTGTTCAATGTAGGGGTTAAATAATGTGACAATTTTAGAGATCATTTAGTTCTGCATGCGGCAATACCATATATGTGTACTTTATGTAAAAACAGAAATAAATTAATAATATTCATTTTTTGGTATAATGTTTTTGTTCTTTGTTTTGTTGTTTTTTTGTTTTAATATTTGCTATTTTTTTTATTCTTTTTTACTTTTTCCCTTATTTTCTCTATGGGACTTTAAATTTTATATTGATCACTGGTCCCTCCCTGGACTGATCACTGGCCTCCTCTCCCCATATAGCTCCCATCTTTTGTGGCCTCCTCCCCATATAGCTCCCATCTATGCAGCCTCCTCTCCCCATATAGCTGCCATCTTATGTGGCCTCCTCTCCCCATATTGCTCCCATCTATATGTGGCCTCCTCTCCCCATATAGATGCCATCTTTTGCGCCCTCTCCCCATATAGCTGAACAAATCAACAGCAGTTTAAGAATTGGTTTTATTTTTTTACATCATTCACTTTGTGATATAAATCATAAAGTGGATTTATTCTTCGGGTCAGTGTGATTACAACAGTACCAGATGTATATCGATTTTTTTTTGTTTGACCACATCCACACTATAAAAAAGTTTTTGCATCACCATATTTCAAGAACTATAATTTCTCAATGTTTCAGCAGACAGTCATGTGAGGGCCAGTTTTTTTGTGGGTTGAGTTAAAGGTTTTTTTTCTATCATATTCAGTCACAAATCCTTTTTTGATCACTTTCTATTCATATTTTTGGGAGGCAGAATAAACAAAAAATAGCAATTCAGGATTTTTTAGTTTTTAGGTTTTTATCAATGTTATTCATAGTGTGATAGAAGTAATAAGGTAGCTTTATTCTTTGGCTAAGTATGACTACAGCGATATCACATTTATATATTGTTTTAAGTTTTGCTGCTTTTAAACAATAAAATTAATTACACAGAAAAAAATAGTTTTTGCATCACTATATTCTGAGAGCTATCACTTTTTTATTATTTTGCTGATGGAGCTGGATGGTGGCTTGTTTTTTGAAGGACAACATGATATTTTAAGTGATACCATTCTTATTTACAACTGACATCTTGATCATGTTTTATTCCACTTTTTTCAGCAGGATGATGAAAAAGCATAGGTTTTTCACATTTTTAACTTAGTTTTTTTATACGCTCTTTAGTATAGAGTTTAAATAGCGTGACAGTTTTATAGATTGGGCCATTCTGGATTTGGCAATACCAAATATGTGTACTGTTTTGTTTATTTTAATTTTTACAAAATTCTATATATATTTATTGGTACAATATTTTTTTTAATTTTTTTGTTCTTTATTTTGGGAGATTTTTATACAGGTAAAATATATCTTTGTACTGTGTTAGCCAGTAGAGATAAAAAATTGTTTAAAAGAACTGAAGTCTTCAGTGGTTGATACCTTTTAATGGCTAACTGAAAAGATGGTAATAATAGCAAGCTTTCGAGACTACTCAGGTTTCTTCATCAGGCATGGTATAACATAAAATCTGAAAGGTCACATATTTATACACAACAGGACATAGAATAGTGCAGTTAAAAAACAAAAAAACAAGTTATATGAAACAGAACTATCACTATGGCAGGGGGGCAAACTGTTGTGGCCATAACTATTGCTGCGGTTCAGTGTGAAAGTTTTATTGTCCTAGATCTACCTGTGGCCAAACATTTTTGTACCCCAGACCACAGCATCATGGACATGAAATTGCTGGTATTGAAAGGGAATTTGTTCTGACTATGTTGGAAGGAGGAAGTCTCTAATAGCTGCTGCTGAAGTTCTGCTATTGGACCTCTGCTGTTGTAGCCATGTCATCTGCAGCCCTGGTGTTTGCCTGCAGCAGTGTAGTTTGTTGCATAGCATTTTGTCTATGCCCCCTATCTGTTCTCTTTCCCCTGTTTACTATTACAGTAGTGGTGACATCCAGTACTACGGCCTTGTCACTATATAGGGTGAGTGAAGGGACAGTTAAGTACTAGGCATGTGATGGCAACAATGGGAGGGACTCATATTGGGACGATAGGTGAGCTCTGGGTTCATACACAGGTTAGTGTCACGAGATACCCCAGCCTCCCTATCACCAGGGTTTTCCTCTCCTTTTCCATCTTGTTGTACTTCTGTGTTGCGCTGTGCGCTGGACATCCCCTAGTCCATGCGTGACATTATTACCAGACCTCAAAATATTTTTCCCAGTCATTATGGCTCAGGCTGCAGTGTTTGCACACCTGATCCTGACCGTTACAGGAGGTTACGTATCTGCGGTCTCAGGAGGTTCAGAAGCTATAGCAAAGTGCAGGTCTGCTGGTCTCAGCTTATGCCGAGACTCAGCTATAGCCTGAAACAGATCAGTCAGACTGGTTTTCTGGGGGAAGAGAGAGATTTATGGTCTTTAGGCAGGCTTGTAATTCATACTTCAAGCTCCGCTTTCGTACCTCAGAGAGTGAGGAACAGCGAGTGAGGATTGTAGTCTGCTTTCCTCAGGCAGATCCCCAGTCCTGGGCCTTCTCTCTACTGTGGACGAGTTTTTCTCAGCTTTGGCCCCTGTGTATGACGACCCACATTGCATCTCCCTTGCTAAGTCTAAACTCCATACGCTTCAGCAGGGGGCACGGCCGGCTGAGGAGTACTGCTCAGAGTTTTGCAGATGGGCCTCTCTTTCATCTGTAGAGTGTAAGTTCTTATGATCAGCAGGTCCGTCTCAATCTCTTACATGTAAAGTGTAAGCAAGGTTCTCTTTCTTTCTCGCCTATCCCTCTCCTGAATTTTCCAAGCAATTACAAGCTTTCCACTATTGAGATTCATGCAAATTTATTTGCTGCAATTCAAATTTTTGGTGACAATTTGGTGAATTAGGAATTTCTGTTCATCTCTAGTTACAGGAACAGTTTCCCCATCGCCCTCTACCTTTCAACAGTAAACATACACTGAGCAGGAGAGTGGAAGATTGACCAAAGATTTTAGCCACCATTGCTACAGGCTGGTGCACTGTGCAACTGGACAGGTCATACATAATGTAAGTAAAGCCAGCCATGGTCTATACCTAATTACACTAAAAAAAGTCATAGTTGAATAGTTACACAGGTTAAAAAAAGGTATAAACAGATAATTTCCCTGCACTGCTGGTCAAGAAGATATCCAATGGAGATGATAATAATATTGAACAAGAGCCGTTTTATTTATCTATGCATTTGAGAGTTGAACAAACTCCTTCACCAGGAAAAAACTGGAAAGTCAAAACATTTTTTTTGATGGATGAAGAAGTTTGCTCAACTCTGAAATGCGTAGATTAATAAAACTGCTTGTTTGTTTAACACCATCGTCTTCATTGGATATCTTGTTGACCTGCAGCGCTGCCAAGGTTGTCAATCTAGTATTCAATTTTTTTCTGGACAACTGCCCAAAATTCACGGACAAACTGAATTTTTATGGACACTTACCACACTCCCTAAGACCATGGCCACTGGAGAAGACTACATCCATTATAATGACCATACCCCACATTACATAGATTAAGATACAGATACTGATAATAAAAGCTCGCCCCCATTGTCGTAAAAAAATATTCAGGCCGATTATCATCCAGAGAAATTAGAAGACTGAAATTTGTTTGGTATTCCATAAGTAATGCGTGTGCTACGTAAGTGTGCAATTTTTTTCTTAACTAGCATCGATTTGCCATCCATATGCAATGCATTTCTTTACTCAGCAGCTATTGATCAACATTCCTTTACAGGACCATTTACAATGTTCTGTGCAATAAAATGGTAATGAATTCCTTAAAATTGGATGGCATATGGACGGTCAGTGTGACATCCAATTTTCTTCTTGCATGTATTGGCAAGTCTTGTGCAATATACGCAGCTATATTCAGTATGCTGTAATTTCTGTTCCTCAGGCTGATAACAGCTGAGGAAAAACTCACAGATCAGCATTTTTTTCCAATTTTTGAAAAGCTTTTCGTGCCTGTCTGGGGGTGCAGTTGTCTCTCTCTGCTGTCTTCCACCCTCAGTTAGATAATCAGACAGAACTTGTAAATCAAAATTTGGAGACCTACCTTAGGTGTTTTGTCTGCGAGAGCCAGGAGGATTGGGCATTTTACTTACAATTTGCTAATGTCACATTTATCTCTCGTCATGGAACGATGTATGACGGTTCTGCTTTTTGAGCTTTCTCCCTTTTGTGGAGACTATATTAAATTTACACTACTTTCTGTCAGCGCAGCAATGGTTAAAGTCTGTTTTCCCTTGCTTTCGAGGTTCGCCAATTTCATGTTTGGGTGATTTTGGGGGGTGCTCGAGATCGAACTCGAGCTTTTTGCTAAAAGCTCGACAGTTTGAGTTACGTTAGAGAACGGTTCGATCAACAAAAAGCGTGGCTTTTTACAGCTACGTGTGCAGGGAGCCATTGCTGGCAGCCTGCGGTAAGCTGGTAACCAGGGTAAATATCGGGTATCCAAGCAAAGTGCTTTGCTTAGTAACTCGATGTTTACCCTGGCTACGTGTGCAAAAATCCACGAAAGCCACACAAAAGCACTTCCGTGTGACTTCCGTCGGATGCTGCTGCAGTCTGTGTCCCGCTCCAGCCCTAGCCGCAGCCCCGCTGCTGCCGCTCAGGAGTGTCCACAGCTGCTAGCACTGTACGGTGTCCGCAGCTGCCCACACTGCAGTTGCAGTCGCCGCGGGGATGACAAGCGCTGTCAGGAAATTAGTGAAGTTCCTTACCGGCGGTGATGAAGTCCTGCCCTCCCGACGTCAGCGCTATCACTATCTTCCATGGTCGCCGCTTGTCACATCTCCTCTCACTGCTGACCCGAGTCTGTGACTAGCGGTGACGTCACAGGCACCCGTGATACTTGGTTATGAAGGCAGCGGTCATTGAACTCAGTGACAGCTCTGCTATCAGGAGTGCAGCGATCACCGCAGGTAATGTACCTCGCTAAGCTCCTGACAGCAGCACTTGTCATGCCCTGCAGTGACAGCTCTGCTATCAGTAGTGCAGTGATCACCACAGATAATGTACCTCGCTATCCTCCTGACAGCAGCACTTGTCATGCCCTGCAGTAACCTGGGCTGACCTATTGATGTTAGCTCAGGTCACTGCATTGCTCTCCCAGCCAATATGGAACATTCTGTTCTTCATTGACTGGGACATTGACTATGGTATGGATCGTCATGGGAACCCCTTGGATTTCACCAGACCTGGATTTGTTTTTCTTTCTAATAAATTGGTGAAAGAGGGAATGTTTTGGGGAGTGTTCTTTCAAATAAAAATGTGTTTGTCTATTTTTATTTTTTTTTATTACTGACTGGGTTGGTGATGTTGGGTATCTGATAGATGCCTGACATCACGAACCCCAGGGCTTGATGCCAGGTGACATTACACATCTGGTATTAACCCCATATATTACCTCATTTGCCACCACACCAGGCCAACGGGATGAGCTGGGGCGAAGCACCAGGATTGGCGCATCTAATGGATGCGCCACTTCTGGGGCGGCTGCGGCCTGCTATTTTTAGGTTGGGGAGAGTCCAATAACCATGAACCTCCCTAGTCTGAGAATATCAGACCCCAGCTGTCCGCTTTAGCTTGGCTGGTAATCCAATTTTTGGGGGACCCCCACGTGTTTTTTTATTTTAATTATTTAATTTAAAATAACAGCGTGGGTGCCCTCAGTTTTGGATTACCAGCCAAGGTGAAGCTGCCAGCTATGATCTGCAGGCTGCAGCCGTCTGCTTTACCCTAGCTGGCTATCAAAAATAGGGGGAACCCCACGTCATTGTTTTTAAAATTTATTTATTTTATTTGCTAAATACAAGGCTAAGCACCCCTTAGTGCCACATGAAAGTCATAAAAGGGTGCAAAATTACAAAATGCAGAAGAGTGGGACATTATGTGTCTTTCTGCCATTATAATGACAGAAAAGACTGTTATGAAGTGTACAAGCACAAGAAAATCACCAGAGCGCTGTACGCTGTGAAAAGCAGTAGAAAATGGCACTGGAGTGAACATGTGACCGCCTCATGTAGGTTGAAGCTATGGATCCTGGGTAAATTTATACATTTTACCTCGTTCAGTTTTTTAGCAGTACGCAAAAAAAACGGAAGGCACACGGATGACAAACGGATGACATACAGACCGTATACGGAATGGAAACGGATGCCACATGGATGTGTCCGTGAAAAGAACAGACCTTTTTTGCGGACCGCAAAAACGGATCGGTCGTGTGAATGTAGCCTTATTCTGATCTGCCATTTATAAACAGCAGGCAGAAATAAGTGAATAGCGGCCCCCAGCGTCAAAAAATCTCCGGGGTTTCAGGGCTAGCTGAGACCCTGGAGATCATGATTCAGGCCATTTTTTCCGGTCCCCGCTCACGTGATCACCGGTATACACCATATACCGATGATCACGTTACAGTAAATGACAGCGCAGGTAAAAAATTATTATCTGGCATGAAGAAACATGTCAGATGGGAGATAAAGCTCCTCCCTGGTCCCCTGATGTCACCAAAGTGCCCCCCCCGACCTCCTCCCGGAAATTCTAGATGGCCGCGCGCACAGCAGCTCGCTGGCTGCATTCACCCTACTCCTCTGATTTCTGTTGCATGTGCCATAATACATGCGACAGAAAACTCCTCCCCAGGCCCTGCCAGGTCACCCCCTATAACCCCACTGGTGTTCCCCGGTGTCCCACGGTACCTGTGCAGCGTTGATCCCCCGCGGCCTCCTCCTTCACAATAGATGCTGCCGCATGCACACAGTGGCTGTCAGCTCAGCTTCCTGTGTTTAGACACAGTGAGTGGCGGTAACCATGCATCTGTAAGCTACTGCAATGCCCTGCTCATGAAGTAAGGAACATAGTTGATCAGGAGAGCTATACTACATTTCCAAATGGAGGTATTTGATTTTATAGTTGCCCTGCTGAACGACTACCAAACATGAGAGTCCGTTATACGCCACAAGAAAACACATCTAAATAGCGAGCTCTGTTGTTTAGTATTCATTCAGCAGGATAACTGGACTTAAAGGGGTATTCCATCTCCAAGATCCTATCCCCAATATATAGTAGGTGGAATAGCAATAATATCAGCAAATACCAATATTTGGAAATGAATAGTTTTCCTGATTAGGCATGCCCTTACCTCATGAGCAGGGTATTGCAGCTTTGATAGCAACAGTTACGACATGGACTCTGCTGCTGTGGACCCGGGGAGAGGGGGTGCAGATTCATTGCACCCACACTCCTCACATGGAGGGTCTGCACTCCTAGAAAATGGGGGATACGTTCCCTGAGCGTGTCCCCCCATATTCTAGAAGGTCCAGAGTCGTCGTGGGACCCCCTTATTTTTTTTCCTTACAATAAATTGGTGAAAGAGGGAATGTTTTGGGGAGTGTTTTTTCAAATAATTTTTTTTGTCTATTTTTTTTGTTAGTACTGACAGTTTGTGATGTCGGGTATCTGATAGACGCCATGACATCACAAACTGCTGGTCTTGATATCAGGTGACCTTACAGCTAGTACCAACCCAATTTATTACCCCGTTTGCCACTGCACCAGGGCACGGGATGAGCTGGGGTGAAGCGCCAGGATTGGCGCATCTAGTGGATGCGCCACTTCTGGGGCGCCTGCGGCCTGTTATTTTTAGGCTGTGAAGGGCCAATAACTATGGACCTTCCCACCCTGAGAATACCAGACCACAGCTGTCCGCTTTACCTTGGCTGGTGATCCAATTTGGGGGGGACCCGTCATTTTTTTTTAATGATTTATTTTTACAGTACTGTGATGTCAGGCAATCAAAATACAGGGAAGCCCATTTTTTTTTTTAGTTATTTAAATAAATAATTAAAAAAAAAATTTCTGGGCTCCTGCTGCATTTTTTGTATTGCTAGCTAAGGGTAATCCAAGCATCTACTGGCTGATAACCCCCACTGCTTGGTGTTACTTTCACTGGCAATGGAAAATCCAGGGAAGCATTTTTTATTTTTTTTGCCAAAAAAATAAAAAAAAAATATGACGTGAGCTTCGCCATATTTTTGTATGGTAGCCAGGTACAGCAGGCAGGTACGGCTGCTTCCCAACCCCCAGCTGCCTATTTGTATCCGGCTGGGAACTAAAAATATAGGGAAGCCCTTTTTTTAATTATTTCATGAATTTCATGAAATAATTAAAAAAAAAAAAACGACGTGGGCTTCGCTCCATTTTTGTGTCCAGCCAGGTACAACTAGGCAGCTGGGGATTGGAATCCGCAGCACAGGTTAGTCCAAGCTTTCTCGGCCCCTCTGCTGTGAATTGCAGTCCGCAGCCGCCCCAGAAAATGGCACTTTCATAGAAGCGCCATCATCTGGCGCTGTATCCAACTCTTCCAGCTGCCCTGAAGCCGGGTGGTGGCTTGCTGGGTAATGATGAGTTAATACTAGCTTTGTTTTACTAGCTAGTATTAAGCCAGAGATTTTTAATGTCAGGTGAGTTTGACCCGGCCACTAAGAATCTCCAATAAAGGGTTAAAAAAAGACACCACACAGAGAAAAAATACTTTAATAGAAATAAATACACAGACACACTTAGAGATTCAATGTTTATTACTCCCTGTCAGCCCTCCACGATCCTGTTCTTCTGTTTTCTTTCCTCTTTAACCCATGCAGCTCTGCTACATCAGACAGCACTGCATGGGAAGAAGACGCTGCTGCTCCGTGCAGTAATCACTCTGTATGTGACCAGAGGCTACCGGCTGTAAGTGGTGACGTCACCGCTGCAGACGGGTTAGCATAGCAACGGTGCTCCGATCACGTGATTCCTGATATTTACCGGCTGTGACAGCTAGTCCCTGCATGTGGGCTGACTCTGTAAAGAGCGCCGACATGCATGGACGGGGAACCCCATCATGTGCCAGAGCATCTCGCAGGTAAAAGGACATGCTCAAACGAGCATCGCTTACCGGAGAGATGCACTGACAGGACCTAGCATGACGTCATAGTCATGTGACCAGTCTGTAGTCAATGAGATAATAGACACATTACTGGTTACATGGCTATTTTGAAGTCACGGAAGGTCCTATCATCAGTGCTGGTTATCGGGAGGACGCAGTGATTATTGGAAGGAAAAGCGGCAGGAGACAAAGTGCAGGACGCGTCACGGGGACCGGTAAGTGTAATGGCAATGTTTATTAACTGTATGTGTACATTTATAATATGTTTTTATGTGTTTGTGATTGCCTCCCATTGTTTTCAATGGGGTTCGAGAGGTTCGTTGAATGGATGCCACGTTCGAGTTCGGTTCGGCGAGCTGTTCGACGAACCTCTCGAACCCCATTGAAAACAATGGGAGGCAATCACAAACTGAACTCGAGCCTCTAGAGGCTCGCTCATCTCTCGTTAGGAGCAGAGCCAGGGTGGTGGCCAAGACATCCTCGCTTTCAGGGTAATTCTGGGGTCAGGATAGCTACAGTCCCTCTAGCCCGAGGGTCAGTCCAGGAACCCTTATTCCGTGGTTACCACCATTCCCTTTTCATGACAGCTATAAACAATTGTCACCAGGAGTCAACTGGCATATCACCATTTTTTGGTGTATACGGGTTTCAACTGCAGTGTGGTACCTTTAGTGGATGGGGGACTTCAGGGGTTCTTGAAGATTACCATTTTGCCTCATTGCTCTCTGAGCTTATGGGGGATAGATACAAATGTACGACTGATAGAAACGTTTGCCAGGTCTAGAACTAGGTGTGAATGATGAGGTATACAGCCCCTGCAGCAGTCGGACTGCTCGGATCCGGGGTTACTATGGCTCGAGGGTCTCCGGACCCAGGGGCTTGCGGCCACTCGAAAATAAAAGGGGACTATTTCCAGGGGATTAGTGTTCATGAACCTGTGGTTCGCGGTAAGTGGAGTACCGCCGCTGCCGATGGGAGTAGCCGAGGGAGATGGAGTGGGGCAGCCAGATGATGATCCCTCCACGAGTAAGGGAGGCCCCAGGACTCTGGATGGTGAGAAGGTGTAGGGAAGCGTGGTGCAGACTATGCGGCAGGCAGGACGCAGGGGGGAAGCAGCGTACTTACTCAGGCCGTGTAGATGTTGGTGCGACCATTAAGCAGACTCTGACACAGGAGTACACCAAGTTTCTGGGTGCCGCTGCCGCTCTGGGGAGCTCGTCTGGGAATCCGTCCCCGTTGGTATTGCTGGCGGTCTGGAGCTTGCCTCCATGCACTTGTGTTTAGATGTTTCTGAGTGACCCCTCGGCCTGAAGCTGTCGGGGTCCCGCTCCCTATGGTTAAATAGAGAAGCTGCGCTCTCGATGGCTAACACTTGGGATTTCAGTGGGCCGCATAAGCTGGAAAGCCCTATCCCCCTCGTTGTGTTGGTGCCTTCGATCTTTGAGCTCTTGGGGAAAGTTCATAAAGAGACTATCCTCCACAGGTTAATTATCAGGTTGCATGAAGCTACTCCCTGATCTAGGGTCCAGTACCCCGCAGGGCGCAGTACCACTCCGGTTACTAGATTTTCCAGTGCCGACTGCTCTCCAAAACTAAGTCTGGGCACCCTTCTCCAATACCCTACAACTGGGTCTCCGACTCCTCTGGTCCCAGACCACCATCTGTGACCTAACCAAAGTCTCCCAGGGAGCTACAGCTCCCCCAGCTCCTCACTCTGAGGGCTACTACTCAACTGACTTCCTCCCTCCCACCAGTCTGCCTGACCCCTAGGCGGATGGCCATTTTCCCGCTAGACCACCCACTGGTATGCCTGACAGGGTGTAGTGCGAGGTGTGGCTAGGATTTGAATGCTGATGAAAGAAATAGCAATAGTTAGGATCCCAGAACCATGGAGGGTGAGTTCTGCACCATAAGGAAAAGGAGTGCAGTTCCCTGTGACACCCTGATAAGATCAGGGGCGTTTCATATATGTAGTTGTCAACCAGGAATATTAAGTTGAAATTTCCTTCCTGGGTTTATTGGTCTTTTTAAAGTTATCGCCATCATTAACCCCATGGCATTTCGTCTTGAGTTACCTCAGGCTCTTAAGGGCCATTTACACGCTGCGACATCGCTAACGATATATCGTTGGGGTAACGGTGTTTGTGACGCACATCTGTCGTCGTTAGCAACATCGCAGCGTGTAACAGGCAGGAGCAACCTAAAACGATCGCAAAAGAGACAAAAATCGTTGGTATATGAGAGGTCGTTCATTTACCAAAAATCGTTGTCTGGTAAATAGCGATGTTGTTCGTCATTCCTGTGGCATCACACATTGCTATGTGAGACACCGCAGGAGCAACGGACATCTCCTTACCTGCGTCCACCGGCAATGAGGAAGAAAGAAGGTGGGCAGTATGTTCCGGACGCTCATCTCCGCCCCTCCTTTGCTATTGGACTGCTGCCGTGTGACGTCGCTGTGATGCCGAGCGAACCGCCCCCTTAGAAAGGAGGCGGTTTGCCGGCCAGAGCAAAGTCGCAGGGAAGGTAAGTCTGTGTGACGGGTGTTAGCGATGTTGTGCGCCACGGGAGCGATTTGTCCGTGTCGCACAACCAACGGGGGCAGGCAGGGCCGCCATCAGGGCATTACTACTGGGACTCCTGTACTGGGCCTGGTGAGCAGCAGGCAGGAGGGGGGGCCCAAACACGCTGACAGGCCACTCCCCTTTCATTCCTCTGCTCACCGGATCCCAGGGCAGGGGGCGTTGACAGTACATTTCTCAGGCGGGATAATCGTGCAGTGAGCAGGAGGCAGGGCCCGGACATGCTGACAGCCAGAGCACCTCCCCTTTCATTCCTCTGCTCACCGGGCCCCAGGGGCAGGGGGCGTTGACAGTACATTTCACAGGGCTGGCCATGCAGTGAGCAGGAGGTGGGGCCCGAACACGCTGACAGCCCGGGCCCCTCCCCTTTCATTTCTCTGCTCACCGGGCCCCATGGGCAGGGGGCGGGGACGTTGCACTGACAGCACCTGCAGTCGCACAGGGGCCCCAAGTGGGATTGGGCACCTAGAGCCTGAAAACATGTTAACCCCTTAGCGACCTATGATGTACTGGGTACATCATAGCTCCCTGGTACTTAAGGACCCATGACGTACCCAGTATGTCATGGCGAGATCGCTGCCCCGGTGGCTGCGATCGCTGCAAATATCTTAGATTCGGGGAGGAGGGGTGGTGTCTCCTCCCCGGACCTAAGGAGGCTGTTATTGGCTGAGCGGCGTTCGTCAGCCAATCACAGCCACTGTAATGTTTCAACCATTGAAAATGGCTAAAACATTAAAATCCAGCCATGTTCAGTGCAGCTGTAGCACCAATCATTGGCTGGAGCTGGGTGACCTCAGTTTTCACCTGCCCCCAGCTCTGATTGGAGAGACCGGCCTTGTGACCGATCTCTCCAATCACTGTGGATCTGGGGCCGCTGACCGCTCCCCTCAGCTTCACTCCGGCGTCTGTGGAAGGTGAGGGGAGTGATCGGTAAGTTTAAAGACACTGTCTCCTTTCAGCCGCCACCATTGCCCCAGCCCCCACCCATCAGCCGCCGGCTGCAGCAGTCACTGCCCCCGATCCACCGTCACTGAACCCATTTGCTGCCTCCCCTCCATCTGCCACCACTCTCCCCCATCAGCCGCTGCCCTCCTCCCTTATCTGCTGCCCCCTCCCTCATCTGCTGCCCCCTCTCCCACCTCTCACCTTCCTCCATCTGCTGTGATCTCCCCACCTGCTGTGACCCCCCCACCTGCTGTGACCCCCATCCCCACCTGCTGTGACCCCATCCCCACCTGCTGTGACCCCATCTGCTGTGACCCCACCCCCACCTGCTGTGACTCCACCCCCACCTGCTGTGACCCCCCAAACCTGCTGTGACCCCCCAACTGCTGTGACATCCCCACCTGCTGTGACCCCACACCTGCTGTGACCCCCCCACCTGCTGTGATTCCCCCCCACCTGCTGTGATCCCCCTCACCTGCTGTGATTCCACCCACCTGCTGTGATTTCCCCCCACCTGCTGTGATTCCCCCCCACCTGCTGTGATCACTCCCCACCATCTATCCGTCCCTCTGTCTATCTGTCCCTCTGTCTATCCGTCTCTCTAGCTACCCATCTCTCTGGCTATCCGTCCCTCTGTCTATCCGTCCCTCTGTCTATCCGTCCTTCTGTCTATCCGTCCCTCTGTCTATCCATCCCTCTGTCCATCCGAACCCTCTGTCCATCCATCCCTCTGTCCATCCGTCCCTCTGTCTATCCGTCCCTTTGTCTTTCCGTCCCTTTGTCCATCCGTCCCTCTGTCTATCCGTCCCTCTGTCTATCCGTCCCTCTGTCCATCCGTCCCTCTGTCCATCCGTCCCTCTGTCCATCCGTCCCTCTGTCCATCCGTCTCTCTGGCTGTCCATCTCTCTGGCCGTCCGTCCCTTAGCCTATCCGTCCCTCAGCCTATTCGTCCCTCCGTCTTTCTGTCCCTCTGTCTATCCATCCCTCTGTCCATCCGTCCCTCTGTCCATCCATCCCTCTGTCCGTCCGTCTCTCTGGCTGTCCCTCTCTCTGACCGTCCATCCCTCAGCCTATCCGTCTCTCAGCCTATCCGTCCCTCTGTCTATCCGTCTCTCTGGCTATCCATCCCTCTGGCTATCCATCCCTCTGTCTATCCGTCTCTCTGGCTATCCATCCCTCTGGCTATCCGTCCCTCTGTCTATCCGTCCCTCTGTCTATCTGTCCCTCTGTCTATCCGTCCCTCTGTCTATCCATCCCTCTGTCTATCCATCCCTCTGTCCATCCGAACCCCCTGTCCATCCGTCCCTCTGTCCATCTGTCCCTCTGTCTATCCGTCCCTCTGTCCATCCGTCCCTCTGTCCATCCGTCCCTCTGTCCA
Source organism: Anomaloglossus baeobatrachus (assembly GCF_048569485.1). Lineage (NCBI taxonomy): Eukaryota > Metazoa > Chordata > Amphibia > Anura > Aromobatidae > Anomaloglossus > Anomaloglossus baeobatrachus. The sequence continues at coordinate 313,907,032 of NC_134355.1, forward strand.
TCCGTCCCTCTGTCCATCCGTCCCTCTGTCCATCCATCCCTCTATCCGTCCGTCTCTCTGGCTGTCCGTCTCTCTGGCTGTCCGTCTCTCTGGCCGTCCGTCCCTCAGCCTATCCGTCCCTCAGCCTATCCGTCCCTCTGTCTATCCATCCCTCTGTCTATCCGTCCCTCTGTCTATCCGTCCCTCTGTCCATCTGTCCCTCTTTCCATCCGTGCCTCTGGCTATCTGTCTCTCATCTATATGTAGCGCCCATGGGGCAGGGGTTAAATGTTACTCGTCACAGGGCCGGTGATGTCGGGTCAGGGATGTCACAGGTGGCCCTGCCCAGCTTCGTGGCCTCGAGGTGTAGAATAAAAGGGGATTTGGATGATGGTGGGGGAATGATGAGGATGATAGTCTTGTGACGCCACCTGTGGTACGTGGCCAAGGATTAGCCACCGCTGCTGTCGCTGTCATCCAGGGCGGATGGTTGCAGCAAGGATGGTTCTGCTCCCCACAGGTGGAGCGAGCCCCGGGGAGGATGATGAGGAGAGTAGTGGCCTTTGGCGCCGAAGCGCGGGGCCACGGCAATCAAAAGGCTGAATCAGCTGCTGTGGTTCCAACCGTGATGGGCCCCAGCCGATCCCAGATCAGTTGGAGGTTAGAACCGGTATGGTGGTCGATGGGCTCTTCCTTCTTGCACCTTTAAAGATGGATCCCCATGGCCTGAAGCTGCTTGGGGACTCCAGTTTGTGTAGTGTTAGCTCCTGTCCCGTGTGTAGGTGACGTGGGGCCGCTGTGGGGCTTGACTGCTGTAATCATGACTTGGGATCCTATATGGAACTGTGCTCCGGGATCTCGTGGTGGTCAGAGGGACATGCAATCCCCCTGTCCTACAGATTCTGGTGATACAACATGAAGTCTGCTCTGCACCCTGAACAGCACCGGTCCCGCTCCTGTTCTCTCCTGCTGGACAACACTCTGTTGTGCAAGCTCCTAACTCCCCCTGGTGGCTGCTTCTCCCCTGGTTCCCTGTCACTAGTGGGTGGCTGCCCCCCATGTTTGGTGACTACCTTAAGACCCGACCCTAGCCTGGTCCCCAATGGGGAGGGCAACCTGGTTGTGTGTATGAGTTTGTGTTGTGGAACTGGTACTGACCTCCTCTGGATCCAGGATGAGTACTGCACCTTAAGTGATGTGCAATACCCTGTGGTGACTGAAGCCTAAGGGGCGTCACATAGCCATCTATCTATCTATGATTCTATCTATCTAGCCATCTATCTATGATTCTATCTATCTGCTGAAAGAGCCTTAAAGAGAATCTGTCAGCAGGTTTTTGCTCCCCCATCTGAGAGCAGCATAAAGTAGAAACAGATATCCTGATTCCAGCGATGTGTCACTTACTGGGCTGTTTGCTTTCATTGTGATAAAATCAATGTTTTCTCTTCTGCAGATCTAGCAATTATACAGAGCTCATGAATATGCTGGACTACCTGCAGCATGACGAGTAGCCCTGTAATGATAATCTCCTGCTGATTAACCAGTGATGTTATCAAAACTACAATAAGCAGCCCAATAAGTGACAATCAGTGGAATCAGGATCTCTTCTGCTATGTTATGCTGCGCTCAGATTAGGTGTTAAAAACCTGGTGACAGATTCCCTTTAAAGGGGTTGTTAGGTCTAAATCCACAAGTCAGCATTATTCCAATTTGGTTTCAATTACTTTAAAAACTGTATGTGACACATTCCCTTAAAGAAAAAAAATAGATATACCAAAAATATATATATATATACCACGAAATTAGATTTAAATAGAAAAAAAAAAGTTAGAGTAGGGCCCTGCCAAAAGAGTCTACCTTGTCGTGGTGGCAGGCTTAAAAAAATCTTTTGGCCAAAACAAAATCTGATGGCTGCGTGTGTGAATGGTGTTCAATGTGAAGGGTTAATGGGTGATTGGTGAGGCTGTAGTGCAGAAGTGAAGTTTTCCAAGAGTGGGGGTGGGACTGTGGAAGATTCCTGGGGTGGAGGCAGAGCTGGGGTGGAGCCTTAAGGGGGCCCCAAACTTTTGCCAGTATGGGGCCCTGAAATTCCTAGTGACAGCCCTGGGGGCGGGTACGCTCGCTAGCGATATCGGTACCGATATCGCAACGTGTAAAGTACCTTTTAGGTTCCACGATGTGTTCTACAGATCACTTCTCCAGAAGTATGTTCTATCTTTAGAGCTGTCCCCCTTGCAGCTGACCCCAATCACGGTTGATTGTAATTTGTAATTCCAAATAGCTAAGATTATTGATTCTCGCTTTCTACTTTGTTCCCTTTAACACTTGGTGCAATGGAAGGGCTAAAAATCACAAGAGAGGATGTGAATGCCACATGCATCTGTGTGTACTAAGACCACTTGTAGAAGGGGGGGGGTACTGTAACGGGTGTCCAATGGGTGACAGACAACCCTGTGGTGTCTGGCTGTGGAATGTCTCTGCGTTTGGCAGCACAAACTGCTCCCTGATATTCCTTTTTATATCCTTGGTGTGAACGGAGTTCTATGTATATTCTCTGTTAGAAATAACTACAGTGCCTTGCGAAAGTATTCGGCCCCTTTGAATTTTTCAACCTTTTCCCACATTTTAGGCTTCAAACATAAAGATAAAAAATTAAAATTTTATGATGAAGAATCACCAACAAGTGGGACACAATTGTGAAGTTGAACGAAATTTATTGCTTATTTTAAACTGTTATAAAAAATAATAAACTGAACATTGGGGCGTGCAATATTATTCGGCCCCTTTAAGTTAATACTTTGTAATGCCACCTTTTCCTGCGATTACAGCTGCAAGTCGCTTGGGGTATGTCTCTATCAGTTTTGCACATCAAGAGACTGAAATTCTTGCCCATTCTTCCTTTGCAAGTAGCTCGAGCTGAGTGAGGTTAGATGGAGAGCGTTTGTGTATAGCAGTTTTCAGCTCTTTCCACAGATTCTCGATTGGATTCAGGTCTGGACTTTGACTTGACCATTCTAACACCAGAATATGTTTATTTGTGAACCATTCCATTGTAGTGTGCTGCCCCCATGCCTGTAGCAGCCGGGCTGCTCAAATCCAAACCCACTGTGTGGCTCGAGGGATCCTCCGGACCTGGGGGTCACGCGGACACGCCAAATAAAAAGGGGGACGTAGTTTTACGGGATTGGCCATATTTGGTTCGTGACGCCACCCATGGTGTGTAGTGAAGTGGGACACCACCGCTGCTCTTATGGGACACCCGGGGGAGATGTAGTGGCAGCTGGATGTTAACCCCTCTGTGATTAGGGATGGTTGCCCCGGTACCCAGTGTCTCTGTGCAGGGTATGGCGATGGCAGAGGTTTGTGCGCCCGGCCGTACCAAGGGGTGTTTGGTTACTCACAATTAAATGAATCACACAAGTCCTTTGGTAAACCAAGGTGCTAGTGGCTGGCCGCCGCAGCCGGTTGTACTCTGGTCCCCCACCTGGGCTGGTGGTCGCCGTCTTTTCCTCTGCACTAATGTTGTTTGTTTGGACTTCCCGGTATGGAACACAGGAGTCTGCTCCCGGCCTTTTGTGTACCTAAGGAGCTGTGCCCGTGTGACGCTGACCCGTGGGATCTACAGGCCCTGGCGGTGGCCCTATCCCTCTCTGTGGGTGGTTGTCTACTTTTCGGGACTTTGGTTGGGACAGGACCTAAAATCCTGCCCTCAATCGGTTGATTAGCTAGGCCATTGGTTCCGGTCCTGGCTTCAGGGTCCCAGTACCCCCTCTGTGCACTGTTTCCGGGTCGGGTCTCTGGTGTCGGTACCAGTGGGCTCCAACCCTGTCCCGGTCTACCTCGGATCTCCGGCTGTCTTCTTCCCGTCTCCTGCTGATGGAGACCACCGTCTGCCACCTAGCCAAGGTACCCAGGGCTTTGACCCTGGCACCTGTCAGCTTGGGACCTCCACTCCCAACTTGAACTTCAACAAAACTCTCTATTTTCTCGCCCCGGGCTCTCCAGACCCCTAGGTGGGCGTTTGCTAACCACCTGGTCCCGCCCACTGGTGTGCCTGTCTTGCCCTGAGGGGGGTGACTAGGATTTTAGGTCGGCTGTATGTAACCTAGCTGAGGGATGGTGTAATGCGGGGGCCTAATGTGTGACTACCTGGTTTTGCCAGGGCATCACAGTAGATTTTGCTTTATGTTTGGGATCACTGTCTTGTTGAAAGACAAATCTCTGTTCCAGTTTCAGGTCTTTTGCAGACTCCAACAGGTTTTCTTCATGAATGGTCCTGTATTTGGCTCCATCCATCTTCCCATCAATTTTAACCATCTTTCCTGTCCCTGCTGAAGAAAATCAGGCCCAAACCATGATGCTGCCACCACCATGTTTGACAGTGGGGATGGTGTGTTCAGGGTGATGAGCTTTGTTGCTTTTATGCCAAACATATCGTTTGGCATTGTGCCCAAATAGTTCGATTTTGGTTTCATCTGACCAGAGCACCTTCTTCCACATGTTTGATGTGTCTCCCAGGTGGCTTGTGGCAAACTTTAAATGACACTTGTTATGGATATCTTTGAGAAATGGCTTTCTCCTTACCACTCTTCCATAAAGGCCAGATTTGTGCAGTATATGACTGATTGTTGTCCTATGGATAGACTCTCCCACCTCAGCTGTATATCTCTGTAGTTCATCCAGAGTGGTCTTGGGCCTCTTGGCTGCATCTCTGATCAGTCTTCTTCTTGTTTGAGATAAAAGTTTGGATGGACGGCCGGGTCTTGGTAGTTTTGCAGTGGTGTGATACTCCTTCCATTTCAATATGATTGCTTGCACAGTGCTTCTTGGGATGTTTAAAGTTGTGGAAATCTTTTTGTAACCGAAGCCGCCTTTAAACTTCTCCACAACAATATCACGGACCTGCCTGTTGTGTTCCTTGGTCTTCATGATGCTCTCTGTGCTTTAAACAGAACACTGAGATTATCACAGAGCAGGTGCATTTATACGGAGACTTGATTACACACAGTTGGCTTATATTTATCATCATCAGTCATTTAGGAAAACATTAGATCATTCAGAGATCCTCAATGAACTTCTGGAGTGAGTTTGCTGCACTGAAAGTAAAGGGGCAGAATAATATTGGACGCCCCAATTTTCAGTTTATTCTGTTTTACAAAAGTTTAAAATAAGCAATAAATTTCGTTCAACTTCACAAATGTGTCCCACTTGTTGTTGATTCTTTACCATAACATTAACAGTTTTATCTTTATGTTTGAAGCCTGAAATGTGGGAAAAGAATGAAAAATTCAAGGGGGCTGAATACTTTCACAAGGCACTGTATTTCCCTTTTAGACCCTACAAATATATTGGTAATTCAGCTGCAAATCCTTATCACCACTCCCTGTGTCTTTATATACAGTTGAATCTAGAAGTTTACATACACTATCTGAAAAGACACATGCATGTTTTTCTCACTATCTGACATGAAATCAGACCTTCCCCATTTTATGTCAATTAGGATTACCAAAATTATTTATATTTCCCAAATGCAAGGCATTTTTATTACTTTCTGTAAAGTCTAAAAGATTACATACACTAAAGGCTCCGTTACACCAGAGGTCCCCAACTCCAGTCCTCAAGGCCCACCAACAGTGCAGGTTTTTGGGATTTCCTTAGTATTGTACTGCTGTTAATGTAATTACCTGCCCAGGTGCTGGTTCCAACAGCAGTGCAATGCTAAGGAAATCCTGAAAACATGCACTGTTGGTGGGCCTTGAGGACTGGAGTTGGGGAACCCTGCGTTACACGCTACGATTTATCTAACAATCTCAGTAGCGATTTGACACGCCCAGATCGTAGTTACGATTTGCCGAGATCGCACATAGGTCGTTTATTAGCAGTCACATGTAACAATCTCACAAGCGACGCAAAATCGTTCAACGCTATATTGTTTGACCAAGGCGGTCGTGTGGATGTTGTTCGTCGTTTGCAGGGTGTCAACTGTACCAATATGTCTGCTGCGATCCAAACGACGAACAATATTTTGAAACTGAACGACGTGTCAACGATCAACGATTTTCAACCTATTTACAATCGTTCAGAGTCGCACGTAGGTGTCACACGCAACGACGTCGGTAACGATGCCGGATGTGCGTCACGGAATCCGTGACCCCAACGACATATCGTCAGATAAATCGTAGCGTGTAATGCCCCCTTTATGCTTTTAAACATATGATAATGTCATGTCTTTGGAAGCTTCTGATCGGTTTATTGGCAACATCTGATTTAATTAGAGACACACCTGTGGATGTATTGTAATGTACACCTGAAACACACTGCTGCTTTGTGTAGCATCATTGGAAAGTGAAAAGAAATCAGCCAAAATCTCTGGAAGAGAATTGTGGACTTGCACAAGTCCGGTTCATCCTTGGGTGCAATTTCTAGACATCTGAAAGTGCCTCGTTCATCTGTACAAACAATTCTACACAAGTACAAATAAAACAGGAATGTCCAGCCATCATACTGATCAGGAAGGAAACGGGTTCTGGATACCAGAGATGAATGCGCTTTCATCATATATGTGTATATCAACCCCAGAACAGAAGCAAAAGACCTTGTGAAGATGCTGGCAGAAGCTGGTAAGATTGTGTCATTATCCAAAGTGAAACGAGTACTGTATCAACATGGGCTGAAAGGTCGCTCTGCCAGAAAGAAGTCATTACTCCAAAAGAAACATGAAAAAAGCCAGATTAAAGGTTGCAAATGCACACAGGAACAAAGACTTTAATTTTTAGAGACATGTCCTCTGGTTTGACGAAACTAAAATGTAACTATTTGGCCATACATTTGGAGGAAAAATGGAGAAGCTCCTAGAAGCCCTGTGAAGTGTGCGAAGGTTCTAGGAGTAGGCAGCAGGGGATGGAAAAGGAGCAGCCACCACTGAGCGATCTGGAAGGTGAGGGTAACGGCGTCTTCTCCGGGGGAGGGGGCAGGGCAGTAGAGGTACATCATTGTCTGTATTACACTAGGGCCTATTTCAGGGTCAGCAAGGGCCTAGGTATCCTGATTGGCATCTAGGTGTGAAACCTATCTAGGGCATAGGAGATAAAACAAGTGGTAGTGTACAGTGCATATACAGTGGGTACGAAAAGTATTCAGACCCTTGTAAATTTGTCACTCTTTGTTCCATTTTTTATCCATTTGGTAAATTCAAAAACGTTCATTTTTTTCTCATTAATGTACACTCTGCATCCCATCTTGACAAAAACAACAGAAATGTAGAAATTTTTGCAAATTTATTAAACAAGAATAATTGAAATATCACATGGTCATAAGTATTCAGACCCTTTGCTCAGACACTCATATTTAAGTCACATGCTGTCCATTTCCTTGTGATCCTCCTTGAAATGGTTCTACTCCTTCATTGGAGTCCAGCTGTGTTAAATTAAACTGATAGGACTTGATTTGAAGGCACACACCTGTATAAGACCTCACAGCTCACAGTGCATGTCAGACAAAATGAGAATCATTAGGTCAAAGGAACTGGCCAAGGAGCTCAGAAGCAGAACTGTGGCAAGGCACTGATCTGGCCAAGGTTACAAGAGAATTTCTGCAGTAATCAAGGTTTGTAAGAGCACAGAGGCCTCCATAATCCTTAAATGGAAGAAGTTTGGGACCACCAGAACTCTTCCTAGACCTGGCCATCCAGCCAAACTGGGCAATCATGGGAGAAGGGTCTTGGTGAGAGAGGTAAAGAAGAACCCCAAGATCCCTGTGGCTGAGCTCCAGAGATTCAGTAGGGACATGGGAGAAAGTTCCACAAAGTTAACTATCACTCCAGCCCTCCACCAGTCGGGCCTTTATGACAGAGTGGCCCGACAGAAGCATCTCCTCAGTGCAAGACATAGAAAGTCCACATAGAGTTTGCAAAAAAACACATGAAGGACTCCCAGACTATGAGAAATAAGATTCTCTGGTCTGATGAGACGAAGATAGAACTTTTTGGTGATAATTCTAAGCGGTATGTGTAGAGAAAACCAGGCACTGCTCCTCATCTGCCCAATACAATCCCAACAGTGAAACATGGTGCTGGCAGCATCATGCTATGGGGGTGTTTTTATTAGCTGCAGAGACAGGACAACTGGTTGTAATTGAAGGAAAGATGAATGCGGTCAATTACAGAGACTGCCTGGAAGAAAACCTCTTCCAGAGTGCTTTGGACCTCAGATTTCGCCGAAGGTTCACCTTTCAACAAGACAATGTCCCTATGCACACAGCTAAAATAACAAAAGAGTGGCTTCAGAACAACTCTGTGACCATTCTTGACTGGCCCAGCCAGAGCCCTGACCTTTGAGCATCTCTAGAGAGACCTGAAAATGGCTGTCCACCAACGTTCACCATCCAACCTGCCAGAACTGGAGAGGATCTGCAAGGAAGAATGGCGGAGGATCCCCAAATCCAGGTGTAAAAAACTTGTTGCATCATTCCCAATAAGATTCATGGCTGTACTAGCTCAAAAGGGTGCTTTTTCTTAATACTGAGCAAAGGGTCTGAATACTTGTGACTATGTGATATTTCAGGTTTTCTTGTTTAATAAATTTGCAAAAATTTCTACATTTGTTTTTCTGTCAAGATGAAGTGCAGAGTGTACGTTAATGAGACAAAAAAATAACTTTTTTGAATTTACCAAATGGCTGCAATGAAAGAAAGTGTGAAAAATTTAAAGGTGCCTGAATACTTTCCACTGTGTACAGAATAATACAGATACTGAGAATTACACTCAGTATATATGACAGAAGAAGTGGTACTGTGCAGTGTATATATACAGAATAATAATACAGATACTGAGAATTATATCTAGCATACAGCACTGTGCAATGTGTATATATATATATATATATATATATAGAATAATATAGATATGAGAATTATGTGGCGCCCCTGAGGCTTCAGTCGCCACAGAGGTACTGCACCTCATCCAGAGGTTTTGGTATTCCATCCTGGGTAAGGAGGAGGTCAATACCGGTTCATGCAAATGCACAGCACACTCACTTAGTAACACATGACCAAACATGGTAAGGGCATGATTATACCCGAACCAGACCGGGGGGTGGAGTCAGCTGAGCGGGAACAGAGGTGTCGGGTGAAGAGAGTTAGTTGAAAGTTGGAGAGGAGCAATGGAGGAGCAAAGACCCACGGTCTGGAGCTGGTATCGCTCTGCCCGGGCACAGACACAGATAGAAAGGTCCCAGAGCCCACGGGAATTCCTAAACTACCTGGTGGCCTCGTTCCATATATAATCGAGTGGAGAGAGACAATCGCAATTTGGGGACTGTTCTCCAGGCTAGAGGAGATTAAACCCACGGGTTCCCTATTGAACCCAGTGGCTGAGGTGTCTCCAAGCACCGAAGCTACCACCGCACATGTATTCACTGGAAAGTGACCCAAAATGGAGCAAAAGGATAAAGCTTCATGCCACCCAACAGGGTTCACGGGCACTGGAACAGAGTTCAGTGAATGAGGGTGCAAGGCAGGAGGGTGAAACCAGTGCAGAAGTTGGCCAGGGAAAGAGTACACTAAAGAAAGGTGCACCGGACTCGACCTCCGAACTACCCGGGATCGACTGGAGCCCATCACGGTGAATCCCGGCACTCCAAAGGTGGTCCACGGCATGTGTGTAAATGGCTACAGTGAGTAAACACCTATTGACTGCACCCCTGAGTCGCTTTATTATTCCCTGCACCCGCCATAATAGACTACTACTACCACTGCCATCCGCCCTGGGGCCTAGCTCTACCTGTGCAGAGCTATACCATCTAAGCTGTGTCACCATCAGCAATAGAGGTCCCTATCTCGCAGTGACGGCACCAAACTTGCCGCATACCACAGGTGACATCACAAAACTACCATCATCCCCTAAATCTTTATTAAACTATCCCACTGGGGTCACGGAACCGGGCCCGGCCACCGTGGCATCCCAGCAGCAGCAGAACCAGAACCACAGCCCGGTAATGAGTCTTCCTAGGCCCTGGTGGGCGTATCAACTACACCAAGTTTACAGGATAGAAGTGGTACTGTGCAGTGTATATAATATAAGCAGAATAAAATCTCATATTGCACTCAGACCAATTTTATTCAATAAGGCAGAAGTTGAGTGTCATTTGCAAATCACTATCCACATGTTACCAAAGATGTTGCATTCTTTGTTATTGGGTCTGTCATGGCTTCATAGACATGAACCTGTCTTGGACTGGAGATCTAGTGATGTGCTCAGATGGGGTAACTCTTCTCACGAGAACTGTCTCATTTTGGTTCATCCTGCTTGCCCGTTTGTGATGCCTGACAATCTTCTGGGACTTCAATCTGCCTACTGAGCATACACGGATGCCTTTTACAAAAAGGAGGCTGAGATACTGCCACCACATAGGCTGTATGCTTGCCCACTCAACCTTCCTCCCGGTTCCTCACCTCCACATAGTCGATTCTAACCTCTGTCACAGGCAGAGACCCTACCCATGTCTGAATACATCAAAGAGAACCTGGCGAGGAGGTTCATTCAGAAGTCTTCCTCACCAGCCGGAACTGGGTTCTTCTTCGTAAAGAAAAAGGATGGCTCCCTGCATCCTTGTATCGAATATAGAGGTCTCAACCAAATCACAGTCAAGAATAAGTATCTGCCGCCGCTTATACCAGAATTGTTTGATTGTCATCGAGCATCCACAATTTTCCCTATGCTCAACCTTTAGGGAGCGTACAATCTTGTCCACATACAGTTGAAACCAAAAGTTTACATACACTATCTAAAAAGACACATATGTGCCAAATGCCAGAATAATGATAGAGAGAGAATGTTTTATGGCATTTTTATTACTTTCTTCAAAGTCAAAAGTTTACATACATTTCATTAGTATTTGATACCATTGCCCTTAAACTCTATGACTTGGGTCAAATGTTTTGGATATCCTTCCACAAGCTTCTCACAATAGTTGGTGAAAATTTGGACCCATTCCTCCTGACAGAGCTGGCCCTCAGACTTGTGACCCTGCGTTGTCCCTTACCTCGGAGGTAGGTTTGATCATAACCAGATCTGAGCCTTCAGTGTGACCCTCCTGTATGGGCCCGATCTTACTCCCCCTTGGGAAACACAAAGACGAAACCCCACAAAATGACATGGACAAGGGAGAATGGAAACCCATACACATAGCACTCCTAGTAACGAAAAAGGGAAGGAAGTAATGCACATCAGGGAAACATTCACACCACTCAAAAGCGCAGCATAGATCACCATGAACAAGAGAAACACCAAGACTGGGATTGCTGAAGCTACCATCGGCACATAAAAGAAGGAAGCCATGCTTCAAATAGGGAGGAGACAGCTCCACTTGGCAATCAGCAAACCTGAGCATTTAGGTCCTGCTCACAAGTCTGCAGGGATTACGTCCTGCAGAGCTGAAGACCCGTAAACCTGAACCAGCCGACTCCCAACTCTGGCTGAACAATCCAGAAGCCTCAGGTTGCTTGTCAGACTCTGTAGTGTGAACAGAGTCTGACACCACTGTGCCAGCAGGTGTGTGCAGAGCTGAACATTGCATAACATTGTCCATTCAGAAAACCCATTTCCGCCCAAGCTTTAAGTTCCTGGCTGATGTCTTGAGATGTTGCTTCAGTATTGCCACATAATGTTATTTCCACATGATGCCATCTATTTCGTGATGTGTACCAGTCCCTCCTGCAGCAAAACAATCCCACAACACAATGCTGCCACCACCGTGTTTCACAGTTGGGATTGTGTTCTTCTTGGGCTTCAAAGCTTCTCCCTTTTTCCTCCAAACGTAACGATGGTCATTATGGCCAAACAGTTCAATTTTTATTTTCTCAAACCACAGGCCATGTCTCTTTGTTCCAGTGGGCATTTGCAAACATTAATCTGTCTTTCTTATGTTTCTTTTGGAATAATGGTTTCTTCCTGGCAGAGTGTCCTTTCTGCCCATGTTGATACATTACTTGTTTCACCGTGGATAATGACACAATATTATAAGCTTTCACCAGCATCTTCACAAAGTCTTTTTCTTTTGTTCTTGGGTTGATATGCACATGTCTGACCAAAGCATGTTCAACTCTGATACACAGAACCCATCTCCTTCCTGAATAACATGATGGCTGGACATTCCAATCTTGTTTGTACCTGCGTATTATTTTTGTACAGATTAACAATTGTAACGCTGGTGTCCCAGCACCCCTTGCTGCTCTCCCCGTGGGGAGAAAAGTAATAAAAATGCCTTAAAATATTCTCTCATTATTCTGGTGTGACGCCCTGGACCCCCAGGGGTCACAGTATACTGACAACACCCCCCCCCCCTCCCCCGGTTAGGTACACCAGTCAAACAAAATCCTTGTTGTCTCCTTCCAGGGTCTGATGTCCACACCAGGTGGGGTGGAGCCAGGCAGTTGGCCCCACCCACTGAGGAGTTCACAGACCTGGAGGCGGGAAAAGCCAGTTGGTTGAGTGGAGAGTTGGAGTTGAGAGGTGGTAGTGAGGGGAGCAAAAAATTTGGGTTGGAGCCCAGGCGCTATCAGCAAGGTCGGCAGACGGTGGTGGCCATCTGCAGGAGTTGGTGGAGGTCAGCGGAACCATAGGATGGCCCGCTGGTACCAAACCGGGGAGCAGATTGAAGCCAAGCACCAAGGCAGGGTACTCAGACCCTGACTAGGCTCGGAAGCCGCCGCAACGGTCAAATTCTCTGATTGCAGTCTGGACCTCAGTGGTTCATTCCCAACCAAGTCCCATCAGAAGGCAACAACCCAACCCGTCCGGATAAGAGCCACCGCCAAGGGCTAGAGATCCAAGGGCCAGCGCATGCGGGCAAAACGGGCTCTCCCGACACGTGCACGCCGGGGAGCGGACTACCCGTGGGAAGCTATAGGAGTCAAAGACACACACAGAGGTGCAGGGAATGACAGCCACCATCAACCCGTCCGGGGAAAGTGAAGACACCGCAGCCGACTGTGGGCTCCGTCCATCCAGCCGTTTGGTTTACCAGAGACTCTGTCCTTTTCTACCTGAGTGAGTACAACAGTGCCATCCGGCCTCACGCTGCACCGCAACGTTGCACCCGCGCCCACGCTGCTTCCCCGCATCGGCACCTGCATCTGTACCTAATTCTTGCCCTCCCCAACCGGGGCCCCGGGACCAACAATCCCTACCCATGGAGGGGCTAACACCTCAGCTGCTCTCCGCCATCGCTCCCGGGAACCCCTGTCACCAGCAGCGGTGGTGCCCAACCGTCACCACAACCCCGTGGGTGGCGTCACGACCGACATCCCACCACTAACCTCCCCTTTTCACTCGTGGGCGAGTAGGCGCTGCTTGAGCCCACGACTCCGGCCCCGTGCTCGAGCCACCGAGGAGCAGAAGCATCAGACCCGAGCGCCAGCGAATCCCAGGCGAGCGGCGTTCCCGATCCCTCCGCCCGCGACAACTTGGCATCACGAACAGGATCCTACCCATCTACTTACCAGTAGAAGTGCGCCTTGCAGTTCCCGCCGGCGGCATCCGGCCGAAAAATTTGAAAGTCCGCCATCTTGGGCGCGAAAGTTCCCTCTCGAGTCGTCTTCCCCGAGCAGGGAAGGCGCGAAAGTGAAGCCCTGCCCCCAAGACAAGGAGGTGCGAGAGAGAACCAAGGGGGGTGAGAAAAAGATGTCTGCAACTGACGGGGCTGTCGGAGGGGCGCCGGTCGTGGTCGCGGCGGCGTCCAGAGATGGTAATATGGCAGCCCTCGCTCCAGCCGCAGAGGCGGGGGGGCCGCGGGTCCGGCGGTCGCCCAGGTAACGCCGATCTCCCGATCTCCCTGCCCTATGTGCCCGGTGCTACCTGGTTGCCGCAATACGATGGGAAGCCTGATGCTTTGCAGGCGTTCCAGAAAAAGATTAGCCCGGTTCTTGACCTGTATGCCATGACCAGCAGACAGCGGGCGGTGGTAGTGCTAGGGCAGCTAAACAGCGTGGCTGAGCAGGAGACGGAGGCCTGGACCGACGCAGAACGGGCCTCAGTGACTACCATTTTTGAGAAACTCCAAACCGCTTTCGAGACCCACACAGCAGCTAAATTGCGGATGCAGTTTTATCAATGCCGACAGCGACCTGCAGATAACATAAGAGACTATGCCTTGTGCCTGCAGACTGCCCTCCGTACACTGAAACGAGTGGACACCATTAACGATGTGTACAGCAACAAGATGCTAGTGGAATAATTCCTGCAGGGGCTGGGGTCCACGGAGGACCGCAAGCAGCTGCGGCTGTGGGCCCTGGAACATCCCGATCTGGACTTTACCGTATTGAAAGAGCGGGCCATCAAGGCCCTGCAAGCCCCAAACCCTGACGCTCCTGATGTGGCCCCATGGCTGGCTGAAACCGCTCCTGTCTCGGTAGCACCTCCCCTCCTGGCTCTACCGGCCCCTGCAGCGCCCGGTGGACTGATGGAGGAGCTGACCGCACAAGTCCGCCGCATGGATGGAGACCTCGCCCGGATCCTCGCCGCACTCCAGCTTCTGTCGAGAGTCAAGCCCCCGGAGAAGATCCAGCTCGCCGACAGCCCGGAGGACGTCCCCTGGATGCAGCGGAAGAAGATCAACGACCAGCGGTATGGACCCCCTACCTGTTACAGGTGTGGCAAGCCTTGTCACTACTCCCGGCGATGCGCGTTAAACGAGCAACCCCTGGGGTCAAGGGCCAATCCTCAGGAGTAGACCCTAACGGCCCTACCGATTGGCGAGACCGGTATGTTGGAGGCCGCCCCATCATCCCCCTGGCGGTGGACGGTATGCCGACCATGGCCCTATTGGACACAGGATCACAGGTAACCACCATGCCATATACGTTGTACCAGCGGTATTGGGATGATAGTGAACTTGCCCCTCCTGATGACAGCCTGACCATTATTGCGACCAATGGGCTCCCTAGGACACAGGTGGGCTTCAAAGAAGTGACCCTGACTGTGGGACGTACCGAGTTAAAACATCAAGGGATGATTGTGGTGCTGAATGAATCCAGTGATCGTAACCCAAATATAATTTTAGGGACTAATGTAATTAAGCATTGTATGGGGAAAGTGCTGAGTCTGTTACAGCAGTTGTCTGCCACTGCAGGAGGAGGCCGACAGAGGGCAGTGCAGCGTGAGATCCGAGCCCTTCTGCATCGGCAGCAAGTGAACTTGACGGGTGGAGAGATTGGTGGAGTGCGGGTGATGGATGTGGCCCCTTTGGTGGTGCCACCGAGGAGCGAGATGATGATTTGGTGCAGGGCAGCAGTAGGCCCCCAGGGGACGTGATTACCCGGCGATGGTGGAACCCACGCCTTCCGAACACTGGCCCACGGTGATGGCAGCCAGAGGGGTGATTGACGTCAAGAAGGGGAGAGTGCCTGTGAGAGTACTGAATTGTGGGGAGGAAGAAGTTAGGCTTCCCCGTTACGCTACTATTGCCAAGCTGCTTACCATAGACCAACACGCCATCCACGAAGTCACCCCTCCTACCTCTGCACCCCCCACCAATAGCGGCACACCCCCTGAACAACTAGAGGAGTGGTGCCAGGAATTACATGTAGGCACTGAAACTACACCCACGCATCACAAAGAGGGGGTATACAGGGTAGTACAGGAGTATGAGCAGGTTTTCAGCAAACACCCGCTAGCCTTTGGGAGGATTAAAGGGGTTTAACACCATATCCCCACGGGCATACATCCACCCATCAAAGAAAGGTATAGGCGAATCCCACCAGCACACTATCAATGCGCTAAGGATATGTTGAGGAACATGAAGGAGGCAGGGGTCATCCGGGATAGTTGTAGTCCCTGGGCAGCTCCACTGGTGCTGGTGAAGAAGAAGGATGGCACCATGAGAATGTGTGTGGATTACCGGAAGATCAATCCAATAACGCATAAGGATGCCTATCCTCTCCCCTGTATTGAAGAGTCGCTGGCTGCGCTGAAAACTGCAAACTATTTCTCTACCCTCCACCTTACCAGCGGATACTGGCAGGTGGCGGTTGCACCAGAAGATCGTGAGAAGACTGCATTTGCCACACCCATGGGACTCTGCGAGTTTAACAGCATGCCCCTGGGACCTTCCAATGGCTTATGGAGTGCTGCCTGGGACATCTTAATTTCGAAACTGTCTTACTGTACCTGGATGATGTAATCGTGTATTCCCAGACGTACGAAGCTCACCTGGAGCACCTGGCGGAGGTGTTCGCATCCCTTGCTAAGTACGGGATGAAGCTGAAACCCTCCAAGTGCCATCTGCTCAAGCTTAAGGTGCAGTACCTTGGACATGTGGTGAGTGCAGAAGGTGTCACTTCAGACCCTGAGAAGGTTACCGCTATCCAGAACTGGCCGCGGCCGACCACAGTGAGGGAGGTGAAGCAGTTCCTGGGCCTGGTGGGCTATTACCGCCGCTTCATCAAGGGGTACATGAAGATGGCTGCACCAATCCAAGACCTCCTCGTGGGACAGACCAAGGGTGGTAGGGGCCCCGGACCCCTGTTTGTGTGGGAAGAGAAGCACGAGGAGTCCTTTCACCAGCTAAAGTCAGCCTTGACAGGGGAAGAAATCCTGGCGTATCCCGACTACGGCCTCCCGTTCATCCTTTATACCGATGCTAGCAATGTGGGCCTGGGGGCAGTCTTGTCTCAGGTCCAGAACGGGAAGGAGAAAGTGATCGCCTACGCCAGCAGAAAACTCCGGCCCATGGAAAGAAACCCTGAGAATTACAGCTCCTTCAAGCTTGAGTTACTAGCCCTGGTGTGGGCAATCACCGAACGGTTTAGGTATTACCTCGCGGTGGCGAAAGTCACTGCCTACATGGACAATAATCCATTGACCCATCTGGTTTCTTCCAAGTTAGGTGCACTGGAACAGCGGTGGGTGGCTCGGCTGTTCAACTATGACTTCACTATCAAATACAGAGCCGGCCGCAAGAACACCAACGCGGACACGTTATTCCGGATGCCCCACCTACCTGATGATGGGTGGGAAGACGACGACCTCGAAGAAATTGAGTTGCTCGCGTTCCACCAGCCACCAGCTGAAAAACTTTGTGTCAATCAGCAACAGGTGGACCTGGACCCGCTACCCAGTCAGGGGTGGCAAGAAGCCCAGAACCAGGTGCCTGCCGTCCAGTTGGTTAAGATCATGATTGCACAGGGCTCCTCCAAAATGGATCTCTCAGCTCCCTCTGAAGCCCAGCGGCTGTGGAAAGAAAGAGCCCGGCTATACCTGCATCAAGGGAAGCTGTATCGGGAGCTGGTCAACCCGAAAACTCATGAGAAGGTTCGCCAGCTGGTGGTTCCTCAGGCCAGCGTGCCCAAAGTCTTACAGGCGTACCATGATGGCGCTGGACACTTCGGGTGGAAGAAGCTGGAGATGTTGCTGAGAGAGCGGTTCTATTGGAGTGGGATGCGGGAATCTGTGTAGGCCTGGTGTCTAGAGTGTGGTCCCTGTACACTGAGAAGAAGGGATGAAGTCAGCCAGAGAGCCCCCCTACAGCTGATCATCACCCATCAACCGCTGGAATTGGTCGCATTGGAATTGGAATTGGACCACGTCAAGCTCGCACCCAGTCGAAATGGGTATACCTATGCCCTAACCATCGTAGACCACTACTCACGGTTCATGGTGGTTGTTCCAGTTAAAGATCTGACAGGCCGTACTGCAGCTAGAGCATTCCAGGCCTACTTCTGTCGACCGCATGGGTACCCGGAGAGAGTGCTCACGGATCGGGGTCCGTCCTTCGAAGCAGAGGTGTTCCAGGAGTTTTGCCAGTTGTACGGGTGCAAGAAAATCAGGACCACACCATGCCATGCCCAAACCAATTGGATGTGTGAAAAGATGAATCACTTGGTCCTGGGTCTCCTCAAGACACTACCGTTGGAAGAACGAAACCTGTGGCCGGAGAAGCTGCCCGACCTAGTAGACATATACAACAACATTCCCAGTAGTTCTACCAAGTGTACACCCACGTATCTGATGAGAGCCCGACCAGGCCGGCTGCCGGTGGGCCTGGAAATGGGCCTGGACGCTCCAGAGGCTCTTCCCTCCACTGCAAACTGGGATACCAAGCGGCAGGCTCAGTACCGACGGATTCAGGAATATGTGGAAAAGAATCTGCGTCAGAGCCGAGAAAAACAAGAGCAGCGCTTCAACAGACGGGCTCCAGCTGTCCCCTTTGAGCCTGGGGATATAGTGCTGAAACGGAAGAGGAGAGCCCATAAGCTTGATGATCAGTGGAAAGAACCCCGTATGTCATACAGGCCACTGGATGGGAGAACGAGAAGACTTATCTGATTAGTCGCGACCAGGGGAAAACCACGGCTACAGTCTCCAGGGACCATCTGAAGAGATGCCCACACCCCTTACGATTGGCAAATGAAGTCCCAGTCCCCATACCGAACGGGGAGAAGAAAGAGGTGATCCACACAGTGATGGGTGACTTCCCAGTAGACTGGCCTATGCAGAACGGCGCGGTGATTATTCCGGTGATAATGTTCCCACAACCCGTGGAAGAAGTGGAAACGGAAATAACCGCCAGTGAACCGCTTGAACCAGTGCCCAGGGATGCACCTATGCCAAGCCCCCGTAGGTCTCCACCTGCCATACCCGACAGACGGGAAGAGGAAGAACCAGTTGTCTCCTCTGTCCCAGTGATGAAATTGTGCCCAGAAGGTCCACACATCCCAACCTAGGTAGGCCCCCGCTTAGGTATAGGGAAACTGCCATCTAGGGGTGCCGTATGTTGATTGTGTAAATATCCGAATGAATGAGCACTAATCATCAGAGATTCTCACCTGATTTGCAGAAGAACCGTTGTCCCCGTTGGGACCATCAGCATGTTTTGTCCCCTTTTTGTCCCCTTTTTTTACCTCACTGAAGCAGCCCACATGAGAAACTGCTCATGAACACGGCCGAGAACTAGCAGGCCACCCACGAACTTGTGGGCTTGTAAATAAGTCCGGGCTGGAGTTCCGTTAACCGCCTCCGCAGAGCAGACTGGGGTCCGGTCACCACTAGGACCGGTGACCATCCTCCGGGGTCAGGGGTCCCCCTAGACGTGGGGCCCCGTGAATGACAGCCGGGTGCGAGATACCGTACCCGTTCCCGCTTGGGTAACCTGAACCAGGTTCTGTTTTCCGGACTGGCTAAAAGGGGTGCTGCCCATTTCTTAGGGGCAGCATCAAGGTTTAGGTTATTTGGGTGGGAAAGCGGAAGAACTGGGACCCGTCTGTTGTTATTAAAAGTGTTTTTATTACAGTTAGTAATGTTAAAGTGCCATGCCTCCCGTAAGGGAAGATTTGAAAATGCATACAGTTGTTTGTTTTTATATCTTTTCAGAAAAATAAAACCGGTGGTGGACGGGCAGCCCGCGGACGGCCTGCATTTTACCAAGGGGGAGTGTGATGCCCTGGACCCCCAGGGGTCACAGTACACTGACAACACACACACCCCTTCCCCCAGATAGGTACACCAGTCAAACAAAATCCTTGTTGCCTCCCTCCAAGGTCTGATGTCCACACCAGGTGGGGTGGAGCCAGGTGGTTGGCCCCACCCACTGAGGAGTTCACAGGCCTGGAGGCGGGAAAAGCCAGTTGGTTGAGTGGAGAGTTGGAGTTGAGAGGTGATAGTGAGGGGAGCAAAAACTGTGAGTGTCTGGGTTGGAGCCCAGGCACTATCAGCAAGGTCGGCAGACGGTGGTGGCCGTCTGCAGGAGTTGGTGGAGGTCAGCGGAACCGTAGGATGGCCCGCTGGTACCGAACCGGGGAGCAGATTGAAGCCAAGCACCAAGGCAGGGTACTCAGACCACGACTAGGCTCGGAAGCCGCCGTAACAGTCAAATTCTCTGATTGCGGTCTGGACCTCAGGGGTTCATTCCCAACTAAGTCCCGTCAGAAGGCAACAGCCCAACCCGTCCGGATAAGAGCCATCGCCAAGGGCTAGAGATCCAAGGGCCAGCGCCTGGGGGCAAAACGGCAAAACGGGCTCTACCGACACGCACGCGCCGGGGAGCGGACTACCCGTGGGAAGCCATAGGAGTCAAACACATACACATAGGTGCAGGGAACGAGGGAACAACAGCCACCATCAACCCGTCCAGGGAAAGTGAAGACACCACAGCCGACTGTGGGACCCGTCCATCCAGCCGTTTGGTTTACCAGAGACTCTGTCCTTTTCTACCTGAGTGAGTACAACAGTGCCATCCTGCCTCGCGCTGCACCACAATGTTGCACCCGCGCCCATACTGCTTCCTCGCATCAGCACCTGCACCAGTCCGGCCCCGTGCTCGAGCCACCGAGGAGCAGAAGCACCGGACCCGAGCGCCAGCGAATCCCAGGCGAGCGGCGTTCCCGACCCCTCCGCCCGCGACACTGGCATTTCGCAAAAATAAATAATTTTGGTAATCCTAATTGACCCAAAACGGGAAAGGTTTATTTTGCTTTCATATCATATAGTGAGAAAAACATGCATATCTGCCTTTTTAGATAGTGTATGCAAACTTCTGTTTTGAACTGTACATAATGCTCTTTAATAATTTGCTCAAAGATCTTTCCTGATATAGAAGTAAATCTCACTGACCTGTAATTTCCTGGTTCCATCGTCTTTTCTTTTTTGAAGATAGGGACCACATTTGCTCTGCAGTCTTCTGGGATTATTCCTATTCTCCATACAAGTAAAATATATCTTTGTACCGTGTTAGCCTGTAGAGATAAAAAAATTGTTTAAAAGAACTGAGAGTCCTCAGTGGTTGATACCTTTTAATGGCTAACTGAAAAGATGGTAATAATTGCAAGCTTTCGAGACAAACCGCTTTTTTGCAATTATTATCTTTTCAGTTAGCCATTAAAAGGTATCAACCACTGAGGACTCTCAGTTCTTTTAAACAATTTTCCTATTCTCCAGGAATTTTCAAAGATTCTTTCTAGTGGTTCTGCAGTTTACTCTGCTATCTCCTTCAGTATCTTAGGATGTAATTCATCTTCACCAGGAGATTTAAATTAATTTAAATTATTTAAGTGTTCCCTAATTAACTCCCTGTTTATAGATAGTGTGGATTATTTTATTCTTTCGATAGTACTGTAGTACTGTGAAGATCATTTGATGTTACATTTCCTTTCTTAGAGAAGACAAATGCAGAATATGAAAGTTCAGTCTTCTCAACCTCATTTTTAACCACTTCACCGTTTTCATTACTTAGAAATCCTATAGCATCTTTGACTTTTCTTTTGCTTTTGACATACTCCCAAAAACCTTTTTTATTGCTTTTGGTCTCCTTTGCAAGCCTCGTTTCATTACTGGCTTTAGCTCTTCAAAGGGCAGAGTCACACTAGCAAATGGAATCCGATGCAAGAGTATTGGATTAAATATACTAATGACCCTCGGTTCCTGTTCTGCTGCAAGCAGGAGCAGAGTGTCTTGTAACTGTGATCCAATCCTGCAATTGGATCACAGCTGGGGAGGAGAGGGAGACAGTGATCTCTTCATCTGTTCCATTGTCAGCCTGTGCGTATATCGCACTGTACTTGGATGACATCCGAGTGCAGTCCGATGTTTCACTTGCACCCATAGACTTGTATGGGTGCAAATGATCTGAGACTCGAAGAGAAGCTACAATTTTTTTCCTCAATCCAATTAGGACTGAGGAAAAACTTGCAGATGTGAGCCTCAGCATTGTCTTAACACTAGAAGTCCCAAAGAGGGGTCATTTAACATTTCTACCTTTGGAACCCAGAGACAGGTCGAATGACCTGAAGGATTTTAGCTAACATCCTATAATCACCGTCTTTTGTTTTGCAATTAAGGCCATTACTGTCGCACCACAGGAGGTTGTTGTTTTCCATTGAGTTTAGCCATTTAGTTTCTAGTTAGGGTACCGTCACCCTTTAGCAACGCTCCAGCGATCCCACCAGCGATCTGACCTGGTCAGGATCGCTGGTGCGTCGCTACATGGTCGCTGGTGAGCTGTCAATCAGGCAGATCTCACCAGCGACCAGTGACCAGCCCCCAGCCACCAGCGACGCGTGGAAGCGATGCTGCGCTTGGTAACTAAGGTAAATATCGGGTAACCAAGCTTGGTTACCCGATATTTACCTTGGTTACCAGTGCACACCGCTTAACGCTGGCTCCCTGCACTCCTAGCCAGAGTACACATCGGGTTAATAAGCAAACCGCTTTGCTTATTTACCCGATGTGTACTCCGGCTACGTCTGCAGGGAGCAGGGAGGCGGCACTAGCAGCCTGAGAGCGGCGGACGCTAGTAACCAAGGTAAATATCGGTTAACCAAGCAAAGTGCTTCACTTGGTTACCCAATGTGTACCTTGGTTACCAGCATCCGCAGCTTCCAGACGCCGGCTCCCTGCACATTCAGATCATTGCTCTCTCGCTGTCAAAAACAGCGGTGTGTGCTTCACAGCGGGAGAGCAACATCCAAAAAATGAACCAGCACTCTGTGTAACGAGCAGCGATTTCACAGCAGGGGCCAAATCGCTGCTCAGTGTCACACACAGCGAGATCGCTAATGAGGTCACTGGTGCGTCACAAAAAACGTGACTCAGCAGCGATCTCGTTATGTGAGAAATACCCCTTAGTTCTATTCAGTTTGGACTAAGGGTCATTTGACCCTTATTCGGGACTTCAGGGGGGTGCTCGAAATTTCTGGGACTTCTAGTGTTAAATGGGGTTGAGTGCAATGTGAGATTTTCTCACATTGAACTTGTGCGAGTCCTACACCAGTGTGACTCTGCCCTTATACTTGCCCTGTAGGTCCAGGAGACAGCATTATATTAATCTTTAGATGTGCCTCTTTCTTTCCATTTGATATGGTTTTTTTCTCCTTTTTAGCAAGTGTTTAAGTTCTGTTTTCATTCATACTGGTCTCTTTAAATGCTTCCAATTCTTCCTTCTTTTAGGGATTGTTACTGATCATGCAGTGAGAATTTCATTTAGCAAAATCTTCCATCGTTGGACATTTCTGTCCTTCAGAACATCCAGCCATAGACCAGTCCTACCCTCTTTCTGAGACCATTAAAGGGAACCAATCACCAGGATTTTCCTATATAATCTAAAGCCAGTGCTATACTGGCACTATCAGGCTGATTCTATATATACCTTTAGTTGGCTGCTCGGATGTTTAAGTTTTGAAATCCCAAAAAGTAAAGTTTATAAAATTAGCTGCTTGTTGAGTGACAGCAGCAAAGGAGCAGATAATATATTCATAGTTATCTCCTCCCCCTGTTAGTATCAGTATAAGTATTATACAAACGACTGACTTTGTCTCTTGCAGGATCTGTGTGACGTCTTACCCATGTGACCAGAAGGGGCGGGGCCTCAGCCAACAGAGCTGGATACCAGGTCACCTGGGTATGACCTCACAGAGGTCCTGCGAGAGATAAAGTGAATCGTTTGTATAATACTTATGCTAATTCTAACAGGGGGAGGGGATAACTATGAATAGTATTATATTATTATTATTATTATTATTATTAATACCCCTCCAGAAATTATCTGATCCTCAGCTGCTGTCACTCAACAAGCAGCTAATTTGATAAATTTTACTTTTTTGAATTTCAAAACCTAAACATTCGATCTGACCACTACAGGTATGTAAAGAATCAGCCTGATAGTGGCAATACAGCACTGGCTTTAGCTTATACAGTGCCTTGTGAAAGTATTCGGCCCCCTTGAATTTTTCAACTTTTTCCCACATTTCAGGCTTCAAACATAAAGATAAATATTTTAATGTTATGGTGAAGAATCAACAACAAGTGGGACACAATTGTGAAGTAGAACAAAATTTATTGCTTATTTTAAACTTTTGCAAAAAAGCATAAACTGAAAATTGGGGAGTGCAATATTATTCGTCCCCTTTACTTTCAGTGCAGCAAACTCACTCCAGAAGTTCATTGAGGATCTCTGAATGATCCAATGTTGTCCTAAATGACTGATGATGATAAATATAAGCCACCTGTGTGTAATTAAGTCTCCGTATAAATGCACCTGCTCTATGATAGTCTCAGTGTTCTGTTTAAAGCACAGAGAGCATCATGAAGACCAAGGAACACAACAGGCAGGTCCATGATACTGTTATGGAAAAGTTTAAAGCTATATTTGGTTGCAAAAAGATTTCCACAAGTTTAAACATCCCAAGAAGCACTGTGCAAGTGATCATATTGAAATGGAAGGAGTATCATATCACTGCAAATCTACCAAGACCCGGCCGTCCCTCAAAACTTTCATCTCAAACAAGGAGAAGACTGATTAGAGATGCAGCCAAGAGGCTCATGATCACTCTGGATGAACTGCAGAGATCTACAGCTGAGGTGGGAGAGTCTGTCCATAGGACAACAATCAGAACACTGCACAAATCTGGCCTTTATGGAAGAGTGGAAAGGAGAAAGCCATTTCTCAAAGATATCCATAAAAAGTTTCATTTAAAGTTTGCTACAAGCCACCTGGGAGACACATCAAACATGTGGAAGAAGGTGCTCTGGTCAGATGAAACCAAAATCGAAATTTTTGGGCACAATGCCAAACGATATGTTTGGTATAAAAGCAACACAGCTCATCACCCTGAACACACCATTCCCACTGTCAAACATGGTGGTGGCAGCATCATGATTTGGGCCTGCCTTTCTTCAGCAGGGACAGGGAAGATGGTTAAAATTGATGGGAAGCTGGATGGAGCCAAATACAGGACCATTCTTGAAGAAAACCTATTGGAGTCTGCAAAAGACCTGAGACTGGGATGGAGATTTGTCTTTCAACAAGAAAATGATCCAAAACATAAAGCCAAATCTACCATGGAATGGTTCACAAACAAAACGTATCCAGGTGTTAAAATGGCCAAGTCAAAGTCCAGACCTGAATCCAATCGAGAATCTGTGAAAAGAGCTGAAAACTGCTGTTCACAAATGCTCTCCATCCAACCTCACTCAGCTCCAGCTGTTTACAAAGGAAGAATGGGCAAGAATTTCAGTCTTTCGATGTGCAAAACTGATAGAGACATACTCCAAGCGACTTGCAGCGTGATCGCAGCAAAAGGTGGCGCTATAAAGTATTAACTTAAAGGGGCCGAATAATATTGCACGACCTAATTTTCAGTTTATTATTTTGCTATAGATGTTTAAAATAAGCAATAAATATCATTCAACTTCACAATTATGTCCCACTTGTTGATTCTTCACCATAAAATTTTAATTATTTATCTTTATGTTTGAAGCCTGAAATGTGGGAAAAGGTTGAAAAATTCAAAGGGGCCAAATACTTTCACAAGGCACTGTATATGAAAATTCTGGTGATTCGTTCTCTTTGAAATCTGCCCTTCTGAAGTCCAACCTTAAAGTCTGATTCCTTGCAGGTCTTCCTCCTCTTGTAATCCAAAGTTCAAGTATAGCATGATTGTTGACTCCTAAATTCCCAGCCACCTGTACCTCCCCATAGAAATCCAGCAGGTTATTTATACCCAACATATCTTTCATGAACCTATGCTGGTTATCAGCTATTTTATTATTCTTGGCAATATATATTTGGAGGTCAACTCTTACAATGCAATTAAAAATTTTGCATACAACTGACATTAAACTTACTTGATGGGATGGTAGTTGCCTGGATCCACCTTTTTACCTTTCTTAAATATCGGTACCACGTCATCAATTCTCCAATCTTGCAGCATCAACTCTATTACAAGAGAGTCTAAAGGTACCGTCACACTAAGCGACGCTCCAGCGATCCCACCAGCAACCTGACCTGGCAGGGATCACTGGAGCGTCGCTACACGGGTTGCTGGTGAGCTGTCAAACAGGCAGATCTCACCAGCAACCAGTAACCAGCCCCCAGCCACCAGCGACGCGTGGAAGCAATGCTGTCCTTGGTAACTAAGGTAAATATCGGGTAACCAACCCAATATTTACCTTGGTTACCAGTGCACACCGCTTAGCGCTGGCTCCCTGCACTCCTAGCCAGAGTACACATCGGGTTAATTACCCAATGTGTAGTCTGGCTACGTGTGCAGGGAGCAGGGAGCCAGCACTGACAGCGTGAGAGCGGCGGACGCTGGTAACGAAGGTAAATATCGGGTAACCAAGGTAAGGGCTTCTTGGTTACCCGATGTTTACCGTGGTTACCAGCGTCCGCAGAAGCCGGCTCCCTGCTCACTGCACATTCAGTTGTTGCTCTCTCGCTGTCACACACAGCGATGTGCGCTTCACAGCGGGAGAGCAACAACTAAAAAATGGCCCAGGACATTCAGCAACAACCAACGACCTCACAGCAGGGGCCAGGTTGTTGCTGGATGTCACACACAGCAACATCACTGTTGCATCACAAAAGTGGCTCAGCAGCGATGTTGCTAGCGATGTTGCTTAGTGAGATGTGGCCCTAAGGGTTGCAATGCATGTTTCCTTTCAGAGCCACTACAGGGGAAACTTGGTACCTATTAAAATGAAAAGGCATTCATGTATTAAAAGGGCAGCTCATACCTGTCAGAACAGGCATTGTTTATATAGATCTGATCACCTTTCTGGCTCACAGAAGTGTATCTCATGTAGGGCGCACCACTCTATATAATACAATTTGACAATGCAATAAAATAACAATAAAATTTCAATAGATCTAGAACAAGAAATTATCTAAATTACAGCAGGTAATGAAGTGTGTGCATAGATGAGTAGCATCCCCAGTAAAAATTAAAATAGGTCAAGCCTCATCATTTTGCAAGCCTTTGCCACCAAAAACAGAAAGTCTAGATGTTTGTTTTCCCTTCTTATCCATTTTCACAACCTTGGGCCATTTGCTCACTCACTGTATACTAACAATGTTATTCCTCTGGAAAGAAAATAATTGCACATATTCTTGTCTCCCAATATCAGAGGGGAAGAAAGCAACCATTTTCTAATAGACTCCAGAGCATCTGCATGATCTGCTTCTATTGTATTTCTATCTTCCTTTGAGTCTTACAAGGAAAATTAGTCGTGATGTAACTGTGGAATAATACCGCAAAATAGGGTCGTACCCGGTATGGGGAATTTAGTCTAGTGCTAAAAACGCACTCACTTGGTGGGGTTGTGCCAGTCACAACTCCTTTCTGCACAATGTAATGGTGGTGGTCAGCCGCCCCGAAGGTTAATAGTATCATAAACTGGGAGAGGAATGCGGGTGTAAGCCAGGCTAAAACCACAGAGTCCAGAATCATACAACAGATGTATGATTTCCCTTGACCTGAAGAAGGAGATGGATATATCTCTGAAATGCGTAGACTTATGAAAATAAAGGGATTTATTTAAATCTTCTGGACTCTGTATTTTTAGCGCGGCTTATACCCGTAGGCCTCTCCCCATTTATGATACTAAGGAAAATTAGTCAGAATTCCTCAACAGCAATGCAAAGGACAGATAATAATTTTTAGGAAGTGTTCGAAGGCATTGTACAATGCTAGTATTCTATTTCAATAGGGTGCAGCTGCATAAAGGTCAGCTACATTTCATGTCAGTGATAAAAGTTGGATAACTTTGTTCATTAAATGCATTGTATGTTTATTTAGGTTCTCTTTGTTTTATATTACATATCAATATTAACTTTGCTTAAAGATCAGAAACTGTTCATTGCAAGAGATAAACAACAATAGTAGACATCTGGGAGAATAATATGGGCAAATATTCCTGAGCACTGTATATAACAACTCAACCGCAATTAATCTGATATACGTGTATGTTATAGAAGCATATGTTGTAAGCCAATAATGAAAAATGCTTCCTGGAATAAATCAAAACCTGTCATGAGTATCTACTGTCCTTAGGGGACTTGGAGCTTCATATGAACTTGTGAGACTCTGGATTTTAACCCCTTCACCCCTGTCTGATTTTCCGTTCTTTGCTTTTGGTGTTTTTTTGCTCCCCTTCTTCTGAGAGCCGTAACTTTTATTTTTCCATCAATCTTGCCATATAAGGGCTTGTTTTTTTTGTGGGACGAGTTGTATGAGTTTTACTATATAATGTACTGGAAAATGGGCAAAAAATTCCAAGTTCGGAAAAATTTAAAAAAATGCGATAGCATGATTATTTTTGGGATATTTTATTCACCGTGTTCACTATATGGTAAAACTGGTGTGTCAGTGTAATGCTGTAGGTCGGTACAAATTCGTAGACACCAAATATGTATCAGTTTACTTTTATCTAAGAGGTTAAAAAAAATCACATTTTTTGCACCATTTTCCGCGACCTGTAGCGTTCTCATTTTTTGGGCTCTATGGCTCAGTGATGGCTTATTTTTTGCATCTCGAGATAACATTTTATGGTACCATTTTTGCACAAATGCTAAGTTTTGATCGCCGGGTGCGGGGCCCGGTGTACGAAGGCCAAGTCCGGCAGTTTGACACGCGGAGGGGGTTCGGTTTCATCTACGAGCCGGGCCTGGAGGCCGAAGTGTTTGTGGCCTACCGCGATGTCAACTCACACCTTCCCACGGGCCACCCAGGTCGTGACCTATTGCCTGGCGACCTGGTAAATTACACCCGCCACTGCGGGGAGAGGGGCTGGTGCACCCTACATGTTAAGCAAAGGGTGAGCCGCGGTGTGCAGATGCGGCTCCAGCCCCCTCCTCCACCGTGCCGTCCGGATATCGAGCTGGAGAGGTCCTGGATGAGTGTGACCTCAAGTAGTGGCAGCGGTTCTCCGGTGCAATGAGGTGTCCCCGTTGGGACCCTCAGCAGTTTGAATGAATGACAAAAATCAACACGAAAGATCATCTGATTATCTGTGTGATTATCCCGGCCGTTGCCGGCAAGTTGTCCCCGGAGGGACTCTGTATTTTTACCGCCCACATGAGAAACTGCTCATGAACAGGCCGAGAACTGGCAAGCCACCCACGAACTTGTGGGCTTGTAAATAGTTTTGTGGGATGGAAACCGTTGCCGCCTCTGGAGAGGCAGATTGGAGGAAGGGCCCACAGCAGAGCAGGCTGGGACCCGGCCACCACCAGGACCGGTGGCCATCCTCCGGGGGTCAGGGGTCCCCCTTGGACGTGGGGTCCCCTGAAGTGACAGTCGGGTGCAAGTTACCGTACCCGTTCCCGCTCGGGCAGCCTGAACCTGGACTGGGGTCAAGGGGTGCTGCCCACTTCTTAGGGGCAGCATCAGGGCTAGGTTGCTTGGGTGGGAGAGCGGAAGACATCCATCTGTCTGTCATTATTAAAAATGTTTTTATGTGTAACGTTCAAGTGACCTGACAAAAATGCTTATGTTTGATATGTTGACATGTTATTTATATTTTGCAGTTTTGAAAAAAAATAAAACCGGTGATGGACGGGTAGCCCGCGGACGGTCTACATTTCACCAAGGGGGAATGTGGCGCCCTGGACTAGCCAGGTCGTCACAGGTAACACACACACACACCCACCCCCACTAGATAGTAACATTAGCCAAACACAAAACCCTTGTTGCCTCCCTCCAGGGTCTGATGTCCACACCAGGTGGGGCGGAGCCAAGCGGTTGGCCCCGCCCACCAAAGAGTTCACAGGCCTGGAGGCGGAAAAAGTGACAGTTGAGTTGAGGAGTTTAGTTCAGGAGGTTGAAGTGAGAGGAGCAAAGTGGAGAGTGTCTGGGTTTGTGGCCCAGGCACTAACAACAAGGTTGGCAGATGGTGGTGGCCGTCTGCAGGAGTGGTGAATCGACGCAGAACCGTAGGACCGGGGTCGGGCATTGGCCCGCTGGTACCGACTGGGAAGCGAAGTGAAGCCAGCACACACCGGCAGGGCCATCGGACCCTGACTAGTCAAATCCGAGTGTGACAGGAACCCCATGGGTTTCCTAACAGCCAAAGACCCGTTAGAAAGCAACCGTCCGCACCGTGAGGGTATACAGCTACTGCCTAAGGATAGAGACCGAAGGGCCAGCGTCTGCGGGCAAACGGGCTCCTCCGGCATCCGTACACCGGGGAGCGGGCTATCGTTGGGGATCCATCGTAGTCAAACAGTACACAAAGGTGCAGGGAAAGACAGCCGCCATCACCTGTCCGGGGAAAGACACTGCAGCCGGCCGTTTGGTTTACCGGAGACTTTGTGCATCTCTTGCTGAGTGAGTACACCCGTGCCATCCGGCACAGCGCCGCGCTGTCCCTGCAACCCTGCACCTCACCAACCCTGCCTCCCCGTCTCACCACCGGGCCTCACTGGGCCCCGGGACCACCGACCCCTACCCACGGAGGGGGAAAACAACATCCCAGCTGCTCCCCACCATCGCTCCCGGGATCCCCGTCACCAGCAGCGGTGGTGCCCATCTTCACCACAACCCGTGGGTGGCGTCACGGACTAAATCCCCCAAACCAACCATCCTTTTCACTCACGGGCGAGGAGCGCCGCTCGAGTCCCCGGATCCGGCCCACCACTCGAGCCACCGAGCAGCAGCCGCAGCAGCGCCGGACCCGAGCGTTAGCGAGCGCGGCAGCGGCGTACTCCACGCCCGCGACAACTTGGCGTCACGAACAGGATTGGACCCATCTACTTACCAGTAGAAGTGCGTCTTGTGATCTCCCCCGGCGGCGTCCGGCCGAAAATTTTTAAGCGCCGCCATCTTTGGCGCGCAAATCTCCCGCTCGAGCATCTTCTTTGAGCAGGGAAGGCGCGAAGGCGAAGCCCCACCCCCAACAAGTGGAAGTGCTGAAGAGAACCAAGGGGGCGGGTGTGAGTCTGCCCAATGTAGCCGAGGCTATAAAAGCGGGGACGCCAGGACTCTGCAACTTATCCGGTTCCTGGAAGTCTGCCAGCAAGAATGTCTGTCCCGTCCGGTGATGCCGAAATTCCCGAGCCCACGTCAGGAACGGCAGCGTGGGTGGAAGCCCGGACTGCACAAATGTGCTGCCGCGTTCAAACCCAGGTCCGGTTCTTGATGGAGCGCTGGGTGGCCGAGATGGAGGAGGTGGTGGCGGCCGTGCGGAGACGCGAGGTGGAGGCAGTGTTGGAGGAGCGGGTAAGCGACACACGCCCCTGTGTCCGAGAAGGACCGGCCGCTGCGGCTGAGGGGCCCGGCCTGCGCCCGCTCACCCTCCTGCCTCCCCTGCCATCCGTACCGGTTGCTGTTGCCCCTCCGCTTGGTCTGCTACCTCCAACACCGGTAGCGGAATCCAACCCGTCCGCCCTAGAGGACCGGCCTGTGGGCGTTGTTCGGGAACGGCCTACATCCATCATCCCTCCCGCAGCCGTGGAAGACCCCGCGGGAAGTAGCTGTCCACGACGAGAAGCCGTCGGCCCCGGAAGTGGCCGCACCTGAGACCGTTCCGGCTCCGGCAGTCCGCCCGGCCGTGGAAGAACCGGCCGCTGTGGGCCCGAAGGCCCAACCGGTGAGGCCAGCTGTCCCTGAGTCCCACACCTCAGCTGAGGCTGCGCCGGGCCATCACTGCAAAGCCGTAGCACAGGCCATGTTACCGCGGGACCCCCACAAGAAAGTACCGGTTGTGGCTGGTGTGGGCGCGGTCCAGCGGGGCCCGACCCAGGCGCAGGGGTCTGCCAACGCCCCCTATTGGGACAGGGAACCAAACCAGTTGGGCCGAGAAATCGCCACCAGGGAGCAGCAGCGGTGGTGCCCATCTTCACCACAACCCGTGGGTGGCGTTACGGACTAAATCCCCCAAACCAACCACCCTTTTCACTCACGGGCGAGGAGCGCCGCTCGAGTCCCCGGATCCGGCCCACCACTCGAGCCACCGAGCAGCAGCCGCAGCAGCGCCGGACCCGAGCGTTAGCGAGCGCGGCAGCGGC
The DNA here is from genome assembly GCF_048569485.1 of Anomaloglossus baeobatrachus. Taxonomy (NCBI): domain Eukaryota; kingdom Metazoa; phylum Chordata; class Amphibia; order Anura; family Aromobatidae; genus Anomaloglossus; species Anomaloglossus baeobatrachus. The sequence goes on from NC_134355.1 coordinate 313,938,780, forward strand.
GTCCTCCCCGCCCGCGACAGAAGTGTTTTGAACTTTTAGGTTTTTTTAATTTTTTATTTCATTTTTTTTATTTTACTAGTCCCCCCTAGGGGACTATAAGCATCAGCAGTCTGATTGCTCATTCATTTCTGTTGATCACAGCTACACAGCGGAGATCAGTTGAAATGCTAATGTTTTGAAACAGGCAGCACTCTGCTGGCTGAAACAGGAAGTGAGTCATGATAGCGACAGGAGTCATCACCCTTTTCTACCATGACAACCATTGGATCACAGCAATCATGTCACAGCGTCGCCAATGGAGCTAGGTAAGTGAACTATTACTGCGGCGGGCATTTAAATTGCGCTGTCACATTTTGACAGCACAATTTAAGGGGTTAACAGGTGCAGTTGAATCTCAGACCCACCCATGTCTGTGAGGCTCACATGTCAGCTGCTCAAATCAGCTGACATGTGCAGGAATCACCGGCAGATAATTACAACTATATGGCTTATGATGTACCAGTACGGCCCGCGGTCATTAAGGGGTTAAATGTATTTGGTTTCTGTTGGTGCAGCAAGGGTTAATTTTCCTTGCTGGTAGCTTCCAGTTATTTCATCTTAGCTGCAGCCAGTTTGTGACCATTTTCTTTCCCATTAAATAGTCTCATGATCCATCACCTGACACTGGCAATAGATTAATTCTGTACCACCTTGGAGGAAGGAAGTCTCTAGTTGCTGCTGGCGTTCTGCTGTTGGAGCCATGTCATCTGCATTCCTGGTGTTTGGCAGCAGCAGTGAAGTTTTGTTGGATATCCTTTTGTATAGGTCCCCCTGTCTGTCCTCCATCCTTCCCCTTAGTGGTGACATATAGCATTCTCACTGGTCTTAGCACTATACAGGGTGACTGGAGGGACAGATAGGGACCAGACATGTGACGGTCACGAAAAGTAGAACTCATATAGGAAAATTAGGGGAGCTCAGGGTTCAGATGCAGGTTAGTGTCAGGACATATTCTGACCCCACTCCCTATCATCAGGGCTTTCCTCTCCCTTTCCATCCCTGTTGTATCTCTGTGTTGCGCCATGCGTCAGACATTCACTTGTCTGAGCATGATAAAATCTCAACAATTTATGTTTTGTTCTGCCCAAGTTAAATATTTTAATGGAAAAGATCATTCACCACTTTTTATGTGCTAATCTGGCCACCTTAAGATTAAGTAGCTGAAGATCTAAATAAAACACATTTTTCATTTTTTTAATTCTCATCTGTTGTGTAGAGATATTAGCTTGTAAAATGTATATAATAATTTCCCCTTCAACCAATGGGTCATTGGCATAGGTTCTTCTCTGGGGGCATTTACTTTTTTCCTTGCATGATGTTGTCAAATTATAAACAGGAGGCATCATACAGAGGGAAAAAAGAAGGTGAGAACCAGGTTTCATTCTATGTGTGATAAGGTAAGACTTGTCTAACCAAGTCACAAAGATCTCACTTCTGATGATTACTGTGCAGTGGAAGGAGAGGAGAGCTGAGCGTCATTCCAATCACAGTTTTACATCTCAGGTATTTGGGGAAAATGTGAAATTATCTGAAATTGATGCAAAGGGCTGTACATGACAAGGGCTGATCACACACTTTAGCTTTCCTCACACAACATAACAGTGCTGTAACATGAAAGCTGCAGCTTGTTACTTACCGTCCTTTGCATCAATTCCAGATCATTAGTCACCAATACCTGAGATAGTTTCAGAGCAGTGTTTGTAATGACACACAGTTCTACACTCCTCAACCTGCACAGTAATCACTGACAATTAAATCTGTATGACCTACTTAGAAATGAGTCTATTTTCTTGGAGCGTTTTCTTTTTCTTTCCCCTGTATGACACAACCTCCTAATGATGGGTCAAGGTAATACATGGGAAAAAGTAAACAAGCCCAAAGAAGAATCTCTGCCCTTTTGGTTGAAGGGGAAATTAGAATGTAAATTTTGCAAGCAAATATTTCTGCAGCTGAAATGAGAACTAAAACTTATTTTTTCTTTATTATTTTCTTACGCTACTATTCTATGATAGGGCCAGTTTAGCATTTAAGATATTGTGAGAAGTCCTATTTAATAGGAAAAGGGCTTTCCATTCAAGGCCATTTACTTTAATTCACCTGTAGATGCTACAGGAAATAAAAAAGCATGGGGATTTTGCATTGCTTCATCTCTCCAGGAGTTGTTGAATTCCCATCAATAAGACACTGACGGATCGAACAAAAAAAATAATCAAGTAGCTAAAACATTGAATGTTGGACTAATTATTTCTAGAAAAAAAATCCAGTTAGATTGCATAAATATATTCCTTAACATTCAAATTACAACACCAAGAAGGAAAATGTATGGAATTACATCAATCACAGGATTCATAAACATGTTAATTATATGAAAATGATGAAAAATAAAAACAAAGTAAAACATCAGCCATTCTACAAATTATCTCAGGAGATGTTTTTCAACTCAATAATGCCAGGCCATATGGCTTTCATTTCTATGTGCACCCTGCATGAACAAAAAGTACTACTATTGTCTGTAATTTACTGGACCTGTTTCCCATTGAGCACATCTGGGATGTTATTGGTCACTATTAGAAAGATGTTTTTTCCATCTCCTATATAAGAAAGTCCTTAGTTACCCCTCTCCACCCATAGCAGTTTTTAATTGCAATGAGATGACACACAGTTAGGGTCACAGAGCTAGGGACCCCAATATAGAGATATGCCTTGACGAGGCCTTGGGGCTCAGTTACATTGATCAATGCGATTGCTAAATATCTCCTTTTTCCTAATATTCATGGCAGGTATGCAATTCATTATTCACATGTTCAAATTAGCGAGTAGCATTTTTCATTGTATATTCCAATATTTTTCCATATGCTTGAGGCATTATACCATTATCTAAGTTTGATGTGCAGCCTTATTCTTATATATAGTATGTATTTTTGGCTTGCACTCATATATATATATATTAGTGCTCACTTCAGTTATCCTATTCAGTACTATTAGAAAGGTAGCTGCCAGCATCAGATCTTGATGATTTGTGTGCCCCATTGCATTGAGCGTGGAAGAACATTCTCCAGATGAAACAACTGAGCAACCTCCATGCCTGGTTAGCAGTGTATTATTCAGGATTAGTGATGAGCAGACTCAGACTGTAAAAGTCCGGATCCACGTGGGTTCAAAAGTACCCGAGCGCCCGGCCCGGGCCCACTGTTCTCAGCAATAGAAACGCACACACAGCTCCTCTGATTGGTTGTAGTTAGAGACTCCGTCATACAGGACGGGGGCATGTCTGACTGGAACCAATCAAAGATGCGAGGACTGCTGGTGAGCAGGGGAAGCAGTGAATATGTATGAAGGAAAATAAGCAGCGCTTGAAGTAGGGGAGACTCTGTAATTATAAGGTGCCTGCTCCAATCCTCCTCTCCCTTCTACCACCAATTTAAAGTGCCGGATTCTGGTCCCCATAGATTTATATGGGGACCGGTGACCAGCCAGATATCTGGGATCGATTCCAGGTCCGAAACAGAGGTTTTTTTAACCCAGTTGGACCCGCCAATCCCGGGTATCTGCGAGGCCGCTCATCATTATTCAGGATCTCTCAAACCTCTTCATCTACATCTTAATCTTCTAGGTAGTCAATTAATGAAAAACACACACAAAACACTTTCTTCTGATTATATTCAATATATAAAGTGCATTACTAACATATTCACCATTTTGTAAAATTAAAAAAAATACATGAATACATCACCAAGTTTGAATTCCTATTTTTTTTATTGACAATATGGGAATGCTCATCTTTCCTTTTACCTCCTACATACATCATCTCAATAAGCCTTCAGGGATTTAAAATAATAGGAATTCAAACCTAGTGAATGATTCATGTTGTTTATAGAATAATGAATATGTTGTTAATGCAGTTAATCTGATTTATGCTTTCATTTAATAGAAATGAAGAATTTTTAGAATACATTTAATATAATCAGAAGAACATACCTCAGACAAGCATTAATAACAAAATTGATAGCATGCCAAAGTGAGTAAGTGCGGGAATATCTGCATTTGGCGCTCATACTATACATACTCAATACTGAATTCATTGAGATGTTTTTATTTTTTCATCATCTGCCTTTTATTTTTTTGTATATTGAATTAAATTGAACCCCACCCACCCTTCCCCCAAAGTGTTCTGCTTATTGCTGGCAGCATGTAGGTGGAGCCACGAACTGCTCAATTACTGACTTTCATTGAGGTTCGGATCAAGTCGGGGTCAAAAATAGAACTTTTTTAAGATTCAACTGTGCCTTTCGAACTAAACTTCCAGAGGTTCACTCATCTCTAATTATGAATCCCCAACTCAACGACTTTTTCTTCCTGGTGTTGCAATTGCAAGGTTGAAGAGTATATATATTAAGAATGTATATGTGTATATATATATATATATATATATATATATATATATATATATATATCTATCTACAGTACAGACCAAAAGTTTGGACACACCTCATTCAAAGAGTTCTCTTTCTTTTCATGACTCTGAAAATTGTAGGTTCACATTGAAGGCATCAAAACTATGAATTAACACATGTGGAATAAAATACTTACCAAAAAAGTGTGAAACAACTGAAAATATGTCTTATATTCTAGGTTCTTCAAAGTAGCCACATTTTGTTTTGATTACTGCTTTGCACACTCTTGGCATTCTCTTGATGAGGTTCAAGAGGTAGTCACCAGAAATGGTCTTACAACAGTCTTGAAGGAGTTCCCAGAGATGCTTAGCACATGTTGGCCGTTTTGCCTTCACTCTGCAGTCCAACTCACCCCAAACCTTCTCGATTGGGTTCAGGTCTGGTGACTGTGGAGGCCAGGTTATCTGGCGTACTGGCGTAGCACCCCATCACTCTCCTTTTTAGTCAAATAGCCCTTACACAGCCTGGAGGTATGTTTGGGGTCATTGTACTTTTGAAAAATAAATGATGGTCCAACTAAACGCAAGCCAGATGGAATAGCACACCGCTGCAAGATGCTGTGGTAGGCATGCTGGTTCTGTATGCCTTCAATTTTGAATAAATCCCCAACAGTGTCACCAGAAAAGCACCCCCACAACATCACACCTCCTCTTCCATGCTTCACGGTGGGAACCAGGCATGTAAAGTCCATCCGTTCACCTTTTCTACAAAGACACGGTGGTTGGATCGAAAGATCTCAAATTTGGACTCATCAGACCAAAGCACAGATTTCCACTGGTCTAATGTCCATTCCTTGTGTTCTTTAGCCCAAACAAGTCTCTTCTGCTTGTTGCCTGGCCCTTGCAGTGGTTTCCTAACAGCTATTTTACCATGAAGGCCTGCTGCACAAAGTCTCTTCTTAACAGTTGTTCTAGAGATGAGAAGCTGTGTCCAAACTTTTGGTCTGTACTGTATACACACACACACACATATATATATATATATATATATATATATATATATATGTATATATATATTTATATATATATATTTATTTATTTATATGCACATACACATACACACAGCAAGTGAAGTATGTATTGAACATGTCACCAATTTTCTATATAAATATATTTCTAAAGATGCTAGTGACATGAAATTCTCACCAGATGTCAGTAACAAACTGACCATTCCACACAAGCAAAGAGATCAAATCATAGCTGTCCATAAATTACGTTATGTGTAATAATGAGAAATGACATAGGGGAAAAAGAATTGAACACATGCAGCAAAGGAAAGGTGAAGAAACCTATTGAAAGTAATGACACTAGCTTAAATCTGTCAGTAATCATAAAGCAATCCTGCTAGTTAGTGAAAAATAATATCAGCTGGTCCAACTGATGGCCTACAAAAAGTTAACCACAGGAAAAACATCTCATGATGGGTAAAACTAATGAGCTTTCTCTAAGTCTTTGCAACCTTATTCTTGCAAAACATATTGATGGCATTGGTTACACAACAATTTCTAAACTACTGAAGATCCCAGTAAGCACTGTTGGGGCTGTATTCTGGAAATGGAAAAATCATCAATTCACCATAAACAGGCCATAACCAGGTACTCCCTGCAAGATTTCAGACAGAGGAGTGAAAATAATTATCATAAGAGTTGTCTAAATGTCAAGAACCAACTGTACTTTGTGGAGAGCTACAGAAATACCTGGAATCAGCTAGTACAATTGTTTTAAAGAAAACAATAAGTAATGCACTGAACCTCTATCGCCTGTATGCACATTCACCACACAAGACTCCATTGCTGAACAAAATGCTCAACAACCTTTAGGCTAAGTTCACACAGGACATTATTGCAGCGTTTTTTTCCTGACCAAAACCTGACCTTGTGGCAGGTTGTCTCCTGGGAGTCATCTGCGGTTTTGGTGTGCTTTTTGTGGCTTTTTTGTGGCATTTTTACAGCGTTTTTTCTGTGATGTCAAGACGTGCAAGGGTTCAAGAGTACCCGAGTGCTGGGCCGAGCCGGTAATGACCTGGATCTGGCACTCGGGTAGTAAAAAAAAAAAGGTAGAAAGAATAAAAGAAAAGTAAAGCAAGCGCGCTATACTTACCAGTCTCCGGTTGATGCTAGAGTGTATGGGCTCCTTCCAGGTATGACGTCTTCAACATGCCCCTATCACATGGGGGGCAGGGGGTGAAGCATGATTGTAGTGGAAGGGAGAAAACATGGCCAAGCTCACTAACTCTGCTGGTCAAGCCCACTAACTCAGCTGGTAACGCCCACTAACCTGGAAGGAGCCCATACATTCTAGGATCATCCATACCTGCTCCCACAGCTTCTGCTACTTCGAGTGCTGCTCATTAGCCTGATGCATATTCACTGTTTCCCCCCTCCCCCCACACTGGAATCTGTGGGTCTATCATACAGTAAAAAATAAATAAATTAATTAAAAAAATTACGTACTGTCCCCCCATATTTTGATATCCAGCACAGATAAAGCCTACAGCCACAGGCTGTATCCCCCAGCTGTGGGCTTTATCTTGGCTGGGTACCAAAATAAGAGAGACCTCATGCTGTTTTTTTTAATTATTTAAATAAATACAGCTTGTGGTCCCCTCAATATTAATACCCAGCCAATATAAAGCCCACAGCTGGGGGCTGGTATTCTCAGGCTGGAGAGATCCAGCCTAAAAATATCAGCCTGCAGCCAACCCAGGATTGTCGCATCATTAGATGCGACATTCCCACCACTTTACCTGGCCCTTCCTGAATTGCCCTGGTGCGGTGACAATAGGGGTAATAAGGGGTGAATCGCAGCTCATAGCTGTGACTAATCCCTAGATTGGTAATGGCAGGCATCTATGAGACACCACCACTCCCATCACCAATCTATAATAAATGAAAAGAAATAAACACAAACACTGAAAAAATCCTTTAACTGAAATAAAATACAAAAAGCCCCCTCTTTCACCACTTTATTATCCCCATAATCACCTCTGCAGCTCCGACTTAATCCACACAAGGTCCCACAGCGATTCATTTCTGCTACATCTGAAGAACACAGAGCACAGCCATAGAACAGGACTGCCCGCTGTGAGCGCTAGAGAATGAATGAGCCGCACGATTAGCGGTCACTTCACTCAGTTGATTTCCCGTCACAGCTGGCGATAAATGTAACCGGGAATAGTCTGAGTGAGGTCACCGCTGAATGACCGGCTCACTCATTCTCTGCGCTAGACCCGCAGATCGGATCTGTGATTGGTTGCAGTCAGATGCTGGGGGCGCCGTCTGACTTCAACCAATCACAGATGAAAGCAGTGAATATGGAATAAGCGGGGAAGTGGAGGAGATTCGGGTGTCCTGGATTTGGTAAATATAGCGCACCTGATCCAATCCCCCTATTCCCATCACCATTTAAGTGCCAGCCAGATACCCTGAATCAATTCCGAGTATCTAGTGACAGGTGGACTCGCAGGTTTGTGTTTGCATGAGATTTCAGAAATCTCATAGACTTTGCTGGACTATAAAAAGCAGCGTTTTATTAACATGGATTTGCATAAAACCAAGGCAAATCTACAGGTAAAAAATGCTGCAAAAACGCCCAGTGTGAACATAGCCTTAGACAAGCTTGTGAAATACTGAAAGAGTATAGTCCAGTCAGATGAGACCTAAATTGAACTTTTAGGATGTCATAATATACACCATGTTTGAAGGCCATAAGGCACTGAATATCACTCAAAAAAAAACATAAGAAGAGTGAAGTTTGGAGGTGGGAACATCATGGTGTGAGGCTAATTTTTAGCATATGGTACCGGTAAACTTCATATAGTTGAAGGAAGGATGAATTAAAGAATGTACCAAGACATTCTTGATAAAAATCTGCTGATATCTACCAGGTTGATGAAGATGACATGAGGGGGGACATTTCAGCAAGACAAAGATTTCCAAACAAACACCCAAGAAAGCTCTCAATTGGTTAGAGGGGAGAAAAATAAAGCTGCTAGAATGGCCCAAACAATCCCCTTACCTGAATCCAACATAAAATGAATGGAACCGAAGCTCAAAGTTCATAGAAGGAGTCCATGGAACCTTCAGGAACTGAAGTGTGATTGTGTGGAAAGATGGGCCAAAATCACACCTGAGCAGTGCAGGCGACTAGTTTCTCCATACAGGAGGTATCTTGAAGCTGTCATTATCATCAAAGGCTTTTGTACAAAGTATTAAATGAATTCCAGTAAGCATATTCAATACTTTTTCCCTCTGTCATTTGTCTTATTACCATGATGGACCATGATGAAGGCGAACACGGGTCGAGGAAACGCGTAGTCGATTATGTTTATACGTCCACCCTTGTATTTTTATTGCTGAATGAACTAAAATAGTTTTTTAAATATGGACTTAAATAAAAGGTACATTTTATGCAATCCGGAATTTGGATTACCACTGCATATTTTTCCTTCCATATTTATATAATCATGAGAATCCAGAAAAAGTGAATAACATCAGATTACATACAGTAGATAGATTAAATGTTATTTTATCAAAGAATAAACCTCTTGTTATCTATATGACATGGGTCATATTGGTAGAGTGATTGTTAGAGAAAAAAAAATGAGAAAAGGGCTCCTTCACACATCAGTAATTTTTCTCATAGGCAATAAGTGTTTTTGATACGATCATTATCAGGGTTTGGTCAGTATGTAGCTTTTAGGCTGGAGTCACACAAGCGCATGGCATCCGATGTGAGAGTATCGGATGTGATATGCTAATGACCCCTGGCTCAGGCTCTGCTGCGAGTGTGAGCAGAGTGTCATGCGACTGTGGTCCAATCTTGCGATCATATCATAGTATCATATCATAGTTTTTTACGTTGAAGGGAGACTCTGAGGCGGGCTTTGCACGTTGCGACATCGCAAGCCGATGCTGCAATGTCGCATGCGATAGTCCCCGCCCCCGTCGCAGCAGCGATATCCTTGTAATAGCTGCCGTAGTGAACATTATCGCTACGGCAGCTTCACATGGACTCACCTGTCCTGCGACCATCGCTCTGGCCGGCAACCCGCCTCCTTGTTAAGGGGGCGGGTCGTGCGGCGTCACTGCGACATCACACGGCAGGCGGCCAATCGGAGCAGAGTAAACATCCTGCCCACCTCCTTCCTTCCGCATATTCTACGGAAGCCGCGGTGACGCCGGTAGGAGATGTTCCTCGCTCCTGCGGCTTCACACACAGCGATGTGTGCTGCTGCTGGAGTGAGGAACAACATCGGACCATCGCGTCAGCGTAATTATGGATTACGCCGACGCTGCACCGATGATACGATTACGACGCTTTTGTGCTCGTTAATCATATCATCTAGGCTTTACACACTAGGATGTCGCATGCGATGCCGGATGTGCGTCATTTTCAATTTGACCCCACCGACATCGCACCTGCGATGTCGTAGTGTGCAAAGCCCGCCTAAGTCCATCTAGCTCAACCCGTCAGGTCACAGCTGCGAAGCTGAGGGCGGGCGCTGCCGAGGAGAGGGAGGGGGTTAATCCCCCATCTCCTCCATTGTCAGCCTGTGCGTATATCGCACTGCAATGGGATAACATCCGAGTGCAGTCTGATGTTTCTCTCGCACCCATTCACTTGAATGGGTGCGAGTGGTATGGCCCTCGCAGAAAATTGCAGCATTGCACTCGTCATTTTTTCACGTTCGTGTGGGCGTACCCTTAACATCAGAGTTTGGTCAGAGTTTCATTTGTTTTTCTCAGATGAAAAAAAACCCCTGCTGGATGTTTCTCAAGCTTCTCTTATCACACAGTCGGCGGTAGAAGCTTTTTTCATGGTCCCATAGATTTGCATTGGCAAGTTTGACCTGACACATGGCTCAATATCATAAAAAATGTCTGCCCTATGCTTTTGTGCTGGCCACTCGATCCGAGGAAAATATCGGATTTGTGAACTACCCTCTTGGATGAGCAAAACTGAAGTCTGAATGAGTCCTTAAAGCAATTCTTTTATTTGGTGATTATTTTGTAGAATATAAAATCAAATATTTATCTCCACAGATTAGCCACTCATCATCTGCTGAAATACTGAGTGATAAATTTCGATTTCCTGCCTTTCTGAGGACAATACCAAATGATTCCTACCAAACTAGAGCCATGGCAAAACTCATTGAATACTCCAACTGGAATTGGATTGGACTTATAGTTATGGATGATGAATATGGGCGTTCGGCTCTAGAGCGCTTCGGCATCCATACTGATAAAATCAACGTCTGCATTGCATATAAAGAAATCATCCCTGCTCACTTATCTGATAGTACTTTACAAACCCACGTCGATGAAACCATCAACAAAATACTAAGTGAACCTAGAGTCAACGTTATTGTTGTTTTTTTGAAATCTTCACTTTTAGTAAAGCTTTTTAAAAAGGTAATGGAAAAAAAAATACAAAAGACATGGATAGCCAGTGACAGCTGGTCGGTATCCAATGGAATTAGTAGCATGCCAAACATTCAGAACATTGGCCAAGTCATTGGATTTACTTTCAAGAGTGGAGATACTACTTCTTTTCAGGAGTACATCAAAAATTTAAATCAACAAAAGTTCGAGATGAACCGTCTGTTGGACCAATATGCAGTGCTTTTGTCTGACTGTCCTAAGATGAAATACAACGAACTGTTCGGCTGCGTTACCAATTATTCCAAGGAGGCGGTATTTGATAAAAGGGTGAAATCCAAATCTCTCAGAGTTGATTTCCTTTCAGACACCATACATCCGGGGTTTGTCTACAGTACTCAGCTGGCAGTCACTGCTATAGCACACGCAATTCGAAAGTTATGTTTGGATCGGAACTGCAAGAAAACAAATGCGTTTGCACCTTGGGAGGTAATGTAATATAGCAGGATGGGGAGAACTAATAATGTCATAATATTTTGAATCATTGTCATTTGATTTTAAATTTGATGGGCTGTTAACTACACTCTCTTAATCCTAGAAAGCACAACCATAGAAATCTACAATGCAAAACAAGTAACCTAGCAGGCCTGCGAGGCCCCAGGTATGCATTCTAGGGTTAAAGACATACACTGAGAATCAAAAGGGTAACAATGTTTAGAACTTATGTCTTTCAGGCTCAATATCTCACCCTTGAGCATAAAACTATGTTCATTTCATATGCCATTTCATACAAGGGGCAGCACGGTGGCTCAGTGGTTAGCACTGCAGTCTTGCCGTGCTGGGGTCCTCGGTTCAAATCCCAGCAAGGACAACATCTGCAAGGAGTTTGTATGTTCTCCCTGTTTTTGCGTGGGTTTTCTCCAGTTTCCTCCCACACTACAAAGTCATACTGATAGGGCATTTAGAGTCAATGGGGACAGTGTTGCCAATGTATGTAAAGTGCTGTGGAATTAAAAAAGCTATATAAATGAATAAATATTATTTTTATATATAAATTTCACTTGCAACTATTTAGCATAGTTATGATAAGTTATACAGTTTCTAGTCATGTAACTGCATTGTTACTGTTTTGCTCCTGCTGTTGGGAAAAAAATCTTCCTATATACTAAAAATTACAACCTGTTCTCCCATTGCTTTGTATCTCAGTGTGATGTTAGGTTAAATATCAAGTGAAAGGACACTGGTTTGGATCAAAGACCAGTCATGAAGAAGATTTCCCAAGAAAAGAGGAACAGCTTTGTCACAAACCACCGGGGGGGTCACTCAGAAATCCCCCGCGCTGGCTACCAGTACGTCACAATCGGGGGGTAACAAGTGGGGGGGTCACCCCTCCTTTATACCTCCCGACCGACAGACAGAGCACGTGACGCGCTCTCTAGCGCCCCTCTTATAGTCAGGCCAATTATGGAATTGCCCGACAATAAGCAAGGAGGCCGCTATACTACTTATGCCGATTATTGAAGGGTCCCCAGTGAGAGTAGGGTATATATTCCCCCGACCTCCGCGGGCGGAATATATAAAACCTCCCCGAATCTCACTGGCCTCCCCACAATAATCCTTGGCACAAACTCGCTGCCACCAACCGATTTACGGTAACTATTAGCCGAACACACAGACGTGGGATTCAAGATCGAGATAACAGAACAGCCCAAGATTAATTATATAATTTAATCAGCCTAAAGCACACTAGAAACTACAATATATACAATAGGGAATCTACAGAATATACATATGTCAGAGTACAGTTACAATCAAAGCATGGGTTACAAACAGGCATACACAGTTCCAGCAGTTACCTTGTGCGTCTGGCCACAGGGGGGCGCTGTAGGCCAGGTTTCTAGGATCCTTCCCACAGATGTTTCCTACACGTGACCCCCAGCGAAAGAACACTGGAAAATGGCCGAAGTAGGGTTATCAACCTGGGCAAATCCAGGTCCCCTCCTACCTTCGTGACCTCAGAGGGAGCACTGCTCCACCCCTGGCTGGAGTTATGGACAAAATCCACAACATGGAATATGGCCATAACTTGGCCTGGGAGCGTCGTAGGCGGACGCCAATGCTCTCATTGTGACAGTTATGAATTTAGCTACAGAATGAGAGGACTCATGACTTGTCTACTAGTTCCCCATTGGCTGATATCACGCCTGGGGTATTTCCCAAGCTCCCGCTCCCATAAAAAGGGTGTGCCAGCATCGTCCGCATGCGGAGACACCATTTTTATGGTTGCCATATTTATCGGAAATATGGCTTGCGAGATATGAACCATTTTTTACTGGAGTCGTTCTGTCTGGATACTTCCAAGCTTGCTAATTAGATAGCAGCTCCTACCACAGGGTCACGGCAGGGAGTCCTCCTGTGTCCATTGTTCCCACATCATCTCATCTCCATATCACAGGAGGTGGCCCTGGAGGTGTAACACCTTCACAGATGCTGGACATTGAGAACAAGAAGGGAGGGGCACTGCCAGGGAGTGATGAGAGCGATTATGACTGGAAGTCATAATTCATCTTCATATCCCAGGGTTTGCCTCACACCTCCCCCCTTTTGAGGGCGCTAGGGGGCAGCACACTCCGGTGTTCCCCCGTGCGCCCGTCCGCGACCTCTCCTTGTCGGGACAGCCCGTCTGCGTTACCGTGGTCACGGCCCCTTTTGTGGCGAATGGTGAAGTTGTATTGCTGGAGCGCAAGGCTCCATCGCAACAATCGCCCATTCGTCCCAGAGACGGTGTGCAACCAGCTGAGGGGATTGTGGTCCGTCTCCACGATGAAGTGGCGCCCGTATAGATAGGGTTGCAGACGCTGCAGGGCCCACACTATGGCCAGGCACTCCTTCTCCATCGTGGAATAGGCCACTTCCCTTGGTAACAGCTTCCTGCTCAGGTACAAGACTGGGTGCTCTTGGCTCGCAGAGTCCACCTGGCTGAGCACCGCACCGAGGCCGAAGTCACTGGCGTCGGTCTGTACTACAAACGGCCGCGTGAAGTCGGCTGCCTGTAGCACGGGCGGGCTGGACAGGGCGTCCTTTAGGGCCCGGAAGGCTGTCTCGCAGTCCATTGTCCAATCGACTGCAGAGGGCAGCTTCTTCTTGATGAGGTCCGTCAAGGGCTTTGCCAGGCTACTATAGCATGGAACAAACCTCCTATAGTACCCAGCGGTCCCCAAGAAGGACATCACCTGCTTCTTGGTCCTGGGGGTGGGCCAGGATGCGATGGCCTCCACTTTCTCAGGCTCGGGCTTCAGTGTTCTCCCACCTACCCGGTGACCGAGGTACTGGACCTCGCTCATGGCCAGCTGACACTTTCCCGGCTTGATGGTCAAACCTGCCCGGTGGATCCGCCTGAGCACCTGTGCTAGATGCTCTAGGTGGTCCTCCCAGGTGGGACTGAAGACGGCAATGTCATCCAGGTACGCGGCCGCGTACCCTTCAAGTCCCTTGAGCAGGGTGTTGACCATCCGCTGGAAGGTGGCAGGGGCATTCCTCATCCCGAATGGCATCACCGTGGACTCGTACAGTCCAAATGGGGTAATAAAGGCAGAGCGTTCCCTGGCCTTGCGAGTCAGGGGGATCTGCCAATATCCCCGGCTCAGGTCCATGATGGTCAGGTACTGAGCCCCGGCCAACTGATCGAGCAGGTCATCGATGCGTGGCATTGGGTACGCATCGGCGACCGTGACAGCATTGAGCCCCCTGTAGTCCACGCAGAACCGAGTGGTTCTGTCCTTCTTAGGGACGAGGACTACAGGCGAGGCCCAAGCGCTGTTGGATGCCTGGATCACCCCCAGCTTCAGCATCTCGTCAATCTCCTGGCGCATGTGTTGCTGCACCTCCAGGGAGACCCGATATGCTGAACGCCGGATCGGGGGATGATCCCCAGTGTCCACGTGATGGACAGCCAAGTCAGTCCTTCCGGGCTGGTTGGTAAACAACCCCCGGAAGGGGTGTAGGGTGGCCCACAGCTGGGACCGTTGGTCCTCCAAGAGCTGGTGGCCAACCTCCACATCCTCAATGGATCCGCCTGCCCTAACCTGGGCTAGCATATCCAAGAGGGTTTCCGCTTCTCCCTCCTCGGGCAGGTTGCACACGGGGAGCGCACATGCCTCCCGCTCATGATGTGCCTTCATCATGTTCACATGGAAGGGCTTCCGCCTTCCACGGGCAGGGTCCAGGGTGACCAGGTACGTTACAGCGTTGAGCTGCTGGTACACGAGGTATGGGCCTTCCCAGGCTGCCTGAAGCTTGTCCTGTGGTACGGGGACCAGTACCCACACCTTTTGACCCACTTGGTAGGTCCTCTCACAAGCGTTCTGGTCGTACCAACGCTTCTGATCGGCCTGGGCTTGAGCCATATTGTCGCGTACCAGTTGCGTCAAGGCCTGCATTTTGTCCCGGAAGCGCATGACATACTCGATAACCGACACTCCAGGGGTGGCCAAATCCCCTTCCCAAGCCTCTTTCACCAGAGCCAGGGGGCCCCGCACACGTCGCCCGTACAGGAGCTCAAACGGTGAGAATCCTGTTGAGGCCTGTGGAACCTCCCGGTAAGCAAATAACAGGTGTGGGAGATACCGCTCCCAGTCACGCCCATGGGAGTCGACCAACATCTTAAGCATCTGCTTTAAGGTGCCATTAAACCGCTCGCACAGGCCATTAGTCTGTGGATGGTACGGGCTGGCCACCAGATGTCGCACCTGGACTTGCTTACAGAGGGCCTCCATCAGCTGGGACATGAATTGGGTCCCCCGGTCAGTGAGCATTTCCTGGGGAAAACCCACTCGGGAGAAAATCTCCAGCAATGCGGTGGCCACCTTGTCAGCCCGAATGGACGACAAGGCCACTGCTTCTGGGTACCGGGTGGCATAGTCCACTACCGTCAGTATGAAGCGTTTCCCGGAGCTGCTGGGGATGGCCAGCGGGCCGACCAGATCCACAGCCACCCTCCTGAAAGGCTCATCGATGATTGGCAGAGATACTAGTGGGGCTTTGGGGTGTGGCCCCGCCTTCCCCACTCTCTGACAGGTTTCACACGAACGGCAGTAGGCAGCCACATCGGCCCCCATTTTTGGCCAGTAGAAATGCTGGTTTAACCTGGCCTTGGTCTTAGCGATCCCTAGGTGTCCGGCCATCGGAATCTCATGTGCGATCCGCAACAACTCCGTCCGGAACGGATAGGGTACCACCAACTGTCGGTCCCTGGGCCACGCCTCCGGTGAACCCTGCTGGACCGTGGCCCGGTACAGCCGTCCTTGGTCCCAGACCACTCGCTCCGGGTCCGAGTCCGAGGGAGGCTGTGCCGCCTGCTCCTTAAGAGCTTTCAGGCTGTCGTCAGCTTCTAACGCTGCCTGAAACCCCTGACTAGATGTGGCCAGAATCGACGAGACTGTCACATCTTCGGTCAGTATCCCGGGACCTGTGTCCTGGCCTCCACCTGACTCGGCTGCCACTGGGTCAGAAGGGGAAGAGCTATCGGACCTCTGGGAGGCCCCTTGGCTTCCAGCACTCCCACTGCGGGTGACAGCGGCCACAGCCGCTGCGACCGTGGGTCGTGCCTGCTCCTCCTCCGTTCCTGACCAAGTCGCCGGTTCAGGCAGACCTACCTGGCTTCCTGACACCCCGGTTGTGGGGGAACCATGCACCGAGATCTTACCTGGGAGCACTTCCGCTCCTGGACCGGCCCCAATCTCACCTGCCTGTTCCCCTCCTGCAGCAACAGAACCCCGCTGTGAAATCTCTGGGGACCCCACATTTGCTGTGGTAGCCCCCACCCCACACACTGGTCCCCCCCCTGCAGCACCCTGCTCTCTGCTTATCCCTGCAGAGGGCAACAGATCCCAGCTCACTGGCTGGTTACTTGTAGAGGCATTGTCACACCTTTCTCTGACCCCCTCCCCTGTCACAGCTGCAGCTGTGTGTGTGTCTATGGTGTCTATGCAAGCAGAAATATCAGAGTTCACTCCCTCCTCCCTTACATCATTCATAGATAACACATTAACATTGTCCGGAGGCATGTCAGTACTGGCTGAAGGTTCAGCCCTTGGTTGGGGCCCAAACTGGGAGGTTATCTGCCCCAAATCTGTCCCAAGTAGCACGTTTGCGGGGATCCGATCAGTTACCCCCTCCTCCCTCACCCCTCGCCCTGCGCCCCAGTCCACATAAATGTCAGCAACAGGCAGCGCCGGGTCAATGCCTCCAATCCCGGAGACAGCGAGGGTTTTTCCAGGGATCAAGTCTTGGGGGGACACCATCTCAGGCCGCACCAGAGTCACCTCCGAGGCGCTGTCTCGCAGTCCCATGGTCACAGACCGGCCGACGGTGACAGGTTGGAAGCTGTCCAGGGACCTACCACCACCCCCACCCACACAATACACCTTGGGCGGCCCTTGGGACGGGGACGGAGCCGGGGCCTTGGGACGCTGAGGGTACATGGCCTTGAAGTGTCCAGGTAGGTTGCACTGGTGGCACCGTCTTGGTTCTGCCACGGGCCTGGAGAGGGGAGTTGAGGGGGACACCCCCTGCAGTCTAGGGGCAGGTGGGGCAGTCGCAGAGTTCATCTTACCCCCTCTCCAGGTGCTGCTGGTGGCTGCTCTCCTGGCCTCAGGAGCCCGATTGTTGGTGTAGTCATCGGCCAGGGCAGCTGTAGCCGTGGACCCCTTTGGCTTCTGGTCTCGGATGAACTGGCGGAGATCCTCAGGGCAGTTCCACAAGAGTTGCTCCGTGATGAACAAGTCCAGGATCTCCGGTCCGGTGGAAAGCTGCAGGCCTTGGGTCCAGTGGTCGGCAGCTCGGGCAAGTGCCCGCCGGTGGTCAGCCCAGGAGTCCTTTGGTCCCTTCTGTAGGCTCCGGAACTTCTTGCGGTAGGACTCTGGAGTGAGGTTGTACTGTTGGATCAGGGCCCGCTTGATGGTGTCGTAGCCCTGATCTGCCTCAGCAGGCAAGTCCCCAAGGATTTCCAGGGCCTTACCCCTTAAACGGGGGGTCAGGTATTTGGCCCACTGGTTCTTGTCCAGATGGTGCTGCAGGCAAGTCCGTTCAAAAGCAGTCAAGAAAGAGTACAAGTCTCCATCCTTCTCCAGCACTGGGAAGTCCTCAACACGGACCTTTGGAAGTTTGGTGTCTTGAAGGTCACGTGTGGCTGATGAGGGCCGGAGCTGAGCTAGCTGCAGCTGGTAGTCACGCTCTGCCTGGCGCTCTTCACGTGCTGCTTGCCGCTCCGCAGCCTCACGCACTGCTTGCCGCTCCGCAGCCTCAGCGTCACGCGCTGCCTGTCGCTCACGCTCGGCCATGAGTATCTCGTAGGTATCCCGGTCTCCAGCCTGGAGAAGGGCCATAGCCATTTGAAGAAGGCTATCCGAGCCTCCCAGGCTCGGTGGAATGGCACGTGGTGATCTGCGGCCCGCTGCGGAGCCTGGTGCTTCACTGTCCATTGCAGAGCGGAGGGCTGGCATCTGGCTCGTTGAGGACCCTTGGGTGAGCTGCTCCTCATCTTGTCCATAATTGCCAGGTTGGGCGCTGTCCTCTGCAGAACGGTTTTCTGGCGTCGAGCTCCTGGAGGGCTCGTGGACAACCTCCTCATCGTCTCTGGCCTGAGCATCGGCCATTCCTTTGGCTTTGCTCCTGGTGCTCTCAGCCATTGTTGCAGACTTTGGTCACTGACACAGAACTGACACCTGATGCCTCCACACACCTTACAGTATCTGCACTCTGACACTCTAGTGTTGAGCTAGTCTGAAGACCCCAGCAGCCACAGCTGCTGCAGGCAGTCTTTAGTGTCTGGGAGTATGGGTCTCACACTCACACACACTATTATCTCGATCCCACCGCTTGCCACCAATATGTCACAAACCACCGGGGGGGTCACTCAGAAATCCCCCGCACTGGCTACCAGTACGTCACAATCGGGGGGTAACAAGTGGGGGGGTCACCCCTCCTTTATACCTCCCGACCGACAGACAGAGCACGTGACGCGCTCTCTAGCGCCCCTCTTATAGTCAGGCCAATTATGGAATTGCCCGACAATAAGCAAGGAGGCCGCTATACTACTTATGCCGATTATTGAAGGGTCCCCAGTGAGAGTAGGGTATATATTCCCCCGACCTCCGCGGGCGGAATATATAAAACCTCCCCGAATCTCACTGGCCTCCCCACAATAATCCTTGGCACAAACTCGCTGCCACCAACCGATTTACGGTAACTATTAGCCGAACACACAGACGTGGGATTCAAGATCGAGATAACAGAACAGCCCAAGATTAATTATATAATTTAATCAGCCTAAAGCACACTAGAAACTACAATATATACAATAGGGAATCTACAGAATATACATATGTCAGAGTACAGTTACAATCAAAGCATGGGTTACAAACAGGCATACACAGTTCCAGCAGTTACCTTGTGCGTCTGGCCACAGGGGGGCGCTGTAGGCCAGGTTTCTAGGATCCTTCCCACAGATGTTTCCTACACGTGACCCCCAGCGAAAGAACACTGGAAAATGGCCGAAGTAGGGTTATCAACCTGGGCAAATCCAGGTCCCCTCCTACCTTCGTGACCTCAGAGGGAGCACTGCTCCACCCCTGGCTGGAGTTATGGACAAAATCCACAACATGGAATATGGCCATAACTTGGCCTGGGAGCGTCGTAGGCGGACGCCGGCAATGCTCTCATTGTGACAGTTATGAATTTAGCTACAGAATGAGAGGACTCATGACTTGTCTACTAGTTCCCCATTGGCTGATATCACGCCTGGGGTATTTCCCAAGCTCCCGCTCCCATAAAAAGGGTGTGCCAGCATCGTCCGCATGCGGAGACACCATTTTTATGGTTGCCATATTTATCGGAAATATGGCTTGCGAGATATGAACCATTTTTTACTGGAGTCGTTCTGTCTGGATACTTCCAAGCTTGCTAATTAGATAGCAGCTCCTACCACAGGGTCACGGCAGGGAGTCCTCCTGTGTCCATTGTTCCCACATCATCTCATCTCCATATCACAGGAGGTGGCCCTGGAGGTGTAACACCTTCACAGATGCTGGACATTGAGAACAAGAAGGGAGGGGGCACTGCCAGGGAGTGATGAGAGCGATTATGACTGGAAGTCATAATTCATCTTCATATCCCAGGGTTTGCCTCACAAGCTTCATCTAGCTCATCGATAGCGGTCTTTCAAAAAATTGACAAACTGCATCATGTGAGTGCCAGGACAGATAGAGGAATACAGCATAAAGTTCATCCATCCACTGAAAAGCCAACAAGTAGATAGTGAATGTGCAGGCAAAATATTAAAGTCAACAAGTCCGCTCCTCACAATGTCTATCAATTCAGGTGTGACAAACACGGCAGTGGAGAAGGCTCGTATGCTTCATAATTGAGATCTGGAATAGTGGCCCAAAAAATAGTGAAGAAGCCTTCACTTCAATATTGTCATAAGAAACGGCTCAAGTTTGCAAAAATGTTCAAAAAGTAGACAGCAACAGTAGAAGATTGGAAACGGATGATTTGGAGCAATGGGGCGAAAGTCAATACTTTAGGCTCTGATGGGTGAAAATGGGTCTGGAAATAACAAGAGAAAAATGGGCTATCAGATCGAGAAATTGAAGGAACTGTCAAATTAGGTGGAGGAGGCCTGATGCTTTGGATACTTGACCAGGATCAATGGTGGACTCAATGCTGACCTATATGTGAGTATCCGACAAGACGAATTACTTCGTACCCTCGAGTACTATGGCTATATAAAGGACTATATGTGTTCCAGCAGGACCACTACCCAAAGCATATGCCGAGATTGGTGAATGGTACAATGACAATGAAGAAGTGCTGGATTGGCCCCGCAGTTCCGATACCTCAACCTGATTGAACACTTGTGTGTAAAATTGAAGGAAAAGCTTCATACACACCCAAGTGAGTCACCCAGCATGCCAGCATGCACCAGCATTGAGAACATGTAGAGGAGACCTGAGATCAGATTTAGGTCTAGTAATATTTGAATCTGATTGAGATTATGCCCAGAAAGATTCAGGCAGTGTTAAAAGCCAAAGGTGGATTTACAAAATACTAACAAAATTATAAAAAATAAAATTTAGATTTTTAGGAGCAAAACAGTAACAATGCAGTGACATGACATAAATCTACAAAACTAATCATATGGTAAATATTTGCAAGTCAAATGTATGTATGAGATAGCCAAGATGATTGCTTTGAAAATAAAGGTAGTCTCACATTCAAAAGTGAAAAGGTGACATATGGAGCCGGAAAGTCAAAAATTCAAAACATTGTTACCCTTTTGCTTGTCAGTGTATTTCCGCTTGCTAAGTGTTTACACCAGTATTCTAGAGTAAAACACTTTCAAAAGGTGCAAAAATTTTGAACTACATAAAGTGGATTTTGTCATTTTCATGCTCATTCCGGCTAGCTCCGCCAAAATGAGTGGAGCTGGGGTGGGACAGGGATATGGCAACATTACCATCTAATTCATTACCACACATGACATACTTTATGCCACAAATCGTACTCCAGTTGCTGACTGGAATAAGATTTATGGCAAGGAGCACATCACTTGTAAGATGCAAGGCTCTCCTTGCTCTGCCACGTCCCGTCATTAGGACTGGCATGTAGAACACCATTGTTAATGAATCAAGGCCATTTTATCTCAACAAAAGGATAAATAAAGCTGTAATTACACTGAAGATCACCCAATGAATAAGTAAAATGCTTGTTCATTAGGTTTAATAATCTTTTGTAGAGCTCAAAAGATCATCATTCCTATGGTCTGGTCTGCCTGTGTGAACAGGCTATTTAGCGACTGCAGATTGGCAAAATTTACCAGTCATCAGTCACATTGTGCCACTGGTCAGTCTCTAGAAACATACCCTAAGTAGAGAAAAGATCCTAACAACAATGGCTATTTGTGTCGTTAGTGAGTGCAAATAATGACGCACATGGGGAGCTAAAGTGTGCGGCATTAGGCTCTGTTAATTTCAATATTCAAAATGTTATACTTTTATTTATTAACCTTATATTTTAAATCTTGTTAAACGACTTTTCCCCCAAAATGACAATACAGACTAAATAAACATATAAAACCAAAAATGTGCCAATCTGTTTACAGTCTCATGGTGCCCAAAATTACTATGGTTGGTGATGGTGTTCAAAGTTTGTAATCCAGTGTTTAAGCCCGCAGAATATATGTGGTGGTGCCCCGGCCTGTGACACTTTCCACGAATATCACTGTAGGTTCCTGTATGACATGACAAATACAGTACATAGCATGCACCAAATAATCCTATGCATTTTTGAGAATATCACTTTCCTTTGCCAGGGCTATCTATGACAAAGGAGTGCATGCTTCTCAGAAACGTGTTTGATTATTTGGTGCATGCTTTGTACCTTAGTTGTGATGTCACAGAGGAACCTACAGCTCCATTTTTGAAAGGATGATATTTGTGGGAAGTGCCACAGACCAGGGCACCACCACATATATTCTCTGGGCTTATATGTTGGATTCAAACTTTGGACACCATTGACAACTATAGTACCTTTGGACACGAACATGATGTGAACAGGTTGGCAAGTCTTTGGTTTTACATATTTATTTTTTTTTATGTCCATAACTAGTGATGAGCGAGCATGCTTGTAACTACTCGGTACTCGCACGAGTATCGCTGTACTCGGGCTGCTCGGCGGGGACCGAGTAATCTCGCGATACTCGTGCTGTACTCGTGGTCTTCATTTCTGCATGTTGGCGCTCTTTTGAGAGCCAGCCCTCATGCAGGGATTGGCTGGCAGACCACTGCAATGCCACAGCCCTGTTAGTTGTGGAATTGCAGTGATTGGCCGGCCTGCACAGCGTGACCGAGCCTTTATATCGGCCGGCGCGCTGTGCTCTGCTCACAGCTATCCAGACTGTCAGTGCAGGGAGAGTGTCGCTGATTCAGGGAAAGCTTTGCGGCCCTTTATAGCTTTTTCAGTTGCAGGGCTGCAAACAGTGTGACCAAAAGTCCTTCTCAGGACTATTCTAGTTGTATACAGGCAGGCAGGGTATAGCCAGGTCGGAGTACAGTAGCAGAGTCCTTCTCAGGACTATTGTTGCTATATACAGGCAGGGTATAGCCAGGTCTGAATACAGGCTAGTGACCAAAAGAGTCCTTGTCAAGACTATTGTACCAGTATACAGGCAGGCAGGCAGGCAGGGTAGTGGTGACCGTATACCAGCCTTCATCATATCTGGGGCTGGTGTACACAGTGTAAAACAGTCCAGATAGTGTCTGACTTGTCTGTAATTGTCGCTCCCCAAAAAAACCTGTTAGGTTCTTATTGCGTCCGTGCTTGGTTTTTAAAACCGCACGTGTGTGCCTGTTGGTGGCAGCGTACAGGTGCACTTGTGTGCAATTTCCAGAAACTTTGATATAACGCACAAGTAGTGAATATACACGTCAGCAGTGCACAGCATTGCAAAATGCGCAAGGGCATTGGCAAGGAACAAGGAAGTGGACGTGATGGTGGTGCAGGCAGAGGCCGAGGTCGTGGGCAAGCTCTAATTTCGCCACAACAAAGGGCCACATCTAGTCGCTCGCACGTCCTGTCCCAAATTCTTGGGGACCGCAGCAGTACACCGCTCTTGAACCAAGACCAGTGTCAACAGGTTGTTAGTTGGATAGCAGATAATGCTTCCAGTCAGATTGGCACCACCACAAACACTCTGTCTTCCACACGGTCAAGTGTCAGTAGCCGTGATACTGCACCGCACATTTCTGAACCTGATCCTCCTTCCTACCACCAGGCTGAGTACACGTCCTCCTCGGACATTAATGATCCCACACTTGGACACTCGGAAGAGCTGTTCACGTTTCCATTCACACATTCTGGCCTCTCGCCAGCTCATATTGAAGTGGGTCATGAGGAGATCGTCTGTACAGATGGCCAAATATTTGAGCAGCCACGTTCTCACGAAGTTGGCAACGTGTCTCAACAAGTGGTGGACGATGATGAGACACAATTGTCAGCAAGTCAGGAGGAGGAGCAGGGTGCGGAAGAGGAAGACGACGTGGTGGATGATCCAGTAACTGACCCAACCTGGCAGGAGGATATGCAGAGCGAGGACAGCAGTGCACAGGGGGAGGGAGGCGTAGCATCACAACAGGCAGTAAGAAGCAGGGTGGTGGCCCCAGGCAGAAGTCAGGCAACCGTTCCCCAGAACAACACGACGACACAAGGTGCCTGTACAAATGTTAGGTCTTCCCGAGTCTGGCAGTTTTTTAAGTTGGATCCAGATGATTCAAAAAAGGCCATTTGCAACACCTGCCGTGCCAGCATCAGCAGGGGTACCAAAACTAGCAGCCTGACCACCACCAGCATGATCAGGCACATGTCAGCCAAGCACCCGACTTTGTGGGAAGTACAACAGAGTCGAGGAGCAGTGCTTGCTGATGTCACTGCTACGTCTTCGCTGGTTGTGCATGCGAGCCAATCCCCTGTCCATGCTGCCTGCGAACAAGCCTCCTCCACTCCTGCACCTGCAGTTGCCTACGCAGAAAGAACACCATCATCAAGCACGTCCTTGTCCCAGCGCAGCGTTCAGTTATCCATTCAGCAAACCTTTGAACGCAGGCGCAAATACACTGCCAACACCCCACATGCCACAGTTCTAAATGCTAACATTTCGCGACTGCTTGTGCTGGAAATGTTGCCTTTTAGGCTGGTGGAGACAGAAGCATTCCGTGACCTGATGGCGGCAGCTGTCCCACGTTACTCGGTCCCCAGCCGCCACTATTTCTCCCGGTGTGCCGTCCCCGCGTTGCATAACCACGTGTCACAAAACATCACACGTGCCCTGAACAATGCTGTTTCACCCAAGGTCCACCTAACCACAGACACGTGGACAAGTGCTTGTGGGCAAGGCCGCTACATCTCGTTGACGGCACACTGGGTTAATATTGTGGAAGCTGGGACCCAGTCTGAGCGAGGGACAGAACACGTCCTTCCCACACCAAGGTTTGCAGGCCCTACCTCAGTCAGTGTTTCACCCACACTCTACAGCTCCGGAATGTCATGCTCTTCAGCCTCCTCCTCCTCCTGGGCATCCTCATCCACTGTACCCTCCACACCAGTCACAAGCTGGAAGCACTGCAGCACTGCCTCGGCAAAGCGGCAACAGGCTGTGCTGAAGCTAATCTGCATAGGTGACAAACCCCACAATGCAGAAGAGCTGTGGACAGCTCTGAAACAGCAGGCAGATCACTGGCTCACACCTCTGAACCTAAAGCCAGGAAAGGTCGTGTGTGACAATGGCCGGAACCTGGTGGCGGCTTTGAGGCGAGGCCAGCTGACACATGTTCCATGCGTGGCCCATGTGCTCAACCTCGTGGTTCAGCGGTTTCTAAAGTCATAACTAGAGCTGTCTGATCTGCTGGTAAAAGTTCGCCACCTGTCTGCACATTTTCGAAAGTCACCTACTGCTTCAGCCGGCCTTGCCGGCTTTCAGCGCCGTTTGCATCTTCCGGCTCACAGACTGGTGTGTGATGTCCCCACGCGTTGGAATTCAACTCTGCACATGTTGGTCAGGATATGTGAGCAGAAGAGGGCAGTTGTTGAGTACCTGCATCACCTAAGCCGTCGGGAAATGGGTCAAACTCCACACATAACACCTGAGGAGTGGAGATGGATGTCAGACCTATGTACCATCCTCCAAAACT
Organism: Anomaloglossus baeobatrachus; assembly: GCF_048569485.1. Lineage (NCBI taxonomy): Eukaryota > Metazoa > Chordata > Amphibia > Anura > Aromobatidae > Anomaloglossus > Anomaloglossus baeobatrachus. Next base: position 313,964,396 of record NC_134355.1, read on the forward strand.
TTGAGGACTCCACCAAGATGGTGAGTGGTGATGACGCCATTATTAGCGTCACCATACCGCTACTCTGCCTTCTAAAACGGTCTCTGCTGAAAAACAAACATGATGCATTGCAGGCGGAGCGCGATGAGTTGCAGCAAGAAACAGTAGTGGGTGTGGGTGATAACGCACAGCCCAGCCTCGTCTCATCACAACGTGCAGTGGAGGACTATGACGAGAAGGAGGATGAAGACATGGAGCAACTCTCCGGCCAAATTGAGGATATGACATGCACACCAGTCATATCCTCGGTTCAGCGTGGCTGGCCAGAGGACAGGGTAGATGAGGAGGAGGAGGAGGAGGAGGAGGAGGACAGCATGTTCAGTCATCTTGTTGGTCAGGCTACTGAAGTCCTGGCTGTTAAGAGTCTGGCGCACATGGCTGACTTTATGGTAAGCTGCCTGTCTCGTGACCCTCGCGTTAAGAACATCTTGGCCGACAATCATTACTGGTTGGTAACACTGTTAGACCCACGCTACAAGGAGAACTTTTTGTCTCTTATTCCCGTGGAGGAGAGGTCAACCAAAATGCAGCAGTTCCGGAAGGCCATAGTCACGGAAGTAGGCAAAGCATTCCCCTCACAAAACGCTAGCGGCATAGGTCAGGAATCAGTGGACAACCGAGGCGTACAGCCGAGAGAGGCACAAGTCCAATCCGCCAGAGGTAGGGGAACAGTCTTTAAGATGTGGGACAGTTTTCTCAGCCCCTCACGTACCACAGCCCCTGAGGTGCGGGGTAGTGCCACAAGAAATCCTAAGTTTGCCCAGATGCTGAAGGAGTACCTTGCAGATCGAACAACTGTACTCCGACATTCCTCTGTGCCTTACAATTATTGGGTATCCAAGCTGGACACGTGGCATGAATTGGCTCTCTACGCCTTGGAAGTCCTGGCCTGCCCTGCTGCTAGCGTTTTGTCAGAGCGTGTTTTTAGTGCCGCAGGTGGAATCATTACAGATAAACGCACCTGCCTGTCAACTGAAAATGCTGACAGGCTGACTCTGATCAAGATGAACAAGGGTTGGATTGGGCCAGACTTCACCACACCACCAGCAAATGAGAGCGGAATTTAAAGTTTGCCATGTACCTCCACTCACCCATGGGTACACACTTCTGGACTTTGGATAATCGCTGGACTGCTCCTCCTTCTCCTCATGCGCCACCATGATGATGACCGTTACAAATTGCAATACTTAGGCCTTTGTTTCAGGTATACCCCCAGTGGTAAATTTTTTCGCCCATTCTTTGCAGAATGGACATTACAACGACAGGAGACCCGCTCCTTTGCAATGGGAACAATGTTTTGAGGCCCTCATGCACGTCTCTACCCAGGGACAACGTGGAGCCTCCCAATTTTTGGCTGCCCTGCCTAAGGGCTATACTATAATACACCCACTTCCTGACAATGGACACTTAATGTTTTGAGGCCCTCATGCACGTCTCTACCCAGGGACAACGTGGAGCCTCCCAATTTTTGGCTGCCCTGCCTAAGGGCTATACTATAATACACCCACTTCCTGACAATGGACACTTAATGTTTTGAGGCCCTCATGCACGTCTCTACCCAGGGACAACGTGGAGCCTCCCAATTTTTGGCTGCCCTGCCTAAGGGCTATACTATAATACATCCACTTCCTGACAATGGACACTTAATGTTTTGAGGCCCTCATGCACGTCTCTACCCAGGGACAACGTGGAGCCTCCCAATTTTTGGCTGCCCTGCCTAAGGGCTATACTATAATACACCCACTTCCTGACAATGGACACTTAATGTTTTGAGGCCCTCATGCACGTCTCTACCCAGGGACAACGTGGAGCCTCCCAATTTTTGGCTGCCCTGCCTAAGGGCTATACTATAATACACCCACTTCCTGACAATGGACACTTAATGTTTTGAGGCCCTCATGCACGTCTCTACCCAGGGACAACGTGGAGCCTCCCAATTTTTGGCTGCCCTGCCTAAGGGCTATACTATAATACACCCACTTCCTGACAATGGACACTTAATGTTTTGAGGCCCTCATGCACGTCTCTACCCAGGGACAACGTGGAGCCTCCCAATTTTTGGCTGCCCTGCCTAAGGGCTATACTATAATACACCCACTTCCTGACAATGGACACTTAATGTTTTGAGGCCCTCATGCACGTCTCTACCCAGGGACAACGTGGAGCCTCCCAATTTTTGGCTGCCCTGGCAAAGGGCTATACTAAAATAGACCCACTTCCTTACAATGGGCACTTCAGGTTTACAGGCCATCATGCACGTCTCTATCCAGGGACAATGTGGACCCTCCCAATTTTTGGCTGCCCTGGCAAAGGGCTATACTAAAATAGACCCACTTCCTTACAATGGGCACTTCAGGTTTACAGGCCATCATGCACGTCTTTATCCAGGGACAATGTGGAGCCTCCCAATTTTTGGCTGCCCTGCCTAAGGGCTATACTACAATAGACCCACTTCCTTACAATGGGCACTTCAGGTTTACAGGCCATCATGCACGTCTCTATCCAGGGACAACGTGGAGCCTCCCAATTTTTGGCTGCCCTGGCAAAGGGCTATACTAAAATAGACCCACTTCCTTACAATGGGCACTTCAGGTTTACAGGCCATCATGCACGTCTCTATCCAGGGACAACGTGGAGCCTCCCAATTTTTGGCTGCCCTGGCAAAGGGCTATACTAAAATAGACCCACTTCCTTACAATGGGCACTTCAGGTTTACAGGCCATCATGCATGTCTCTATCCAGGGACAACGTGGAGCCTCCCAATTTTTGGCTGCCCTGGCAAAGGGCTATACTAAAATAGACCCACTTCCTTACAATGGGCACTTCAGGTTTACAGGCCATCATGCACGTCTCTATCCAGGGACAATGTGGAGCCTCCCAATTTTTGGCTGCCCTGCCTAAGGGCTATACTACAATAGACCCACTTCCTTACAATGGGCACTTCAGGTTTACAGGCCATCATGCACGTCTCTATCCAGGGACAACGTGGAGCCTCCCAATTTTTGGCTGCCCTGGCAAAGGGCTATACTAAAATAGACCCACTTCCTTACAATGGGCACTTCAGGTTTACAGGCCATCATGCACGTCTCTATCCAGGGACAATGTGGAGCCTCCCAATTTTTGGCTGCCCTGCCTAAGGGCTATACTAAAATAGACCCACTTCCTTACAATGGGCACTTCAGGTTTACAGGCCCTCATGCACGTCTGTATGCAGGGGCATTGGTGAACCTCACAATTTTGGACTGCCCTGGCAAAGGAAAATACTACAAAGACTCACTTCCTCAAAATGGGCACATTAGACTCAAGAGGCCTTCATGTACGTCTCTTCTCAGGGACATCGGAGTGCCACACAATGTTTTCACGTAAAATCTTTCATGTATTAATCTCAAAAAGTAACATACACCAGCTCTATCTCACTCTTGCGTATGTGCCCTTAACATTTCTGCCATGAAAAATCATTTTGGGGTCATTTTGGAAGGTTTTCTGGTGAGTCCGTAAAAATGGCGTGAAACGCGGACAAAATTGTTCACAGCTGTGACTTTTGAGTGATAAATGCTTCAAGGGGTCTTCCCCATGCTGTTGCCATGTCATTTGAGCACTCTTCTGAGACTTTTGTGACATTTTTAGGGTTTCTCCATGCTGCCGGGGGGTCATTTCACAAAAATACTCGGGTCTCCCATAGGATAACATTGGGCTCGTTGCTCGGCCCGAGTACACGAGTATCTTGGGAGGCTCGGCCCGAGCTTCGAGCACCCGAGCTTTTTAGTACTCGCTTATCACTATCCATAACATATGCAGTCATGGTCGAAAGTGTTGGCCCCCTTGAAATTGCTCCAGAAAATGAAGTATTTCTCTCCAAAAATTATTGCAATTATATGTTTTGTTATAAACATATATGTATTTCTTTTACTTCATTTGGAAAACAGAAAAAAATACAGAAAAAGGGCAAATTGGACATAGTTTCACACAAAACCCTTTAAATGGGCCGAACAAAATTGTTTGCACCCTTAACTTAATATTCTATTGCACACCCTTTGGAATAAATAACTGCAATCAATCGCTTCCTATAACTAACAACAAGCGTCTTAAACCTCTCAATTGGAATTTTGAATCACTCTACTTTTGCAAACTGCTCCAGGTCTCACATATTTGAAGGGTGCCTTCTCCCAACATCAATTTTAAGATCTCTCAACAGATGTTCAATGGGATTTTTATCCAGACTCCTTGCTGGCCACTTCAGGACTCTGCAGCGCTTTATTTCTATCCATTTCAGGGTGCTTTCTCAAGTGTGCTTGGGGTTATTGTCCTGCTGGAAGACCAATGACCTAGGATGCAAATCCAGCTTTCTGACACTGGGCACTACATTTGATCCAAAATCCTTTGGCAATCTTCAGATTTCATGATGTCTTGCCCACAACCAAGTCATGCAATGCCAGAGGCAGAAACACAATCCCAAAACATCTTTGAACTCTCAACATATTTGACTGTAGCTACTGTGTTCTTTCCTTAGTAGGCCTCATTCCATTTTTGGCAAACTGTAGAATTATGTGGTTCACCAAAAAGCTCTGTCACATTCTCATCTTTCCACAAGACGCTTTCCCAAAAGGATTTTGGCTTACTCACCTACATTTTGGCAATTCACAGTCTAACTTTTTTATGTCTCTGTGTCAGCAGTGGGGTCTTCCTGGGTCTCCTGCTATAGAATTTCATTTAATTCAAATGTGAAAGGATAGTTCGGGGTGATACTGATGCCCCCTAAACCTGCAGGCCAGCTTGAATTTCTTTAGAACTTGATAGAGGCTGCTCATCCATCACCCGGTCTATCTTGTATCACGGCCGCCACTAGGAATTTCTGGGCACCATACTGGAAAAATTTTGGGGCCCCCTTGAGACACCACGCAGTCTCCACCTCCACCCTTCAAACCTCCCACACTCTCACCGCCATTCTTGGAAAAATGTATATATATATATACATATATATACACACACACACAGTCATGGCCAAGTGTTAGCACACTTGAAGTTGTTCTAGAAAATATCTCTCCCACACTGCCGCATGTATAATATCCCCCCACACATTGCCCCTTTGTATAATATACCCCCACACAATCCCGTGTGTAAAATATCTCCACACACAGTTGCTCCTCTGTATAATATCCTCCCACACAATGCTTCTCTGTATAATATCCCCACACAACTACTGCTCCTCTGTAAAATATACCCCCAACACACTGCTCCTCTGTATAATATCTCCACACACACTGCTCCTGCTTCTCTGTGTAATATCCCCCCACACACTGCTACTCTGTATAATATACCAACACCAGTGTGTCAATAAATAACGGACACCAGTGTGTCAAATAACAGCAAATTAGGAATATAACAGCATAAGTTCCACAGTGCACATGTAATTGCCAGTCCAGCGAGCCACACATAAGGACCAGGTCCCACCACACTCGATGCGCTGTTCGCAACAAAAGCTTAGGGGCACATTGCACACTATGACATCGCAAGCTGATGCTGCGATGCCGTGCGCGATAGTCCCCACCCCTGTCGCAGCTGCGATATCATGGTGATAGCTGCCGTAGTGAACATTATCGCTACGGCAGCTTCACATGCACTCACCTGCCCTGCGACGTCGCTCTGGCCGGCAACCTGCCTCCTTATTAAGGGGGCGGGTCGTTCGGCGTCATAGCGACGTCACACGGCAGGCGGCCAATAGAAACGGAGGGGCGGAGATGAGCGGGACGTAAACATCCCGCCCACCTCCTTCCTTCCGCATAGCCAGCGTGAACCGCAGGACGCAGGTAGGAGATGTTCCTCGCTCCTGCGGCTTCACACACAGCGATGTGTGCTGCCGCAGGAACGAGGAACAACATCGTAACATCGGTATTTCCCAATTAATGGAAATGACCGACGCTACACCAATGATACGATTACGACGCTTTTGCACTCGTTAATCGTATCATAAAGGATTTACACACTACAATGTCGAGAGCGACACCGGATGTGCGTCACTTTCGATTTGACCCCACCGACATCGCACCTGCGATGTCGTAGTGTGCAAAGTGCCCATAAGGCGGGCTTTGCACAATGCAACATCGCAAGCCGATGCTGCGATGTCGCACGCGATAGTCCCCGCCCCCGTCGCAGGTACGATATCTTGTGATAGCTGACGTAGCAAAAATTATCGCTACGCCAGATTCACATGCACTCACCTGCCCTGCGACCGTCGCTCTGGCCGGCGACCCGCCTCCTTCCTAAGGGGGCGGGTCGTGCGGCGTCATAGCGACGTCACACGGCAGGCGGCCAATAGAAGCTGGGGGGCGGAGATGAGCAGGATGTAAACATCCCGCCCCCACCTCCTTCCTTCCGTATAGCCGCCGGCGGCAGGTAAGGTGATGTTCCTCGCTCCTGCGGCTTCACACACAGCGATGTATGCTGCCGCAGGAACGAGGAACAACATCGTACCTGTCGCGGCACCGGCATTATGGAAATGTCGGTGAATGCAACGATGATACGATAACGACGTTTTTGCGCTCATTCATCGTATCATCTAGCATTTACACAATACGATGTCGAAAGTGACGCCGAATGTGCGTCACTTTCGATTTGACCCCACCGACATCGCACGTGCGATGTCGCAATGTGCAAAGCCGCCCTTAGACCAGTTTCTTGCGAAATGCGCGTTGACTGTGTTGGGACCTGGCCCTTACATGTGGCTCGCTGGACTGGTAACTACCTGTGCACTGTGGCACTTATGCTGTTATATTCCTAATTTGCTGTTATTTATTGACACACTGTTATATATTATTACTATATTTATGCATTCACTATTAATTATTTATAATTGCTACGATAAAATGTGTTGTCTGCACTGAGGGATTTATTTATTGATCACTTATTTGTTATATTTATGTTCCATACCAGCTGAGTTTGCCAGGTGTCTCCCCCCTTTCTTTACTTGTACCTGTTGTAGTTTTATCTTTGGTGTTGTACCTTTTTATCATTCCTTAATAAAAATTGTCTTTTATGGTGATTGGCAAAGGCATGTTTTTGTTTATCTTAATTTTTTGCTTGCTGCCATTATGTATGGCTTGTGTTACAGGTTGTATTACCTGCAGCAGTGTAATGAGGTCGCTTCCTCCACATGACTAATTTGCATGCAATGCCCTAGAAAGGCTGTGGACTGACTGGGGCCTGGCAAAGAGGGGGGCCTAGCCAGGGCCCTGGGCTTAATAAAGATAAGTAATTACCCCAGGCTCAGCTGGGCCCCCCCTCTTCCCTGGGCCCCATACACCAGTCATGGTTGTCATGCCCTGACGTGGCCCAATTCTGCATTGCAACCTTTTATCAATTTTTCTCTGCCGGCCACATCCAGGGAAGTTAGCTACAGTGTTATGGGTTGTAAACTTTGTGAATACAGTATGTTGCGCACCATGGACAAGGAAACATCAAAATCTCTGGAGATGGACTTGTAACCTTGAGATTATTGATATTTCTCAACAATTTTGGTTCTCAAAGAAGCCATGATCAGAACCAAGAGGACATGACAGGACACTGGGGGCAGACAGAGACATGGTCAAGATACAAGCCAAGGGTCAGGATTCCAGGACAGTACGTGCAGGATACAGGGAGCAGGCAGGGGCGTGATCAGGAGGAGGTCTGAGATCAGAAGCCAGGAGGTAATGACAAACACAAGGAGACAGGCAGAGAAGAGTGACATTAGTCCAGAATCAAGTGCCAAGATGAAATCACTGAACGCTACGGGCGCTAAGAGCACTACTGTATAACCAGGAAGTACGACTGGCGATGTTCTGGGCGAGCATGCTTCCTAATCAAGCAAAGCAATCACCAGGAACGAGGAGCATCTGCATAGGCACCTCGTAGTGCCAGCGTAGAACCCAGTGCTGAGAGACAACCCATCTATAGGTGCTCAAGACAAACAGCAAAGCATCCAAAACTGTAACAAGCTCTGCGCGATTGAACAGCAAGCATCGGCTCTGCAGGGGAGCATGGCAGAACATAAACACAAAATGCTCCGCACAACAGAACCGTGACAGTTCTCTTCTACTCTTTCTGGTTTCCATGCTTAGTGTGGCACACACAATGAAAAGATTGAGTTAAGTTCTCCCCTTTTTATCTGGTTTCAGGTGTGATTTTCATATTGCCCACACCTGTTGGTTTCCACAGGTGAGTTTGAATGATAATCACATCGTTCAAACAAAGTTATTTGCCAACCATTTTGAAGAGGTAGCAACAATTTTGTCTGGACCATTTGGGGGTTTTTGTTTGAAATTGGTCCAGTTTACCTTTTTTTCTCACTTTTTGTCTTGTTCCAATACACTCATACGAACTAAGCATTAGTATGACAAAAAATGTGTAATTGCAATAATTTTCTGGGAGAACCACATCATTTTCTGAAACAATTTCAAAGGTGCCAACTAGTTTTCAGCCATGTCCTTATTAGGGTATGTGCGCACGTTGCTTTTTACCTGCTTTTTCTTCTGCGCTGTTTAATGCCAAAATGGATGTGTTCTTCTATTCAAGCAAAGTCTATGGGAATTTGGGTTTCTTGTTCACACTATGTTGTTCAAAATGCTGCCTTTTTGTGGCCGAACTTTGGTCAAAAACTCAGCTTTGCAGTGCAAAACCCAAATGGCAAAAACAATTGACATGTTGCTTCTTTGAAATGCTGAGTTTTTGACCAAAGTTCTGCCTCAAAAAGGCAGCATTTTGAACAACATAGTGTGAACAAGAAACCCAAATTCCCATAGACTTTGCTTGAATAGAAGAACACATCCATTTTGGCATTAAACAGCGCAGAAGAAAAAGCAGCAAAAAAGCAGGTAAAAAGCAGGTAAAAAGCAACGTGCGCACATACCCTTAGCCTGTATTGTAATTCTGCACAAATAGTCTTTTCACTTTAGTTATAATTTTTGCAATTCTCTGGTGGAATGAGAATCTATTCGGCTGCATGTGATAAATAGGTGAATATTGTTAGAGCACCAGTGGACAAAGTATATATAATTTTATATGTTAGTATTTGTATTTAACCATTTTGAACAAGAAAAGATGGGTTAATGAATTGATGTGATGGGTAACTAAAAACATAGCAATATTTAGGGGTACTTTGCACACTACGACATCGCAGGTGCGATGTTGGTGGGGTCAAATTGAAAGTGACGCACATCCGGCATCGAAGGCGACATCGTAGTGTGTAAAGCCTAGATGATACGATTAACAAGCGCAAAAGTGTCGTAATCGTGTCATTGGTGTAGCATCGGCGTAATCCATAATTACGCTGACGCGATGGTCCGATGTTGTTCCTCGCTCCAGCAGCAGCACACATCGCTGTGTGTGAAGCCGGAGGAGCGAGGAACATCTCCTACTGGCGTCACCACGGCTCCCGTAGAATATGCGGAAGGGAGAAGGTGGGCGGGATGTTTACATCCCGCTCATCTCCGCCCCTCCGCTCCTATTGGCTGCCTGCCGTGTGACGTCGGAGTGACGCCGTACGACCCGCCCCCTTAATAAGGAGGCGGGTCGCCAGCCAGAGAGACGTCACAGGACAGGTGAGTCCATGTGAAGCTGCTGTAGCGATAATGTTCGCTACGGCAGCTATCACAAGGATATCGCAGCTGCGACGGGGGCGGGGACTATCGCGCTCGGCATCGCAGCATCGGCTTGCAATGTCGCAGCGTGCAAAGTACCCCTTAGTCTATGTGTTATAGATGAATTTATAGATATCGGAAAGTTGGGCAAAGAAACAGCAAATAGAATTTTTGAAGAAAAATATAAAGCTATGTACTTTGGAATGTATTACTTTGTGTATATTTCATCAAAACAAATGTAAAATTATGAGAAAAAAATAACAAATAGTCACTGTCAGGCTGCTACTGCCAAGGCATATTAGGTTAAAGAGGTACAATATTTTTAATTTTATAAGACACGCCAGATTATAAAATGCACCCCAAATTTAGAGAAAAAAAAAGTAAAAAAAAAATTGGGTCCGTATTATAATCCGGTCTTGTCTTACCGGTGGGGTAGCAGCGGTGGTGGAGTGAGGTCACAGGAAACAGAGGCGGTGCTGGAGTGGGGCGTTGCTGAAGGCAGGCGGCGGGTGTCACGGGCGCTGTGAGGCAGCAGCATCCAGAAACTGTCGGCAGTGCAAGCTTCATAGAAATGGTGCCCGGAGTCAGTGCATGCTCAGATTCAGCTATCGGCTCAATAACGAGCTGAGATCTCATCTGCGCACGCTCCACTTCCAAGTGAAATTTTCCTTAAGTTCGCTCCTGGGAGACCCCATGGAACAGAGGCGGTATTTGCACAGATGAGATCTTGAACCAAGAGCTCAATTTGCGCATGCGCCGACTCAAGCCGCCGTTTTTTGAATCTCACACTGCCAACATTTTCAGAATGGCCCCTGCCTCCCCTTCCACAGCGAGCACAGCCTGACAAGAGCATCAGCATTGCCCACAGCATTAGCACCTCCCACATAACAGCGCACAGCTTGCAGTATCAACCCTGACTTCTGTCAGTATTGACCCTGACTCCCTTTCCACCATCCCCCAGTAAGCTACATTTGGCTTATAAGACACCCCCTCATTTCCTCCCAAATTTTTATGAGGAAAAGTGTGTCTTATTATAATCCAAAAAATACAGTATTTCCTTCTCAGGTAGGCAAGACTAGAAATCACAGGTTCAATAGCAAATTGAGAGCATGCTGGCTGCAGTGATTACATGTGGTAATGAATATTATTGTATGAGGCATGTATACAGAGAACAATGGAGGCATGAGAAGATGTATGTCAGCTGTGATAAATTAGAAATAGTATGTGCATATGTTGAGCACGTGCAATGAATTTTTCTGAACTATATTGAACAAAAATATAAACGCAACACTTTTGTTTTTGCTCCCATTTTTCATGAGCTGAATTCAAAGATCTTAAGGGGGCTTTACACGGTACGACCGATTGTGCAATTTCACAATCGATCATACCCGCCCCCGTCGTTTGTGCGTCACGGGCAAATCGCTGCCCGTGGCGCACAAAGTCTGTAACCCTGTCACACATACTTACCTCTCGTGCGACCTCGCTGTGGGCGGCGAACGTCCACTTCCTGGAGTAGGAGGGACGTTCGGCGTCACAGCGACGTCACACGGCCGGCGGCCAATGGAAGCGGAGGGGCGGAGATGAGCGGGACGTAAACATCCCGCCCACCTCCTTCCGTCACATAGCCGGCCGCGGCCGCGTGACGCAGGTGAGCTGCTGTTCATCGTTCCCGTGGTGTCACACGGAGCGGCGTGTGCTACCCCGGGAACGATGAACAACTAAATTAAACGATATTATGGAACCTAGCGAGCAGTACACGACTCACGATTTGTGAGCGATACTGCGTCGCTAGGAGGTGTCACACAGGCCGGCATCGCCAGCGATGCCGGATGTGCGTCACAAAAACCGTGACCCCGACGATCTATCGCACGATAGATTGTCTGGTGTAAAGCAGCCTTAAGACTGAGATGCACTTCTATGAAGATTGTCAATTGTCTTTAACCCTTTTACAACTGAGGATGTACTAGTACGCCCTAAATCATGAAAGGGTAATCACTGCCGGCTGCTGCGGTGAGCCGGCGGTGATCCCTGCACATGTCTGCTGATTTGAACAGCAGACATTTGCGGCTAACAAGCATGGGTGCACGATCCACCTGCGCCTGTTAACCCTTTAGATTGTGCTGTCAAAATGTAATTTAAATGGCTGCGGCAGGGGACCACTGGCAAGGAAATGGCTGTGGCAGGGAACTGCTGCCATCGGAGGCCCCGTGAAGCAATCATGGGGAGCAGATGGTTACCATGGTAGTGATGGTTTATGTGAGAACACCTTTTGCTATCATGATGGCTTTAACAGGAATGCAGCATTTCTGCTGATCAGTGCTGTGTAGCTCTGATCAACAGAAATGAATCAGCGATCAAACTGCTGATCCTTATAGCCCCCTAGTAAAAATAAAAAAAGTAAACAAAAAGTTTTAAAAAAGTTTTAAAAAATAAAAAAAACTTAATAGTTCAAATCAACTCCCCATTCACCCCATTGCAAATAAAACGATTAAAAAACATTAAAAATATGCACACATTTGGTATCGCCATGTTCATAAATTTCAGATCTATCAAAATATAAAATCAATTAGAAGGTGGCCCGATTCTAACACATCGGGTATTCTAGAATTTACGTATTGTGTAGTTAATGTATGATTTTTGTTATATATATATATATATATATATATAGATCTTGTTGTGTGTAGTTGCCAAGTGTTTGTGTAGGGCGCTGTAAATGTTCTGGGTGTTGTCTGGGTGGGAAGGTGTGAGAGTGGTGTTGTTTGTGTGTTGCGTTGTGTGTTGCATTGTTTGTGGAGCACTGTGTGTCTGTAGCGTTGTGTGTGTGTGGTGCTGTGTGTGTTGCGCGGTTTGTGTGGGTGTGTGTGTGTGGGGTGCGTGTGTGTGTTTTTGGGGGGAGGTATGTTTTCTGCAATGTGTGTGTTGCGCGGTATGTGCATATATTTGTGTATATTTGTGTGTGCCGCAGTGTTTGTGTGTTGTGTGTGTGCAGCATTGTCTGTGTGTGTGTGGGTGTCTGTGTAGTGCGGTGTTTGTGGTTCCCAGTGTGTGTGTGGTGTTGTGCGGTGCGTGTGTGGCGGTGTGTGTGTGTGTTTTGGGGGGAGGTGTGCACCCCCCATCGTGGTCAACCCCCAATGCTGCATCCCCCATCGTGCTCCATCCCCCATGCTGCGCACCCCCCATTGTGCTCCATCCCCCATGCTGCGCACCCCCATCGTGCTCCATCCCCCATGCTGTGCAACCCTATCGTGCTCCATCCCCCATGCTGCGCAACCCCCATCGTGTTTCATCCCCCCATTCTGGGAACCCCTATCGTGGTCCACCCCCTATGCTGCACCCCCCATCTGCTCCATCCCCCATGCTGCACCCCCCATCATGCTCCATCCCCCATGCTGCACTCCCCATCGTGCTCCATCCCCCATGCTGCGCACCCCCATCATGCTCCATCCCCCATGCTGCACCCCCCATCGTGCTCCATCCCCCATGCTGCACCCCCCATCGTGCTCCACCCCCCATGCTGCACTCCCCATCGTGCTCCATCCCCCATGCTGTGCACCCCCCATCGTGCTCCATCCCCCATGCTGCGCACCCCCCATCGTGTTTCATCCCCCCATTCTGGGCACCCCCCATCGTGCTCCATCCCCCATGCTGCACCCCCCATCGTGCTCCATCCCCCATGCTGCGCACCCCCCATCATGTTTCATCCCCCCATTCTGGGCACCCCCCATTGTGGTCCACCCCCCATGCTGCACCCCCCATCGTGCTCCATCCCCCATGCTGCACTCCCCATCGTGCTCCATCCCCATGCTGAGAACCCCTCAGAGAGGAGTATAATAGGAGGATAGGGGGGCGTGGCCTAGCGGGCATAGTGTGAGGGGGCATGGCCTAGCGGGCATAGTGTGAGGGGGCATGGCCTAGCGGGCATAGTGTGAGGGGGCATGGCCTAGTGGCATAGTGTGAGGGGGCGTGGCCTAGCGGGCATAGTGTGAGGGGCCGTGGCCTAGTGGGCATAGTGTGAGGGGGCGTGGCCTAGCGGGCATCGTGTGCGGCGGGCGGGCCTGGCCAAACGGTTAATCCATGCGGGGGGGTCAGGCCGAGCCGAGCGGCCAATCCATGTAAAGGGGTGGGGCCAGTCCGAGCCCAGTGGCCAATCCGACGGTTGTCACTGTAAGGACACAATGTCACTGAAACGACACAATTTTGGAGCAAGACAAACAGACAGACAGACAGACAGAATAAGGCAATTATATATATAGATTAACCTGATCGGTAAGCGGCAAAGCAGAAAAAAAAAATCCAAATGCCAAAATTACAGTTTTTGGTTGTTGCAAATTTTGTGCAAAATGCAATAACCGGCGATTAAAATGTAGCATCTGCCCAAAAATACTACCATTAAAAACATCAGCTCTAGAAGCAAATAATAAGATGTCAATGAGCCCCATATCCTGAAAAATGTGAATGCTATGGATCTCAAAAAATGTCACAAAAAGTGTGCCATTTTTTTTAGGCAAACTTCTGAATTTTCTTAACCCCTTAGATAAGAGTAAACCTATAAATGTTTGGTATCTACGAACTCATACCAACTTGATTCATCACACCAACACAGTTTTACCATATAGTGAACGCTGTGAATAAACTACCCTCAAAACATTTGTGCAATCACAATTTTTTTTTTGTTTTTCCGCACTTGGAATGTTTTTTGCTGTTTTCCAGTACACCATCTGGTAAAACTCATGGTTTCATTTAAAAAATACAACTCATACCGCAAAAAATACCCTACATATGGCAAAATTGACAGAAAATTAAAAATTTTACAGCTCTCGGAAAAATAGGAGCAAAAAACAAAAAATGTAAAATCGACCGGGGATGAAGGGGGTTAATGTTAACATTCTTGAATATTAAGATTGATGGTTTTGACTAATATCTACTATTTACTCACCCACTTCTACAGCTTTTACAGTCACTAAAAACTGTAAACTTTACCTACATGGGAAGAACCATTAACTTTGACTCCAATGGAGATGCCAATACTGGATATGATGTACTGATCTGGAAATTGGGCAGTGATGGAAAGATTAATTTTACTGTATTTGCTGAATATGATACTGAACAAGACCTCTTCACATTCCACAGTGATAAAGAGAATGACTTCATTGATTTTACGGTAATGAGAAAATTACATTTTAAATATTACAGAATTCTGACTAAGAGCAATTTCACACATCCGCGCTATTTGGTCTGATCTCAGATCACAATGCACAGACTGGCCACGCATTTCCTGACATGAGCATGCCAGCTGCATAGAAATACATGAAGCTGTCCTGATCGAGTCGGAAGAGCCACGGCCAGTCCGTGCATTGCAATCGTTATAGGACTGAATTGCACTGGCAAGCTAAAAAGTGCTTACCTTGATGTTTTTATTTGTTCTGTAAAAATGCTAAATTAAATCAAGCATTAAAATAAGGAAAAAGGAATGTTATAACTATAGCCATTAACCCAATAGATATCAGCCCTGACCGCAAAGTTACTTATTATTAGATATGGGGCTGTAAAACCCGTCTGATTGTGCTGTGCTATGTAGGAAACTACAACACTGGACAGAAAACTCCGAGCCCATCTGGTTTAGGTACAGATCTGGTCAGAAAATAGTGCCGCAGCTGTCACAAATATTACATTGCCATCTTTAGAGCAGGTTCACAAGGAGCAGTTTAGTACAGTACTTGTTTGTATCATAGCCGAAGTCAGGATTGGATTCAAAAAGAGGAAAATAAGGTATAAGGGGCAAAGTCTTTCCTTGTGGATAGTGACTTGCTTGACATGCTGGTGTAAAGAGACTTAAAGGCCACACAGGAGAGCTGTCAGATCTTCTACATGTTACACCACGCAGGAGAGCTGACAGATCTTCTACATACTACACCACACAGGAGAGCTCACAGATCTTCTATATACTACACCACCAAAGGGAGTTGACAGATTTTCTACTTACTACACCTCACAGGAGAGCTGACAGATCGTCTATATACTGCACCACACAGGAGAGCTGACAAATCTTTTACATACTACAACGCAAAAGAGAGCTGACAGATCCTCAATGTACTATGCCACATGGGAGAGATGACCAATCCTCTTTATACTAGACCACACGGGAGAGATAACAGATCCTTTATATACTACACCACAGAGGAGAGATGACATATCTTCTACATACTAAACCACACAGGAGAGATGATAGAGCCTCTATATACTACACCACATTGGAGAGCTGACAGGTCCACTATACATTGCACCACACAGGGGAGCTGACAGATCCTCTATATACTACCCCACACAGTAGAGATGACAAGTCCTTTTATATTACTACGGGCCCATTCCCATACTGTGTCACCCCCAGTGACATGTCTGAGATTTCAGTGGACCCTTATTCAGTGAAGAGTTATGATAAGACTCAGAGACACAAATATTACTTACTTTAGTTTGTCTCTGTGGGTGATGCAGGAGGGAGTTGTCTATTTCCTTCTGTTTTCCATCGTTAGCGCACTAGTGAAGAGAAGAGGAAGCAGGCACTTCACCAATCATATTACAGCTCCAGGCCTGTTCTGTTATGACGAGATGACAGGTGTTCAGAACAACAGCGTTCCGATCAGCAGGCAAGCAAGCTGTACTTTGCAGCAGAAGGCGGTAGAAATTTTAGTGCTCCACTAATTCGAGATTGTCCAACCCGGGGAGGAGTGAGGAGTTAATCGATAGGAAATGCTAGTTGGACCTGCATCAGTCAACAGGGGCATACCAGAAAATCCTCCAGTACTCCGGTGGGCCAGTCTGACCCCGCCAACAAATCTGATTTGTCTCAGAGAGAGGTGTCTGACAGGGGTCTTCTTGTCTGTTTGCAATTTGTATAAGAGAGGAAAAGTGACATACAGTATAATACTCTTATTATATATGTCTTCAAAAACCTGTATGTGTGAACTTGGTTTTGGTCATTGTCCTGAACTATCTGTTTTCATGATGATTATCAATATACAGTATATTATTTAGCACAAATTAATATTTATGCTCAACCTTTTCAGATATTACAGAAGGTAGAATCTCGATGTTCAGATGAATGTAAGCCTGGACAAATGAAAAAAACATCAGCAAGTCAGCATACATGTTGTTATGAATGTGTTGCGTGCCCTGAAAATCACTTTACCAACAAGCCAGGTACTATCCAAAAACACAAGTCACAATTGATAAAGTGAGAAATTGAATTAAAAGCCTCCAGTTACTCTACAGAAACTATAGTGAACATTCTGCCTACCATTATTAATAGTGTATTTTGCACTCATAACATTAGAGAAGATAGTTTGTAATTGCATCATATTTGTTAAAAAACGCAGTCAGAACAGAACCAAATATCAGAGATAATGGATTACTCTTCTGCATTTTCTGTAGCTCTTCATTATCTATTCTGAATTATATTCAGTATTTAAAGACGTATTGTCATCAGGCCAAAAGTGACCAGTTTTTGCTTTTAATTTATTCCCATTGCTCTCTTGAGTAATTATTTAGCGTTTTTTTGTTTTAGTTTTTTTTATAACCTCTACCAGGTGACTCTAGAGTCATGAGCCTTTTTATTTAATGCTGTGTTTTCTAATTTTTACCAAGAGGGTGTGGTTTACATGATTTTCTGGGGTTGTTCCAATATTCTTCCAATATTCTTCTCTGCATTATTATCCTATGAGCCTCACCCCTTTGTAAAGATCATAAAAATGTGTAAAGCTGATATCTCTGGAACCATATGGTGGATTTAAATAAAACTAAGAAACAACAAAACCCAGAAAAAAGGGGAGCAGTGAATACAAAATAAGATAAATATAAACTGACCACTTTTCAACTGTTGATATATCTCTTTAATATAAATCTAAAATACTCAAGGGAATAGCGAGAACAAAAAAGAGAAAAAAACTAGCCCACTTTTGACCTGATAATGTAGATCTTTAATATACACTTTTCTGATCCATGTGCTGTATGATTAATGCAAACAAGTAGCAGTCCCCAAGATCCCCTTTCCAAATCCCTATGTAGTGTATATATTGAGGTGGCGAGCAGGAGTGGACCCACTGAACCACAGGGGAACCCAGGCTTACTCTGATGTGGAAGGGAAAATTTAGTAAGCATCTACCGGATATATGCCAAAGCATCAGGTGGTGATAATGGGCTTGACTGCCAGGTGCCACGCCTAGGGCAGTGTCCAAGACTGTGGCAGCTGACCCCTATGGTAACAAAGGGCTCAGGTACAGGCAAGTACAGTCTATGGCTGTGTTCCCTAATTCCAGTCCTCAAGACCCAGCAACAGTCCATGTTTTCAGGATTTCCTTAGTATTGCACATATGATAATTTAATCAACTGCGTAGGTGATGATTCCAACACGTGTGGCTTGCTAAGGAAATCCTGAAACGTGCACGTTGATGGGCCTCAAGACTGGAGTTGGAGAACACTGGTCTATGGTGCAGGCAGGTGCATCTGGGATGGCTGATGAGGACAGGACAGCTGGAACAGGTGGATACTGCAGATACTGAGAGGAATGGGAAAGCAGACACAGGTACAGGTAATGAACACTGGAAACTGGAACCTGACAGCTTGCTAGCTAGGCAGAAACTAACTAACTGAAAATGTTGCTCAGGCACCTCCCCTAGTAGAAGGATGCCTTAAATATCTAGTGCCTCTCAAACTATGTTATTTCCGCGTAATAGTGTGCTGATCCTTTAAGAGCAGGGAAGGAGTGCATGTTCTAGGTGCACTCCCAGACGATCTGTGTGGTGTACACACATTGACAGTTGGGGAGAGATGGGGGAGGGGGCAAACCAGCTGCAGCAATGAGTATGTTGGCATCCCTCCTGAAGGAGAGAAGCAGGATAGCGCATAAACACCGGCATTAGAGTATACAGTGAAAAGTCACTTAGCTTGGGCATGCAGAATGCCTAATCCAGAGTCCTATTTAGTGGTCTACACCTTTATCTAAAGAAAAGTGTTCTCCCACCATCCCTGGCCATAAACCGAAAGCAACATACAGGCAACAGCTCTTTGGTCGTTTGGAATCAGGTCATTATTGTTCTTCCTAAACATCCATTCCATGCAATGGCCATATGCAATATCACATTTATCTGTAATGGCTGCGGCAGGGAAATGAGCATAGCTAATTGTTTGCTATGGAAGGATCTTGGGAAAGTAATCAACCCATTACCTGCATGGTTATATGATAGAGTGGATGTCTTACATGGGAAAGCCCTTTTGTAATATTTTGAACAAGCATGTACACTGTTATTTTATTTGGACATTGAAGTTTAACCAAAGTGGCCATTTTGTTAAACTTTTTGTGTTATTTTCTGTTTTGTCTCCTTTCTAGATATGGGCTCATGTCTCCAGTGTAATAACAAGACTCACTGGTCTCCAGTCAACAGCTCTGTATGTTTCTTGAAGAAAATAGAATTTCTTCGCTGGGATGATGGTCTGGCAATTGTCCTCCTAATAATCTCTTTTTTTGGAATATTTGCTATTTTTGCTATAGCCATCCTGTTTGCCAAGAACTTTGATACACCAGTGGTGAAGGCATCTGGAGGCTTTCTCTGTTACGTCATCCTCATTTCTATCCTTTTCAGTTTTGTCAGTGCGGTCTTCTTTATTGGTAAACCAGCTGAGTATAAGTGCAAAGTAAGACAAACTATGTTCGGGATTAGTTTTACAGTAGTCGTGGCTTGTATTTTACTAAAATCAATCAAAATACTGCTGGCATTTACGTTTGAGCCAAGATTTCACAGCATTTTAAAGTTCCTTCACAGGCCATTTACTCTGGTTTTCGTCTGTAGTGGGATTCAGGTGCTTATTTGCACTACATGGTTGGTTTTTTGGTCTCCGGACATTAAAGAGAATTTCTCTCTTCCAAAAACAATCATATTAGAGTGTAATGAAGGCTCCACCGTGGCATTTGGTATAATGCTGGGATACATTGCTGTTTTGGCCTTTGCAGGTTTCATTTTTGCCTTTAGAGGGAGAAAACTACCAGAAAACTACAATGAAGCAAAATTTATAACATTTGGTATGCTGATTTACTTCATTTCATGGATAACGTTTATTCCCATTTACGCCACTACATTTGGCATATATTTACCAGCTGTTGAGATGATAGTAATCCTTTTATCAAATTATGGCATCTTGTCATGTACATTTTTACCAAAGTGCTATATTATTTTATATAAGCAAGACACTAATACAAAGTCTGCGTTCCTGAAAATGATCTACAAATATTCGTCCAAAAGTGCTAGCACGATCACAGTGAGTCAGGTGTCATGCAGCTCCCCCTCATTACCAGAGTACGGCTCTATGCAAGACAGTCCACCAAGTAAGTCAGCCGTGAGTTGTATAAGCAATAGCTTTTCATTCCATGAGGTGCTTGTGAGAACAGATATTCCTCCCACCAGAAACAGAACCCTTCCAAGAAAAAGAACGTCAAGTATTTGATGGACCTGTAATTTCCCACTTGAACATTATAGAAAGTCACATTACAAAGCAGACGGTTCCTAAAGTAGCGCAATACAAACCTAGGAGTGGTAGGAGTAGGGTTATGGATAACACTATTACCTTTGTAAGAAAATACAATATATACAATATATACAATATATACTGTACAAAGTGACATATAAAAGATTAAGGAAATCAGATAACTACCTCCAGGCTTACAAAAGTATCAATAATTCTAACTATTTCCCTTCTAAATCTAAAATATTTATCTACAAAATCCTATTTAAAGGGGTTGTCCACTACATGGTAAACAACCTTTTTACAGCACCACTCAAGCATTTTTTGTCTTTCAGCACTGGAGAGTTGCTTTAAATCTAAAGCGGGCTTTACATGCTGCGATCTCGCTAACGAGATCTCAAGCAATCGTACCCACCCCCGTCGATTGTGCGACATGGGCAAATCGCTGCCCGTCGTGCACAACCTCGCTTACCCCCGTCATACGGACTCACCTGTCTTGCGACGTCGCACTGGCCGGCGATCCGCCTCCTTTCTAGGGGGCGGTTCGTGCGGCGTCACAGCGTCATCACACGGCAGGTGTCCAATAGAAGCGGAGGGGCGGAGATGAGCGGGAGGTAACATCCCACCCACCTTCTTCCTTCCGCATTGCCGGTGGAGGCAGGTAAGAAGATGTTCATCGCTCCTGCGGTGTCACACACAGTGATGTGTGCTGCTGCAGGAACGAGGAACAACATCGCTAATTAGAAGAGAACGATTTTTTGTTTTAGGACGACCTCTCCGCGGCAAACGATTTTGGTCGCTTTTGTGATCGTTTTAGGTCGCACATAAGTGTCACACACCGCGATATCGTTAATGACGCCGGATGTGCGTCACAAATAACGTGAGACCGACAATAAATCATTAACGATATCGTAGCATGTAAAGCCCGCTTAAATCCTCTAACAAAGGGTCTTATACTTACTTTGTGGCATTTTCATCTACAGTAATAATTAGTGCTGTGCCCATGTTTTAGATTTTTTTTTTGTGCAAGGGATTTTGGTGATAAACTTGGGGATTTTGTGTCCATCTTTACATGGAAAAGTACTTCTTTTACTATTCTTGATCTATCCATAATCCCAATTCTAAAAAAGTTGGGACACTGTGTCAAGTATAAAAAGAAACAAGAATACAACGATTTTGAAATCTCTTGTAGCCATGTTTTATTCACAACAGAGCATAGTTAGTCAAACATGGCCATTTTTCCATTTTATTAAAAAAAAGCTCATTTGCATATAGATGGCAGCAATATATTTCAAAAATATTTGGACAGTATAATGTTTTCCTTTTTGTAGCATTCCATCTTCTTTTAAGAAATCTGTAAATATCTGGGAAGTGATGAGAGCAATTGCTGGAGTTTTGGGAGAGGAACCTTGTCCCATTCTTGTCTGATGTAGGATTCTAGCAGCTCAACAGTCTTGGGTCTTCTTTTTTGGATTTTTTTTGTTTCAAATGTTTTCTACTGGTGAAATGTCTGGATGGCAGGCAGCCAATTCATCAATCAAACTTTTCTTCTGTGAATCCATGATGTGATGGATGCAGAATGTGATTTAACATTGTCTTGCTGAGATATGCAAGGCCTTCCCTGAAATAGACATTGTCTGAATAAGAGCATACGTTGTTCTAAAACCTCTATAAAATGCTCAGCATTGATAGTGTGTAAGCTTCCATGCCATAGGCCGTAATGCAACTCAATATCTACAGAAATGTGGCTTTGAACTGTGTGCTGATAATCAGCTGAGTGGTCCTTCTCCTCTTGTGCACTCAGGTCCATGGTTTCCATATTTCAAATTTTGATTCATATGACCACAGAACAGTTTTACATTTTGCATGAGTCCATTTTAAATGAGCTTTGGTGGAAATAAGATGGCAGTGTTTTTGGATTGTTTTAATACATGGCTTCTTGGCATGCTAGACCTTTCATTTGCATTTTTGGATTGCATAGTGAACTGCTTTCAAAAACAATGATTTCTGGTAATATTCCTGAGCCCATACAGTGACTTGCATGACTGAATCATTCTGCTTTTTAATGCAGTACTGCCTCAGGGCCCATAGATCACAAGTATCCAATATTAACTGTTAAGGGCGCTTTACACGCTGCGACATTGCTAGCGATGTCGATAGCGATCGCACCCACCCCCGTCGTTTGTGCATCACGGGCAAATCGCTGTCTGTGGCGAACAATATACGAGGTACACGTCACACATACTTACCTTCGTAACGATGTCGCTGTGGCCGGCGAACAACCTCTTTTCTAAGGGCGGTTCGTGCGGCGTCACAGCGATGTCACACAGCAGGCAACCAATAGAAGCGGAAGGGCGGAGAGCAGTCGCATGAAGGTCACTCCTACCTCATTGCCAGAGGACGCAGGTATGCTGTTGTTCGTCGTTCCCGGGGGGGCCCCCGTAGCGATGTGTGCTACCTCAGGAACGATGAGCAACCTGTGTCCCAGAAGATCAACGACATTTTGAAAATGAACGACGTGTCAATGATCAACGATGTGGTGAGTATTTTGGATCATTAGCGGTCGCTCATACGTGTCACACGCAACGACGTCGTTAACGAGACCGGATGTACGTCACGAATTCCGTGACCCCAAGCGACATCTCATTAGCAATGTCGTTGCATGTAAAGCGGCCTTTACACTTGTCCCTTGTGCACATGGATTTTTCTATAATTTCTGAATGTTTTGATAACATTATGTACTAGAGATGATGAGATATTGAAAGTCTTTGTAATTTTAAATTGAGGAACAATTTTTAGACTTGTTTACTTGGTGATCCTCTGACCATCTTTTCTTCTGAGAGACTCTGTCTCTCTAATATGCTATTTGTATTTATAGTCATGTTACATTGGCCTTGTGAAAACTAACCTTCATTGACTGTTATTAATATCACTTACTTTTCCAGTTTTGTTGACTTTCTTGAGATAACACATCAAGGCCACTATTTAATTTAAAAAAATTATCTAATTTTGAAATTGATGGCAGCAACACACTGCCATCAATTTCAAAATTAGATAATTTTTTAAAATTAAATAGTGAACTGTCTAACTTCTAAACAGTGATATGTGTTCTTTTGTGAATAAAATATGGCCATAAGAAATTCCCCAGTTGTTTGTTTTTGTTTCACTTTTACATTATACAGCGTCCCAACTCCTTTAGAATTGGAGTTGTATCTATCGTTTTTATATATATATATATATATATATATATATATACAGTTAGGTCCAGAAATATTTGGACAGTGACACAATTTTCGCGAGTTGGGCTCTGCATGCCACCACATTGGATTTGAAATGAAACCTCTACAACAGAATTCAAGTGCAGATTGTAACGTTTAATTTGAAGGTTTGAACAAAAATATCTGATAGAAATTGTAGGAATTGTACACATTTCTTTACAAACACTCCACATTTTAGGAGGTCAAAAGTAATTGGACAAATAAACCAAACCCAAACAAAATATTTTTATTTTCAATATTTTGTTGCGAATCCTTTGGAAGCAATCACTGCCTTAAGTCTGGAACCCATGGACATCACCAAACGCTGGGTTTCCTCCTTCTTAATGCTTTGCCAGGCCTTTACAGCCACAGCCTTCAGGTCTTGCTTGTTTGTGGGTCTTTCCATCTTAAGTCTGGATTTGAGCAAGTGAAATGCATGCTCAATTGGGTTAAGATCTGGTGATTGACTTGGCCATTGCAGAATGTTCCACTTTGTTGCACTCATAAACTCCTGGGTAGCTTTGGCTGTATGCTTGGTTTCATTGTCCATCTGTACTATGAAGCGCCGTCCGATCAACTTTGCGGCATTTGGCTGAATCTGAGCTGAAAGTATATCCCGATCCACTTAGAATTCATCCGGCTACTCTTGTCTGCTGTTATGTCATCAATAAACACAAGTGACCCAGTGCCATTAAAAGCCATGCATGCCCATGCCATCACGTTGCCTCCACCATGTTTTACAGAGGATGTGGTGTGCCTTGGATCATGTGCCGTTCCCTTTGTTCTCCAAACTTTTTTCTTCCCATTATTCTGGTACAGGTTGATCTTTGTCTCATCTGTCCATAGAATACTTTTCCAGAACTGAGCTGGCTTCATGAGGTGTTTTTCAGCAAATTTAACTCTGGCCTGCCTATTTTTGGAATTGATGAATGGTTTGCATCTAGATGTGAACCCTTTGTATTTACTTTCATGGAGTCTTCTCTTTACTGTTGACTTAGAGACAGATACACCTACTTCACTGAGAGTGTTCTGGACTTCAGTTGATGTTGTGAACGGGTTCTTCTTCACCAAAGAAAGTATGCGGCGATCATCCACCACTGTTGTCATCCGTGGACGCCCAGGCCTTTTTGAGTTCCCAAGCTCACCAGTCAATTCCTTTTTTTCTCAGAATGTACCTGACTGTTGATTTTGCTACTCCAAGCATGTCTGCTATCTCTCTGAAGGATTTTTTCTTTTTTTTCAGCCTCAGAATGTTCTGCTTCACCTCAATTGAGAGTTCCTTAGACCGCATGTTGTCTGGTCACAGCAACAGCTTCCAAATGCAAAACCACACACCTGTAATCAACCCCAGACCTTTTAACTACTTCACTGATTACAGGTTAACGAGGGAGACGCCTTCAGAGTTAATTGCAGCCCTTAGAGTCCCTTGTCCAATTACTTTTGGTCCCTTGAAAAAGAGGAGGCTATGCATTACAGAGCTAAGATTCCTAAACCCTTTCTCCGATTTGGATGTGAAAACTCTCATATTGCAGCTGGGAGTGTGCACTTTCAGCCCATATTATATATAATTGTATTTCTGAACATGTTTTTGTAAACAGCTAAAATAACAAAACTTGTGTCACTGTCCAAATATTTCTGGACCTAACTGTATATATATATATATATATATATATATATATACTGTACACACCAAAAGTTTGGACACACCTTCTCATTCAAAGAGTTTTCTTTATTTTCATGACTCTGAAAATTGTAGATTCACATTGAAGGCATCAAAACTATGAATCAACACATGTGGAATGAAATACTTAACAAAAAAGTGTGAAAACAACTGAAAATATGTCTTATATTCTAGGTTCTTCAAGGTAGCCCACTTTTTGCTTTGATTACTGCTTTTCACACTCTTGGCATTTTCTTGATTAGCTTCAAGAGGTAGTCGCTGGAAGTGGTTTTCACTTCACAGGTGTGCCCTGTCTGGTTTAATAAGTGGGATTTTTTGCCTTATAAATGGGGTTGGCACCATCAGTTGTGTTATGAGGAAGTCTGGTGGTCCAGCTCACCCTAAACCATCTCGATTGGGTTCAAGTCTGGTGACTGTGGAGGCCAGGTCATCTGGCGTAGCACCCCATCACTCTCCTTCTTAGTCAAATAACCCTTACACAGCCTGGAGGTGTGTTTGGGGTCATTGTCCTGTTGAAAAATAAATGATAATCCAACTAAACACAAACCGGATGGAATAGCATGCCACTGCAAGATGCTGTGGTAGCCATGCTGGTTCAGTATGCCTTCAATTTTGAATAAATCCTCAACAGTGTCACCAGCAAAGCACCCCCAGATAATCTGTCTAAAGGCTGTTTTTAACAAATATCTTTAAGTAGCATTTTGTGCAAACATTGGTGACAAAATGTAGCAGTTTCACTGGTGAACTTGATCCAAGCAAATATTACATGGATGGCCATTTATTTTTAAAGGCTACCATGTCATAATACATTTTTTTCCAGTGGCCAATGCCAGTGTACACCAGCTGATTTCTGAAAGAGAGCCAGTAGTAATTAATTGTTTGTCAGGCTAGCTTCAATTTTAAATTGAGTTGTCTGTAAGGTCCCCTTCACAGGTCCGTATTTCTAGTACATGTGGCATCCATTATTTTCACAGATACCATACATACCCATTATAACCAATGGGGCTGCTCACATGTCCTTGTTTTGACACAGACTGTCTATCGGAACCACAAGAAGACTTTCCTGTTTTTTTAACAGCAACACAGATAACAAGGGCCCATAAAAGTCTATGGGTCCATTAAAAACATTCAGTTGTTACTAAAACAAATATATAAAAATAAATGAATTAATTTATTTAATATACTAAGCTCTGGCTGTTTTCCAAACCACAACCTCTTTGTGATGTTTATGTTATTTTGGTGCTAACACATCTGTTATATGAAATATACATAGCAAACCCCTCCTGTCTTCTATCACTGAAGTGTAAATACTTAGAAACCAGAGAATCATTGCGATTGACAAGTTTAGAATCAAAATCAGGTTGGAATCACTGTTGATTAATGCTGATTGCCACAAATCTCACTTCTGTAGTGGCAAAACAATAGCGTGGGTGACACCAACACTGAATTTACATGAGGCAGGTTTGTTGGTGACATTTGTGCATGTGAATGATGTTTCTGCTGCCAAGGTCATAAGGAAAATTCATTAAAGCTTTATAGGTAATCTGTCATTAACTGACAGCTGCTCAGCATTAGAGCCAGCTGTCAGTCAGTGTGAGAGGCGTGGTTACAGCTGCATTTTACAGCTGAATGAAATTGCATATTCACTTCACTGCGGCCGGAAGCAGCAGCAGCGGGGAGTCGGCACTGAAGATCAGCACCACAAACAGCGACGCCAGGGACAGGTGAGTAGAAAGTTCCCGTTCGCCGTGTGTTGTCACGGATAACACACGGAAAACACACGTGAGCCATAAACACAGCTAACGGAGGGCAAAATGCACCTTTGACACGTCCGTGAAAAATGTGCGTGGTTTTTAACAGACGCGTGAAAGAGGCCTCTGGAAGACACAAGAGGCACAAAGGCTGGTCAGACCAAGCGATAAAGCCAGCTTCAGAATGATGCTTAGGTAATCCACCACGCAGGAGCGCAGGGTAGCCAGTAACCTAGAAAACGAGCGATATACTAGAAATAAAGATCTCTCCATTCTCGAGAATAGATTGTATTGTTAAGAAAATTGCAACGTTCCTTGCAAGCACTTTTAACCACACTTTTAAGAACTAGAGACAATCCTTTAATAAAGGGGGGTTTGAGCAAGACTGAAATATTAAATGCCATTCTTGATAAATTCCCCAACCACAGTTTTCAAAAATATGATTCAGATGAATTAGATAACTGCCGAAATCTCTGCAACAAAACCTTTACATGTAAATTGGCCTTAATAGAGCTCCTCTTTGTTGTTATATAATGGGAGGTCAACTTATGTACATACGCAGGAGTCTTGCCATAGATTTGCCTATGAAATGACACTGAGAGATTATATATACTGTACTGGATAATTTTGTGACATTTGAAAAAAATCTGCTCATTGTTTAAAAAAAATTTAAATTTCTAATATTTTCATAAATAAATACAAAACATATCAACCTAAATTTACCACTATCATAAAGTACAATGTGTCATGAAAAAAAAACCAACCTGAAAATCACTGGTGACACAGGTATGATTTGGAAAACTTGGCTAAGGGATTAAAACCTAAGTATAGTATTGACTATACGTACGTACTTGTATATACAGTATATGTCCTTGGCCGTGTGGGTCCCTTTAACACAGGTTCAGGCGGCAAGCCTGCATTATTCCTCACATATGCCTGCTGCTCTGATCTGTAGACATGTGCAGCTAACAGGCGAATTGGATATCCCAATCCACCCGCACTTGTTAACCTCTTAGATCGCGCTGTCAAACGCTAATGTTCCACCCCAGTAGACCTCTGATGTCACGGTGGTGGCTCCGAGTGGTGATGTGGCTGTACCGGGGTTGTTGAAGTAGCGATGGCGAAGCAGGGAATAATTCAGCCAGAGACAGGACAGGGACCTTTTATCTTTTTACTGGAGTTCTGCAGAATAACATCATCCAAAGATCGGGTGACTTTCTGCCTTGATGAGAGTTGGATTCTCTGCTGTATGGTGGTAGTCTACTGTTCCTGCTACTATTTCCCTACCTGGTAATAGGTATCTTGGTATCCTGGGATTTCCAAGACAAACAATCTGGTGAGCAGATAACTAGAATCCTGAAGGAAAACTCTCTATTTCTTCTAGAGTTTCCAGACTCACATGTGCCACTGTTCTTCCAGATAATCCACTGCTTCTTGTAAAAACGCTAATAGCAGTCTCTCATTTTTTCCACTGACCTTGAAAGTACAAATGGCCTAGGGACTGATACCCTGAGGATTTGTAGCTGGCCCTTCAGAGGTTTTAGTAATCACCTCAGGACAGGATCGGATTCATGTTATACTCTTCTCTTCACCTCACACTGGCTGCTTTGACTGAATTGACCTCAGAACTCAGCTCCTCCCCATCTCCTTCTAGGGCTCACTCTCAAGCATTGATTTTCTCTCAAGTGAAGGCCCCAGTAAGGGAGTGTGGGCAATTATGTGTTTTGTAGTGAACAGCAGAGAAAACCATATCTCATCAAAGCTAACAATACATGTTATACAGATGGAAATACGCATGTAATTATTATTGTAGGCGACTAGGCAGAGGGCGCCACACTAACAGCACGATCTAACATGCTCTGGTGAGGATCGCACTACTCTCCATTGCCATCGGCAGCCCTTTGACTTAATGGGTTGCCATGACAATGCGGGGTCAGATGATGAACACTGTCACTGTCATGATTCACTTCTTGTGAATTCCTGCAGTTACAGGAGAGCAGCATTCCTGCTGATCAGAGAGATGTTGAAGCATTGTCCTAATCAACACAAGCAATTGGAGGATGCAGGCATAAAGTCTAGTACAATCAGTAAAAAATGAAAAAAGAAAAGTTTTTAAAAATATGAAAACAACATATTCCCATAGAAAATAATAAAATAGAAATACCCATATTTGGTATCACTGCATTCAGCAATGCACACAGTCTAGTGAGAAAAAAAATCAAAGCATCAGAATTATGTTTTTTTGATCACTGCAACACTGCATTGAGAAGATGCAAAAAGAGGCAGTCAAAACATCGTATCTACTCAAAAATGGTATAATTAAAAACATCATCTCAAGGCCCAAAAAATAAGCCATCACTGAGCCCCAGATCCCAAAAAATGAGAACACTATGGGCCTCGGAAAATGGCGACAAAAGCGATACTCTTTTTTTTTTATTACTAATTTCTGAATTTTTTTCACCACTTATATAAAAGTAAAAGTATATATGTTTGGTATCTACAAACCCATACTGATGTGAGTCATCACAATGACTTTTTAGTTTCACTATATAATGAATGTGATAAGTAAAAGACCCCAAAAACAATTGTGCAATTGCACTTTTTTTGCAATTTGCACTTGGAATTTTTTTCCCGTTTTCCAGTACTCTATAGGGCAGAATGAATAGAGTCTTTCAAAAGGACAACTTATAATATAAAAAAACGCCCTCATATGGCTATATTAATATATTAATAGAAAAATAAAAAAGATATGGCTTTTGGAAGAAGGGGAAGAAAAAACGAAAACGGAAAACAGCAGAGGTGAAAGGGTTAAGGGGGCTGCATTGTGTTTCTGATTGTTGGGGGCCCAGGTCTTAAGTCCTCAATGAATCAAAACAACACTGAAGTATGCAGCTCCTGCATGAGCTGTGTGCACAAGGCAGTATAGAGGTACAATAGTAAGTCTATGGGCCCATATACCGCTATGTAAAAATAAATGGTAAATTTAGGTGGATATGTTTTGCATTTATTTATGAAAATATCCGAAATTTCACAAAAAATAAAACAAATAGCAGTTTTCAAACTTTGAATGTTTATACCTTTAATCTATGTAGTCATACAACACAAAATGGTTAATAAATAATATTTACTTTATGACCTATAAATTGACTACTAAGGTTTACAGTGCACTAAGGAGCAGTGGTTTGACCGATCTGTGTGCTTCTCGCAATCTAGACCCCCACCAATCAGCAACACTATGCAGCTCGGTTAATATATAACAAAACATTTCACAAAATGACTACATCAGCTCAGATCTTTGCCCCTTTGCAGTTTGCTTCATGTCAAAAACACACATACTGTATATGGAAGAACCATTGAGCAACAAAATCTTACTGTATTGGAATGATGGGAAAATGAAGTGGTACATGGGGAACACATTCTGTAACTTTATTTGTTTATGCACAACTATTTCCTCAGCTTTGAAATTGTTTTTGTTTTGTTTAAATATCACAGAACAACAGTTCAAAGTATTTATAATTGGAATAAGCAAGTATATTATGAGAGCATACATTGTACTATTAATATTTGGAGAAATAACTTGCATTGTTTTGTTTATATTGGTAATAAATTTGACCATTTACAATAAAGCTATACTTGTTTAACAAATACTATGTAATTTTTACATCTATTGTGTGAAAATTTACAGTGTATAGGAAAGTGTGTGTGTGTGTGTGTGTGTGTGTGTGTGTGTGTGTGTTTAGTACTGAGCAAAAGTTTTCGGATTACGGTATTTATTTTAGGTAAACTTGCGCCAAATCCGGGATTTTGCAGGATTTTAGCCAGATGTACGAGCAACCAATTGTACCTAGGTTGAAACACAGCCATTAACTGAAACATAAACAGCTGGGTAGGAGGCTTAAAACTGGGTGGGGAACAGCCAAACTCTGCTCTAAAGATGAGATTGTGGAAGACAGTCTCATGCCACAGGTCACATATCATGTCAAAACTATGCACAGCAGCATAACACATCAGCAATGTCTCTCCAAATCAAAGATTTCACAGCAGACTAGGTTTTTAAAGGGAACCAAACATCAGGATTTTCATGTATAAGGTGCAGTACTGGCACTATCAGGCACATTGTGTACATACTATCAGGGGGCAGCTCGGGTGTTTAGGCAGTGAAATCCAACTTTATAAAGTTTGAAAATGCATGCACTTTTTGATTGACGTATGCACCACTCTCCTAATGTCCGGGCAGGTTATGCACGTGTACCCCCGCCCCCCTGTTCCTCCCTTTCACTGGTTGTATTCAAATTTCTCTCTTCAGAAACATGGTGCCGTAGTTGGCACCTGCGCATAGCACTTATCTCCGGCGCCATGTTTCTGAAGCCCGCAGTACACAGCTTGGTGTCTGAGAGGGCGACGCATGCGCCCTCACTTCTTCAGATCCCGTTGTGACCGTGGGAGCACGCGTGGTCACAACAGGACTGGAGATCAGCTGACTGGAGGACGTGATTACCTGCAGCTACTATATCGTGCCGCCCCAGGACACCGTGCCAGTAGTAGCTGCAGGTAATCGCGTCCTCCGGTCAGCTGATCTCCAGTCCTGTTGTGACCACGCGCGTTCCCGCGGTCACAACGGGATCTGAAGAAGCGAGGGCGCATGCGCCGCCCTCTCAGACACCAAGCTGTGTAATGCGGGCTTCAGAAACATGGCGCCGGAGATAAGCGCTATGCGCAGGTGCCAACTCCGGCGCCATGTTTCTGAAGAGAGAAATTTGAATACAACCAGAGAGAGGGAGGAACAGGCGGCGGGGGGGCGGGGATACACGTGCATGACCCGCCCGGACATTAGGAGAGTGCTGCACACGTCAATCAAAAAGTGCATGCATTTTCAAACTTTGTAAAGTTGGATTTCACTGCCTAAACACCCGAGCTGCCCCCTGATGGTATGTACACACTGTGCCTGATAGTGCCAGTACTCCACTGGCTACACCTTATACATGAAAATCCTGATGTTTGGTTCCCTTTAAAATGTGTTGTTCAAGATCCTTTGAAGAAGCACCAAGATATGAAAAACACTGAGGAGCGTGGACTCAGATTTAGGCCAAGAAAACTCAGTGCAGCAGCTGAAGAGCACATCATAGTTACTTCATCATCAAAATTGGAAGATGTACAGCAGTGACATCATCTCAGAATTGGCAACTGCCATTGTGACACAGCTATACTCATACTTTATTAGAGCACCATTGATTCCATGGTGCTGTACATGAGAAGGGGGTTACATACAGAATACATATACAAGTTACAATAGACAGACTAGTACAGAGGGAAGAGGGTCCTGCTCTTGCGGGCTTACATTCTAAAGGATTTTGGGGAGGAGACAGTAGGTGGGGTGTAGGTTGGGCGGCAGCTCTGCACGGTGGTGGGGCGGCAGCTCCGCACAGTGGTGGGGCGGCAGCTCCGCACGGTGGTGAAGCAGTGAGGTCATTGAAGGTTATAGGCATTTCTGAACAGATGAGTTTTCAAGTTCCGTTTGAAGTTTGCAAGTGTAGTGGATAGTCTGATGTGTTGAGGCAGCGAGTTCCAGTAGACTGGGGATGCTCGGGAGAAGTCTTTGAGTCGGTTGCGTGAGGAGCAAATGAGAGAGGAGGAGAGAAGGAGATCTTGGAAAGATCGGAGATTGCGTTTTGGAGAGTAGCGAGAGATTAGTTCAGAGATATACGCAGGAGATAGATTATGGATGGCTTTGTAGGTCAGTGTTAGTAGTTTGAATTGAATACGATGGAAGATTGGGAGCCAATGGAGGGATTTGCAGAGAGGAGAAGCGGGGTGGTATTGAGGAGAGAGGTGGATCATTTGGGCAGCAGAATTAAGGATGGACTGGAGAGGGGCGAGCATGTAAGCAGGGAGACCACAGTGGAGGATCTTGCAGTTGTCGAGGCGGGAGATTATGAGGGCATGCACTAGCATTTTTGAAGAATGGGAATTGAGGAAAGGGCAGATTCTGGAAATATTTTTGAGTTGAAGACGGCAGGAGGTGGTCAGGGATTGGATGTGTAGCATGAATGACAAGGCAGAGTCAAAGGTCACTCTGAGGCACAGAACTTTGTGTGCTGGGGAGAGCGTGATCTTATTTATTGTAATAGGTAGATCAGGTGGAGAGTGTAGGTGAGATGGAGGAAAGGTGATCAGTTCATTTTTGGCCACATTGAGCTTTAGGAAGCAAAAGGAAAAGAAGGAAGATATAGCCAATAGGCACTCTGGAATTCTGGACAGTGCGCAGGTGGTGAGGTGCGCTTTTGAGAGAAGATGTGCAAGCTCTCTTTCGGTGATGGTGGGGAGGAAGTATATGGGGGTAGGGCAGTGGTCTGCTATATGAGGGGGTTGTGGTGGTTGAGCAGAAAAGACTTGTCTGGTTTGGTTGATCTTTTCTTTGAAATGTGTAGCAAATTCTTCTGCAGAGATGAGGGAGGTTGGAGGGGGCCGCGGTGGGCGAAGGAGGGAGGTAAAAGTATTAAATAGCTGTTTGGGGTTGTGTTAAAGAGGATATGAGGTTTCTGAAGTAATCCTGTTTAGCGGAGGTGTGGGCCAAGCGAAATGTGTGAATTGCATTTTTGAATGTGGTGAAGTCTTCCTGGGAGTGCGTTTTCTTCCAGCACCACTCGGCAGCCCTAGACACTTGCCGTAGTTTTTTAGTGAGGCTGTTGTGCCAGGGCTGTCTATTGATTCGTCTCATTCTGCCATGCACAAGGGGAGTGACTGAATTAATAGCTGATGTAAGAGTGGCGTTGTAGAAAATGGTGGCATTGTTTGTGTCGTGGAGTGAAGATATGGAGGATAGTGGTAGGATAGAGTCAGAAAGGGTATGTCTGTTGATGTGTGCAAGGTTTCTGCGGGGGTGTGCTAGGTGCTGGACAGTGGGGGCAGGTGAGGAGGACAGGGCTGAAAAGGTCAGTAGATGCTGGTCAGATAAGGGGAGAGGGGAGGTTGTGAGGTTAGATAGAGAGCAGAGACAGATGAAGATAAGGTCTAGTGTGTGTTCATCTTTATGGGTGGCAGAGGCGGACCACTGAGTAAGACCAAAAGATGAAGCGAGGGAGAGGAGTTTGGAGGCTGCTGACTGGCGGGTGTTAGTGGGGATGTTGAAGTCACCCATGATGATAGTGGGAATGTCAGCAGAGAGAAAGTGTAGAAGCCAGGCAGAGAACTGGTCGATAAAGGCAGTGGTTGGGCCCGGGGGTCTGTATCTGATGGCCACTTGGAGGTTGGAGGGAGAATAGATGCGGACAGAGTGCACTTCAAAGGAGGGCAGGACAAGGGAGGGTAGAGGTGGGATTGGGTTGAAGCTGCAGTTGTTAGAAAGAAGGAGGCCCACTCCTCCACCCTGTCTATTGCCAGGGCGAGGAGTGTGGGTTAAGTGGAGGCCGCCGTAGCACAGCGCAGCAGCAGGGGCAGTGTTGGAGGGTGTCAGCCTTGTTTCGGTATGGCCCAGAAAGGATAGATTGCTGGAGGTAAAGAGATTGTGGATGATGTGCAGTTTATTACAGACAGAATGGGCATTCCAGAGCGCTCCAGAGAGAGTGGGCGGCGGAGTGGGTGAGAGGGGAATGGATTTTATATTGGAGAGGTTGCGGTAGTTACTACTAGGTGGGGAGCGATAGGGGGGTGATAAAGAGGAGTGTCCCATCTGTGGGGGTCCAGGATTGGGAGATATGTCACCAGCAGTGAGAAGAAGTAGAGAAAGGGAGAGCAGGTGGGAGAAGAAGAGTGAACGGCATGGTCTGCGTGTTATTAAGAGAGACTGAGATTTAGGAGCAGGTCAGCAGATGAGGACAGGTGGGGAGGTAAGAGGG
The DNA here is from genome assembly GCF_048569485.1 of Anomaloglossus baeobatrachus. Lineage (NCBI taxonomy): Eukaryota > Metazoa > Chordata > Amphibia > Anura > Aromobatidae > Anomaloglossus > Anomaloglossus baeobatrachus. The sequence goes on from NC_134355.1 coordinate 313,999,085, forward strand.
AAGAGGAGATAAATATTTGTTTGGAGAGTGCTGGGGTTTGGGGATAGCGAAGGAGAGTGAGGAGGAGTGGAGCAAAGACTGTGAGGGCATAGGTGAACATAGTGAGAATAAGGTTTACAAATGGGAATAAGGGGGAGAAAAAAAAAACCAAACAACAAAACAGAAGGGAAAAAATGCAAGCAAAAGACACGCAGTTAAAGAGGTAATGCTGACCTTCTGGTCACTTCTGGGACATTTCTGGAATATTTATGATTGCCCACTTAGAAATCCCACTTAGGAAATCACACAGACCATGGTCATAACAGACCAGTGCCATCTGTATACGATTTGGAGAGGATTGGCCAGAAGTGGTCTTCATGGAAGAAGTGAGGTTAAAAAGTCATACCTTTGACATTGGAGATCAGGTCAATTATGGAGGAAAATTACAGATGGTGTTTTAAGGCCGCTTTACACGCAAGAACATCACTAATGAGATGTTGTTGGGGTCACGGAATTCGTTAGCGACGTCGTTGCGTGTGAAACTAACAAACGACTGTTAACGATCAAAATTACTTACCTTATCGTTGATCATTGACACTCTGTCCATTTCCCAAATATCGTTGCTGTTGCAGGATGCAGATTATTCGTCGTTCCTGCGGCAGCACACATCGCTATGTGTGACACCGCAGGAACGAGGAACAACCTCGTACCTTAGTCCTCCAGCAATGAGGAAGGAAGGAGGTGGGCGGGATGTTTGTCCCGCTCATCTCCGCCCCTCCGCTTCTATTGGGCGGCCGCTTAGTGACGTCGCTGTGATGCCGAACGAACCGCCCCCTTAGAAAGGAGGTGGTTTGCCGGCCACAGCGACGTCGCAGGGAAGGTAAGCATGTGTGACAGGGCCTAACGATATTGTGCGCCACCGGCTGCGATTTGCTCGTGATGCACAAGCGACAGGGGCGGGTACGCTAGCTAGCAATCTCGCTAGCGAGATCGCATCGTGTAAAGTGCCCTTTAGACTGATAAATCTTATTTATCAACACCAAGTCACAATACTAATGCACTACGAGACGTGAGATCGCAGTGTGTAAAGTGCCCTTTAGACTGATAAGTCTTATTTATCAACACCAAGTCACAATACTAATGCATTCGAAATGCAAGACCATATGACAAAGGCTGGGGCAGCACAACTGTAAAATCCTGATGAAACAACCATTTACATACCTTCCATTTATGGAAGGGGTGGCTATATTCTAAAATAACAGAAATAAAGCTTCTATAGGGTGCCATTGATTGACAGCTGTCTCGGATTTGTCTAGTGAACACATGCCAGGAGAGCAGAAAAATTTAAAGGGGTTGGGATAACCAATTCTGATTCTACTTGTTCCTCCCAGTTAAAATAAAAGACCCTGTGCTCTCCTCTCCTTCTGGTGACATACCAGCGTTGTCGATAACCGTGGTTCGTGGAAGAAAGAATCCGGTGGTGATTGAACGCAATGCTCCTTGATGTCACAATGTCATGTGAGTTCCAAAAGCAATGGAACGGCACCAAAATGGAGGTGAATACAGGGTCTTTTATTTTAAATGGGAGAAAAAAATGGAATCAGAAGAGATTTTCGTAGTAGTGGACAACCCCTTTAAACTTAATTTTTCATCACATACTGTACATTTATTGTTTAGGGCTAATACAAGCATCCTTAAGGATGGTATCTGGACGTTGATAAACCATCCTTCTATTACTTGTTAGTGGTAAATCCTTATGACAGGTTTCCTTTAGCTTAAAGCCAGACCAGTCAGGCAGAAAATGTAACTCGTGTATCACAGTGCCTCCCACTGTGTTATAGATTTATAAAATTTAGACACTTCCTTTGCCAGATTATAATCCACTCACAGATCGGAAGCAATGCTAATTTCACAATGACCATGATTGTTATGGAAACAGTTTACAATGTTGACATGAACTTCATGAACACTAAAATGCTCATAAACCTGCATATCATCACATTAAACAGGGTTTTGTTTTGTCAATATAGTAAATCTCAATTACTTCTACAATGGGACAGTAACTGAACAGTACGTCCAATAACTGTTCATCTGAATGAGGAAGAGAAAAAAAACTAAATAAAAAGTCTAAGAGGCGGGATAACTTGCAATTTCAATTCTATTTAGCTTGCGTAGGAGATACATGTTTAATATCATGTGCTAATTAATCTCTTCATTTCCTTGTTGAGGTCAGAGGAGCTCTGTATTTCTGCACAGACGTATCTCTGACTCCCAGGTCGCTGCTAAGAAGAATGTTGTCAGAGTGTTATTCCACGTTTATGGACTTACAATAAACCATACAAAACCGAGGCTAAAATGGATTTTAAAGGAAACATATTAGGAAGCATTATTTCCTGTTCAATGTAAGGCACAATGTATGTACAGTATGTAAGGCACAATTAAAAAATAAAAAAACCCATCTACTCCACTCTTCCAGGCTACCGCTCACCATATTTCCCCATCACCTATGACTACAGTAGATGACATAGTAGAGGAGGAAATAAAACTACACCCACCAGTAAATGTCATTTTAACAAATACTACCTTATTTGAGCATGTGGTGTTTGTGATATAGTCAGATATATCCTGTTTTATTTATGAAGGAGGGACTCAAAGCCTTTCCAAACAATACAAGAACTGCCAAAATTAGAAGGAGGAGTGACTCTGATACACCCTGTATTAGACATAAAGGAGGGCCTCATACACATTCTGTTAAAATGGTTAGTTTGTGGGACTGCTACACTCATAAAGGCTATGCACTAAGTGCAAAGGCTGCCAAAAATTAGAAGGAGGGACTGCAGTAGACCCTGGAAGACATGTAGAGAAGGGCCTCATACAGATTTTGTTAAAATTGTTAGGTAGTTGGACTCCTAGACTTGTGTGTCATCCGTGTGCTATTCGTGTGCCATCTGTGTGTACGTGTCTCCATTACGTGTGTCATCTGTGTAACTAAATGAATAATTACAAAATAAAAATGAAGTGAAGTCACCCCGATATTTGACAGACAGTTGTGAGCTGATATTATCAGGCTGGGAAGGTCCATTGTTATTGGGTCCTTCCCAGCTTAATAATACCAGCCCATAGCAGCCCCCAAAATTGGTGAATCACATTAGATGCACCAATTCTGGCACTTTGCCTTGGCTTTTCTTAATTACCCTCTTGCGGTGGCAATCAGGGTAATGATGTATCGGGTTGATGTCAGCTGTGTAGTGTCAGCTGGCATCAATCCCTGGTGTTAGTAATGGAGAGATGTCTGTCAGACACCCCCAATACAAACCAAGTAATCAAAGAAAAATACACACACAAAAAAATTATTAATTTCAATAAACACTCCCTGAAACTTTCCCTCGTTTTCCACTTTATTCAAAAGAAGAAGAAAAATTCCCAGCTGATCTGACATAGTCCAGAGTGAATTCGACAAACAAACTATTGAGCGCCGTTCTGACACTCCATAGACTTTCCTGACAGGCAACTCCAGGTCATACTGCACTGCATGAGATCTAACACCTTTGAAGAACGGTGACATCAGTAACAGAAGCACCGGGTCTCATGCAGCATAGTGTGACCTGGAATTGCCTGTAAGCAAAGTCTATGGATTGTCAGAACAATGCTCCATGAACTTTGTTTATCGGATTCGCCCTGGACTACATCAGATCAGCTGGTAATTTATTTATTTATTTTTTTTAATAAAATGGTGAACGAGCGTTAGTGTCTTGTTTTATTTATATGTGTTTTAATATTTGTCTTTTTTTCAGCTATTCTTTGTTGGACTACAGCAGATACCTTGGACTACGATGGAGGTGCATATGTTTGTTTTTTTAATACAATGATAAACAAGGGAAAGTTTTGCAGAGTGTTTATTGAAATAAATTATTTTTTCATATGTGTGTCTTTTTTTGGATTATTGAGTTTGTAATAGGAGTATCTGATAGACGCCTCTCCATTATTAACAGTAGGGCTTGATGCCAACTGACACTACACAGCTGACATCCACTTCATAAACCATTATCCTAATTGCCACAGCACCAGGGCAACTGGGAAGAGCCAAGGCGAAGCACCAAAGTGATGCACCACTTCTGGGGCGGCTGTAGGTTGTTTTCTTTAGGCTGGTAAGGGCCCAATAATCATGTGACGCGCCCACGGGGTCCTAAGGTTACTCGTCACCGGGCCGGTGTCGGTGTGGGTTGTCAAAGCGTCCAGGCCCGGTTCCGTGACCCCGGCGGTGTCAATAAAAGGGGGGGTGGGGTGTAAAGTTTGTATTCCAGACGCCACCTGTTGTGTGTGGCCAAGTATTCGCCGCCGCTGTAGGAGGTCTTCTCTGGGGCCGATGATAACACAGCTCAGATAGTACAGCTCTCCACAGGCAGAGCTTTGGCGCCAAAGAGGATGTTAGAAGTAGTAGTTGCCTATGCCGCAGGGGCGCAATGATGGGAGCGCCGGCAGTGATGAGACAACACAGAGGTTGCAGTTAAAGTTCTTTACTCACTAAAATTACACCGCCTTTGGAGTGCCATGCTCCGCTGTTTTGGGCTTCAGCTGATCCCAGATAGTTCAAAGGTCAAGGCCAGTGTTTCCTTCTGTGTGTTCTTTCTGGTGGTCTTCCCTCCACAACAGCTCCTGGGCCGTGGAACGGGTCACGGGTGCCTGCTATACTCCCTGTGGACCCTGGGACCCCCCTTCTTCCTAAGAACCTGGGTCGAGCCTCCAGCTCCGGACCATGGGCCCTTTTCTGTTCTGTCACTTTTTACTGACTTCTCTCCTGAGTCCGACCTGGCGCGAACCCTGCCTGGTGCTAACTGAATTCTGTGTGAGATGGCTCCTAACTTCCCCTGAAGGTGCCTCGCCCCCCTGGGTTGCTGAACTAGTGGGTAGAAGGTCCCATACCTCGTGATGGCCACCCCCGGCTCCTACCCTGGCCTAGTCCCAGTGAAAGAGCACCCGTGTTATGTGTTGGATGTGTTTTACCGGTGATGACCTCCTCCATATCTGAGATGAACACTGCACCCTGGATGAGGTGCAGTACCTGAAGCCACAGGGACACCACACACTCCCACAGCTAATCCGGGCTGGAAAGAAAGCAATACAGTGGAAAACTGCAAAACTTTGGTTATGCTGGAAAACTGTAACATTTCTTCCATTTATGGGAGACATGGTTTCTTAAACATTACAAACATTGCATATACTTCACGTTACGATATATAAAACCTTGGACATCATAAAATGCATAAAACATTAGCCTTTAGCATAAGACATTCACTTTTGGCAATAAACATTCCTTTTTATATAAAATTTTCACTTTGGCATAAAACTTTCACTTTTGCACCTTGCATCAGTCCGACCAAGTGCAACAACTTTAGCAGCAACAACAATATGGGGGCGACCTGCCCTAAACCCCCAACGTAGGCTCTGGGCGTGATCAGAGCATTCCCGACCCTGCTTCCCCACTTCAGCACGCACGACAGGTTTTTGGGTCATGTTAATTCTGGTATAGAGCACAACAGGTGCCAACTACTGAGTCCTGGCCACATCTAGTCCAGTGGCCCAGATGTCCATTTCAACACAACATTATTTGACTACAGTGCCTTGCGAAAGTATTCGGCCCCCTTGATTTTTTTTTTCAACCTTTTCCCACTTTTCAGGCTTCAAACATAAAGATAAAAATTTAAATTTTATGGTGAAGAATCAACAACTGGGACACAATTGTGAAGTTGAACGAAATGTATTGCTTATTTTAAACTTTTTTAAAAAATAAATAACTGAAAAGCAGGGGCACCACACATGGACATTCCCAGCCAGATAATACCAGTCTGCAGCTGTCTGCTTTATATATCGTCCTAAATTTATAACTATCCTGAACTACAATATGTCACAAAAAACAGTTTCAGAATCACCCGGATCCACTGAAGCATTACAGAGTTATAACCTGTGAAAGTGACAGTGGTCAGAATTGCAAAAAATGGCCTGGGCATTTGGAACAAAACTGGCTTCGTCCTTAAGGGGTTAAACTCTGCTCGGGGGTGGGGCATTTTACTAATAGGTGGACTGTGGGGAACTTATACGGTTCCAGAGAACTGTGGCAGCATCACACAGTGTTGGTGGCACTGAGGTAGCATCATACATTACTGAGGACACTGGGGTTACTATGGTGGAATTCCCTGTGGCAGATTCATACTGTTTGTCAGTGTATTTTTTGGGGCATCCAGCTCCATGAAGGTCATGAAAGGGATATCCTATTGGGATAGAAAACTGAGGGGCTTCAATACAGGCAAAATAACTGTGTAAGTGCCTCTATACATGTCCCTCTACCAATTATCAAAAGTTGGGAGGTATGTCCCTCTGTGTCTGTGCCTATGCACTGTGACGCCGCATAATATTCTTTAACTGAAGAGGGGCCCCATGATTTCTATTTATGCCCCTCATCATAGGCTTAAGGTACCGTCACACTAAGCAACATCGCTAGCAACATCGCTGCTGAGGCACGACTTTTGTGACTTAACAGCGATGTTGCTAGCAATGTTGCTGTGTGTGACATTCAGCAACAACCTGGCCCCTGCTGTGAGGTCGCCGGTTGTTGCTGAATATCCTGGACCATTTTTTAGTCGTCGCTCTCCCGCTATGAAGCACACATCGCTGTGTGTGACAGCGACAGAGCAACAACTGAATGTGCAGTGAGCAGGGAGCCGGCTTCTGCGGACGCTGGTAATCAATGTAAATATCGGGTAACCAAGAAACCCTTTCCTTGGTTACCCGATATTTACCTTCGTTACCAGCGTCCACCGCTCTCACGTGGCGAGTGCCGGCTCCCTGCTCTCTGCACACATAGCCAGACTACACATCGGGTAATTAACCCGATGTGTACTCTGGCTAGGAGTGCAGGGAGCAAGCGCTAAGCGGTGTGCGCTGGTAACCAAGGTAAATATCGGGTTGGTTACCCGATATTTACATTAGTTACCAAACGCAGCATCGCTTCCACGCATCGCTGCTGGCTGGGGGCTGGTTGCTGGTGAGATCTGCCTGTGTGACAGCTCACCAGCAACCTGTGTAGCGACGCTCCAGCGATCCCTGCCAGGTCAGGTTGCTGGTGGGATCGCTGGAGCGTCGCTTAGTGTGACGGTACCTTTAGACCATTTGATAGTTTAATGTATAGTTAGAAGCTGGATAGCCTTTTATTTATTTTTGCACTGTGCTTACACACTTGTATTTCTGGCTATAAAGAAAATAAAGCTGGCAGCAGCCAGTTTTGAGCCCTTTTAAATAAATTGTTTTGCTGGATACTGCAGAGTCTCTGCAGCAGAGAACAAGGTTTTCAGTGACGAATATGCTGTGAATGTATTCCAAAGCAAAAAAGAAACCCCATAAAATAGGCAATAGCAATAGTGTAGGTTATTTTAACAACTTACTGCAGACATTTTTGCCATCAACTTTTTCATCTTTTTTATTTTAATATGTTTAGTTTTTTCAGTGGTTGGATTGGTTACAAACATATTAAAGTTATATATTCATCCTAATTTTACAAAATAAAAGTTGCAACCCTTTTCTTGTTTTAATGCTCCTACAGTGGCCATCAAACAGTATGATGTCCCCACAGTTCCCCCCACACACAGTATGATGTCCCCATAGTTTCCCCACATATATTATGAGGACCTCATAGTGATAATGACCCCAACATAGCATAATGCCCTCACAGTACCACCACAAAATGTAATGCCCCCACAGTGTGATGTTCCCACACTAACCCTAATGCAGCATAATGCCCCCAGTCCTTCCTACAGTATGATATCCTCGCACAGTATGATGGCCTCACACAATTTGCTCCCACATCATGATGACCCCATGATCAGAACAATTGCCCGCAATAGTCTCCCTATAAATTGTGATAGTCCCCAACAGCCCCTACACAGAATGATGGGCTTCAAAATATTATGATGGCCCCTCAGTGCCCTTACACAGTGGGATGCACACACATTCACAAAAGCAATATTATGATGCCACACAGTATGATGGTGCCCCACACAGTATGATGTGCCCCTTATACACATACATATGATTGTCCGCTACACACTATCATGCTTACAATGTCCCCTGACACAATAAGATCTCACAACCACTCCAACATAGTATGATGCCTCTATATAGACCCTCCCCTCAGTAAAATGTCCCCAGACCCACACAGTATGATATGCCTATGGCCCCCCACATAGTCTGTTGGTCCCCACACAGAATGCCCCCACATCCCCACATACATTATGGTGACCCCCACAGCCCCCCCACACAGTATGAAGGCCCCAAACAGACCTCATACAGTATGATGTTTTACCCTTGTAGCCCTCACACAGCACAATGGCCTTCACTCAGCATGCTCCCACAGCCCCCCACACAGTATGATGGCCCACAAACAGCCCCAACACAGTTTTACGGCCACACAGCATCCACACACAGTATCATGCCACGCAACCTCATACATAATATAAATCTACCAGACTCCTCTCACTGTATACATACCATACAGTATAATGATGCCACAACACCCTCAAATTGTGTATTATTCTCACAATCCCTCCCCCTGTACAGTGAGATGGCACCACACAGCATGATGGCCCGCCTTCAACCCCAACACAGTATGATGCTCCATAATATAATGCCCCCACCACAAAGTTTAATGCACACAGTGACCCCTTGATATAATGCATCCATACAGTACTGTTACTCCCACACATTATGCCCCTACAGCCTTCCCACATAGTACAGTGGCCCTCACAGCCAGCCATACAGTATTATGATCCTACTTCAGTTCCCCACATATATTATGATCCCCTCACAGCCTTGCACTTAGTATGATGCCTCCCATAAAGTATGATTTCCCCACACAGTATGATGACCTCATATAATATGAAGGCCACCAAAGTAGTAATTTGGCCCTCTTAGAATCCACACACAGTATTATGTAACCACAGCCACCCATACATACTAGAATTTCTCCACAAACCCCGTACATTGTATGAAGGCCCCCACAGTCCCCCACATAGTATGGTGCCATGGTACCCTCAAAGTGCCTTCACATTATATACAGTACTCCAATAGCTTCCCAACACAGTATGGTGGCATCTCTTACCCCTTCACAATATGATAGCCCTGCAATTCCCTATAAACATTATGAGACTCCTACAGTAACCACCAAGTTAATATGATGTCTCCATAGAGTTCCCCACACAGCTTGATGCACTCACAGACCCTCACAAAGTATGATCCCCACAAGGACCCTCTTACAGTTTATTGTACTTATACCCCCACAAAATGATGCCCCTAATACAGTATCCTCTCATAGACACAAACACAGTATGATGATCCCACAACCCCCATACTGTAGAATTGCTCCCAACAGTAAATATCGAAAAAGAGCTATGTATATAGGGCATTGCACTGTTCATTCCTAGTTTTACAAAGTATATTGAATTGTATCTGAGATCACACGGTGTCAATGTTATTTGTTTTTCTTATCATAAATAGTGTATGATGTGGAAGAAACATGGTGGATGTTAATGGCAATATTTCCATTACAATTGGAGAGAAAATAGAGCAACAAAGCTTTCACCTATAGTGATGACCTGTCATATGTTTAACGTCTTGCTTGTATAGTGAGATATGGACAGATTTTCTGATACCAACCCAGCTCTTCCAGACACTAATTATGCATTTTTCACAGTATTGTCAATATATCTAGTGTCTCACTCTCAGATAAGCATGTTTCGCTTGTCATTGCATTTGTGGAGTTTCTGAGGCAGTTGAAAACATAACTTTTAATAATCCCTATTAAAATGAAAGAGCTCCAGAATTACAAAAATTAAAAGGGGTCGGGATTCTACTACAATTGATGCCTATGTCCTAAACTCATGTAAATGGATTTCAAGACAGTGCTTTTTATATTAATTTACCATCTATAGTATTGGACGGATACTATAGTTGCTAGGGATTGAGCATCAATTCTCATCAGATGTGATTGTGTAGTAATGCATTTTCACAGTGGTGTTATAATATCTCCTTTACATGCATAGTCATATCTCAGTCAGAGTTAGGCTATGTGCCCACGTGTGCGTATTGCATGCAGTTACACTGCACCGCAGCGTACACTAACTGCATACGTCCTGTGTCCCCAGCACAATCTATGAAGATTGTGCATAATCCATGCCCACGTTGTGTTTTAGAATGCAGTGATTTGCATGCGGCCAAATCGCTGCGTTCTAAAAAGCAACATGTCACTTCTTTCGTGCGCTTTGCATGCTGTCTCCATTCTGTCTATAGCGAGAGGCAGCATCCAGAGCGCACAAATTCTGCAGTCCCCAAACTTTCAGAACGGAGCTTTTCAGCTGCGCTCTGAAGCGGACATGCAGTGACAAAACGCTGCGGTGCAGAGCGCACACACGTGGGCACATAGCCATAGAATGAGACACCAATAGACTTTAATGCTTGACAGTCAAAAAGTGAGGGGAAAATGTGTAGAAAAGTTTAAATAAGTAACTCTCTCCTTGTAAAGGGTTGACTGACTTCAGGTCTAACTATTACCATAACATTGTCCTAGATATTTTATTACTTCATGTTTAGATCGATTTAGTATAGCCAATACTGATGGTGTGTAGCAATCCTATTAGTGTTGGGGGTGTAACCCCTATGAGAGACTTGGATGTACTGTGCCTTTAAAAGAACAGGGCTTCCCTGTTGTGTGTAATGGTCTGGCCCACAACTCCCCTTCTACGACTGTGTGTGGTTTAGCCATAAAGAGAAAGTGCAGGAAAACAGGCCTGAGAGGCAGAGGTGACAGGAAAGAGTGTGAGCAGTGGTTGTGCCACAGCTGCTGAAGGAAAAAGAGGAACGTTACCTGAGAAGAAATCCCAAAATTTGCTCACTCGGTAAACGACTCAGAGGAAGACGACGCCCAGATGAGCCCAGTGAACCCATGACCCAAGATAAGAAAAGCTGTTTCCATTCATCCCCAGAGAAGTGTGCACCAACGGACAGCATGCCCTGAGAGAGGGCCAGTTCTTTGGACGGCACCATGAGTCTGAACTTGTGCGCACTGGTTAGGGTTTAGTGCAGGCTTCTGTAGTTAGAGAGTGGTGTCCGCACGGTCCCAGTAGTGGAGGCAGTTAGGATAGAACACTGAGTAGTAAAGTAAACGTATACATTTCCTGTTATTGTTTGTATTGTTGTCCACTGTGATAGCTGAGGTGACAGTTGTAGTTCGCTCCAGCTAAATACAGTGCTGGCCAAAAAATTGGCGCCCCTGCAATTCTGTCAGAGAATACTCAGTTTCTTCTTGAAAATGATTGCAATCACAAATTCTTTGGTATTATTATCTTCATTTATTTTGCTTGCAATGAAAAAACACAAAAGAGAATGAAACAAAAATCAAATCATTGATCATTTCACACAAAACTCCAAAGATGGGTCAGACAAAAGTATTGGCACCCTTAGCCTAATACTTGGTTGCACAACCTTTAGCCAAAATAACTGCAAACAACCGCTTCCGGTAACCATCAATGAGTTTCTTACAATGCTCTGCTGGAATTTTAGACCATTCTTCTTTGGCAATCTGGTCCAGGTCCCTGAGATTTGAAGGGTGCCTTCTCCAAACTGCCATTTTGAGATCTATCCACAGGTGTTCTATGGGATTCAGGTCGGGACTCATTGCTGGCCACTTTAGTAGTCTCCAGTGCTTTCTATTATACCATTTTCTAGTGCTTTTTGAAGTGTGTTTTGGGTCATTGTCCTGCTGGAAGACCCATGACCTCTGGGGAAGACCCAGCTTTCTCACACTGGGCCCTACACTATGCTGCAAAATTTGTTGGTAGTCTTCAGACTTCATAATGCCATGCACATGGTCAAGCAGTCCATTGCCAGAGGCAGCAAAGCAACCCCAAAACATCAGGGAACTTCTGCCATGTTTGACTGTAGGGACCGTGTTCTTTTCTTTGAATGCCTCTTTTTTTTCCCTGTAAACTCTATGTTGATGGCTTTTCCCAAAAAGCTCTACTTTTGTCTCATCTGGCCAGAGAAAATTCTTCCAAAACGTTTTAGGCGTTCTCAGGTAAGTTTTGGCAAACTCCAGCCTGGCTTTTTTATGTCTCGGGGTAAGAAGTGGGGTCTTCCTGGGTATCTGTCACGCTCCCCGGGTCCTCTGCTCCGCTCCCCGGGCCCCCTGCTCCGTTCCCCGGGTCCTCTGCTCCGCTCCCCGGCTCACCTGCCACGCTCCCCGCTCTCCAGCCTCCGGTGCCCGTACTCCCCAGGCCCCCTGGTCTCCGCTCCCGGCGCCCGACGGCTTCAGAGTCCCTGGCCGGCTCCCCTGCGTCCTCCTCTCAGCTTCCTGCCCTGGCTTCTGGCACCCGGGCCGCGCGCATGCGCATTAGGGCGCGCGCGCGGTCACTGACCCTTTCTTAAAGGGCCAGTGTCAATTAACAGGAAATGATGCACAGAGGTACAGGGTATATAGGGGGTTAATGTCCAAGGGAGCGGGGCCTGTTCTTCGTGTTTTCCCAAGCTAGGAGTCAGGTCTCCTTGTGTTCTGTGAGATACTTACCTCTCTGTCTTCTAGAGCCGATCCTGCATCGCCATCCGGTCCTGCGGTACCTCGAACCCCGAACGCTGCCCATCTGCCATCCTGACCGTCCGTACCATCTCGGATCCCTGCGGTGACCCGTCATCTCGCTCCTACGGTTCCGGACCCCGCCTGACACCATCACGGCTTCCGAACCTGAGCTCCGTCACCCGGACCACCATCAGTGACCTCGTGGTCCCAGGGACTTCTCCATTTTCTCCTAGTGCACGGACTGTCCTGCTACCTACAGTGCTCCGGCTACCGGACTCCTTTCCCTCATCCGGGAGTTCGGCCCAGTGGATCCACCTCCAGGGTCTACCCGTCCATCTGGCCCTAACAGTAAGAACAGGCCATGGATCCCGCCGAAGCACTAGCGGCCTTGCATGAGGAACTCCAACGCCAGCGTGAAGTCCAGACCCGCATGCTGAACTTTATGACTTCCGTGGACACCCGCCTGACCACGCTACAAGCGGCAGTCACGTCTTCAACATCCCGAGCCTCCACTAGTCAAGCCACGACCCCCGCTCCCGTGGCTGCCTCTTCGGATGCTTCCAGACTGCGTTTGGCCTCACCACCCCGGTACGCCGGAGATCCCAAGACCTGCAGGGGGTTTATAAACCAATGCTCCCTCCATTTCACGCAGCTGCCACATCTATTTGCCTCCGACCAAGCCAAGGTCGCCTTCATCATGTCTCACCTAGAAGGCGAGGCACTGGCGTGGATGAACCCCTTGTGGGAGAAGGAGGACCCTATGACCAAGAACCTCCAGGAGTTCCTGCAGGCCTTTCGCAGCACCTTTGACGAACCCGGACGCGCCTCCGCGTCTGCGTCATCACTTCTCCGGTTACGTCAGGGAACACTGACGGTGGGTCAATACGCCATCCGTTTCCGCACCTTGGCTTCAGAACTCGGGTGGAATAACGAGGCCCTAACCGCCGCCTTCTGGGAAGGACTATCGGGTCGAATCAACGATGAGCTGGCTGGACGTGATGTACCGTCCACCCTGGACGCCCTGATTACCCTAGCGACTCGAGTGGACATACGCTTTCAGGAGCGGTCCAAAGAGGTATCCCGTGAGAGACGTCCGGTACGGCATTCCTCGCCTCCACAGAAGCCCGCCGTACTCCAGTCAACGGCCTCTGGTGTCTCCATCCATGAGCCCATGCAGATCGACCGTGTGCGACAGTCTGAACAATGTCGAGCAGAGCAGCTCGCCAAGGGTCTCTGCTTTTACTGCGGAGAGGGCACACACCTGCTACGCGCCTGTCCAGAGAGGCCGGGAAACTCCAAAGCCTAGGGTTGGTAGGAGAGGCCACCCTAGGTGCTGGGACTCTCTCAGACCCAGTTACATGGACTGTGCAAGTGACAACGGGAGAGACGCGATTTACGGCTGAGGCGTACCTCGATTCTGGGGCAGCAGGCAATTTCATCCAGCAGGCCACGGTGGACAAGTACCAGGTGCCTGTTACTCCACTCGCCAAACCTCTTGTGATTGCCTCTGTGGATGGGAGACCTCTCTCTGACACCATCTCCTGGATCACCAAGCCGCTTGAACTGCGTATCGGTGCTCTGCACACCGAGAACATCGCTCTCTACGTCCTCCCACATATGTCACATCAAATCCTGCTGGGCCTTCCCTGGTTGCGGACACACGAGCCTTCAGTCAGCTGGGGCACTGGCGATATCACTCGATGGGGGTCTTCTTGCCATGAGAGGTGTCTGAAGACCATACAACCCGTCCGGCGACCTCCGGTTCCCGAGTCCCTACCAGGACTGCCCTCAGCCTATTGGTCCTTCGTGGACGTCTTTGATAAGAAGGAGTCCGAAGTACTTCCACCACATCGTCCTTACGATTGTGCCATTGACCTGCTCCCAGGAACTACACCACCTCGAGGACGGATATATCCACTGTCTCCAGCCGAAACAAGGGCCATGTCTACGTACATCACAGAGAGCCTGGCTAAGGGATTCATCCGGAGATCCTCCTCTCCTGCTGGAGCAGGCTTCTTCTTCGTTAAGAAGAAAGAGGGCGACCTACGCCCATGTATAGACTACCGGGGATTGAACCTAATCACCATGAAAAACAAGTACCCTCTGCCGCTCATCCCCGAATTGTTTGATCGGCTCAGAGGAGCTTGAGTGTTCACCAAGTTGGATCTTCGGGGTGCCTACAACCTGGTCCGTATCCGCTCAGGGGATGAATGGAAGACCGCGTTCAACACTCGCGATGGGCACTATGAATACTGCGTGATGCCCTTCGGCCTGTGTAACGCACCAGCAGTCTTCCAAGAATTAGTGAACAATGTGTTTCGGGACCTTCTCTACGTCTGTGTGGTGGTATATCTGGATGACATCCTTGTCTTCTCTCCGGACCTCCAGACCCACCGAGAGAACGTGCAACTGGTTCTACAAAGACTGAGAGAGAATCGTCTGTACGCCAAGTACGAGAAGTGCGTCTTCGAACAGTCTTCTCTCCCCTTCCTGGGGTACCTCATCACCGATACCGGACTGCAGATGGATCCAAAGAAGGTCTCCTCCATTCTCAACTGGCCTCCTCCTTCTGGACTGAAGGCAATCCAACGCTTTCTGGGATTCGCTAACTATTACCGCCAGTTCATTCCTCACTTCTCGGCTCTGACTGCTCCTCTCTCCACCTTGACCAAGAAGGGGGCTAATCCAAAGGACTGGTCACCTGCGGCTGACGCCGCGTTTGGCGCTCTAAAGCGAGCCTTTGCCTCCTCTCCTGTACTCCACCGTCCAGAGTTAAACCGCCAGTTCACCTTGGAGG
This sequence comes from Anomaloglossus baeobatrachus, assembly GCF_048569485.1. NCBI lineage: Eukaryota > Metazoa > Chordata > Amphibia > Anura > Aromobatidae > Anomaloglossus > Anomaloglossus baeobatrachus. The sequence continues at coordinate 314,014,480 of NC_134355.1, forward strand.
TGGATGCCTCCTCCTCGGGAGCCGGAGCAGTGCTCATGCAGAAGTCCTCCTCCGGGAAGATGGTGACGTGCGGTTTCTTCTCCAAGAGCTTCTCCGCGCCTGAACGCAATTACACCATCGGTGACCGAGAGCTATTGGCGGTCAAACTGGCTCTGGAGGAATGGCGCTATCTTCTGGAAGGAGCAGTGTACCCTGTCATTGTTTACACGGACCACAAAAACCTGGAATACCTGCGGACTGCTCAGCGACTGAACCCACGGCAAGCCAGGTGGTCCTTGTTCTTTGCCCGGTTCGACTTCCAGCTTCATTTCCGACCCGCGGACAAGAATGTACGCGCTGATGCCTTGTCTAGGTCTTTCGTGCCCGTGGAACAGGAGGAGGAGACATCTCAACCCATCATCTGTCCAAGTAAGATTATTCCGGTGGCTCCTGTCACCCTGGCCCAGATACCGCCCGGGAAGACCTATGTCTCTGAGACTGACAGGCAAAAAGTGTTACACTGGGGCCATGCCTCGAAAACAGCCGGTCATGCAGGTCAGAAGAAAACATGGAGCGCTATTGTACGTCATTACTGGTGGCCATCCCTTCGCACGGACGTCGCTTCTTTTGTCTCTGCTTGCTCCTCTTGTGCCAGGAACAAGACGCCCAAACATCTGCCATATGGCCGTCTTCTGCCTCTGCCTATACCCTCCGTTCCGTGGCAACACATAGCGATGGACTTTATTACGGACTTGCCATTGTCCTCCGGACACACAGTCATATGGGTCGTGGTGGATCGGTTCTCTAAAATGGCCCATTTCGTTCCTATGGCTGGACTGCCCTCTGCTCAGGAACTCGCGGACGCTTATATACATCACATCTTCCGCTTGCATGGCTTTCCATCACACATAGTGTCCGACAGAGGAACTCAGTTCACCTCCCGCTTCTGGAGGGCTCTCTGCAAACATCTGGGAGTGACTCTGGACTTTTCTTCGGCCTACCACCCTCAGTCGAATGGCCAAGTGGAACGGGTCAATCAGATATTGACCTCTTTCTTACGTCACTACGTGAACGCCCATCATGACGATTGGTCCACGCTTCTTCCTTGGGCTGAATTCTCCCATAATCACCACGTCAGTGAGTCCTCCTCCAGTTCTCCCTTCCATGTCGTCTATGGACTTCAGCCGTCTGTCCCATTGCCTGTATCCTCGTCCTCGGACATCCCTGCTGCTGATGCAGTACTCCGTGACTTTGCAACCATTTGGGACTCAGTTAAGGCGTCCCTTGCACGGGCAACCCTGCGGATGAAGAGACACGCGGACAAGAGACGCCTGGATCCTCCGTGTTTCTCTCCGGGAGATCTCGTCTGGCTTGCTTCCAAGTACATCCGACTGAAGATACCATCCTACAAGCTGGGACCTCGCTACATCGGACCGTTTAAAGTCCTCGGCAAGATCAATGAGGTCTCCTACAAACTGCAGCTCCCGGCCACGATGAGAATACCCAACTCCTTCCACGTCTCTCTGCTCAAGCCGGTTGTCCTTGGTCCCTTCTCCGCTGCCGCCAGTCCGGCTCCTCCTCCTATTGCTGAGGACGACATCTATGCGGTAAGGGATATCGTGGCCATGAAGACCGTACGTGGTCGGCAGTTCTTCCTGGTGGACTGGGAAGGGTATGGTCCTGAGGATAGGTCCTGGGAGCCCAGGGAGAACGTGGGCACTCCTCTGATCCGTGCCTTCCTGTCCCGGTTGCGGGGAGGGGGGCGTGGGGGGGGGTACTGTCACGCTCCCCGGGTCCTCTGCTCCGCTCCCCGGGCCCCCTGCTCCGTTCCCCGGGTCCTCTGCTCCGCTCCCCGGCTCACCTGCCACGCTCCCCGCTCTCCAGCCTCCGGTGCCCGTACTCCCCAGGCCCCCTGGTCTCCGCTCCCGGCGCCCGACGGCTTCCCAGTCCCTGGCCGGCTCCCCTGCGTCCTCCTCTCAGCTTCCTGCCCTGGCTTCTGGCACCCGGGCCGCGCGCATGCGCATTAAGGCGCGCGCGCGGTCACTGACCCTTTCTTAAAGGGCCAGTGTCAATTAACAGGAAATGATGCACAGAGGTACAGGGTATATAGGGGGTTAATGTCCAAGCGAGCGGGGCCTGTTCTTCATGTTTTCCCAAGCTAGGAGTCAGGTCTCCTTGTGTTCTGTGAGATACTTACCTCTCTGTCTTCTAGAGCCGATCCTGCATTGCCATCCGGTCCTGCGGTACCTCGAACCCCGAACGCTGCCCATCTGCCATCCTGACCGTCCGTACCATCTCGGATCCCTGCGGTGACCCGTCATCTCGCTCCTACGGTTCCGGACCCCGCCTGACACCATCACGGCTTCCGAACCTGAGCTCCGTCACCCGGACCACCATCAGTGACCTCGTGGTCCCAGGGACTTCTCCATTTTCTCCCACTGCACGGACTGTCCTGCTACCTACAGTGCTCCGGCTACCGGACTCCTTTCCCTCATCCGGGAGTTCGGCCCAGTGGATCCACCTCCAGGGTCTACCCGTCCATCTGGCCCTAACAGTATCCTACCATACAGGCCCTTTTCATTCAGACGCCAACGGATAGTACGGGTTGACACTGTTGTACCCTCGGACTGCAGGCCAGCTTGAACTTGTTTGGATGTTAGTCGAGGTTCTTTATCCACCATCCGCACAATCTTGTGTTGAAATCGCTCGTCAATTTTTTTTTTCCTTCCACATCTAGGGAGGTTAGCCACAGTGCCATGGGCTTTAAACTTCTTGATGACACTGCGCACCGTAGACACAGGAACTTTCAGGTCTTTGGAGATGGACTTGTAGCCTTGAGATTGCTCATGCTTCCTCACAATTTGGATTCTCAAGTCCTCAGACAGTTCTTTGGTCTTCATTCATTTCTCCATGCTCAATGTGGTACACACAAGGACACAGGACAGAGCTGGAGTCAACTTTAATCCATGTTAACTGGCTGCAAGTGTAATTTAGCTATTGCCAACACCTGTTAGGTGCCACAGGTAAGTTACAGGTGCTGTTAATTACACAAATTAGAGAAGCATCACATGATTTTTCAAACAGTGCCAATACTTTTGTCCACCCCCTTTTTTATGTTTGGTGTGGAATTATATCCAATTTGGCTTTATGACAATTTTTTTTTTTTCATTGAAGACAAATTAAATGAAGATAATAATACCAAATAATTTGTGATTGAAATCATTTTCTAGAAGAAACCGAGTATTCTCAGACAGAATTGCAGGGGTGCCAATACTTTTGGCCAGCACTGTACCTCCAGTTGTGTATCAACTCCTGTTCCAATGTACCCTTTTCCCTGTTGCCCCACACCCCTTGTATGTTACCTTCTCACAATAAAATACCCTGTTTGGTCTGTGGACTCATCTGGTACCATAACTTACTTTGCACCATGGTGGTCCCTTGGTCTTCGCTTCATTAGTCATGGGCAATTAGCTGGTATATTCTTGGTTCCTCCCCCAGCTTGATATTGGTCAATCTATAAAGAAGACAATCTAAAACTAATTGAGAATTGGTGTGCTGCTAATAAAATAATGGAAACCCTCTCAGCTCTCTTCAGGTCATTGACCATGTACTTGTATTTTCTATTTTTATTTTATATTTGCAGTGATATACAGTACTTTCATATTAATTATTTTTCTTAGAGGAATTCATGTCAGGGAATCCATCAGATATAAATAAACCATATATTTATCTGGTATATACAGTTGGTATTTTCAGCAGTGAAATTGAGTTTATACTTTAGATGCAATTAAATCACGTATACACTTTTTCAAGGTATAGATATTTTCAGACACGGTTGCAGAGCAGCCAGTCGGCAAGCTTTTCCGGTGTGGGCACTACAACTCCATTGAATAGTTACATAACAGAATGTGTCAGATTTGCATACATGCATTCACGTACCAACAAGTCTCATCTGTTTTTTCTCTATTCTATTAAAACAAGCTGGATGAAACCTCCCCCCCGCATGAGAATACAAGGGAATAGTGACAGCATATGCATCGTATTTTGTCATGATTCAGGAGATGTAAACTTCCCAGAATAGACAACCCTTTATCCCCTTTACCCTCGTGCGATTTTCTGTATTTTTGTTTTTTGCTCCCCTTCTTCCGAGAGCCGTAATTTTTTTATTTTTTAGTCAATATTGCCATATTAGGGCTTATTTTTTGCAGGACAAGTTGTACTTTGAATTAAACCATTAGTTTTACCATATAGTATACAGGAAAATTAGAAAAAAATTCCAAGTGTGTTGAATTTGCAGAAAAAGTGCAGTTGCACAATTGTTTTTGGGATATTTTATTCACCGTGTTCACTATATGGTGAGACTGACATGTTGGTGTGATGTCTCAAATCAGTACGAGTTCGCAGATATCAAACATGTATACTTTTACTTTTTTCTAAGGAGTTAAAAAAAATTCAGAAGTTTGCCCAAAAAAGTAGCGCTTTTGACGCCATTTTCCAAGACCCATAGAGTTCTCATTTTTAGTAGTCTGGGGCTCAGTGATGGCTTATTTTTTGTGTCGTGAGCTGATGTTTTTAATTATTCCATCTTTGTGTGGATTCTACATTTTCATCACCTTTATAATTAGCTTACTGGGGCCAAATAATTTTCTAAGCTCGATCTTACAGGGGCTTATAATTTAATATATATCTGGGAGGGTGGTGAGTGGAAGATGACATTTTTAACGTCCGAGGGTCTTTTTGAGAATCTTGCGATGCTTTTTGGACTGACTAATGCACCTGCTGTTTTCCAAAACTTTATGAAGGATATTTTTTTCATATTACATTGGAAGATTTATTGTGGCTTATCTGGATGATGTTTTAATTTTCTTGCCTGATCTGCATTCTCAATATGAACAATTTCACTCCGTGTTACAAAGACTTAGAGAGAATGCCTTGTTTGCTAAGTTGGAAAAATGTACATTTGCTGTTCAGGAAATTTAATTACTAGAGTTCATTATTAGTGTTGAGCGAGTATGCTTGTCACTACTCGGTACTCGCACGAGTATCACTGTACTCGGGCTACTCGGCGGGGACCGAGTAATCTCGCGATACTCGTGCTGTACTCGTGGTCTTCATCACTGCATGTTGGCGCTCTTTTGAGAGCCAGCCCTCATGCAGGGATTGGCTGGCAGACCACTGCAATGCCACAGCCCTGTTAGTTGTGGAATTGCAGTGATTGGCCGGCCTGCACAGCGTGATCGAAGCCTTTATACCGGCGGGCACGCTGTGCTCTGCACACAGCCATCCAGACAGTCAGTGCAGGGAGAGTGTTGCTGCTTCAGGGAAAGGCTTGCGGCCCTTTATAGTTATTTCCGTAGCAGGGCTGCAAACAGTGTGACCAGAAGTCCTTCTCAGGACTATTGTAGTTGTATACAGGCAGGCAGGGTATAGCCAAGTCGGAGTACAGGAGCAGAGTCCTTCTCAGGACTATTGTTGCTGTATACAGGCAGGGCAGGCAGGGTATAGCCAGGTCAGAATACAGGCTAGTGACTAGAAGAGTCCTTCTCAGGACTATTGTAGCTGTATACAGGCAGGCAGGCAGGGTATAAAGCCATTCCTAGTGGTGACCGTATACCAGCCTTCATCATATCTGGGGCTGGTGTACACAGTCTAAAACAGTCCTGATAGTGTCAGACTTCTCAGTAATTGTCGCTCCTAAAAACCTGTTAGGTTCTTAATGCGTCCGTGCTTGCATTTAAAACCGCACGTGTGTGCCTGTCGGTTGCAGCGTACAGGTACACGTTTTGCACAAACTAGTATATAACGCTCAAGTCTAGTGAATAATACACGTCAGTCAGCAGTGTCTGATAGTGTCAAACTTCTCAGTAATTGTCGCTCCTAAAAACCTGTTAGGTTCTTAGTGCGTCCGTGCTTGCATTTAAAAACCGCACGTGTGTGCCTGTCGGTGGCAGCGTACAGGTACACGTTTTGCACAAACTAGTATATAACGCTCAAGTCTAGTGAATAATACACGTCAGTCAGCAGTGTCTGATAGTGTCAAACTTCTCAGTAATTGTCGCTCCTAAAAACCTGTTAGGTTCTTAGTGCGTCCGTGCTTGCATTTAAAAACCGCACGTGTGTGCCTGTCGGTGGCAGCGTACAGGTACACGTTTTGCACAAACTAGTATATAACGCTCAAGTCTAGTGAATAATACACGTCAGTCAGCAGTGTCTGATAGTGTCAAACTTCTCAGTAATTGTCGCTCCTAAAAACCTGTTAGGTTCTTAGTGCGTCCGTGCTTGCATTTAAAAACCGCACGTGTGTGCCTGTCGGTGGCAGCGTACAGGTGCACGTTTTGCACAAACTAGTATATAACGCTCAAGTCTAGTGAATAATACACGTCAGTCAGCAGTGTCTGATAGTGTCAAACTTCTCAGTAATTGTCGCTCCTAAAAACCTGTTAGGTTCTTAGTGCGTCCGTGCTTGCATTTAAAAACCGCAAGTGTGTGCCTGTCGGTGGCAGCGTACAGGTACACGTTTTGCACAAACTAGTATATAACGCTCAAGTCTAGTGAATAATACACGTCAGTCAGCAATGTCTGATAGTGTCAAACTTCTCAGTAATTGTCGCTCCTAAAAACCTGTTAGGTTCTTATTGCGTCCGTGCACTTGTCCGTCCGTAACGCACAAGTCTAGTGAATACACGTCAGCACAGCATTGCAAAATGCGCAAAGGCGTTGACAACGAACAAGGAAGTGGACGTGATGGCGGTGCAGGCAGAGGCCGAGGTCGTGGGCAAGCTCTAATTTCGCCACAACAAAGGGCCACATCTACTCGCTCGCACGTCCTGTCCCAAATTCTTGGGGACCGCAGCAGTACACCACTCTTGAACCAAGACCAGTGTCAACAGGTTGTTAGTTGGATAGCGGATAATGCTTCCAGTCAGATTGGCACCACCACAAACACTCTGTCTTCCACACGGTCAAGTGTCAGTAGCCGTGATACTGCACCGCACATTTCAGAACCTGATCCTCCTTCCTACCACAAGGCTGAGTACACGTCCACGGACATTACTGATCCCACACTTGGACACTCGGAAGACCTGTTTACGTTTCCATTCGCACATTCTGGCCTCTCGCCAGCTCCTGTTGAAGTGGGTCATGAGGAGATCGTATGTACAGATGCCCAAATATTTGAGCAGCCACGTTCTCACGAAGTTGGCAACGTGTCTCAACAAGGGGTGGACGATGATGAGACACAATTGTCAGGAAGTCAGGAGGAGGAGCAGGGTGCGGAAGAGGAAGACGACGTGGTGGATGATCCAGTAACTGACCCAACCTGGCAGGAGGATATGCAGAGCGAGGACAGCAGTGCACAGGGGGAAGGAGGTGTAGCATCCCAACAGGCAGTAAGAAGCAGGGTGGTGGCCCCAGGCAGAAGTCAGGCAACCGTTCCCCGGAACAACAACACGACACAAGGTGCCTGTACAAATGTTAGGTCTTCCCGAGTCTGGCAGTTTTTTAAGTTGGCTCCAGATGATTCTAAAAAGGCCATTTGCAACACCTGCCGTGCCAGCATGAGCAGGGGTACCAAAACTAGAAGCCTGACCACCACCAGCATGATCAGGCACATGTCAGCCAAGCACCCGACTTTGTGGGAGGTACAACAGAGTCGAGGAGCAGTGCTTGCTGATGTCACTGCTACGTCTTCGCTTGTTGTGCATGCGAGCCAATCCCCTGTCCATGCTGCCTGCGAACAAGCCTCCTCCGGCCCTGCACCTGCAGTTGCCTACGCAGAAATAACACCATCATCAAGCACGTCCTTGTCCCAGCGCAGCGTTCAGTTATCCATTCAGCAAACCTTTGAACGCAGGCGCAAATACACTGCCAACGCCCCACATGCCACAGTTCTAAATGCTAACATTTCGCGACTGCTTGCGCTGGAAATGTTGCCTTTTAGGCTGGTGAAGACAGAAGCATTCCACGACCTAATGGCGGCAGCTGTCCCACGTTACTCGGTCCCCAGCCGCCACTATTTCTCCTGGTGTGCCGTCCCCGCATTGCATAACCACGTGTCACAAAACATCACACATGCCCTGAACAACGCTGTTTCAGCCAAAGTCCCCCTAACCACAGACACGTGGACAAGTGCTTGTGGGCAAGGCCGCTACATCTCGTTGACGGCACACTGGGTTAATATTGTGGAAGCTGGGACCCAGTCTGAGCGAGGGACGGAACACGTCCTTCCCACACCAAGGTTTGCAGGCCCTACCTCAGTCAGGGTTTCACCCACACTCTACAGCTCCGGAATGTCATGCTCCTCAGCCTCATCCTCCTCCTGCGCATACTCATCCACTTTACCCTCCACACCAGTCCCAAGCTGGAAGCACTGCAGCACTGCCTCGGCGAAGCAGCAACAGGCTGTGCTGAAGCTAATCTGCATAGGTGACAAACCCCACAATGCAGAAGAGGTGTGGACAGCTCTGAAACAGCAGGCAGATCACTGACTCACACCTCTGAACCTAAAGCCAGGAAAGGTCGTGTGTGACAATGGCCGGAACCTGGTGGCTGCTTTGAGGCGAGGCCAGCTGACACATGTTCCATGCGTGGCCCATGTGCTCAACCTCGTGGTTCAGCGGTTTCTAAAGTCATACCCAGAGCTGTCTGATCTGCTGGTAAAAGTTCGCCGCCTGTCTGCACATTTTCGAAAGTCACCTACTGCTTCAGCCGGCCTTGCCGGCTTTCAGCGCTGTTTGCATCTTCCGGCTCACAGACTGGTGTGTGATGTCCCCACGCGTTGGAATTCAACTCTGCACATGTTGGTCAGGATATGTGAGCAGAAGAGGGCAGTTGTTGAGTACCTGCATCACCTAAGCCGTCGGGAAATGGGTCAAACTCCACACATAACACCTGAGGAGTGGAGATGGATGTCCGACCTATGTACCATCCTCCAAAACTTTGAGGACTCCACCAAGATGGTGAGTGGGGATGACGCCATTATTAGCGTCACCATACCGCTTCTCTGCCTTCTAAAACGGTCTCTGCTCAAAAACAAACATGATGCATTGCAGGTGGAGCGCGATGAGTTGGAGCAAGAAACAGTAGTGGTGTGGGTGATAACGCACAGCCGAGCCTCGTCTCATCACAACGTGCAGTGGAGGACTATGACGAGGAGGAGGATGAAGACATGGAGCAACTCTCCGGCCAAATTGAGGATATGACATGCACACCAGTCATATCCTCGGTTCAGCGTGGCTGGCCAGAGGACAGGGTAGATGAGGAGGAGGAGGAGGACGACAGCATGTTCAGTCATCGTGTTGGTCAGGATACTGAAGTACTGGCTGTTAAGAGTCTGGCGCACATGGCTGACTTTATGGTAAGCTGCCTGTCTCGTGACCCTCGCGTTAAGAACATCTTGGCCGACAATTATTACTGGTTGGTAACACTGTTAGACCCACGCTACAAGGAGAACTTTATGTCTCTTATTCCCGAGGCGGAGAGGTCAGCCAAAATGCAGTAGTTCCGGAAGGCCATAGTCACGGAAGTAGGCAAAGCATTCCCCTCACAAAACGCTAGCGGCATAGGTCAGGAATCAGTGGACAACCAAGGCGTACAGCCGAGAGGGGCACAAGTCCAATCCGCCAGAGGTAGGGGAACAGTCTTTAAGATGTGGGACAGTTTTCTCAGCCCCTCACGTACCACAGCCCCTGAGGTGCGGGGTAGTGCCACAAGAAATCCTAAGTTTGCCCAGATGCTCAAGGAGTACCTTGCAGATCGAACAACTGTACTCCGACATTCCTCTGTGCCTTACAATTATTGGGTATCCAAGCTCCTTTGCAATGTTAACAATGTTTTGAGGCCCTCATGCACATCTCTATCCAGGGACAATGTGGAGCCTGCCAATTTTTGGCTGTCCTGCTAAAGGGCTATACTACAATACACCCACTTCCTTACAATGGGCACTTCAGGTTTACAGGCTCTCATGCACGTCTCTATCCAGGGACAATGTGGAGCCTCCCAATTTTTGGCTGTCCTGCCAAAGGGCAATACTACAATAGACCCACTTCCTTACAATGGGCACTTCTGGTTTACAGGCCATCATGCACGTCTCTATCCAGGGACAATGTGGAGCCTCCCAATTTTTGGCTGTCTTGCCAAAGGGCTATACTACAATAGACCCACTGCCTTACAATGGGTACTTCAGGTATACAGGCCCTCATGCACGTCTGTATGCAGGGGCATTGGTGAACCTCACAATTTTGGACTGCCCTGGCAAAGGAAAATACTACAAAGACTCACTTCCTCAAAATGGGCACATTAGACTCAAGAGGCCTTCATGTACGTCCCTTCTCAGGGACATCGGAGTGCCACACAATGTTTTCACGTAAAATCTTTCATGTAATCTCCAAAAGTAACATACACCAGCTCTATCTCACTATTGGGTATGTGCCCTTAACATTTCCGCCATGAAAATTCATTTTGGTGTCATTTTTGAAGGTTTTCTGGTGAGTCCGTAAAAATGGCGTAAAACGCAGACAAAATTGTTCACAGCTGTGACTTTTGAGTGATAAATGCTGCCTTGTCATTTGAGCACTCTTCTGAGACTTTTGTGACATTTTTAGGGTTTCTACATGCTGCCGGGGGGTCATTTCATAAAAATACTCGGGTCTCCCATAGGATAACATTGGGCTCGGTGCTCGGGCCGAGTACACGAGTATCTTGGGATGCTCGGCCCGAGCCTCGAGCACCCGAGCTTTTTAGTACTCGCTCATCACTATTCATTATGTCAGCTGTTGGTTCAAGATGGACCCTTGGAAGGTGCAGGCCATAGTTGATTGGGTCCAACCTAGGGACTTTAAAGCGTTGCAACATTTCCTTGGGTTTGACAATTATTACAGGAAATTTATCAAGGGGTTTTCCTAGATTGTTAAACCGTTGATGGATCTCACACGTACTGTATGGGGTGGATCTGAGGGTTTGGTCGTCGGAGGCTGTTGGGGCCTTTCTGGAGTTTAAAAGAAGTTTTATGTCCGTGCCGGTTCTCTTTCAGCCACACCTAGGTTGTTCATTATGGATGTGGATGCCTCTGAGGTAGGTTTGGAGTGATATTGTCTCAAGGTCCTAACACATAACCAACTTGCGGCCATGTGCCTTTTTCCTCTAAGAAATTCTCGCCTGTAGAGAGAAATTATGATGTCGGCAATAGTGAACTACTTGCTGTTAAATTTCCATTTGAGGAATGGAGGCATTTATTGGAGGGTGCTGTCCATCAAATCACAGTTATTACTGGCAATAAAAAATTTGCATATATTGAATAAGCTAAACAGTTGACTCCTAGACTGACCAGGTGGTCATTTTTTCTTGAGCTTCAATTTTTTTATCACATTCAGGAAAGGGTCTAAGAACGTGAAGGCTGATGGCAGAAATCCATGATGCTCAGTTGTCGGATCCTTCCACTACTCCTGAGTCTAAATTATTTGTTCCTGTATACATGAGGTTGCGTTTGCTACAGAAATTTCATGACTCTGTGTTAAGTGGTCACACTGGGGTCACACCCACCCTGAGGGCTATTTCCAGGCTCTTTTGATGGTCTTCTATGCATAATGATGTGAAGGATTTTGTATCTGTTTGTGAAACTTGCGCATGTGCTAAAGTAAGTTGTAACCGACCGCCCGGGAAATTGGCTCCATTACCAATTCCTGAAAGACCATGGACCCATTTGTCCATAGATTTTATTACCGGCTTACCCATGTCTGGTGGGAAGATGGTGATTTGGGTAGTAGTTGACTGATTTAGTAAGCTAGCCCACTTTGTTCCTTTATCGGGGTTACCCAATGCTGAGACAATTTCCAGGTTGTTCATCAGTCATGTGGTAAGATTGCATCGTAGTAGAGTGTAACCAGCTCACCTGTGTAGGAACACCTCCCCGTTTGGAAACACGGATAGCAGGGTTGCTGGTGCAGGAACTAGGAAAAGAAAGTCTCCAGCTTCCATGTGCATAATTATTATTCATCCTCCTATAAAATGTCTCATACTACATCCATTCTGAGAAGAATCAGATTGGATGTAGTATGAGACATGAACATTGTCAGAGGAATCCCAAAAAAAGGGGAAATTCAACTAATAATAATAAAAAAACAAATAAAACTATAACACCTTCTAAATTTAATAAGGATTCACCTGTCGTGTCACTGCAATATAGTCCACAATATAGTCAAACTAAACCACTAATTATGAGAGCACTACCCATTTTATATGAGGATAAAATCTTACATAACATATTAATTTCTGGATGTCGAGTAGTTGCCAAAAAAGCGAGAACTATTGATAATATCATCTCTCCACGTTTTTTATCTGCAAATTCGCATACTAAATCGTGGCTTAACACTCTACTTCCACTCTAAAAGTCTCGGGTATTGAAAGGGTGTTTTTTTCTTACCGTGGCGGTAATCATAGGAGAAAACTACTAAACTGCGAGGCGTTTTGGATATTTTATTTGGGTACATGCTCACCATATGGATTCAATTCACGCAGGAAGGTCATGTATCACTATTGATGTGTTTAACGGTCAGTTTTGGATAGTGTAATATTACACTTTCCAAAGAATATTTTTGATTATATTCATTATATTGCTGATATGTGAAGTCCTTGCTATGAAACTGGGTGTATCCACAACTAAATTTCTACTATATTAAAATATATCATTTCATGTTGATATATTGTCATCTAAACTGTCCTCTATATTTTTAGTTGGTATATATTGTATAAAATCTGATAATTATATACTGTCTATTGCTTAATATGTCATATTTCAAATTTTGTGTGCATATTCTGTAACCTTTATGGGCATCAAATTGACACAGCTTGGTACTAATTTCCCCTGTATTCAGGATCACATGATCATACCACCTGTGCCGTTTAACTCCTAAAGGTTAAAAGTGAGCTTTTTGTGAAACATAAGCTATATGCTTTACAAAGGTCACCTCGTCTGAAACGCGTTGTATTTTAAATTTCCTCTTATATTTTGGATCATGTCCTGTACATTTGGATTTTAATTTAGGAATAAAAGGAATTATTTTATGCACATGGACGTTGGAGACTTTCTTTTCCTAGATTGCATGGTATTCCCCTGAATATTGTGTCTGATAAGGTGGTACAATTTATTTCTAAATTTTGTAGGGCTTTTTGTAAAAGACTGGGCATTGATTTGACATTTTCATCAGCTTATCATCTAGAAACCAACGAGCAGACTGAAAGAACTAATCAGTCATTGGAAAAAATGTTGTTTTGTCACGGCTCAGCAGGAGGAATGGTACTCATCCTTACCTCTTGCAGAGTTTGCCTTCAATAATCAGGTAAATCAGTCTACTGGGAATTCACCTTTTTTTGTAATTATAGATTTTATTCCCATTTTGGAGAATTTTCTAGATTAAATTCTGGGTGTCCTGGAGCAGACATAGCCATACAACTTGGGGTTGTCTAGAGGGAGGTACAAAGAAATATTGGGGTGGCCCAATGTTGGCCTGAAACAAAAGGCTTATAGGAAACATTCTTAGGGTCTTAGGCTAAATTGGGTCCTAAATATATGGGGCCATATGAAATCTTGGAGGTGGTCAACCCAGTTACCTTTAGACTGAGACTTCCTCAGTCTCTGTGTATCCAAATGTATTCCATAAGTCCCTGCTAAAAATATTTGTTTCCTCAGCCTTGTCTTCCTAATCCCCGCCTCCTCCTGTTCCCATTGATGAAGGTTTGGAGTATGAAGTGCAGAGGGTTGTAGACTCTCGTAGGGTCCGAAATTCCCTTCAATACTTAGTTCATTGGAAGGGATATGGACCCAAGGAGAGATCAAGGGTTCCGTCTCATTCTGTGAGAGCCAGTCAATTGGTCAGGGCCTTATATTGCAAGTGTCCTGAGAAACCTGGCATTCCAGTGGCCCCCCTTGAAGAGGGGGTACCGTCATGATCCCTTTGTGCAGGGCATCTTACACACAGGTGATCTTTTGCTGCGCCTTCCTGAACTACAGAGAGAGCAGTGACATCTTCCTTTGTGCAGAGCATCTTGCATTTGGACATGCTCTGCTGTGTTTATTTGAGCACTAGCTTACAGGTTGTTTGACAGGTTCTGGGAGATGCTTTTACTCAGGTGTTCCACCTTCCTGGTAATTGCTCTGTTTCATTACTGAGTATGCTCTCCCAGAACCTCACCAGTCATACTCTCTTGTTCTGCAGGTGTGCTCTTGGCTTGTGTTTGTGCTTGTGTTCTGATCTAAGTTTGCTGACACTGGACTGTTGATTGACTCCTCTCTGCCCGCTCCCTGTTCTTGTATTTACCTCCTGGCCTCAGATCTCGGATCGTTACTTGACCACATCTCTGTCTACTCCCTGAATCTAATACGTGCTCTCCTGGAATTCTGACCCTTGGCCTGTGACTTGACTGCGTTTCTGCTTACTCCCTGTGTCCTGTCATGTCCTCCAGTTTCCTGATCCCGGTTTCTGATGCCCAGAAAAAATTATCTTAAACTCAGAAATGTTGGCCTACTATAAAGTATATACAGTAAATGCACTCAATTCTTGGTCGGGGCTCTTTTTGCATGAATTACTGCATCAAAGCGACGTGGCATGGAGGCAATCAGCCTGTGGCACTGCTGACGTGTTATAGAAGCCCAGGTTGCTTTCATAGCAGCCTTTAGCTTGTCTGCATTGTTGTGTCTGGTGTCTTTCCTCTTCCTCTTGACAATACCCCATAGATTCTCTATGGGGTTTAGGTCAGGCAAATTTGCTGGACAATCAAGCACAGTGATACTGTGGTTATTAAACCAGGCATTGGTACTTTTGGCAGTGTGGACAGGTGCCAAGTCCTGCTGGAAAATTAAATTTCCATCTCCTGAAAGATTGTCGGCAGAGCGAAGCTCAAGTAAGCAGACTTCCCCATGACTGTTTAGCCTACTGAAGCAGACTATGGGACCATTTTAAATGCTTTGGAAGTCTTTGCAGGTGATTTGTGGTAATTATTCTAATTTTCTGAGATAATTACTTTTGAGTTTTCATTGGCTGTAAGCCATAATCATCAACATTAACAGAAATGAACACCTGAAATAGATCATTCTGTAATGACTCTATATAATATATTTGCTTCCCTTTTTGTATTGAATTACTGAAATAAATTAAATTTTTGACGATACGCTAATTTATTGAGATGCACTTGTATATCGCAGATTGCTGGAAAGGCGTCCTTTACAGGAAAGCTTAATAAGGCAGGAATATTCCTCTCAAAGTCAACTGAAGGCCTACCTAGAGTCCTCTAACTCAATTGTGATAGAAATGCTAAATTCTGAGAATAAAAAATGATTGGCAAACCACCTTTATAGAAATCAGAGCAAAAAAATATGAACGTTTTTGAATTAGGATCAGATAGGGAAAAAAATGATATATCTCCATGTATATATATAACACCAAAATGTGATGTCTGACTGTCATGCTAACCTACATTGTCATGAAGAAAGGAATTCTGTCCAAATATTATGTCAAATAATTAGGTAATAAGGAAGTAATAAAAAGTAAAGGTAATTATAATGTTAAATGAATGTTAAACAGTCATTAAGTATTACAGCAATTATTTTATTTGCATATGTCAAGATACATAGAAAAATATCTATCATTCTAAAAATAACAACAAGGAAGCTTTTGCTAATTAGGGTTAAGTACCCATGATGAGTATTTGATGTAGCAGAATTTCCATAGCATTTCTGCACCAATTATATAATTTAGCAGGATAAATGCACTAAAAACACACATGCTTTTTTCTGTAGCTTTTCTGCATCTAATGCTAATTCTATGTTGAAAATTTGCAGATAAACTAAAGAATGCTTGCAAGAGAAACTGTCATGTTGTAGGTTACAAACACACTGTAGATCAATTTACGCAGCATAAAAAAGCACACAAATCCCATCCACTTTTCTGGAACTGTAAAATGCTTTTTTGTGTTGGAGAGCTGAGACGCCTCACTATACACTATTGAACAGACAATGATTCCACTGCACAGACGCTAGACTTCAGGTCCTATGTGGATGACACAGAGACATCATCCACTTTCATGCAATAAGAAGAGAAGGCGTTTCAAGGGACCAGAGTGGCCTTTGAAGAGACCAGGGTGGCACTGATCACAACCTACAGTCACCCATCGGACCGGACCGTGCAACCTCCATGCAGCGCAGGGACAAGTATAAAACTCTATTTCTGAGGTATGCAGGGGCACGTCCGACAATATAATGCGGCTTCAGGAACCCCATTCACGTGATTTTAGAGGTGATAGGCAGGGATAAAAGTAAAAAAACTGGTGACAGGTTCCCTTTAACTCATTATAGAAAAAAATAGATTAAAAACCCCCCAACAGATTGTTCCAGAAAATCAAGTATTTCTCCCAAAAAATTATTGCAGTTACAAATGTTTTATCACACACGTTTACTTCTTTTGTGTGGGCTGGAACACCACAAAAAAAAAACAGAGGAAAAAAGGCAAATTGTACATAACTATACAAAACCCCGCACAAAACACAAAACCCCAAAAGTGGTCCGGACAAAATTATTGGCGCCCTCAACTTAGTATTTAGTTGCACACCTTTGTAATAAATAACTGCAATCTATCACTTCCTATAACCATCAACAAGCTTCTTAGGCGGGCTTTGCACATTACGACATCGCAAGCCGATGCTGCGATGTCGAGTGCGATAGTCCCAGCCCCCGTCGCAGGTACGATATCTTGTGATAGCTGCCGTAGCGAAAATTATCGCTACGGCAGCTTCACATGCACTTACCTGCCCTACGACCGTCACTCTGGCCGGTAAACCGCCTCCTTCCTAAGGGGGCGGGTCGTGCGGCGTCATAGCGATGTCACACGGCAGGTGGCCAATAGCGGCGGAGGGGCGGAGATGAGCAGGATGTAAACATCCCGCCGACCTCCTTCCTTCTCATTGCAGCTGGGAGGCAGGTAGGAGATGTTCCTCGCTCCTGTGGCAGCACACATCGCTGTGTGTAAAGCGGCAGGAACAACATCGTACCTGTCTCTGCACCGGGATTATGGAAATGTCGGAGAATGCATCGATGATACGATAACGACGCTTTTGCGCTCGTTCATCGTATCAAAAAGGTTTTACATACTACGACATCACAAGTGACGCCGGATGTGCATCACTTTCGATTTGACCCCGCTGACATCGCACCTGCGATGTCGTAGTGTGCAAAGCCGCCCTTAGACTCATAGTATCATAAAATGTTCAAGTTGGAAGAGACCTCCAGAGTAATCGTGTCCAACCCCCTGATCAATGCAGGCATCACTAACCCATCGCAGATAGATGTGTGTCCAGCCTCTGTTTGAAGATTTCCATTGAAGGAGAACTCACCACCTCTCGTGGCAGCTTGTAACACTCATTGATCACCCTCACTGTCATAACGTTTTTTCTAATATCGAATCTGTATCTTCTCTCTTTCAGTTTCAACCCATTGCTTCTTGTGTTTCCATGTGCAAATGAGAATAAGGATGATCCCTCTACAGTGTGACATCCCTTCAAATATTTATAGACAACTATTAAGTCTCCTCTTAGCCTTCTTTTTTGCAAGCTAAACATTCCCAGATCCTTTAACTGTTCCTAATAGCAAATACGGTAGTTTGCAGTCTGCTCACCATCCTGGTAGTTGTTCTCTGAACTTGCTTGTCTTAAGGGTGCTTAACATGCTGCGACATATCGTCGGGGTCACGTCGTTAGTGATGCACATCCGGCGTCGTTAGCGACATGGCAGCGTGTGACACCAAGGAGCGACGATCAACGATCGCAAAAACGTCAAAAAACGTTGATCGTTGACACGTCGCTCCTTTTCATAATATCGTTGGTGGTGCATGTCGCTGGTTGTTCGTCGTTCCTGCGGCAAAACACATTGCTATGTGTGACACCACAGGAACGACGACCATCTCCTTACCTGCGTCCACCAGTAATGAGGAAGGAAGGAGGTGGGCGGGATATTCCGCCTGCTCATCTCTGCCCCTCCGCTTCTGTTGACGGCTGCCGTGTGACATTGCTGTGATGCCGCACGAACCGCCCCCTTAGAAAGGAGGCGGTTCGCCGGCCACAGCGACGTCGCAGGGAAGGTAAGTCCGTGTGATGGGTGTACGCGCTGTTGTGCGTCACGGGCAGTGATTTGCCAGTGACGCACAACCGACGGGGGCGGGTACACTCGCAGTGTGTAAAGTGCCCTTTACACCTTTGAACTGGAATTTTGGACAACTCTTCTTTGGGAAACTGCTACAGGTATTTCATATTTGAGGGGTGCCTTCCCCCAACAGCAATTTTAAAATCTCTCCACATGTGTTCAATGGGATTTAATATGGACTCATTGCTGGCCACTTTAGCATTCTCCAGTGCTTTGTTTCCATTCATTTCCAGATGCTTCTAGAAGTATGTTTGGAGTTATTGTCCTGCTAGAAGGCCCATGACCTAGGATGCCATCCCAGCTTTCTTACATTGGAATATACATTGCAACCCAAAATCCTTTGGTAATCTTCAGATTTCATGATCATGATGCCGTGTACACAGTCAAGGCACCCAGGGCTTAGAAGCAGAAAAACAACCCCAAAACATCTTTGATCCTCCACCATATTTGGCTATGTGCTCACGTTGTGTTTTTTCTTGCATTTTGGTTGCATTTTATACTGTACCGTGTCAATGACAAAATGCATGCATTTTGCTTCTCCAGCAAAGTCTATGAGAAGTCAAAATTTCACGTTGCTTTTTTTAGGCAGCGTTTTGTTTGACAAATATTTGTCAAAATCATTGTGTAAAAAAGAAGCAGCATGTCACTTCTTCATTGCGTTTTGTGAACATTTTCCACCCATTGAAATGAATGAGGTGTGTCAAAATGCAACCAAAATATTTAGCTGTGCTTTTGCAGTGCATTTTGGTTGCATTTTGCATCCATTCTTGTCAACAAAAACGCAGGTCTCTCTCTCTGTCGTTCTCAGTCTCTCTCTCTGTCGATCTCTCTCTCTCTCTGTCAGTTTGGGTCTCTCTCTCTGTCGGTCTCTCCCTCTCCCTCCATTGTGACGCCCCTGGACTATCAGGTTGTCACAGGGTATTGCACAATCTACCCTCCCGTGCAGTATCCACCTCCCTAACCAAAGGATGTTGCCTACAACAGCAAATCAAATCCTAGATACACCCTGCACCACACCCACCAGACACACCGGTGAACGGCTTGACTGGAATAGAGTCGCCCACCTGGGGGGTCAGAGAGGGGAGGTGAGGAGTGTTGTCAGTTGGTTAGAGAGTCAGTAAGTGAGTGGTGGTGAGAGAGTAGTCCTCGAGCTGTGAGGAGCTCTGAGGAGGTCAGGAGTGGTGACTCCCATGAGGAAACTAGGTTGCAGACGGTGGTCTGGGCCTAGAGGAGTCGCCCTCCCGGTTGCAGGGGATCATGGCAAGGGGCTCGGGTCTGTCGAGCAGGACAGCCAGCGGCCTTGCACCATCACCAGTCCGGGACTGAGGCACAACGGGGTACATAGACCCTAGGTCAGGGAGTAGCTGCATGCAACCCGATAATTTACCCATGGAGAACGGAGCCTTCAAGATTCGTTCCCAACCGCTCCAAAATCGGGGCACTAGCGCAACGAGGGGGATAGGACTTTCCACCCAAAACGGTCCAGAAAATCCCAAGCGTGAGCCCTGAGAGCAAGCTCCCACACTTAGCCACAGTGGGGAGCCGGACCCGGCAAGTTTCACACTACCGGGACGACCAGAGAAGAAAACTTAGTGCCAGGAGGCAGGTCACGGATCACTAGGCAGCATCATTGGGGACTGGAGCCGAACTAGCTCCCCTCAGCGGCAGCGGTGTCCAGAGATTTGGTTTACCCGGTTGTCGGTGTCTGCTTAATGTACTGATTGAGTACAAGAGTGATCCCTGCATCCCACGGCCTTATCCTCCCACCGAGTCCTGGGGCATTCCCACTACCCGTGGAGGGTCACAACACCTGGCAGCCCCCCATCATCACCCCGGGTACTCCCCAACGGCGGCGGCAGTATTCACCCCAGTTACCGTGCACCACAGGTGGACAAACTCTATAACCCCTTGTAAATACCCCCCTTCATTTGAGCGGCCGCACGACCCCCGGGTCCAGAGACCCTCGAGCCACTGAGAACCCGGATCCGAGCAGCTCGGATGCTTCCACGGGGGCGGCATACCATCATACTCACCGATCACTGGCATGGCTGTCACACTACTCCCGTGGCTTCTCCTGCTTCTCAAAAGTGCCGACCACTCATTAGGGTCATCTCATATTCACTGCTTTCCCTGCCCACCGGCGCCTATGATTAGTTGCAGTCAGACACGCCCCCATGCTGATTGACAGCTGTCTCACTGCAACCAATCATAGCCGCTGGTGTGTGGCTCTATATCATGCAGTAAAATAAATAGTTTTAAAAAATCAATGTGCGGTCCCCCCAGCTAAGATAAAGCCTCACAGCTTCTGGTTGGTATTCTCAGACTGGGGAACCCTATTGTTTTTAGGCTGCCCCCCAGTCTAAAAATATCAGCCAGCAGCTGCCCGGAATTGCCGCATCCATTAGATGACACAGTCCTGGGACCTTACCCGGCTCATCTCGATTAACTTGGTGCTACGGCAATTGGGGTAATAAATAAATACATTTTCCAGTTTGGGGCTCCCTCCTGTGGTCAGTGCTGTTGATTTGTGGAATGAAAGCCACACACCTGTCAATGACTGTCAATCAGGTCTCTCAGATTGGGGTATATAGCTGAGAAGTTTTCTCCTGTTACTTGCCGGTGCTCAATAGATATCCTGAGTGTGCAAAGCAGTAATCAAAGCAAAAGGTGGCTACTTTGAAGAACCTAAAATATAAGACACATTTTCAGTTGTTTCACACTTTTTTGTTAAGTATTTCATTCCACATGTGTTAATTCATAGTTTTGATGCCTTCAATGTGAATCTACAAAAAGAAAGAAAACTCACTGAATGAGAAGGTGTGTCCAAACATTTGGTCTGTACTGTATATATATTATATATATATATATATATATATATATAAATCCCTCAAAGTTGAAATTGCAATACAATGAAGTTCTGAAAATCACAGGATTGATAAGCTTTTTAAATAGAGATAAGCAGATCGATCCACTGAGGATCGAGTTTGAGTTACTTTTCCCGAAATTCAAATTTCACAATAATTTAGATATTATGAGATTCAACTAGCGGTTTGCAAAAAAAAACAAAAAAAAACAACAACTTGCTCAACACTATTTCCCACACTGCTGAACCATCAGAGATCTGGCTAAAGTATTTTTGCATGGCCATGTGGGCTTTCCCATAATGTCCTGCAACTATGACATCTTACGGATTATCATACCTTGCACAGTGGGGGCCAGTACCTCAACCATCACAGATTAGCAGTACCCAGTGGAGCACATATTTTAAGGCAAAGTTATTTATCTCAAGAGTCACTTGGGAAGGCTCTCTCTTGTAGAGTATAAGCTCTTATAATCAGCAGAGTCCTTTCTCTCTCTCATGTAGTTTGTAAGTTATGATCAGCAGGGTCCTCTCTGTCCTATAGCGTATAAGCTCTTATAATCAACAGGGTCTTCTCTCTATCCTATAGAGTATAAAATCTTATGATTAGTTGGGTCGTCTCTCTCCTGTAGAGTGTAAGCTCTTGTGATCAGCAGGGTTCTCTCTGTCTCTTCTGCAGAATGTGATCTCTTATGATCAGCAGGGTCCTCTCTCTCTCCTGTAGAGTGTAAGCTCTTGTGGTCAGCAGGGTCCTCGGTCTCTCCTGTAAAATGTGAGCTTTTGTGATCACCAGGGTCCTCTCTCTCTCCTGTAGCGTGTAAGCTCTTATCATCAGCATGGTCCTCTCTGTAAGAGTGTAAGTGTGACGACCTGGACTAGCCAGGTAGTCACAGGTAGGCCCTTGCACAAAGACCCTTCCCCTAATAAGGTGACAGCAGCCAACCTAAAACCCTGAGTCACCCCTCTCAGATCTTGACGTTCACACCAGGGGGTGGAGCCAGGTGGTTGGCCACGCCCACCGAGGAGTTCGGAGAGCCTGAGGCGAGAAGAGACAGTAGAAGAGTTCTGTTAGGGAGGAGAGGCGAGTAGTAGCAAAGTGTCAACGTCTGTCAGGGGTCTGGGTCGTAGCTCAGATACCCTGTGACCAGGAGGCAGAGAGTGGTTGCCGCCTGCAGGAGCCAGGAAGACGGCTGGTGGAACCGTAAGGGACCGGAACAGGGTAGTGACCTGCCGGTAGTGAGTCGGGGAACCAACTGGAAACCGGAGCACCAGGAGGGGTACTCAGATCCAGAACGAGGTCCAGAAGCCACTGGACCACATCAAATTTAGTGATTGAGGTCTGGACCTTAAGTCCTTTCCCGTCCCAAGACCCGAAAGATGGCAACAGCCCACCGAGGGGGATAGAAAGCCATCGCACAGGCAGAGAGATCCCACGGGCCAGCGCCTGCGGGCAAACGGGTTCCCCGACACACATAAAGCCGGGGAGCGGACTACCGTTGCTGAAGCATAGGCAGTCAAGTTCTACAAAAAGAGGTGCAGGAGAAAGGCAGGGACCACCAAGCTGGTGGGGGACAAAGCACAGCTGACTGCGGGCACCGACAAGCATCCTTTTTGGTTTACCAGAGACTCCGGTGTATCTGTTATAGTGAGTACAACAGTGCCCTCGGGCTGTGCACCGCACCGCACCAACACACCCGCACCTCGCAACCACCGGGCCCCGGGACCATCACCCCCTGCCCACGTAGGGGTCAACACCAGGCTGCACAACACCGTCCCCGGGAGCCTAGTTAACGGCAGCGGTGGTGTCCACACTCACCACAACCTGTGGGTGGCGTCACGAACTTCCATCCCTAAAACACCACGGCCTCGGCTGTGAACCTTCCCACCGAAATCACTACACGTAGCGCCAGTTTCCCTTCAGAGCGACGTGACCCCCGGGTCCGGAGGCGCTCGAGCCACCCACCAAAACGAGCCCGGATCCGAGCGGCTCGGCCGGCGGCCAAGCACAGGGCTCTACACATTGACTCTTTTGGCGTCACAAACAGGATTGAACCCATCCACTTACCGGTGGAAGTGCGCCTTGAAGTAGAAGTCAGCGGTGACCCGTTGAAAAATTTCAGAATCCGCCATCTTATCACTATCCCTTGGCGCGAAGTTTCCCGCCAGACCCGTCTTCCCCGCGAGAGTGGAAGCCCCACCCCCTGGGAACAGAGCGGTGCAGGAAAGTGTGTGGCTGAAAAGTGAAGCCGAGCAGAAAGATCGTCGAGTGCCGCGAAAAGACCAAGGGGGGCGGGTGAAGACCTTGTCCCATGTGACTGAATGGATAAAGGGCAGGGACTCCAGGACTCTGCCACCCATTTGGTTCCTGGACTCCAAGACAACAACATGTCCGCCCCGTCCGACAAGCCAGAATTCCCGTAGCCTGCGCCTGGAACAGCGGCATGGGTTTAAGCCTGGACGACTCTGATGTGCTGCTGACTGCAAGCGCAGGTGAGGTACCTCATGGAATGATGGGCGGCTGAGATGGGGAGATAGCTTCAGCCGTGTGGGCACGTGAGATGGAGGCGAAGTTGGAGGAGCGGGTGAGCGACCCACGCCCCTATGCCCCCGAGGGATCGGCCGGCATGGCTGAGGGATCTGGTCTGCCCCTGCTTCCCTTGTTGCCTCCTTCGTTGCCAGTATCGGTTGTCACTGCTTCCCCGCTTGGTCCGCTGTCCCCGACACTGGCGGCGGAGCCCATACCATCAGCCTGTGAGGTCCCGCCTGTGGAGGCAACCCGCGGACGGAAGCTTGTTTGGCCCGCACCGATCCCGCTGCCATGGAAGGTGCCCGTTCTTCGAGTGGACCCGTCGGTCCTGGAAGTGACCGTGCCCCAAAAGGTTCAGGCCCCGGCAGTCCGCCCGGCCAAGGTGGAGGTGGATGTTGCCCGGAAGCCACCCAGCAGGCAGAGCTGGCTGCTCCCCGATCCCAGGCCTTGGCTGAGGCATCGCAGGGTTGTCGCTGCAAGCCAGCACAGCAGGCCGTGACACAGCGGGGTTTCTCAATGGAGGTGTCGGTCGTAGCCGGCACAGGGGAACTCCGGCTGGGCCCAACCCTTGCGCAAAAGGAGCCGGCAGGCGCTCCATATTGGGAGCGGCAGCAGTGCCAGCTGGGCCGGGAGATTGCAGCCCGGGAAAAGAAAAAGGCAGAGGTGCTGGCCCCGGACCATTAAAGAGAAAGAAAATCTCCAGAGTGCCACCTACCGGGTGAGGGGACCGACCTTCGAGGGGCCATCTACCGGGTCCGGAGGCGCTCGAGCCACCCACCAATACGAGTCCGGATCCGAGCGGCTCGGCCGGCGGCCGAGCGCGGGGCGGTACATAAGCTCTTCTTGTCTGCAGGATCCTCCCTCTCTTTCTCTTTCTCTATTATAGAGTGTAAACTATTATGGTCTGTGTATTTTATAAGCAATTACAAGCTTTTGAGTATTGAGATTTGTGCAAATTTATTTGCCCAAATAGAATAAAAAATAAAGTTACCAAATTTAAATTTCAAAAAATCCACTCATCACTTATGTTAATGATATGCAAATTATGAAAAAAAACTTGAAACTATTTTTTTAAAATTTATTCAGTATTGAATATGCGTATAACATGCACAACATGCCCTTATTGGCTTTGGCATGCTATCAATGAGGTTATTACTGGTTGTCTAAGGAATGTTCGGCAAAGCTAAATGCAATTTGGGCAGGTAAATCATCAAGATGCACTGTTGATAGTTACCTTAGCAATTATCAATCAATTACTTCAGATATGTGCTCAATGGGAGATAAGTCCAGAGATGGTGTAAGTCATGATAAAACATTTAGATCATTTGAGTCTGCTCGTAGTAGCTGGTGCAGCCTTGGTGATGTGTTGAAAAATGTCATCTGGGTCACTCTAGGGAAATGGCTATGCCTCCACAATCAAACCAATGTATCCCCACATTTTTAGTGTACCTGAAATGAATACTATAATATACAAGCTGTAGTACCCGGCGTTGCCTGGGATAGTAACTAAGTGTCTCTCTCACACTCTGTGTCTGTCTATCCATCTCTGTCTGTCTCTCTGTCTGTCTGTCACTCTTTTTTCTATCTCTGTCTGTCTCTGTTTCCCTCTTTGTCTGTCGCTTTCTCTGTCAGTCTCTCTCTGTCTCTCTCCCTACCTTTTGCTCTCTCTCTATCCATATCTGTCTGTCTCTCTATGTCTCCGTCTGTCTCTCCCTGTCTGCCTCTCTCTCTGTATCTCCATCTTTCTGTCTGTCTCTTTCTCCGCCTTTCTCTGTCTCTCTCTATCCGACTCTCCACCAATATCATATTACCCCACACATAAGCTTCTTATTCTAAGAATGTCCTTTGTTGCCTATAGAAGCTAATCACAGCTCCTATTAATGACCTGTAGCTCCCAACTCCATTGACTTTAATGTAAGCAGGTTTTTTGGTGAATAACTGTAAAGTTTAGGGTTAAATCTTCTTCTCAAAACATAGTCTATGATGTTCCCTGAGTCAAATGAGATGGCTGGCAAAATTTCGTGATTGTAAATGTGACGGTGCGGATTCCTTTAGCGGACACACACACACACACACACACACACACATTCACCCAGCTTTATATATTAGATATTTATTTAGTGTTGCCAATGCAAATACACTAGAGATTTCTGGAAAAGGAATCCACAAGAGTTCTCAATGCATTTGGCACCAAGAGATTAGCAGCATATCATTTAAATCCTGAAAGTTAAGAGGTGGCCTCAATTGATTGGATTTGGTTTTCAAGAACATCCTACAAACCATTGATGACATTGAGATCATGGAATTTGGAGACCAAGTGAACACATTGAACATTCTGTCATGTTACTTAAAAGAAGTCTGTCACCACGTTTTTGCCACCTGATCTGAGAGCAGCATAACATAGGGGCAAAGATCCTGATTCCAGCGATTTGCCACTTACTGGGCTGTTAGTGTAGTTTTGATAAAATCACTGATTAATCAGAAGTAGATTATCATTAGAGGCCTACTTGGTGTGCTGCAGATAGTCCAGCATATTCATGAGCTCTGTGTAACTGCTAGATCTGCAGCAGAGAGAATATTAAGTGACAGCAAGCAGCTCAGGAAGTGAAATCGCTGGAATCAGGGTCTGTGTCTCTACATTAAACTGCTCTCAGACAAGGTAGCAAAAACCTAGCGACGGATTCCCTTTAACACATTTTTATCATTATGCCAGGTGGCACGGTGGCTCAGTGGTTAGCACTGCAGTCTTGCAGCGCTGGGGTCCTGGGTTCAAATCCCACCAAGGACACCATCTGCAAGGAGTTTGTATGTTCTCCTCGTGTTTGCGTGGGTTTCCTCTGGTTTCCTCCCACACTCCAAAGACATACAGATAGGGACTCTAGATTGTGAGCCCCAATGGGGACAGTGCTGCCAATGTATGTAAAGCGCTGTGGAATTAATAGCGCTATATAAATGAATAAAATTATTATTATGTTTACTGAAAAAAAAGTGACTATTGCTGACATTAAAGGGAACCTGTCACCAAATTTGGTGACTATAAGCTGTGGCCACCACCATTGGGCTCTTATATACAGCATTCTAACATACTGTATATAAGAGCCCAGGCCATTGTGTAGAACGTAAAAATTACTTTATAATAGTTACCTAAACGGTCGTTATGGTGCAGACTGGTGGGATGGGTGGCTCCGTTCTACATTCTACACAGCGGCCTGGGCTGCTATATACAGCATTTTAGAATGCTGTATATAAGAGCCCAGTGGTGGTGGCCGCAGCTTCTAGTCAGCAAATCTGGTGACAGGTTCCCTTTAAGGTTTGTACTTGACATGAAAGAATATTTAGTGACGTGAGACATGCTAGTACATAAATGCCAGGACACAAGATTTCCTGACAGAACAATGTCAATATATCACACTTCCTCCTCCAGCTTGCCTTCTTAGCTTAATGCAACCTGGCACCATCTCCTGCCAGATAAGTGACACATCTTAGTGTTCATATGATATAAAAGTAGATGTCAGACCAGGGCACATTCTTGTATTGCTCCATGGTCCAGTACAGATTCCCACGTGTCTATTGTAAGCGCTTGCAGTGATGGACACTCTGACCAATCTGTATGCAGCTTTACAGAAAGAGATGTGTGTGCTGACACCTTTCTAACATAGCAGCACTACTTAGGAAACTTCATAGGGTATGGTTCACACGCAGCATCTTTTTTTTACTACAAAGATGCAGTGTTTTTGTCCAAAGAAAACACACCAAAAGCGCACCGTGGCAAAAACGCGTACAAAACGCAATGTGTTTTTACCGTTTTTTCCCAATGCGTTTTTTAAGTCAAATCTATTGACTGGAAGGGCTCAAAAATGCTGGAAAAATGCAAAAAAAATTGACACGCTGCATCGTGGGTGCATCTTTAAAAACGTATATGCAGCCAACAAAAGACGCCTAGTGTGGACAGCAAAATCGAAATCTCATAGACTTTGCTGGGAGAAGGAAATGCATGCATTTAGGTGCATCTTCGTGACCTCAAAAACGTACCAAAAATGCAGCAAAAGATGCCCTGTGTGAACTTAGCCTTACAGGGAATTAGACCAGGTGGGTTAACCTTTGCTTACCATGTACATCAATGAGCCTTGGGCACCAATGACCCTGTTACCAGTTCACTATTTCTACTTTTTGGACTGCTCTTTGTAGATACTAACCATTATATAGCGGATCACCATAAAAGGCCATCCATTTATATCAATATCACAATTTCCTCTCTTCAGATCAATTTGCATATATCCTTAGGTTTCACTAAATGTATTACTTCCAGCAAATCATGAAAGGGAATCTGTCAGCAGGTTTTTGCTACCTCATCTCAGAGCAGCATGATGTAGGCAAAGAGACTCTGAATCCAACGATATATCACTTAGATTACTTGGTGCAGCCGTTCTGACACAATCAAAGGTTTTAGTTTTAGGATGTTGCAGTGCTCAGAAGGCTAACCCCACCCACACCAGGTTTTCAGTGTACATTTCCATAGACAGAAGCTTCAAATCCCAGAAGGGGGTGGAGTCGGATACAGCTCATGTGCTCCTAAGTACAACTAATGATAAAGCAACAGAAATGTAAACTAATATTGCAGGTAAACAAAAACCACACTTTATGATAAGAGACACATGGCTGAAATATAATTGTTAACCCTTAGAGCATGCTGTCTTCAGATTACACAGCAAAAAACAGCTGACAGATTCCCTTTAAGAACTGACTGTTTGACTTTCTGCCTAGTATATCCCATCACTTCACAGATGCCAATGAGGTAATTAATGCAATTATTGTCACAAGTGGTTTTAATACTTTGGGTGTTTTTATATTTATAAAAAGATTACTAGATTGTAGCAAATCTGTATATATTATTTTTCTTGGTTTTCCATTAAAATACTTTTTCAGTACAGACAAAATAAAAATTTCCTTCTGTTCTCAGGACACAGAAAAACAATGTCTTGAGAACAGAGGGTGGGCTATACAAGCAATGACGTATTTTAGGAGAAAAAAAAGCTGGCCTTTTTCCATCATGCCATTTAGCTACTAGCTAGGGATATGAAGACAAATCAAACAGTTTATAGAATAGAATGATGTTCACTATTGAGTCAATGAAGAAATGTTTAACATTAACCACGATTAGGTATAAATCTGCTCATCAGATGCTAACCCTAAGACCAGCAAGACGTCGGGAGATTGTTCCTGCTCTTTATTCTTCAAACTTCAGTCCAAGAAGTAAGTACTATTAGTAAGTACAAGACAGCATTAACCATAAAGCAGAAATGCATGAAAATATATCTAAATGGCATACAATTATTATGAATATAGGTATATTAGATTATTAAATATTAATATTTCATATTGATTGTATTAAACATATTATAAGATTTTTTTATATTATATGTTTTATATTATTGTAAATATACTTCAAGTACTTTTCTTACTCCATATTTTTGTTCCCAAAGAGCTTGATGTTGTATATCTGCCAAGTATTACCTTTTACAAATTCCAGGAAAGAAAAAGTGTCTAGCATCATTAAACAAAAATGCTGTGTCGCAATCCTATGTAAATGAGGACTGGTGGCATGTAATTTTTGACATGTGGTAATCAAATATATTTGTTTCATAACCAAAGTCTAAGGTCATTTAGGGTAATACGGAAATTACTTTGATTTCTGGGACAGGTTGTTTTGTAATCTAATTTAAATCTTTGCTTTAACAATATTAGCCACATAATACTGCTATCCATCAGGTCAAACAATAAACATAAAACCTGGAATGATACATATATACAGTATATATATATATATATATATATATATATATATATATATATATAAATATATGGTAAAATAAATATTGCGCGTCACCAATTCTCTAGGAAAATATATTTATAAAGGTGATATTGACATGAATTTCTCATCAGATGTCAGTAACAACCCATCCAAATCACACAAGCAAAAAAAATCAAGCTATACACAAGTACATCTCAATAAGTTAAATGTCAGCAAAAAGTTTATTTATTTCATTAATTCAACATAAAAAGGGAGAGGCATATATTATATAGTGTCAGTTCAACCAGAGTGATCTATTTCAAGTGTCTATTTCTGTTAATGTTGATTATTATGGCTTATAGCCAGTGATTACCCAAAAGTTATCTCAGAAAATTAGAATAATTACCACAAAACACTTGCAAAGGCTTTCTAAGCATTTAAAATGGTCCCTTAGTCTGATTCAGTAGGCTACACAATCATGGGGAAAACTGCTGACTTGACAGTTGTCCAAAAGGCAGTCATTCACACACTGTACAAGAAGGGTAAGCCACAAAAGGTTGTTGTTAAAGAAGCTGGCTGTTCACAGAGTGCTGTGTCCAAGCATATTACTGGAAGCAAAAAGTGTGGTAGAAAAAGGTGAACAAGCAACTGGGATAACCGCAGCCTTGATAGAATTGTTAAGAAAGGGGGTCATTGAAAAATTTGGGGGAAATTCATAAGGAGTGGACTACTGCTGGAGTCAGTGCTTCAAGAACTGCCACAAATAGACGTGCCAGCATGTTGCTTCTCTTCTTTTTCTTGCACTCTCTCTTGGGCTCCCTTGCCTAGACAATTCCATGGACTCCGGAGATCCGTTTTGTTCCTCCCTTATCCACAGCTTGAGGGACTCTCCATGAATTCTCCTGACATTCCCTCTTCCCCCTCTCAACTGGATCTTTAATAGCCTCATATTCTTTTCTATGCTATATATCCACTGGCATATATATCCACCAATAAATGATGCGCAATTTCTCAGCATTTGTTTAACATACTGTAACTCTTTAGGGTTTTTCGAATACATGTACAAACTGCTGGATTCTGCTACATGTATATATCTTTGTGAATACCACTGTTGAATATATGCTTTGAGCTTTTTATCCTGTATATCTCAAACGTGTATTATATTTTAGATGCAATTTTTCTATTATTTCTTTTAGTATATGTTTGATAAAGGTCTTATAGACCGAAATGTTACTTGTATACACCTGTTGAGCCACCATTAAATCAACCTATTTGACACAGCATCCTAGATCTGAGTGCTGGGTTCTTTCTAATTTAAATGCGCTTCAAAATGCTTTTTTTTCAGCAATGGAGCCTTGTGTGGTGAGTGGTGTGCATGCAAGCCATAGAGGTTGAGTGCATTATTTATTATCTGGTTTTTTTTAAACAATTGTAAGTGCGATTCCAGGTCTTTCTGAAGCGCTCCACAGGTGGTCCTTTGCTCTTGGACAACTCTTCTGGTATTTCTTTTAGTTCTTCTGTCTGAAATTTTGCTGGGAGCACCTGGTTGTGGCCAGTTTATGGTAAAATAATGTTCTTTCAACTTTTGGATTATGTATCCAACAGTGCTCAATCGAGCGTTCAGTTGTTTAGAAATTCCAAAAAGTCTTGAGACAGGTCACTGGTTTTACCTATGATGACATATTTTTTTTTCTGTGGCACTTTGGAAATGAGACACATTTTTCTATGCCATCAGATGAACCAGCTATTATTTTTCAATATGCAGTAGGATTGCTTTCTAATTACTGATTCATATCAACTTGAGTCATAACTTATCATGGCTTTTTGCACTTCTTTTTTTCATGTGTTCAATACTCTTTCACTGTGTCATATCTCATTATTACACATAACTTAATTTATAGACTCTATGGTTTGATTTCTTTGCCTGTGTGGATTGAATGGGTTATTACCAACATTTGCTGAGAAATTCACGTCAATAGCACCTTTAGAAATATATTAACTTAGAAAATTGGTGACGTGTTCAATATTTATTTCACCTGCTGTATATAAACATATATACCATACACATACAGTCATAGCCGAAGGTGTTGGCACCCTTGAAATTGTTACAGAAAATGAAGTATTTCTCCAGGAAAATGATTGCAATTACACATATTGAGTTATACATATTTATTTCCTTTGTGTGTATTGGAATAACACAAAAAACACAGAGACAAAAGGCAAACAGGACATAATTTCACACAAAACCCCCAAAATTGTTGGCACTGTCAACTTAATATTTGGTAGCACACCCTTTGGAATAAATAACTGCAGTCAATAATTTCCTATAACCATCAACAAGCATCTTACACCTCTGAAATTGAATCTTGGTTCACTCTTTTTTGCAAACTGCTCCAGGTCTCTCAAATTTCAAGGGCGCCTTTTCCCAACAACAATTTTAAGATCTCTACACAGGTGTTCAATAGGATTTAGGTCCAGAATCATTGCTGCCACCTTGAGATCTCTCAAGCGCTTTGTTTCCATCCATTTCTGGGTGCTTCTTGAAGTATGTTTTGGGTCATTGTCATGCTGGAAGACCCATAATCTAGGATGCAAACCCAGGTTTCTGACACTTGGCACTACATTGCGACCCAAAATACTTTCATAATCTTCTGATTTCATGATGCACAGTCAAGGCATCAGTGCCAGAAGCAGCAAAATATTCCCAAAACATCTTTAAGACTCCACTATATTTGACTATAGGTATTGTGTTCTTTTCTTTGTAGGCCTCATTCCATTTCTGTTAAACAGTAAAATATTTTCCTTTATCTTACAGCTCTATCTTGGTCTCATCTGTTCACAAGATACCTTCCCAAAAGGATTTTAGCTTACTCACATACATTTTGGAAAACTGCAGTCTAGCTTTTTTATGTCTCTGTATTAGCAGTGGAGTCCTCTTAGGTCTCCTGCCACAGCATTTAATTTCATTTGTAGACGGATAATTTGTACTGACATTGATGTACACGGAGTTTGAAGAACAGCTTGAATTTCTTCGTAACTTGATTGGGGCTGCGTATACACGCCATCTTTCATTAATTTTTCTCTGCCATACACATCCTAGATGGGGTACCTTAGTTAGAGAATTTGGGGACATTACCCCATAACAGTGTCAGCAGCAGATCCTCGCCCCATTACAGTGTGTCATGATTACACTTTTTGCTTAAAATTTTATTTTCCCATTTTCCTTCTCTAAAACCAGAGTGCGTCTTAGGTCCGGTGCGTCTTATAGTCCAAAAAAAATGGTATATCATATGTCTTTACTTTTATATGGTACTTTATACTGAATCAGGCACAATAATGATCGCATGCTCCAATAGATGCTCCATTTATGAGGAGCTTGTTCTTTAGAATTAAAATGTATCTGTCAGCTGAATATCATGCTTTATTGCTTTATGTTACAAGTACAGGTCTGCTTTCCTATCATGCAGATACGTGAGATGGACATAGTGAGGAGGGTAGAGTCTCATGTATTTGATTGCTCCTTTTAGTCAAAAGGCACAGTACTTTTGGTCCATTGGGAGTAATAGGAAATTAAAACGTTCTTTGTATATATAAAATATCCTCAATGTTTCCAGCAGAAAAAAAGCAGTCCACAGAGCAATGAAATGCAACACATGAGGCCCTATATTGCTCCATAGTACAGTGGAATAATAATGGACTCCATGTGGTATAGTGCATCATGAGTACTTAACATTATTATTATGATCATATAGTCATGGACAGTAGAATTAAACTTCAAACATTTCTCTATTTCTGCTGATATGTTCTTATTTACAGATGACATACAGAGTAATATTTCTCGCTACAAGCCAAATAACTTTGATAAGAAGATACTTAAATGGACGGGAAGATACAAGTCAGAAGATGACATTCCATCAACAATTCCGTAAGAATCAAAATGTGATACATTCATATATAAGGACACGCCTACGACAGCTAATACACTACAGAAATGGTAAAATAATAACCAAAAAGCAACAGGAAACACCTCAGCAAGTAATGCAGATTTAGAATAGTCATCAGTGTGTCATCTTCATATACTCTTGGCTGAAAGTGTTAGCTCCCATGAAATTGTTCCAGAAAATGAAGTATTTCTCCCTGAAAATTATTGCAATTACACATGTTGTGTTATACACAAAAAACAGTGAAAAAAAGGTAAATTGAACATACAGTATTTTTTGAATTATAAAATGCACTTTTCCTCCCAAAACTTTGGGAGGAAAATGAGGGGTGCGTCTTAAGATCCGAATGTAGCTTACCGGGGGGGGGGGGGGGGGGGGTAAAGAGGGGTCACAGAAGGCAGGGGGAATGCTGTGCGGTGCTGCTCTGTGCCGAGGCTGTGCAGCGTGGCTCTGCTGTTTGCGGGGTGGCTCTGCTCTGTGTGGGATAGCAAGGCATGCCAGATAATGGCAGACAGAGTCAGTGCGTGCGCAGATGGAGTTCTCGGCTCAAGCTCTCATCTGCGCACGTGTCGCCTCTGGCCGTCATTTCTTTGAAGCCCGCGCCGCCGACATCTTTAGAATGGCCCGTTCCTCACCGCCTGCTGCACAGAGCAGCCCAGGTACATATCAGCCCCGCACAGCCCCGACACAAAGCAGCCCCGCACTGAGCAGTGCCACACAGAGCAGAGCCACGCCGCACAGTGCCAGCACAGAGCAGTCCCCGTACAGAGTAGTGCCGCCCAAGCACAGAGCAGTGCCGCAGCACCGCGTCAATGCCCGCAGTGATCATCTGGGCCCCCCTCTGCACCACCCGCAGTATCGTCCTACTCCAGCACCGTGCCTGCCTCCTGTGACCCCCACTTCACCACCGCTGTCCCCCTCATCAGTAAGGCAAAACCGGATTATAAAATAGACCCCATATTTTTTTTACCTTTTTTTCTTTCTAAATTTGTGGTGCATCTTATAAACCGCTGTACCTTATAAAATGAATAATACGGTAATTTCATTTAAAATCCTAAAAATAGTAACGACAAAATTGTTGCCACCTTTCCAAAATAGTGGGTAAACAGCATTGTTTCAAGCATGTGATGCTGATCAAACTCACCTGTGCAAGTAACAGGTATGGGCAATATGTAAACCAAGATAAAGAAAATAGACTACAGTGAGCTCTTTGCATTGCTGTCTCTGGAGTCTGTCTATGGTCTCAGTGATACCCCTAAAAGGTGAGAATTATAGAGTCTCCTTCCTGGCCCTGCTCCCGAGCAACTTTGAGCTGAAACAAACTCAAGCTCCCCCAGGTGGGATCGGGTAGGAGGGAGATTAAACCCACCAAAATAGACTGACAGGGGAAACCAAACCTTTGTCGCACAGCTCACACTCACAGAGCTATAAGACAATAAGAGATAAGGAAGAAAACAAGAGCAGCGAGGAAACAACAAGAATATGAGTAAACTCCAGAACATCTCCACGCAAAAAAACAACACTTTCCAGATAGTCTGGGACACCAAAATATGCAAGCCAACACAGTATAACCTAAAGCTAGCATGGGTAGAAGATTTCATCCTGCTTAAATAATGAGAAGAGCAGATGTGATTGGCTTCCTCACAACATGTGATCAAAGGAGCCTAACAAGCAGGTTAGCAGAGGTTAACTCTTGCTAGCATGACTTTGACTGAGCACACAGCAAGTCAACACCCAAGTCTGCCTGTGTTAGGTTATACTCTAAATCTCACATTGTAAAATCTCGCATTGCACTCGGACCAATGTTAGTCAATGAGGGAGAGCAGTTAGTCAGCTTTTCTCGCATCTAGATTCTGGATGCGAGAAAAGCAGCAGTATGCTGCGATTTTCTGCTAGAGCTGTATCCCTCGCACCCATTTAAGTGAATGGGTGCGAGAGATACATCGGACTGCACTCGGATGTTATCCCAGTGCAGTGCGATATACGCACAGGCTGACAATGGAGGAGATGGGGGGATTAACCCCCCCCCTCTCTTCCGCAGCGCCCGTCCTCAGCTTCACAGCTGTGACGTGATTGTAGGATCGAGTCACAGTCGCATGACACTCGGCTCATGCTCGCAGCAGAGCCTGAGCCAGTGGTCATTAGCATATCGCATCCGATGCTGTCGCAATGGATGCCATACGCTCGTCTGAGTCCAGCCTTAATCAGAGACACAAGAGAAACCATTGGGCAGAGTGTCAAAAACTGCAATGTGAACAGAGCGTGACACTACCATGACAGTCGGCGAAGTTAGTGCAAAACTCTGTGTGACAAGAGGTGTAAGAAGCTTGTTGATGGTTATCGGAAGAGATTGATTGCAGATATTTATTTCAAACAGTGTGCAACCAAATATTAAGGTGAGGGTGCCAACAATTTTATCTGCCACATTTTTGAAGTTTTGTGTGAAATTATGTCTATTTTGCCTTTTTTCTGTTTTCTTTTTTTTTCATTTTTTTTGTAAATAAACGTGTAAAACAAAGCGTGATATTGCAATAATTTTCTGGAAAAAATACTGAATTTCTTTAACAATTTCATGGGTGCGAATTTGGAAAAGTGCCAAAAATTTTGTCAGGCCCAATTTTGGGGTTTTGTATCAGTTTATATCCAATTTTCCTTTTTTCTGTTTTTTTTTTGGCGTTGTTCCAATACACACAAAGGAAAATACATGTGGATGGCAAAACATTTGTAACTGCAATCATTTTCTGGGAGAAATACTACATTTTCTGGGACAAGTTCAAGGGTGACGACACTTACGACCATGACTGCATTATACAATATGTGGAAAATTCAATGAGTTCTACTAACTATATTTTATCCACTTTGGTGTTTAGTTGCTAAATCTATCGCAGGTGAATTGAAATATAGCAGTTCCAGTTTGTATCCTATAAGAAAGACTTGTATGTTCTATACAAAAGGGAAGAGAATATTGGTTGAGAATGAAAATAAATATTCCACTTTAACAAGCATTATTCCAAAATGTTTACATGACTCTAAGCCCTGACAGTTCCTCGTAATGTTAAGAAACATAATTACGGAAAACCATGACTACTGAGAAACAGACAAAAGAGTGTGAACATGCATCTAACTTCAAACTCCGGCTACATAGGATAACACCTTTAATACAGGGATTTGCCACTTCTGAATGCTTGGTATATCTACATTGAACATGTAACTTCCACGTTACTATCACTAATACTCCTGGTGGCTGTCTTCTCAATCATGGGGACATATTGCCTTCTGTACAATTAGCAGTTGTGTCTGTATTTAAATCTTGACAAAATCTGCATCTTATCTAAACATGAAAGGCTTAGCACATCATCTACTTGGAAATTTCGTCTTTGTTCTAAAGCCAAAGGCAATAACTCAATTTCCAGTAATGGAAATGATCTGTTTACAAAATCCCAGATATTGTAGTGTGACTAAAAAGGCTTAAGATTACATGATAGTGTTCATTGTACAGTATCACCGATTCATCTTGTATACTCTTTATAATGTTACTGAATTTCAATACCATCCAAGGGAAATTATACAAAACAGACCTTACCCAGTTCAACACCATGCCACTTTCTGACATTCATGACTAGGCACATTTTAGGTTTTCTTTAATTTTTCTTTGATAATCAGTTAAACTATTTTGGTGTTTGTTTTCTTTGTAAGGCTATGTGCGCACTAGACCATTTTACTCGCGGATTTACCCACGGATTTGCCGTGGAAATTTCTTGAGAAAGATTAGAAATCTTTCTGCAGACATTTCCCAGCAAAACCTATGTGTAAAAAAAATAGCTGTGCGCACGCTGCGGATTTTACTCAAGAAAATTTCTTGAGAAAATTTTCTCGAGAAACTTTCTTGAGAAAATGAGCATGTACATTATTACCTGCGGAATACCCCCGGAATTTCTATACTTGCATGTGTCAGGAACAACTTGCGGAAAATCCGCGGTGAAATCGCAGTAAAATCGCGGCTAATCCGCGGTAAAAACACATGCGTTTTTACCACGGATTTGGTGCGTTTTTTTCCCCGCAGGTGCGGGAATCTTCAACTCCCAGAAAGTCTCTCAAGAAAGTTCCTTGAGAAAAAGTTCATTTCTAGTGTGCACATAGCCTAAAGGAGGCCTAATTTTTATGTAATTTTTTCTATTGCTGATTTCTCCTGTAACAGGGGCTGGCATATTCCCCCAGTTACAGGGCAAATGCAACCTCCTGAGCTCAATTGGGTCCGAAAGACCAGTAACTCCTGCATGCTGGAAAGGAAGGACAAATCAAGACTAGCGCTTCCAGCATGGTGTATACAGCAATCAATCAAGAAGGCAAGGATGGTAATAAACTGTCTCTGCCATCTCTCTGAGGATTCCAGCTGTGTCTGACAGTGGCTCCTTACTCCAACTGGAACAGCAAGGACATTCATTTTGAAACTTCTCTGTGGAGTCAAATATAACCCACCTTGACATTTTAAAACATTCAGTGTTCCACGAGTCATTGTAATTTGTCAACGGCCACTCTAAACTGAATGTACCTGCCCTCGTCAGATCGCAGCTGCTACGCAGTTTGAAGCTGGGCAAGTACCAGCATGGGAGACTGATTGTAATTTGACAGTAGATTTTACTAAGCAAATTCCATATATTAGAAAGTAGATAGCTTGGACCTGATGAAGTTGGTGTACTTTCTTAGCACATCTATTTTTTTTTCAAAGTTTTCCAACCGAATAGAAGAATAAGCATTTAAGGAGTTAATGGGAATCTGTCACCAGGTTTTTGCTCCTCCATCTGAGAGCAGCATAATGTAGAGTCAGAGAACCTGATTCCAGTGATGTATCACTTACTGAACTGTTTGCTGTCATTTTGATAATCAATGTTTTCTATGTTGCAGATCTAGCAGTTATACGCAGCTCATGAATATGCTGGACTACCTTTCAGCATGCTAAGTAGTCCTCTAATGATAATCTACTGCTGATTAATCAGTGATTTTATCAAAACTACACTAACAGCCCAGTAAGTGACACATCGCTGGAATCAGGATCTCTGCCCCTACATTATGCTGCTCTCGGATTAGGTGGCTAAAATTTGCTGAGAGATTCCCATTAAGCTTTGTCCAGGGCATAGCACTGCAATTTTCCTCTAAAGTTCCTATATAAAAAGGCAGCACAATTTACAAAGTCTCTTATATGGTCCCTGAAAAAAATACTATGAAATGGTCATTAAACGATTTGGGTGGTTTCATACACTGTTTTTACAGAATGCCACTGCAGTTTTTGAGTAAAAACACTTTTCTGACTTTTTGGATCCTACTTTTTAGGAGCCTATCTAGATTTAAAAAAAACATATATCAGTCACAGGCACTTAACACATTCAATAATTGCCGTACGTCAAGAACACGTTTTCCTCTCATCTAAATTTGTTGACACATACATTTAGATATCTAGATCTTTGTAAAGCTAAATTAAATTTAGAAAATTCTGCAATATACTTACTTCACCAATAATAGTTACATTCTCGAACCCAAAAGCCTATCGGCAACATATATCAGTGGGGTAATAATGTATTTTTATATGGAATAAGATAACATGGAAAGTAAATGCTTCCTTTACTGCTTTAATTTTCCATTTCACGCTCAGGTTGGAAATGCTGGTCCGAGCTCGGAACAAGGCACGCATCCAGGCTTGCTACATTATGATCGCAATCACTGTGGTGGCCTGCTTTGCCGTGATTGCATCCGGTAAAAAGGTAGGGAAGCTGAAAGGCCATTGACTTCTCTGCTGTATCTTATCTAGATGTACAAAAATCCCACAGTAAACAAGTCTACATTAACGGATTTAAAAATCACTAAGCACCTTTAGGCAATGTAAAACCACTTTGTTCCAATTGATTATCTATAAAATTTGATGATGTCAAGCGCCATCTGCTGGTACAAGAAAACTCTACTTTTGGAATACTAACGGCCCTTTAGCCTTCTATAGTGTCAACCCCTCTCCAACAGAGTTTTTCCCAAGGATTTTTGAGCGGATTCTGCTCTAAGTACTCCTTGAATAAGGGCGCCTTTGCACACTACGACATCGCAGGTGCGATGTCGGTGGGGTCAAATCGAAAGTGACGCACATCCGGCGTCACTTGCGATGTCATAGTGTGTAAATCCTAGATGATACGATTAACGAGCGCAAAAGCGTCGTTATCGTATCATCGGTGCAGGCTCCGACATTTCCATAATGCCAGTGCTGCGACAGGTACGATGTTGTTCCTCGTTCCTGCGGCAGCACACACCGCTGTGTGAGAAGCTGCAGGAGCTAGGAACATATCCTTACCTGCCGCCGGCCACAATGCGGAAGGAAGGAGGTGGGCGGGATGTTTACATCCTGCTCATCTCCGCCCCTCCGCCGCTATTGGCCGCCTGCCGTGTGACGTTGCTATGACGCCGCACGACCTGCCCCCTTAGGAAGGAGGCGGGGAGCCGGCCAGAGCGACGGTCGCAGGGCAGGTGAGTGCATGTGAAGCTGGCGTAGTGATAATGTTTGCTACGCCAGCTGTCACAAGATATCGTACCTGCGACGGGGGCGGGGACTATCGCGTGCGACATCGCAGCATCGGCTTGCGATGTCGCAACGTGCAAAGCCCGCCTAAGAGTCCTATGCATTCCAATGGGAAAACATGACTACAGTGCAAATGGAGATGTTTTATCCACATGGAAAAATGAGCAATATGTCAGTTCTTGAGGTGTTTTACCAGAAAAAACAAACAAATAAAAAAAAACACTATCTAAGACCTTTTTCACTTGTACATGCAATTAACACACATGTATGACGGTGCATGGTGTAGGTCAGTATGTGTATCCGGGTGTGTTTTCTCCGTGTGCTAAGAGTGTGACTTCTGGATAGCACACGGACAGCATGAATTTGTATACTTACTGTCTCTGGCGCTGCTGTTACTTTCAGGTCTGCGGTGAGTGCAGTGAATATTCATGAGCAGAATGAGCGGGCCTGGAAGCAACATCAGCTCCGGAAACAGGTATATATAAAAATAAATTTATTTAAGGGACAGGCTTTTTCTTTGGACATGACAGCGTGTGGAGGACACAGACACGCGGTCTGTGTGAAAACATGGGACATGTGCACAAACCCATTGAATTTAATGGATCTACATGTGACATGTGTTTGTGTCTGGAACAGGAAAATGTGTACAGGAAACAGAAACATGTGGAGGAGGCCTAAATATGACTACTATATCACTAAAATAAAATAAAAAACAACAAAATGCTCAATTTTTATATTTGTTTAATGCGGTTTCTGGACTTCGATTTTTTTTTAGCCAGAAACCGCCTTCTTAAAATCTCCATGTGAACATACCTTTACTTCTTTCTCCACATGGAAAAGAATGTGGACATAAATACAACATGTGCACTGTAGTCAAGTTTTGACATTGAAATCAATAGGAAGTGGCTTTTCATGTGAATTTTGGAACAGAATTAATAGTCATATAGATTTCACTAGTTGCTGCAACTCAGTGCTTGCTAGAGATAAACTGTCTAAATATTACATGGTAGGTGTCACTGTATGTACCTCCATTTAACATATTTATATATTTTCTTCATATAGCTCGTGAATATGTTGTTATAGTGTACAGTACCTACCTTAAAACCAGTTGACAGCTTATCTACAGACACATACTTAGAAGATTTTATGAGTTCTTATAACACGCTTTTCCCAGTAAGGTTATATGAAGAGAAGAGAGAATTGATTATAAATTAATTAATTTTGCTTTAAATTTCCCCAAAAAAATAAATTATAACTAATCTAAATTTTTTAAGGTTTGATTTGTGTGAATTCAGCAATTGGCAGTGATCTGTCTCTAAATGTTTCTAGTCTCCCTTTCTTGACTCTCACCAAACCTGTACTGCTGTACAGCTCCATGCCCGATCCTCTGATTACTCCTCTGTGGCCTTCTTCATGTTCCGAGTCTTGAGATCGGTGCCACTCCAGACTAGGCCACACATCATTAACATCAATGGAACCACATTGGGCTTAGTCAACCAAGGAACCAAAAGATACGATAGAAGATTGGGAAATGGCCAAAGGGAAAAAGCCAAAAAGGGTCAATTGGAGCCCGTGTGTCATATGAACAGGTATGGGGAAGGCCAAGAAAATGGGATTAGAAGAATATTTTTAAATAATTCCTGAGATCTGATTCACACCAAGATTCAAATCAAATTGAGTAAATTTGCCCAAATAGAATTTCAGTAGAATAGCTCAACTCTAGTTGGAAGGTTAAGGAAATCACCAGAGCACATTCTATACTGTCCTTAATAAAACAGAGAATCTTAGCATATTTGAATATAGAGGCCAGCTGAATTGTAAATGCAGCTCTGGAGGTACATAATTAACTTTTTTGGAATGAAAACTAGCATAAGCAATCTCAATTTTCCAGCTTTATTTTTCAAGTATGAAATTTAATTGTGGTTGTAACGTGCCACGAGGTGGTAGTGTGTGTGAGGCACTTTCTATCCATGTCCAAACACGCTAAGGAAAGATGGGGTCCTGTGCCTCTGCATGGTGGTACTATTGGTGCTGTGGACACCTTCAGGTTCAGCCCTGCCATGCTCTGTGTAATGCCAGACCCCTTTATCCCCAAGATGAGGAAGCCAGACAAGTTTGTAAAGGAGTAAAAAGAGTCTTTTTTACTTAAAAATAAGTGTACGTACAAAGGGTACTGGAAGTTCCCTTCTGCATAATACAGAGGCGCATACAAAGTGGTTTCGCATTAAGCATGATACTTGTGAACGTTTCAGATGAACAGCACGACAATAGGGGTCATTCCATACCCTTAGTAACAAACGGAATGGAGCTCTTGTTAGCTACCACCTTACTAGACATACCACCAGTCTGGAAAAATCCACTTTCTATTCAAGGCTGTCCTCCAGAATCGAGTACAACAATGCTGCATTACAGCTGGTCCAGTACTAAAGTTCCCCCACACTCCTG
This sequence comes from Anomaloglossus baeobatrachus, assembly GCF_048569485.1. NCBI lineage: Eukaryota > Metazoa > Chordata > Amphibia > Anura > Aromobatidae > Anomaloglossus > Anomaloglossus baeobatrachus. The sequence continues at coordinate 314,056,766 of NC_134355.1, forward strand.
CCTCAGAGAACTGCTGGTGCCCTTTACAACCTTAATTGTTCACTCATTACATGAAACGGACGTCCTGTATCACTCCCTGTGATTGGTTGCAGTGAGACACCTGTCACGCAGCCTGGGGGATGCGTCTGACTGCAACCAATCATTGGCGCCGGTGGGCAGGGGAAGCAGTGAATACGAGATGGAATAATGAGCGTCCGGCATTTTCAAAAGCTGGAGAAGCCGCCGGAGCAGTGTGACAGCCGTGCAGCGCTGTGCCGGTGGTCGGTGAGTATGAGAGAGGGGGTGAGAGAGACCGACCAACAGACCAACAGAGAGAGAGAGCCAGACTAACAGACAGAGAGAAAGAGACCGACACTGAGAGACAGAGAGAGACAGAGAGAGAGAGACAGAAACAAAGAGAAAGATTTTCTAACCAGAAAGGAATTTACACATCTGAGCATGCTCTGTTGCTAAAAGACGGAACCGTGACCGGAATCCGTCATTTCACGGATTGGACGGATTCAGGCGTCCATAGGCTTCCATTATAACCAACGACGGATGCCGATGGAATCCTGAGCACTGCGTTTTTTCCACGCTACAAAAAACGTTACATTCTGCGTTGCTTCTGCTCGGTGGTCATTCCATGACTGATCAGTCGCATAGCGGATGCAACGCAAGACCATCAGTCGCAATCCGTCTTTAATAGACGTCTATAGGGAAAAAACGGAATCCTGCAAAATATTTTGCAGGATACCGTATATTTTCAAGGCGATGGATTGTGACTGATGCAAAACAACGGAAGTGTGAATGTAGCCTAAGGCGGGCTTTGCACACTACGACATCGCAGGCCGATGCTGCGATGCCGAGTGCGATAGTGCCCGCCCCCGTCGCAGCAGCGATATGTGGTGATAGCTGGCGTAGCGAAAGTTATCGCTACGCCAGCTTCACACACACACTCACCTGCCGTGCGACGTCCCTGTGGCCGGCGACCCGCCTCCTTGTTAAGGGGGCGGGTCGTGCGGCGTCACTGCGACGTCACACGGCAGGCGGCCAATCAGAGCGGAGGGGCGGAGATGAGCAGGATGTAAACATCCTGCCCACCTCCTTCCTTCCGCATATCCTACGGAAGCCGCAGTGAGGCCGGTAGGAGACGTTCCTCGCTCCTGCGACTTCACACACAGCGATGTGTGCTGCCGCAGGAGCGAGGAACAACATCGGACCGTCGCGTCAGCGTAATTATGGATTACGCCGACGCTGTACCGATGATACGATTACGACGCTTTTGCGCTCGTTAATCGTATCATCCAGCCTTTACACACTGCGATGTCGCATGCGATGCCGGAAGTGCGTCATTTTCAATTTGACCCCACCGACATCGCACCTGCGATGTCGCAGTGTGCAAAGTGCCCCTAACTCTGTCCTTTCAATCAAGAGTTAAAAGGAAGACTGACCTCTTGTGGCCAGTAATTAGTACCACAGGACAACATTGTAGAAATACAAATATAACACAAATACGATTGTTGGCTTCAGGGGGTAATGTGACAACCTGTAGACCTCTTTACATGGTAACCCACACCCAGGCATGGCTTTATTAATAACAATAATGTTAATTAACAAGCCTGACCTCTGAATTTACATGTGGTTGTATCTATTTTGCAGGCTGCTGCACGTCATGAGTCACTCACCAGTTTGAACCTTGCAAAGAAAGAAAAGTGGCGTAAAGAAGCTGAAAAGTAAATCAGGAGATGGCAAGAGATGATGATAAATGATATGAAAGAATAATCCCGCCTATAGCACAACTTTTATAATCATATTCAAATCTGAAAGTTATAAAAGTAATTCTTATATCTGCAAATTTGTTGTCAGTGATGTATGAACTATTCAAAGTTCAATGGCTGTACTTACAGAATACATTTGTGCACAATGCAAAACCTTACTTATATATAAATAAAATTAGGTCATCATTATTAGTTTAGATTTTTCCACTGCAAACCAGTGTAATATATCTTATTAGTTGTAAGCATAGCTCCCAACTGTCCCAGATTCAGTTGGACTGTCCTGTTCTAAGGGAGACATTCCAATGTTCCAGCTGGTCAAGGCTGTGTCTTGACTTCCACTCATGTTCTTCAGAGTCTTCATCGCTCCGTAGCTCCTCCTTCTCCGGGGACAGGTCCGGCATCTCGGCTCTGCATCTTTATTTAGCAAAACGGTATGCTTTATCTTCTGCATCTGCGAGGATTCCAAAGATGGCAACTAATATCAATCACAACCCGTCCTAGATTTCAGAGGATATGGAGTAGTATTGGCTGCGTGAAGCACGAGACACAGGTCAGTCAACCTGACAGGACAAGGAGGAGTGGAGTCAGACTAAAGGTGAAGATAAACCCCTTTCTTTAGTTGACTGAGAATGAACATCCATCTCACTCAGCCTGACAGTTTTTGTTCGTCTATCTCGTTCTTCACGCAGTCCATCCTACTACATGTCCTGGCAGGTGACATGTTTAAAATCTGATAGAGCATAACTTTTTACCGAGTAAAGATAATTAGAAAAAATGTTTCATATAACATTTCTTGGGGAACCCTTTTAAATAAACAATATTCTCTTGAGATCTGCTCTCCTGGGAATCAAACCCACAACTTTTATCATTGCAGGCAGCTAATTATACTGATACATAGATATACATCTGTGTATACAAGTGAATGTCTTTGTCCCTGTATTTTAAAGGGAAACTAAAATAACATATATTTGGTGTCCTTGTAATTGCACAGCACTCAGATTACTTACATTGATTGATAAATGGTGTAAAAAAAAAATTCACATGATTTATTTTTTTTCTCCATTAAACCCATAAAAAATGTGATAGAAATATTCAAGTCCGTGTTCAGATGTAGTATAAATGCTGAGGGTTTTTTTCAGCTGCTTTTTTCTGCATGTGTCCAGACCAAATAACACAATGCCCATCTTCCCTAATAATTACATAGGAGGTACCTTTTTAAATGAGTTTACCCCCAAATTAAATGAGTTTTTGGTATTAATTTGAAGCTGTATTTTTAATGCTTTATTAATCGTACAAACAAAGCTTTGATTCTGTACCTAAAAATGCAATAATGTTTTACTTTTTACATGCATTTTTTTCAGATTCCACATAGAAGCTTATGGAGAAAAAAAAAATCCCCAAAGCCGCACAATTCAACATTGTAAAGGGTCCTTTACACGCTGCGACATCGCTAACAATATATCGTCGGGGTCACGGTGTTTGTGACGCACATTCGGCGTCCTTAGCGATATCGCAGCGTGTGACACCTCTGAGCGACCTAAAATGATCGCAAAAGAGGTAAAAATCGTTATTGGAGCGGTCGCTCCAACACCAAAAATCGTTGACAGGTGAGTAGCGAGGTTGTTTGTCGTGCCTACGGCAGCACACATCGCTATGTGTGACACCACAGGAACGAGGAAACTCACCGTACATGCGTCACTCCAGCAATGAGGAAGGAAGGAGGTGGGCGGGATGTTTGGCCGCTCATCTTCGCCCCTCCTCTGCTATTGGGTGGCCACTTAGTGACGTCGCTATGACGCCGAATGAATAGCCCCCTTAGAAAGGAGACGGTTTGCCGGTCATAGCGTCGTCGCTAGGCAGGTTTGTGTGATGGGTGTAAGCGATGTTGTGCGCCACGGGCAGCGATTTGCCCGTGTCGCACAACCGATGGGGGCGGGTACGCTCGCTAGCGATATCGGTACTGATATCGCAGCGTGTAAAGTACCCTTAAGAGGCAGCAGTATTATGAAATCACATCCACTTTGCTTGGGCAATTAAGCTCTATTCACATGTAGGGTAAATGTTGCTGATTTTTATTTATTTTTTTTTGTTTGTTTTTTTTTTGTTTGTTTGTTTTTTTTACACAGAAATTCTGCTGTGTTTAACTATCCAAGCAAAGTGGATGTGATTTCGTGAAAAAAAGAGCCCATTGTGGTTCTAAAGACTCTGCTGAACTGTGTGATTTTGGTGTTTTGCTTTCTCTTTCTGTAGAGTCTTCTATGTGGAGCCTGAAAAAAACTGCATAAAAAACTGCAATTACTTTTTCTAAGTGCAGAATCAAAGCTTTTCTGTTTTATAAATAAAAAAATTAAAAACACTGCTTCACATCTGCACCACCAAAAATGCATTGAATAAGGTAGAAAGGCATAAAATGCAATAACGAGAGATGATTTGAATTGTGTTACTAGCTGTAGTAGTAACTGTCTCTCTCCCAGTCTCTGTCTGTGTGTCGCTGTCTGTCTGTCTGTCTCTTTCCTTGTCTGTCTGTGTCTATGTCTCTGTCTGTCTGTTTCTATCTCTCTGTGTCTTTGTATCAGTCTCTCTCTTTCCCCGTCTCTCTCTTTCCCCGTCTCTCTCTTTCCCCGTCTCTCTCTTTCCCCGTCTCTCTCTTTCCCCGTCTCTCCCTTTCCCCGTCAGTCTCTTTCCCCGTCTGTTCCTTTCCCCGTCTGTTCCTTTCCCCGTCTGTTCCTTTCCCCGTCTGTCTTTTTCCAGGTCTGTCTCTGTCTGTCTCTTTCCCCGTCTGTCCCTTTCCCCGTCTGTCCCTTTCCCCGTCTGTCCCTTTCCCCGTCTGTCCCTTTCCCCGTCTGTCCCTTTCCCCGTCTGTCCCATTCCCCGTCTGTCCCATTCCCCGTCTGTCCCATTCCCCGTCTGTCCCATTCCCCGTCTGTCCCATTCCCCGTCTGTCCCATTCCCCGTCTGTCCCTTTCCCCGTCTGTCCCTTTCCCCGTCTGTCCCTTTCCCCGTCTGTCCCTTTCCCCGTCTGTCCCTTTCCCCGTCTGTCCCTTTCCCCGTCTGTCCCTTTCCCCGTCTGTCCCTTTCCCCGTCTGTCCCTTTCCCCGTCTGTCCCTTTCCCCGTCTGTCCCTTTCAAGGTCTGTCTCTTTCAAGGTCTCTGTTTGCCTCTGTATCAGTCTCTGTCTGTCTCTCTCTATCTCTGTGTCTGTCTCTCTCTATCTCTATCTGTGTCTGTCTGTCTGTCTGTCTCTCTCTGTCTGTCTCGTTCCACGTCTATCTGATGCCACATATATCTCTTTCTCCTTCTCTTTACTGGTCTCTGTCTCTTCCCTGTCTCTTTTCTTGTCTCTGTCTCTTTCCCTGTCTGTCTCTGTCTGTCCCTCTGTCTCTCTATCCATCTCCCCACCGACATCTTATTACCTCACACATAAGCTTCTTATACTAACAATTTATTTTGTTCCTATAGCAACCAATTACAGCTCCTATTAATAACCTAATAGCTTGCAGCGCCATTGACTTTAATGGAGGCAGGATTTTTGGAGAGTAACTGTAAAGCGTGGGGTTAAATTTTCCCATCAAAACATAGTCTATGACGTTTCCTGAGTCACATGGGGTGTCTGTGCAAAATTTTGTGATTGTAAATGTGATGGTACGGATTCATTTAGCGGACATACACACACACATACATACACACACACACATACATACACACACACACATACATACATACACACACACATACATACACACACACATACATACATACACACATACACACACACATGCACTCAGCTTTATATATTAGATTTAGTGTTAACACCTGCAGAAAATGTGTGAATACAGCTTTACAAAAATAAAAAAACAAGATGTCATATATTGAAGCTTACATAAAGAGATAGTTCTGGCTGCTACAACTACGAATGAATGAACAAAAAATAAATCCATAGGTCCCAACTAGAGATGAAGATAATGTATAGATGATGTCGCACCAGGCCTGGCTAATTAAAAGCCATGCCGGGGAAGCCGGAAAGTAGGAGAGTCGCAGCCTCCTGTCTAGTTGCCAGATACCACTGACTCAGGTGCTGGATTGGAGTGAATCGATCAGGTCGTCTCCCGTCCCAACTGTCCCGAATACAGCAGGACAGTCTCGAAATTGGGTCTGCACCATGCAATCTTGGGTATCTGATGAATGACCCCATCGCTTCCTCTGACATTTCCTGCCAGGGTAGAAAGAAATGGTTAATGGATGTATTTTGGAGTGTGGCTAGAGGCGTAATCACAATTTGTCTTACTACGTATGGTTTGGCCCTCTAAGTTCTGTAAAAGTTGGTAGGTATGGGTGTAAGTAGCACTCTCTATCCAGCAGCGAACACCACATCTAGTTTAATTCATGACCTTAGCCTTTAGCCAACAATCAAATGCTAGTCTCTGATGGATACAAACTTGTCTCCGGTCCACTATTGCAGGAGTTCCTTTGGTTCACAAAAGGTCAGCTCTCATGGCTAAAGGAGAATAACTGTAATATGTGTTGGTGTTGCAATCGCACCAAGGCCCTGGAGCTGGGGGGTGTGGGGGGGGGGGTGAATGGTCACTTAAGTCCACATTAGAAGTCCAATACTATGGTAATAGAGACACATGACAGTGGGGAGCATTGTCGGAAATTTTGAATTTGTGCCCACGAGCTTCAGGTTGTGCCACTGCACAGATTTAATGATCCTTCTCAAAAGCGTCCTAGCTGCCTTAAATAGCTATGGATTACAAAAAAACATATTGGACTTGAGTGTGTCAGGATTTGACAAAGCGCCGCTGTGCGTGAAATGGTCACTGTCGTTCTAGACGTCTCCCACATCCCCCTCTTGCTATTTTATTGCACAGATGAAATCAAGAATATTTTTAAACAGGGTGAGTGCCGCCAGTTTTTTTCTTTCTCATCTTTTGACCAATAAAGATCTTTCGGACTTAAGACAGAAATATATTGATCCAGAATGAAATGAGTCTCTATACCTTAAAGTCATATTTACAGGATATACAATTAAAAGCATGCCTTCTGGATTCCAAGAATGAACAAAATGAGACATTAAGTTGGGCATTAAATCTTTCAGAATATTTCTTATATATTCATTTACGTTTGTATTGAATTTTCTAGACGTTCTACCGACATACCGATAACCCCATTCACCTTGTAGTAGATATACCACATTTCCCACTATTGCTACCCGTATATGTTGTCTGTTTTCTTCAGCGTTAATATTCTACGGGCTTTGTTTAGTGAAAACAAAGATTCTTGCTGCGGGAAGTAGACTATGGGTAACTAATGATTAATATACTTGACAACATCAGCTCAAAGCCTATAAGTTATAGTGTTGCTCAACCCCTCTCAGTCAGGCACCATAATACGATTGTAGATAAGACTAGTAATAATAGTATAGTAACACTACATACAGTAGTTTCCATCACTGACCTTTTATGGTACGATGATGGCAGGATCACAGGACTTGGACCCAAACAGTTCTTCTAAACGTAAAGCACCATAGAGATAGAGATCCACACTGCTTTAAGTTTGTTCTAGTAAAACAGTTTCAGACGTTACACCTGGAATACAGATAGTTAAACATGGGTATAATACACTCTCCTAAATGAGGTCACCGGCTGCAATCATGCTCTTGGTCCCTTTCCCTTGTCACTACAGTAATGTATTTAATTTTTGAGAATACTGCTGCAGTGGTACAAAAGGGAGATATTACTGTAAGATTTGGGAAAAATCTGGAAAGGGTAATTACCAAAATGATTTATAGTTGCCAAATGCCATGAAAATTAGAGAGAGAATGTTTTAAGGCATTTTTATTTCTTTCTGCAAAGTCAAACGTTTACAGAATTTCATTAATATTTGGTATTACTGCGCTTAAAGGGAACCAATCACCAGGATTTTCGTATATAAGCTAAAGCCAGTGCTATACTGGCACTATCAGGCTGAGTCTATAGATACATTAGTGGTCAGCTATGATGTTTAGGTTTTGAAATGCAAAAAAGTAAAGTTTATAAAATTAGCTGCTTGTTGAGTGACAGCAGCTGAGGATCAGATAATATATTCATAGTTATCCCTTCTCTGTTAGAATTAGCGTAAGTATTACACTATTCACTTTGTCTCTTGCAGGACCTGTGCTGAGGTCATACCCATGTGACCAGAAGGGGCGGGGCCTCAGCCAACAAAGCTGGATACCAGGTCACATGGGTATGACCTCACACAGGTCCTGCAACAGACAAAGTGAATCGTTTGTATAATACGTATGCTAATTCTAACAGAGGGAGGGGATAACTATGAATATATTATCTGCTCCATTGCAACTGTCACTCAAGAAGCTGACGATTTTTTTAAACTTTGCTTTCTTTGTTTTGAAAGCCTAAACATCCGAGCTGACCATTACAGGTATGTAAAGAATCAGCCTGATAGTGTAAGTATAGCACTGGCTTTAGGTTATATACAAAAATCCTGATGATTGGTTCCCTTTAAATTGTATGGCTTGTGTTAAACGTTTTGGATATCTTCCCACAAGCTTCTCACAATAGTTGGTAGGAGTTTGGAACCATTCCTCCTCACAGAACTGGTGTAGCTGAGCCATGTTTGCAGGTCATCTTGCTCGTACCTGCCTTTTCAGTTTTGTCCATAAATTTTCAATAGGATTGAGTTCAGGGCTTTATGATGGCCCCTCCAACACATTGACTTTGTTATCCTTAAGCCACTTTGTACCCAGTTTGGCAGTATGCTTGGGGTTATTGTCCATTTGGAAGACCCATTTCCGTCCAAGCTGTAAGCTCCTGGCTGATGTCTTCAGATGTTGCCTCAGTATTGCCACATAATCTTCTTTCCTCATAATGCCATCTATTTTGTGAAGTGCACCAGTCCCTCCTGCAGTAAAACAACCCCACAACATAATGTTGCCACCCCCGGGTTTCACAGTTGGGATGGTATTCTTGGGCTTCAAAGCTTATTACTTTTTTCCTCCAAACATAATAAATGGTCATTATGGTCAAACTGTTCAACTTTAGTTTTGTCAGACCACAGGACATGTCTCCAAAAAATAAGATCTTTGTTCCTGTGTGCATTTACAAACATTAATCTGGCTTGTTATATTTCGTTTGGAGTAATGGCTTTTCTGGCAGAGTGGTCTTTCAGCCCATGAAGCTATAGTACTCGTTTCAGTATGGCTAATGACACAATCTTACCAGCTTCCGCCAGCAGCTTCACAAGGTCTTTTGCTTTTGTTCTTGGGTTGATACCCACAAGTCTGACCAAAGCATTTTCATCTCTGGTACACAGAACCCGTCTCCTTTCTGAGCGATATGATGGCTGGACATTGCCATTTTTTTGTACTTGTAATTGTTTGTACAGATGAACGAGGCACCTTCATGTATCTGGACATTGTACCAAAGGATGAACCAGACTTGTGTAAGTCCACAATTGTCTTCCTGATATCTTTGCTGGTTTATTTTGACTTTTCTAAATGCTACACAAAGAAGCAGTGTGTTTCAAATGTGCATTAAAATACATCTACAGGTGTGTCTCTAATTAACTCATATGTTGCCAATAAACCTATCAGAAGCTTCCAAAGATATATCATCATCATATGGGCTGTCCCACACTGTTTAAGGGCTCCAACACACATCCGTTAAAACCACGCACGTGTGATACGGGCCGTTTTTCGGGTCCGTTTTCCGGTTTTTAGGTCCATTTTTATGGTATGTGTGGCCAGCGTATGTATCCCGTATGCTAACCGTATGTGCGTGTGGAATGTCCGTGTGTGAGTGAAATAACTGACGTGTGTGTGTGTTGTCCGTGTAAAATGTTCCGTGTGTGTGTGTGATGCAGAATGTCGTTGATACATGTCGGCAGACAGCAGACAGAGTTGCGCGATGAGAATGAACTCAGGTGAACTTCACCCGACTTCATTGTCATGCTGCGGCTCTGTCTGTGTGCCGCGTACTGATTAGCGGTCACCCGTGAAGGACTTACCGGTGACCGCTAATCCCCTGACTGAATTGAGCAGCCGTCTCTCATAGTTACCGTTCCCCGATCTCCGGCGCGGCGCTGCACGGCTGTTATAAAAACTTCGGCGGCTTTTACTATTTTGAAAAAGCCGGCCACTCATTAATCAATCTCGTATTCCCTGCTTTACCCGCCCACCGGCGCCTGTGATTGGTTGCAGTCACACACGCCCACCACGCTGAGTGACAGCTGTCTCACTGCACCCAATCACAGCAGCCGGTGGGCGTGTCTATACTGTGCAGTAAAATAAATAAATAAATTAAAAAAAACGGCATGCGGTCCCCCCCCATGCACAGTATAGACACGCCCACCGGCTGCTGTGATTGGGTGCAGTGAGACAGCTGTCACTCAGCGTGGTGGGCGTGTGTGACTGCAACCAATCACAGGCGCCGGTGGGCGGGTAAAGCAGCGAATACGAGATTGATTAATGAGCGGCCGGCTTTTTCAAAATAGTAAAAGCCGCCGGAGCTTTTATAACAGCCGTGCAGCGCCGCGCCGGAGATCGGGGAACGGTAAGTATGAGAGAGGGCAGGGAACTGACCGACAGACAGCTAAAGGGACAGATAAGACAGAGAGACCGACCGACAGACATAGAGACCGACCGACGGACTGAGGGAGAGAACGAAAAAGAAAAAACACCGACATCACATGAAAAAAGCACAAAACGTACAGGGAGCAAACAGAGATGCGTCCGTGTCACTCGGACGTGCGCACAGACCCATTGACTTTCATTAGGTCCGTGCTGCGTGTTGTGTACAGAAAACGGACATGCTGCCGTGCAAAACGCACACAGGTACGGATCACGGACACGGACAAACGGACATGCATCAAAAACGCACGTGGAGCTTTTATCATACAATAACATTGGTGCACGTTTGGCCGTGTCTCCAGTATACACGGAAACGGACCAAACACGCACGTGTTTCACGGATGTGTGTTTCAGGCCTAAAGGCATAGTACTCTTCGTGTATGTAAACTTTTGACTTTGCAGAAAGTAAAAAAATACCTTAAAACATTCTCTCTCTCTCTCTCATTATTTTGGCATTTGGCAAATATAAATAATTTTGATAATGCTAATTGACCTAAACAGGGAAATCTGATTTCATGTCTGATGGTGAGAAAAACATGCATATGTGTCTTTTTAGATAGTGTATGTAAATTTCTGGTTTCAGCTATAACATTTTGCCTAACTGTAGGGAGCCAGGCACAGCTCATCTACAGAAGAGAAGCCACCGCTCTGTGGACGTGGAGCAGCTGAATCAGAGGCTCTGAGGCGGCGTCAGGTAGAACTGGCAGGTAGCTATCAACTAACTGATAGTTAATCTTTAGGCCAATAGTAAAAAGAATAAAATAGATATGGACAAACTGGTATTTTCCATACCACCATAGGAGAAGGTCTAATTGCTACATTTGCATTAGCAAAGCCAAAATGTGACCGTACTTTTCAAATAGGCTTTATTAGGTACATTTTTAAACCATGTAAAATATACATTTCTAAAGTAGCCTTCTTTGTACAATAAAAATAATATATACTCACCTCCTGCACTTGCACCGTTACAGAATTGTTGGCGCGGGGTCTCCTGTGAAATTGGTGCTGCTGCACTCTCACTTCTATCACTTTTCAAGGTTTGTCCAAAAAAAAGTGCTGCAGCCCAATGGTGACCATTCATTGGCTGCAGGGCTCAAGTGGCCCAACAAAGTCAAGTGAGGCCCTTGCTGCCCAAGCTCCGATGTGAGGGGGCGAGTATCTGTTAGACTGTGTGCACTCATTGGGTTTTTATATTTTTTTGAGTGCAGATCACATCACCGCTCGCGAGACCTGGCACCTCTGCAGAGTGCTGCCATATCTGCTCTTCAGACGTTAGGGCTCACTCTGCGCTCTGGACCACCCGCACCTGAGTGGGAACTTTACTTTCTAATAAATTGGTGAGATAAGGACAGTGTCTTGTTTTAGTTTCTCTCTTTTTAGGTCTTTCAGGTTTCCCTTTCTGCTGAAAGGGGGAAAAAGGCGCAAATAGGGTTTTACCCGGTATTAACCGTGCAAAGATATATAAAGATACACTCACCTGAAGCGGTTGTGCCAGTCACAACCCCTTGTATAGCATATGAGTGTCCGCGTGGTTCCAGCAGCAGCCCCGTGAAGACTTGGTAGAAAAAAATATATATGTACACATATATATGAGAATCGGGTTTTAGCCGCGCTAAGAGACCACTATTTTCAGGCTGTAGTTTATATTAAAAAAACTCTTTCTTTATTACAACATCCAACGCGTTTCAGAGACATGAACCGTCTCTGCAGCATGGCGTTATGTACTCCTCTATAAGTAACTAGCCTGTGTACTGTGTATGCATTCTCTTTTTCCCTGAAGAAGGAGACGGTTCATGTCTCTGAAACGCGTTGGATGTTGTAATAAAGAAAGAGTTTTTTTAATATAAACTACAGCCTGAAAATAGTGGTCTCTTAGCGCGGCTAAAACCCGATTCTCATATATATGTGTACATATATATTTTTTTCTACCAGGTTTCCCTTTCTGGACTACGATGGACTCCCTGGACTATGTCAGAGTTGCACGTTTGTTTTTAAACAAAATGGTAAACTAGGGAAAAAGTCAGAGTGTTTTTTCAAATAAGGTATTTTTAGTGTTTTTTTTTTCTTTTTACTTACTGAGTTAGTAATGGGGGCGTCTAATAGACACCGCTCCACTAGTAACACCAGGCCTTGATGCAAACTGACACTACACAACGGACATCAAATTTCTGCATCCAAATAATCGTGTGTGCATACCCCTATTTTAAGTTTATAAAGGGGACTACATTGCTATTCTTTGCTACTCGATCCCCCCACAGCTCCATCCTGCAGTACAACTCTCCAATTAGCCCGTGATTACAGCCACCTTCAGGAGATCACTCCTCTCAGCCCCATCCTGCAGTACAACTCTCCAATCAGCCCCTGTATACAGCCTCCTTCAGAACACTCTCCTCAGACCCCTACTATAGTACAACTCTCCAATCAGCCCCTGATTACAGCCACCTTCAGGAGATCACTCCTCTCAGCCCCATCCTGCAGGACAACTCTCCAATCAGCCCTTGTATACATTATCCTGCAGAACACTCTTCTCGGACCCATACTATAGTACAACTCTCCAATCAGCCCTTGCATACAGCCTCCTACAGGAGATCATTTTTCTCAGTCCCATCCTGCATCCAGCATAACTCTCCAATCAGCCTGTTTACAGCCTATTGCAGGAGCTCACTCTTCTCAGCTCTATACTGTAGTACAACTCTCCAATCAGCCCTTGTATACATTATCCTGCAGATCACTCTTCTCACCCCTATAATGTAATACAACTCTCCAATCAGCCCCTGTATACAGCCTCCTGCAGGAGATCACTCTTGAGCCCTATAATGTAATACAACTCTCCAATCAGCCCTTGTATACAGCCTCCTGCAGATCACTCTTCTCAGCCCCCATAATGTAGTACAACTCTCCAGTCAGCCCCTGTATACAGCCTCCTGCAGATCACCCTTCTCATCCCCATCCTGCAGTATACCTCTCCAATCAGCCCCTGTATACAGCTTCCTGCAGATCACTCTTCTCAGGCCCATCCTGCAGTACAACTCTCCAGTCAGCCCCTGTATACAGCCTCCTGCAGATCACCCTTCTCATCCTCATCCTGCAGTATACCTCTCCAATCAACCCCTGTATACAGCCTCCTGCATGAGATCACTCTTCTCAGCCCCATCCTGCAGTACAACTCTCCAGTCAGCCCCTGTATACAGCCTCCTGCAGATCACTCTTCTCAGCCCCATCCTGCAGTACAACTCTCCAGTCAGCCCCTGTATACAGCCTCCTGCAGATCACTCTTCTCAGCCCCATCCTGCAGTACACCTCTCCAGTCAACCCCTGTATACAGCCTCCTGCATGAGATCACTCTTCTCAGCCCCATCCTGCAGTACAACTCTCCAGTCAGCCCCTGTATACAGCCTCCTGCAGATCACCCTTCTCATTCCCATCCTGCAGTACAACTCTGCAGTCTGCCCCTGTATACAGCCTCCTGCAGATCACCCTTCTCATTCCCATCCTGCAGTACAACTCTGCAGTCTGCCCCTGTATACAGCCTCCTGCAGATCACCCTTCTCATTCCCATCCTGCAGTACAACTCTCCAGTCAGCCCCTGTATACAGCCTCCTGCAGATCACTCTTCTCAGCCCCATCCTGCAGTACAACTCTCCAATCAGCCCCTGTATACAGCCTCCTGCAGATCACCCTTCTCATTCCCATCCTGCAGTACAACTCTCCAATCAGCCCCTGTATACAGCCTCCTGCAGATCACCCTTCTCATTCCCATCCTGCAGTACAACTCTCCAGTCAGCCCCTGTATACAGCCTCCTGCAGATCACTCTTCTCAGCCCCAATAATGTAGTACAACTCTCCAGTCAGCCCCTGTATACTGCCTCCTGCAGATCACCCTTCTCATCCCCATCCTGCAGTATACCTCTCCAATCAGCCCCTGTATACAGCCTCCTGCAGATCACCCTTCTCATTCCCATCCTGCAGTACACCTCTCCAGTCAACCCCTGTATACAGCCTCCTGCATGAGATCACCCTTCTCATTCCCATCCTGCAGTACAACTCTCCAGTCAGCCCCTGTATACAGCCTCCTGCAGATCACTCTTCTCATTCCCATCCTGCAGTACAACTCTCCAATCAGCCCCTGTATACAGCCTCCTGCAGATCACTCTTCTCATTCCCATCCTGCAGTACAACTCTCCAGTCAGCCCCTATACTGCCTCCTGCAGATCACTCTTCTCAGCCCCATCCTGCAGTACAACTCTCCAGTCAGCCCCTGTATACAGCCTCCTGCAGATCACTCTTCTCAGCCCCATCCTGCAGTACACCTCTCCAGTCAATCCCTGTATACAGCCTCCTGCATGAGATCACTCTTCTCAGCCCCATCCTGCAGTACAACTCTCCAGTCAGCCCCTGTATACAGCCTCCTGCAGATCACCCTTCTCATTCCCATCCTGCAGTACAACTCTCCAGTCAGCCCCTGTATACAGCCTCCTGCAGATCACCCTTCTCAGCCCCATCCTGCAGTACAACTCTCCAATCAGCCCCTGTATACAGCCTCCTGCAGATCACCCTTCTCATTCCCATCCTGCAGTACAACTCTCCAGTCAGCCCCTGTATACAGCCTCCTGCAGATCACTCTTCTCAGCCCCAATAATGTAGTACAACTCTCCAGTCAGCCCCTGTATACTGCCTCCTGCAGATCACCCTTCTCATCCCCATCCTGCAGTATACCTCTCCAGTCAGCCCCTGTATACTGCCTCCTGCAGATCACTCTTCTCAGCCCCATCCTGCAGTACAACTCTCCAATCAGCCCCTGTATACAGCCTGCTGCAGATCACCCTTCTCATTCCCATCCTGCAGTATACCTCTCCAGTCAGCCCCTGTATACAGCCTCCTGCAGATCACTCTTCTCATTCCCATCCTGCAGTACAACTCTCCAGTCAGCCCCTGTATACTGTCTCCTGCAGATCACTCTTCTCAGCCCCATCCTGCAGTACAACTCTCCAATCAGCCCCTGTATACAGCTTCCTGCAGATCACCCTTCTCATTCCCATCCTGCAGTACAACTCTCCAGTCAGCCCCTGTATACTGCCTCCTGCAGATCACTCTTCTTAGCCCCATCCTGCAGTATACCTCTCCAATCAGCCCCTGTATACAGCCTCCTGCAGATCACTCTTCTCATCCCCATCCTGCAGTACAACTCTCCAGTCAGCCCCTGTATACAGCCTCCTGCAGATCACTCTTCTCATCCCCATCCTGCAGTACAACTCTCCAGTCAGCCCCTGTATACAGCCTCCTGCAGGAGATCACTATTCTCAGCCCCATCCTGCAGTACAACTCTGCAGTCAGCCCCTGTATACAGCCTCCTGCAGGAGATCACTATTCTCAGCCCCATCCTGCAGTACAACTCTCCAGTCAGCCCCTGTATACAGCCTCCTGCAGATCACTCTTCTCAGACCCCATAATGTAGTACAACTCTCCAGTCAGCCCCTGTATACTGCCTCCTGCAGATCACTCTTCTCAGCCCCATCCTGCAGTACAACTCTCCAATCAGCCCCTGTATACAGCCTCCTGCAGATCACCCTTCTCATTCCCATCCTGCAGTACAACTCTCCAGTCAGCCCCTGTATACAGCCTCCTGCAGATCACTCTTCTCATCCCCGTCCTGCAGTACAACTCTCCAGTCAGCCCCTGTATACAGCCTCCTGCAGGAGATCACTATTCTCAGCCCCATCCTGCAGTACAACTCTCCAGTCAGCCCCTGTATACAGCCTCCAGCAGATCACTCTTCTCAGACCCCATAATGTAGTACAACTCTCCAGTCAGCCCCTGTATACTGCCTCCTGCAGATCACTATTCTCAGCCCCATCCTGCAGTACAACTCTCCAGTCAGCCCCTGTATACTGCCTCCTGCAGATCACTCTTCTCAGCCCCATCCTGCAGTACAACTCTCCAATCAGCCCCTGTATACAGCCTCCTGCAGATCACCCTTCTCATTCCCATCCTGCAGTACAACTCTCCAGTCAGCCCCTGTATACAGCCTCCTGCAGATCACTCTTCTCATCCCCGTCCTGCAGTACAACTCTCCAGTCAGCCCCTGTATACAGCCTCCTGCAGGAGATCACTATTCTCAGCCCCATCCTGCAGTACAACTCTCCAGTCAGCCCCTGTATACAGCCTCCTGCAGATCACCCTTCTCATTCCCATCCTGCAGTACAACTCTCCAGTCAGCCCCTGTATACTGCCTCCTGCAGATCACTCTTCTTAGCCCCATCCTGCAGTATACCTCTCCAATCAGCCCCTGTATACAGCCTCCTGCAGATCACTCTTCTCATCCCCATCCTGCAGTACAACTCTCCAGTCAGCCCCTGTATACAGCCTCCTGCAGATCACTCTTCTCATCCCCATCCTGCAGTACAACTCTCCAGTCAGCCCCTGTATACAGCCTCCTGCAGGAGATCACTATTCTCAGCCCCATCCTGCAGTACAACTCTGCAGTCAGCCCCTGTATACAGCCTCCTGCAGGAGATCACTATTCTCAGCCCCATCCTGCAGTACAACTCTCCAGTCAGCCCCTGTATACAGCCTCCTGCAGATCACTCTTCTCAGACCCCATAATGTAGTACAACTCTCCAGTCAGCCCCTGTATACTGCCTCCTGCAGATCACTCTTCTCAGCCCCATCCTGCAGTACAACTCTCCAATCAGCCCCTGTATACAGCCTCCTGCAGATCACCCTTCTCATTCCCATCCTGCAGTACAACTCTCCAGTCAGCCCCTGTATACAGCCTCCTGCAGATCACTCTTCTCATCCCCGTCCTGCAGTACAACTCTCCAGTCAGCCCCTGTATACAGCCTCCTGCAGGAGATCACTATTCTCAGCCCCATCCTGCAGTACAACTCTCCAGTCAGCCCCTGTATACAGCCTCCAGCAGATCACTCTTCTCAGACCCCATAATGTAGTACAACTCTCCAGTCAGCCCCTGTATACTGCCTCCTGCAGATCACTATTCTCAGCCCCATCCTGCAGTTCAACTCTCCAGTCAGCCCCTGTATACAGCCTCCTGCAGATCACTCTTCTCAGACCCCATAATGTAGTACAACTCTCCAGTCAGCCCCTGTATACTGCCTCCTGCAGATCACTCTTCTCAGCCCCATCCTGCAGTACAACTCTCCAATCAGCCCCTGTATACAGCCTCCTGCAGATCACCCTTCTCATTCCCATCCTGCAGTACAACTCTCCAGTCAGCCCCTGTATACTGCCTCCTGCAGATCACTCTTCTTAGCCCCATCCTGCAGTATACCTCTCCAATCAGCCCCTGTATACAGCCTCCTGCAGATCACTCTTCTCATCCCCATCCTGCAGTACAACTCTCCAGTCAGCCCCTGTATACAGCCTCCTGCAGGAGATCACTATTCTCAGCCCCATCCTGCAGTACAACTCTGCAGTCAGCCCCTGTATACAGCCTCCTGCAGGAGATCACTATTCTCAGCCCCATCCTGCAGTACAACTCTCCAGTCAGCCCCTGTATACAGCCTCCTGCAGATCACTCTTCTCAGACCCCATAATGTAGTACAACTCTCCAGTCAGCCCCTGTATACTGCCTCCTGCAGATCACTCTTCTCAGCCCCATCCTGCAGTACAACTCTCCAATCAGCCCCTGTATACAGCCTCCTGCAGATCACCCTTCTCATTCCCATCCTGCAGTACAACTCTCCAGTCAGCCCCTGTATACAGCCTCCTGCAGATCACTCTTCTCATCCCCGTCCTGCAGTACAACTCTCCAGTCAGCCCCTGTATACAGCCTCCTGCAGGAGATCACTATTCTCAGCCCCATCCTGCAGTACAACTCTCCAGTCAGCCCCTGTATACAGCCTCCAGCAGATCACTCTTCTCAGACCCCATAATGTAGTACAACTCTCCAGTCAGCCCCTGTATACTGCCTCCTGCAGATCACTATTCTCAGCCCCATCCTGCAGTACAACTCTCCAGTCAGCCCCTGTATACTGCCTCCTGCAGATCACTCTTCTCAGCCCCATCCTGCAGTACAACTCTCCAATCAGCCCCTGTATACAGCCTCCTGCAGATCACCCTTCTCATTCCCATCCTGCAGTACAACTCTCCAGTCAGCCCCTGTATACAGCCTCCTGCAGATCACTCTTCTCATCCCCGTCCTGCAGTACAACTCTCCAGTCAGCCCCTGTATACAGCCTCCTGCAGGAGATCACTATTCTCAGCCCCATCCTGCAGTACAACTCTCCAGTCAGCCCCTGTATACAGCCTCCTGCAGATCACCCTTCTCATTCCCATCCTGCAGTACAACTCTCCAGTCAGCCCCTGTATACTGCCTCCTGCAGATCACTCTTCTTAGCCCCATCCTGCAGTATACCTCTCCAATCAGCCCCTGTATACAGCCTCCTGCAGATCACTCTTCTCATCCCCATCCTGCAGTACAACTCTCCAGTCAGCCCCTGTATACAGCCTCCTGCAGATCACTCTTCTCATCCCCATCCTGCAGTACAACTCTCCAGTCAGCCCCTGTATACAGCCTCCTGCAGGAGATCACTATTCTCAGCCCCATCCTGCAGTACAACTCTGCAGTCAGCCCCTGTATACAGCCTCCTGCAGGAGATCACTATTCTCAGCCCTATCCTGCAGTACAACTCTCCAGTCAGCCCCTGTATACAGCCTCCTGCAGATCACTCTTCTCAGACCCCATAATGTAGTACAACTCTCCAGTCAGCCCCTGTATACTGCCTCCTGCAGATCACTCTTCTCAGCCCCATCCTGCAGTACAACTCTCCAATCAGCCCCTGTATACAGCCTCCTGCAGATCACCCTTCTCATTCCCATCCTGCAGTACAACTCTCCAGTCAGCCCCTGTATACAGCCTCCTGCAGATCACTCTTCTCATCCCCGTCCTGCAGTACAACTCTCCAGTCAGCCCCTGTATACAGCCTCCTGCAGGAGATCACTATTCTCAGCCCCATCCTGCAGTACAACTCTCCAGTCAGCCCCTGTATACAGCCTCCAGCAGATCACTCTTCTCAGACCCCATAATGTAGTACAACTCTCCAGTCAGCCCCTGTATACTGCCTCCTGCAGATCACTATTCTCAGCCCCATCCTGCAGTTCAACTCTCCAGTCAGCCCCTGTATACAGCCTCCTGCAGATCACTCTTCTCAGACCCCATAATGTAGTACAACTCTCCAGTCAGCCCCTGTATACTGCCTCCTGCAGATCACTCTTCTCAGCCCCATCCTGCAGTACAACTCTCCAATCAGCCCCTGTATACAGCCTCCTGCAGATCACCCTTCTCATTCCCATCCTGCAGTACAACTCTGCAGTCAGCCCCTGTATACAGCCTCCTGCAGATCACTCTTCTCAGCCCCATCCTGCAGTACAACTCTCCAATCAGCCCCTGTATACAGCCTCCTGCAGATCACCCTTCTCATTCCCATCCTGCAGTACAACTCTGCAGTCAGCCCCTGTATACAGCCTCCTGCAGATCACCCTTCTCATTCCCATCCTGCAGTACAACTCTCCAGTCAGCCTCTGTATACAGCCTCCTGCAGATCACCCTTCTCATTCCCATCCTGCAGTACAACTCTCCAGTCAGCCCCTGTATACAGCCTCCTGCAGATCACCCTTCTCATTCCCATCCTGCAGTACAACTCTCCAGTCAGCCCCTGTATACTGCCTCCTGCAGATCACTCTTCTTAGCCCCATCCTGCAGTACAACTCTCCAGTCAGCCCCTGTATACAGCCTCCTGCAGGAGATCACTATTCTCAGCCCCATCCTGCAGTACAACTCTGCAGTCAGCCCCTGTATACAGCCTCCTGCAGGAGATCACTATTCTCAGCCCCATCCTGCAGTACAACTCTCCAGTCAGCCCCTGTATACAGCCTCCTGCAGATCACTCTTCTCAGACCCCATAATGTAGTACAACTCTCCAGTCAGCCCCTGTATACTGCCTCCTGCAGATCACTCTTCTCAGCCCCATCCTGCAGTACAACTCTCCAATCAGCCCCTGTATACAGCCTCCTGCAGATCACCCTTCTCATTCCCATCCTGCAGTACAACTCTCCAGTCAGCCCCTGTATACAGCCTCCTGCAGATCACTCTTCTCATCCCCATCCTGCAGTACAACTCTCCAGTCAGCCCCTGTATACAGCCTCCTGCAGGAGATCACTATTCTCATCCCCATCCTGCAGTACAACTCTCCAGTCAGCCCCTGTATACAGCCTCCTGCAGATCACTCTTCTCAGACCCCATAATGTAGTACAACTCTCCAGTCAGCCCCTGTATACTGCCTCCTGCAGATCACTCTTCTCAGCCCCATCCTGCAGTACAACTCTCTAATCAGCCCCTGTATACAGCCTCCTGCAGATCACCCTTCTCATTCCCATCCTGCAGTACAACTCTGCAGTCAGCCCCTGTATACAGCCTCCTGCAGATCACTCTTCTCAGCCCCATCCTGCAGTACAACTCTCCAATCAGCCCCTGTATACAGCCTCCTGCAGATCACCCTTCTCATTCCCATCCTGCAGTACAACTCTGCAGTCAGCCCCTGTATACAGCCTCCTGCAGATCACCCTTCTCATTCCCATCCTGCAGTACAACTCTCCAGTCAGCCCCTGTATACAGCCTCTTGCAGATCACCCCTCTCATTCCCATCCTGCAGTACAACTCTCCAGTCAGCCCCTGTATACAGCCTCCTGCAGATCACCCTTCTCATTCCCATCCTGCAGTACAACTCTCCAATCAGCCCCTGTATACAGCCTCCTGCAGATCACCCTTCTCATTCCCATCCTGCAGTACAACTCTGCAGTCAGCCCCTGTATACAGCCTCCTGCAGATCACTCTTCTCAGCCCCATCCTGCAGTACAACTCTCCAATCAGCCCCTGTATACAGCCTCCTGCAGATCACCCTTCTCATTCCCATCCTGCAGTACAACTCTGCAGTCAGCCCCTGTATACAGCCTCCTGCAGATCACCCTTCTCATTCCCATCCTGCAGTACAACTCTCCAGTCAGCCCCTGGATACAGCCTCCTGCAGATCACCCTTCTCATTCCCATCCTGCAGTACAACTCTCCAGTCAGCCCCTGTATACAGCCTCCTGCAGATCACCCTTCTCATTCCCATCCTGCAGTACAACTCTGCAGTCAGCCCCTGTATACAGCCTCCTGCAGATCACCCTTCTCAAGCCCCATCCTGCAGTACAACTCTGCAATCAGCCCCTGTATACAGCCTCCTGCAGATCACTCTTCTCATTCCCATCCTGCAGTACAACTCTCCAATCAGCCCCTGTATACAGCCTCCTGTAGGAGATCACTCTTCTCAAGCCCCATCCTGCAGTACAACTCTCCAGTCAGCCCCTGTATACAGCCTCCTGCAGGAGATCACTATTCTCAGCCCCATCCTGCAGTACAACTCTCCAGTCAGCCCCTGTATACAGCCTCCTGCAGATCACTCTTCTCAGACCCCATAATGTAGTACAACTCTCCAGTCAGCCCCTGTATACAGCCTCCTGCAGATCACCCTTCTCATTCCCATCCTGCAGTACAACTCTGCAGTCAGCCCCTGTATACAGCCTCCTGCAGATCACCCTTCTCATTCCCATCCTGCAGTACAACTCTCCAGTCAGCCCCTGTATACAGCCTCTTGCAGATCACCCCTCTCATTCCCATCCTGCAGTACAACTCTCCAGTCAGCCCCTGTATACAGCCTCCTGCAGATCACCCTTCTCATTCCCATCCTGCAGTACAACTCTCCAATCAGCCCCTGTATACAGCCTCCTGCAGATCACCCTTCTCATTCCCATCCTGCAGTACAACTCTGCAGTCAGCCCCTGTATACAGCCTCCTGCAGATCACTCTTCTCAGCCCCATCCTGCAGTACAACTCTCCAATCAGCCCCTGTATACAGCCTCCTGCAGATCACCCTTCTCATTCCCATCCTGCAGTACAACTCTGCAGTCAGCCCCTGTATACAGCCTCCTGCAGATCACCCTTCTCATTCCCATCCTGCAGTACAACTCTCCAGTCAGCCCCTGGATACAGCCTCCTGCAGATCACCCTTCTCATTCCCATCCTGCAGTACAACTCTCCAGTCAGCCCCTGTATACAGCCTCCTGCAGATCACCCTTCTCATTCCCATCCTGCAGTACAACTCTGCAGTCAGCCCCTGTATACAGCCTCCTGCAGATCACCCTTCTCAAGCCCCATCCTGCAGTACAACTCTGCAATCAGCCCCTGTATACAGCCTCCTGCAGATCACTCTTCTCATTCCCATCCTGCAGTACAACTCTCCAATCAGCCCCTGTATACAGCCTCCTGTAGGAGATCACTCTTCTCAAGCCCCATCCTGCAGTACAACTCTCCAGTCAGCCCCTGTATACAGCCTCCTGCAGGAGATCACTATTCTCAGCCCCATCCTGCAGTACAACTCTCCAGTCAGCCCCTGTATACAGCCTCCTGCAGATCACTCTTCTCAGACCCCATAATGTAGTACAACTCTCCAGTCAGCCCCTGTATACTGCCTCCTGCAGATCACTCTTCTCAGCCCCATCCTGCAGTACAACTCTCCAATCAGCCCCTGTATACAGCCTCCTGCAGATCACCCTTCTCATTCCCATCCTGCAGTACAACTCTCCAGTCAGCCCCTGTATACAGCCTCCTGCAGATCACTCTTCTCATCCCCATCCTGCAGTACAACTCTCCAGTCAGCCCCTGTATACAGCCTCCTGCAGGAGATCACTATTCTCAGCCCCATCCTGCAGTACAACTCTCCAGTCAGCCCCTGTATACAGCCTCCTGCAGATCACTCTTCTCAGACCCCATAATGTAGTACAACTCTCCAGTCAGCCCCTGTATACTGCCTCCTGCAGATCACTATTCTCAGCCCCATCCTGCAGTAGAACTCTCCAGTCAGCCCCTGTATACAGCCTCCTGCAGATCACTCTTCTCAGCCCCATCCTGCAGTACAACTCTCCAATCAGCCCCTGTATACAGCCTCCTGCAGATCACCCTTCTCATTCCCATCCTGCAGTACAACTCTGCAGTCAGCCCCTGTATACAGCCTCCTGCAGATCACTCTTCTCAGCCCCATCCTGCAGTACAACTCTCCAATCAGCCCCTGTATACAGCCTCCTGCAGATCACCCTTCTCATTCCCATCCTGCAGTACAACTCTGCAGTCAGCCCCTGTATACAGCCTCCTGCAGATCACCCTTCTCATTCCCATCCTGCAGTACAACTCTCCAGTCAGCCCCTGTATACAGCCTCCTGCAGATCACCCTTCTCATTCCCATCCTGCAGTACAACTCTCCAGTCAGCCCCTGTATACAGCCTCCTGCAGATCACTCTTCTCAAGCCCCATCCTGCAGTACAACTCTCCAGTCAGCCCCTGTATACAGCCTCCTGCAGGAGATCACCCTTATAGCAGCCCATCACTATTCTCTGTGTGTGTACCAGACAGTCCACTTGCTCCCTAAAGAGCCCAGCGATATAATCCACGACGCTCCGCCCCTTCCTCTGACATCATGCTTCCCAGATGCATTTCCATTCTATATACGCGACCATTACTGAGCTACTCAGCCAACCACACTATGGCCGTCTCCTTTGCGACACTTCCGTACAGCGGCGCAGAAATGATACGTCACCAGCGGCCGTGTGTATCCCTTTCCTAGTACTATCACAAGAGAACCCGGTGTGTAGGTTTTGTACGGAAAACACGTCACTTGTGGGCGTGGCTTCTCTGGTTTTCTTGCCATAGTGTAATCCTTGTATTTAGAGGGAAATAGAAACTGAACAGTGCAGGGGATTCTGCCTCCGTATGTGTGCAGCGGCATGAGCGCAGGTAACTGATGCTGATAGGGGCTATGTAATGGAGTGACATGCCTGTGACAGATGAGGTGGGCACCCGGGAACATGTATAATGTCAGGAGTTATGTGTAGCTTATCCGCTCCTACACTTAGTGGCCACAGATGTAGTGTCTGTACATTTACCAGCAGGAGGTTGACGTTAGGGGACATTTATTTCCTACCTCATTGGGGGCTCTTGTAGGGTCTCCGGGTCATGTCCCCACAGACTCCATGGCTCCCATTCATTACTGTATTTGCCCCTTTTTGCGCAGGTTGTCCTGTTTTTCATTCGTGCCTTATTCTTTCTATTTGCTTCTTTGCCATAGTCAGCGATCTCTGCAGTTTGCAGATGGTTTTAGCAGATTCAGTAATTTCCACTTCCTTTTTACTCCAGACCCCCCCCCCCCCACACCCCACACACACACAGTGATTGGGGTCTACAAGTTCGTCTGGGTTGTAACTTTTTGCCCTAGATACTTACAAAAAAGTAATAGAGACAAAGAGATGGATTTTTTTTATTCATTGAATTTGACACTTAAAGTTAATTTATACCATGAGACCAGTACCCTATGTGACTGCGACTTCTGAATCATAACAGCGCTGTCAGGATTCAGCGGGGCAGGCAGTCATGTGACTGTAAGTGTATGAGATGTATACTCCATTCACAGTGTGCGCTGTCAGGATTCAGCGGGGCAGTCGGTCACGTGACAGGATGTGAGATGCGTACGCCCAGCCACATTCTGACTCCATTCACAGTGTTTGCTGTCTGGATTCAGCGGGGCAGGCAGTCATGTGACTGTAAGGGTATGGGATGTAAACTCCCAGCCACATTCAGACTCCATTCACAGTGTGCGCTGTCTGGATTCAGCGGGTCAGGCAGTCATGTGACTGTAAGGCCTGCGTCACACGCTACGATATATCGGACAATATGTCGTCGGGGGTCACGGATTCCGTGACGCCCATCCGGCATAGTTAGAGATGTCGCACCGTGTGACAGCTACGAACGACTGTGAACGAGCAAAAATACTCACCTTATCGTTGCTCGTTGACATGTCGTTCATTTTCAAAATGTCGGTCCTCCTTCTGCGCGCCGGTTGTTCCTCGTTCCCGAGGCAGCACACATCGCTCTGTGTGACACCCCAGGAACGACGAACACAGCTTACCTGCATCCCGCAGCACCCGCTGGCAATGCGGAAGGAAGGAGGTGGGTGGGATGTTACGTCCCGCTCATCTCCGCCCCTCCGCTTCTATTGGCCAGCCGTTGTGTGACGTCGATGTGACGCCAAACGTCCCACCCCCTTCAGGAAGTGGATGTTCGCCGCCCACAGCAACGTCGTCCGGGAGGTAAGTGCATGTGACAGGAGGTAAACGACTTTGTGCGCCATGGGCAACTAATTTCCCGTGACGCACAAGCGACGGGGGCAGGTACGATCGCACGATGGATCGTACAGTGTGACGACGGCCTTAGGATATGGGATGTATACTCCCAGCCACATTCAGACTCCATTCATAGTGTTTGCTGTCTGGATTCAGCGGGGCAGGCAGTCATGTGACTGTAAGGGTATGGGATGTATACTCCCAGCCACATTCAGACTCCATTCACAGTGTGCGCTGTCTGGATTCAGCGGGGCAGGCAGTCATGTGACTGTAAGGGTATGGGATGTATACTCCCAGCCACATTCAGACTCCATTCACAGTGTGCGCTGTCTGGATTCAGCGGGGCAGGCAGTCATGTGACTGTAAGGGTATGGGATGTATACTCCCAGCCACATTCAGACTCCATTCACAGTGTGCGCTGTCTGGATTCAGCGGGGCAGGCAGTCATGTGACTGTAAGGGTATGGGATGTATACTCCCAGCCACATTCAGACTCCATTCACAGTGTGCGCTGTCTGGATTCAGCGGGGCAGGCAGTCATGTGACTGTAAGGGTATGGGATGTATACTCCCAGCCACATTCAGACTCCATTCACAGTGTGCGCTGTCTGGATTCTGCGGGGCAGGCGGTCATGTGACATTAAGGATGTGAGATGCGTACTCCCAGCCACATTCCAACTCCATTCAAAGCATGCGCTGCCACACCTGGACAACACATTTCACTAAGAAAAGCTGCCCTAATGTTGAGATTTTAGTGTGCAACTTGGGTCCAATCAGCTCAACTTCTACATTCACTTCAGCACAATTTTAAAGGGAACCAATCACCAGGATTTTTGCATATAACCTATAGCCAGTGCTATACTGGCACTATCAGCCTGGGTCTATACATACCTTTAGTGGGCAGCTCGGATGTATAGGTTTTGAAACCCAAGAAAGTAAAGTTTATAAAATCATCAGCTTCTTGAGTGACAGCAGCTGAGGATCAGATAATATCTGGGGGGGGGGTGTTACATCTCGTGGCTCTCCTGAGGCAAGGACTGAGGCAGTCTCCCGTTCCTTGCCTGCCACGAGCACTCCTGCTCAGCAGCGCCGAAGGTCTGCCAGACTGCGCAGGAGATACCTTCTCAGAGAGGCAGCAGAAGGGTGACACCTAGTAGTTCTCCTGTTACAAGGAGTGAAGCGGTCTCCCATTCCTGGCCTGCCGCAGACTCTCCTGCTCAGCGGCCCCGAAGGTCTGCGAGGCTGCGCAATGTGCATAGGTTTACTGCTCAGGGAAGCAGTGAGATTCCCGTTATCTCTCCACATTGTGAGACCGAGGATCCCGCCTCTATTTCCCAGAGGCAGGAGGGTGAGCATGTGCAATGCGTGGTGGGTCCTGATTCGCTCACTGACGTCACACGGCTTGATGACAAGGCTGGTGACGTGGTGAATCCTGACTGGCCAGGCTGGGACGTCGTGGACCCTGATTGGGTCAAGTCCGTCATCTCCGCCTCGCGCCCGCCCTCGGGTGGAGCTGCACCTCCTTAAAAGCTCCCCCTGCCATCATGGCGGTGCGCGACCGTCCTTCTATGTTTGGATGTCTGGCAGCGTGCTGCCACGCCACTGCTCAGGCATTACTGTCTCTTGTGGGCTTGGCCCTTGCTGCTCCGGCAGTACCTCGTTTGCAGGCCGTGTTCCTGCCTTGCTGCTCCGGCAGTACCCCCGTCAACAGGCCGTGTTCCTGTCCCAGGTGAGCTCCTCAAGTCTCCATTGGACTCACCTGGTTATTGAAAGCACACGTGCGTGGGCACCTCTGTGCTACCCTCGTGCCATATTCTCGTGCCTTCCACTGGCACACGTGCGTGGGCACCTCTGTGCTTCCCCGTGCAACAGGTACACCGAGCCGTGAGATCTGTGCCATACAACCCTCACGGGTTAGGGCAGATCGGTGTACATAGATCGTCTGTGACATTCCGGATGATCGCTAGCAGCAACCCGCTCACTCTTCACCCACCATAGCGGCGGTCCCTTACACCGCACAGTGGACCTTGACCGGCGGAAGCAGTCCATTTCCCATCTTGGCACGCTTCCCCGGGTCCCCCTCGTAACATTACGGTCGCGCCAAAGGTCTGGCTATGGCTGAAGAGCAGCAGCAGTTGCTGCGTTATGTGCAGCAGTTGGAGTCACGATTGGCAGCAGTGGAGCAGTCTTCCTCCGATAAGACTACTCTGACGACAGTCGCCACCCAGGCGGCTACCCAGGCTGTGCTATTGGGCGGAAGGTCTCCTCGCCTTGCGCTTCCAGAGCGCTTTAGCGGCAACAGCTCTGAGTGCCGTGGTTTTATAAACCAGGTTACCACCTACTTAGAGCTGTCCGCGACTCTTTACGCTACCGAGAAGGCGAAGGTAGCCATCGTCCAGTCCCTGCTCACAGGGAGAGCGCTGAAGTGGTCCACGCCGTTGTGGGAGCGCGGAGATCGTGTGGTGAATAACTTAGCAGCTTATCTTGGGGCCATGAGAATGGTGTTCCTCGGGCCTCAAGTCACCCACGATTCCGCGCTGCGCCTCCTACGACTTCGGCAAGGGTCTGCTTCAGTCGGGGACTTTGCTGTACACTTTAGGACACTGGCCGCAGAGCTGGACTGGCCGGATAAGGTCCTTGTCCCTGTGTTTTGGGAGGGCCTGGCAGGGTTTGTCAAAGACGCACTGGCCACACGTGAGGTGCCTGCCACTTTAGAGTCCTTGATTCAGGTTGCCTCTCGCATAGACATCCGCCAGGCGGAGTGAAGGCTCGAGGTCTCTTCAGCACCCACGTCTTCTCGGCCTAAAAAGCGTCTGACTCCCATCTTCCATCAGACAGGTCCCCCAGCCAGTCCTGTAGGCGACTCCGTGGAGTCAATGGAGGTGTCCAAGGTGGTCTCCTCTGCCCCCGGTTCTCGGTCTTGTGTCATCTGCTTTTCCTGTGGGCAGAGGGGACACATAGCTACCCTATGTCCCAAACCGTCGGGAAAAGACAGCGTCTAGTTTCTATCAGAGGGGGACTCTAGACGCTACTTCTCCCTCTAGGTTGATTATCAGCGCCCAGTTGCAGTTCGGCACTACTCTCTTCTCTGCCCTGGCTTGCTTGGACTCAGGCGCTGAAGGCAATTTCATCTCGACCTCCCTGGCAACCCGATACTCAGTTCCCCTGGTTCTGTTGCCCAAGCCACTCAGGGTCCGGGTAGTCGACGGGTCCATACTACTCGATCCTATCACCCAGATCACCATCCCTCTCAGGATGGATGTACCACCGGGACACCATGAGCAGGTGTCCTTCCTGGTGCTTCCAGGGGGGACGGATGAGATCCTACTGGGCCTTCCCTGGTTGAGACAGCATGCTCCTATACTCAACTGGGCAACAGGGGAGATCTCATCCTGGGCAGGATCCTGTAGAGAGCACCTCGTGACTACCGAACCACCCGCTACCATTAGGTCGGTTGGGTCCTCAGGGAATACTGAGGGGCCGGGTTTACCGACACCTTATGAGGCCTACAGGGATGTCTTTTCCAAAAGGGCCGCAGATACTCTTCCTCCCCACCGGCCATATGATTGCCGAATAGACCTGAAGCCAGGCTCCGAGCCCCCTAGGGGCAGAGTGTATCCACTCTCTGCTCCAGAGACGGAGGCTATGTCCAAATATATTCAGGATAGCCTGGCGAAGGGGTTCATTCGCAAGTCTATCTCACCGGCTGGTGCAGGGTTCTTTTTTGTGCAGAACAAGGAAGGGGATCTGCGCCCCTGTATCGATTACAGGGGATTAAATGCAATTACAATCAAGAACAAATACCCTTTGCCCCTCATTACTGAGCTATTTGATCGATTCCGCGGGGCAAAGGTCTTCACAAAGCTGGATCTACGTGGGGCGTATAATCTAGTGCGAGTCCGAAAGGGCGATGAGTGGAAGACCGCCTTTAACACCAGGGACGGTCACTACGAGTATCTAGTAATGCCCTTCGGACTCTGCAATGCCCCCGCCGTATTTCAAGACTTTGTGAATGACATTTTCCGGGATTTGTATCTTTCCGTGGTTGCATACCTGGATGACATTCTTATCTTCTCCCCCGATCTTACCACCCATCGGAGGGATGTCATCCGAGTACTTAAGAGGCTCCGCACCCATTCGTTATATGCTAAGCTGGAAAAGTGCGTTTTTGAACAGGAATCCTTGCCGTTCCTGGGGTACATAGTGTCCAGTCAGGGGTTAGCAATGGATCCGGGGAAGTTGGAGACAGTGATGAACTGGCCTGAGCCCCGCTCGCTGAAGGCGATCCAGCGATTCTTGGGGTTTATCAATTATTATCGCCAGTTCATTCCCAACTTCTCGACGGTGGCAGCACCCATCATTGCCCTTACCCGCAAGGGCGCTAATCCCAAAGCATGGACACGGGAAACGGTAGAGGCATTTCACGCTCTCAAAACTCACTTCTCCAGAGCTCCCATCCTTCATCGTCCAGACATCTCCAAACCCTTCCTACTGGAGGTAGACGCCTCTTCGGTCGGTGCAGGTGCAGTCCTGTACCAGAAAAACGAACGAGGAAGGAAACATCCGTGTTTCTTTTTCTCCAAGACCTTTTCTCCGGCCGAGAGGAACTACTCCATAGGGGATAGGGAGTTACTGGCGATGAAACTAGCATTCCAGGAATGGCGGCATCTCCTGGAGGGTGCGAAGCATCCATTTGAGGTTTTTTCTGACCACAAAAACCTCACATACCTCCAGACAGCACAACGCCTGAACCCAAGGCAGGCCCGTTGGTCTTTATTCTTCTCCCGGTTCCGCTTTATTATCCGCCACCTGGCCGGTGAGAAGAACGTACGGGCTGATGCCTTGTCACGTTGTATGGTTGTGTTGGAGGAGGACGAGGAGGAGCCTCGTCTTATACTACCCCCGGACAGCTTGAGGATGGTCACTCCCACTTCTTTGGACCAGGTGCCACCTGGCAAAACCCTCGTTCCCCCTGAACTACGGAACGAGGTGCTATCGTGGGCCCATGCCTCCAAGGTCGGGGGTCACTTCGGGGTCAAAAGGACCAGAGACCTGGTGACCAGGCATTATTGGTGGCCGAGACTACCCCAGGACATACAGGAATATGTGGGAGCCTGTATGTCGTGTGCTCGGAATAAGCCGTCCCGGCAGAGACCGGCAGGTCTTCTTCACCCACTGCCAGTGCCGGATCGTCCCTGGGAAGTGGTGGGGATGGACTTCCTGGGAGATCTGCCCAAGTCAGCAGGGCACAGGGTCGTATGGGTCATCACGGACCACTTCTCTAAAATGGTCCACTTGGTGCCTCTCCCACGACTCCCGACGTCACGTGCTCTCGCCACCTTGTTCATTCGGCATGTATTTAGGTTGCATGGCATGCCTGACAAGGTGGTGAGCGACCGGGGTCCCCAGTTCGCGTCTCGCTTCTGGAGAGAGCTCTGTAAGCTCCTGCAGATAGAGCTGAACATCTCCTCCGCATACCATCCCGAGACCAATGGACTAGTGGAGAGGACTAATCAGACCTTGGTAACTTACCTCCGCCATTTTATATCCGCGCACCACGACAACTGGGCTAACCTCCTTCCTTGGGCCGAATTTGCCATTAACAATTCGGTCCATGAATCCTCTGGCCAGACTCCGTTCCTACTCAATAACGGACAACATCCCAGAATCCCGGTTCCGATGCCCATTACGTCACCCGATACTAGAGTGGAGGATTGGGCGACCAAGGCCTGGGAGATCTGGGATGACACCCAAGAGGCTCTTAAAAGGGCTAAAGACCGGATGGTGACAACGGCTGATGTTCGCCGCCGCCCAGCACCATCCTTCGCCCCTGGTGACCTAGTATGGCTGTCCTCTAAGAATGTTAACCTACGGGTACAGGCAGCCAAATTCGCCCCTAGGTATCTGGGTCCGTTTAAAGTACTACAGCAGGTAAACCCAGTGGCATATCGACTCCAGCTCCCTCCACGCTGGGCTATAGCCAACACCTTTCACGTGTCCCTCCTGAAACCCGTACGACTTAATAAATTCTCGGGGTCCCTGCCGGCTCAAACCGACTCCCCGTCCGACGACCCTGAGGTGGCAAAACTTGTGGAGACAAAAGTCATACAGGGCAAGAGGTACTACCTCGTGGAGTGGGCCGGCCGTGGTCCGGAGCATAGATCCTGGGAGTTGGAGGATCATATCCGTGCCCCGGGTTTGATAGCGGCCTTCGAGCACGGACAGGGGGGGGGCCTAGACGGGGGGGTAATGTTACATCTCGTGGCTCTCCTGAGGCAAGGACTGAGGCAGTCTCCCGTTCCTTGCCTGCCACGAGCACTCCTGCTCAGCAGCGCCGAAGGTCTGCCAGACTGCGCAGTGTGCAGGAGATACCTTCTCAGAGAGGCAGCAGAAGGGTGACACCTAGTGGTTCTCCTGTTACAAGGAGTGAAGCGGTCTCCCATTCCTGGCCTGCCGCAGACTCTCCTGCTTAGCGGCCCCGAAGGTCTGCGAGGCTGCGCAATGTGCAGAGGTTTACTGCTCAGGGAAGCAGTGAGATTCCCGTTATCTCTCCACATTGTGAGACCGAGGATCCCGCCTCTATTTCCCAGAGGCAGGAGGGTGAGCATGTGCAATGCGTGGTGGGTCCTGATTCGCTCACTGACGTCACACGGCTTGATGACAAGGCTGGTGACGTGGTGAATCCTGACTGGCCAGGCTGGGACGTCGTGGACCCTGATTGGGTCAAGTCCGTCATCTCCGCCTCGCGCCCGCCCTCGGGTGGAGCTGCACCTCCTTAAAAGCTCCCCCTGCCATCATGGCGGTGCGCGACCGTCCTTCTATGTTTGGATGTCTGGCAGCGTGCTGCCACGCCACTGCTCAGGCATTACTGTCTCTTGTGGGCTTGGCCCTTGCTGCTCCGGCAGTACCTCGTTTGCAGGCCGTGTTCCTGCCTTGCTGCTCCGGCAGTACCCCCGTCAACAGGCCGTGTTCCTGTCCCAGGTGAGCTCCTCAAGTCTCCATTGGACTCACCTGGTTATTGAAAGCACACGTGCGTGGGCACCTCTGTGCTACCCTTGTGCCATATTCTCGTGACTTCCACTGGCACACGTGCGTGGGCACCTCTGTGCTTCCCCGTGCAACAGGTACACCGAGCCGTGAGATCTGTGCCATACAACCCTCACGGGTTAGGGCAGATCGGTGTACATAGATCGTCTGTGACATTCCGGACGATCGCTAGCAGCAACCCGCTCACTCTTCACCCACCATAGCGGCTGTCCCTTACACCGCACAGTGGACCTTGACCGGCGGAAGCAGTCCATTTCCCATCTTGGCACGCTTCCCCGGGTCCCCCTCGTAACAGGGGGGGGTATTCATAGTTTTCAACTCCCCCTGTTAAAATTAGCATAAGTATTGTACAATCTATTTAACTTTTCACTTGCAGGACCTGTGTGCGGTCATATCCATGTGACCAGAAGGGGCGGGGCCTCAGCCGAGAAAGCTGAAACCAGGAAGCAATATTTTTCTGTTGGCGGAGGCCTCGCCCCTTCTGGTCACATGGGTAAGACCTCAAACAGGTCCTGCAAGTGAAAAAGTAAATCAATTGTATCATACTTATGCTAATTCTAACAGGGGAGGAAATAACGATGAACACCCTCCCCCCAGATATTATCTGATCCTCAGCTGCTGTCACTCAAGAAGCTGATGATTTTATAAACTTTACTTTCTTGGATTTGAAAGCCTAAACATCTGAGCTGACCACTAAAGGTATATAGAGAATCAGCCTGATAGTGCCAGTATAGCCCTGGCTTTAGGTTATATACGGAAATCCTGGTGATTGGTTCCCTTTAAGGGAGCAGTCCTCACGTTTTTCCTATAAAAGCTGGTGCTATACCTTCTGCCACGATTAATTTTTGGTGATTTTTTTTTTTTTGCTGTGTCCAAAAAGTAGTATAGTTCAGTGGATGGGATTCTAGAAATCTCCTGTCCTCTGTGCTTCTTTTTACTGGGTGTAAACTGACCTGCTGTGCGTGTTTCATATCCACGGCAGGTCAATTGCTCTTGCGGGGTACGCTCTGATTTATGTGGATACTTTCCTCTTAGATTTGCATTAGATAAAAAAAAAAATCTGCAGGTAAAAAAATGCAGATGCATTTTTAGTGCGTTTTCACAGTAGAAACACATCAAAAGTGTGAGTTATCTGCACATAAGTATATAAATAAAGTTTTGTCAAAGCCAAATACCAGGAAGTATCAAAAACAAAGAAGCCTTATTTAAACATGATATATCAAAATGAGATAAAATCGTTTAGGCTGCTTTCACACTTGCGTTCAGCGCAATCCGACGCACTGCACTGTGCTATTCTCCATAGACTTGTATTGACGACGTACTGTAACGCAAGTGTCTGCATTTCATCCGCTGGACGACGCTGCGTCGTTTTTTTGACGCAGCGTCGAGCGGAGGGAACGCTACATGTAGCGTTTTTTGGGTTGTTAAAATATCGCACCTTGACGGATTCCGTTGGAATCCGCCAAGGTGTCTAATGATTGTCTATGGTGGCGGGTTCCGCCGCTATGCGCTAAGCGGTGGAATCCGCTGACTGATTCTGTCACGTTCTACTGAGCATGCTCAGCATGTCCAGCAGAGCGATCGAAATTGTTTAAAATCACTCCTGGTCTCTCTCCCCCCTATCCTTCCCCCTCTCTCATACTCACCGATCACGGGTGTGACTCTGCACAATTGTCACAAAGCTCCGGCGGCTTTTCCTCTTTTGAAATTGCCGGCCGCTCATTATTCCATCTAGTATTCACTGCTTCCCCCGCCACCGGTGGTCTCTCTCGCTCACTCTCTCTCTCTCTCGACGCCGGATGCGCCATCCTGTGGCAAAAACCGCATCCGGCCGCCGGATGCGTTTTTTTTTTAACTGCACATGCTCAGTATCAAACCACATATAAAAAAAACACAAACCGCATAAGACTGGATCCTGTTGATTCAGTGTTGAACGCATATAAATGCAAGTCTTATTTTACAGGATCCTTTCACTTGCAATTTATGGGCGGGTATTGGAGTCATGTGATCGGGAGTCAGTGGAACTCGACGAGAGAGAGACCACCGTTCACATGTGGTTGCCTGTGATACTGCATGTCACTGGATCCTGACTGTATTTGGATGCAGCTCAAAAAAACTACAAGTAGCGTTTTTTAGCAAGGTAAAAAACAGCAAACCAACGGATGCGGTATATGACTCATTCAAGCGCATCTTACCACGATTCCATTGAAAATGCATTGAAGTGACAACGCATTTGTTAAGGATCCGGTCACATGCATTTGCCGTTTTTTTGACGTCCGTCAAAAAACGCTGATGTGAAAGCAGCCTTACACCATTAAAAGAGCGGAAAACAAAGGTTGTGCACTGATACATTGTGATATGCACTGAGCAATCCGATGGCAGTGTCTGGGAGGATGATTGTGGTAGTAGTCGCCTATAGCGCAGGGGCATGATGATGAGAGCGCTGCAAGAGATGAGACGACACAGAGGGTGCAGTTTAAGTTCTTTACTCACGGGAAGCACACTGCCGTTGGAGTATCGGGCTACTGTCATGGGCCTCAGCCGATCCCGGATACTTTGGTGGTCGAGGCCGGTGTTTCCTTCTGTGTGTGTCGCCTTTCGATGGTCTCCCTCCACCCCAACTTCTGGGCCATGGAATGGGTCACGGGTGCCTTCTGCACTCCCCGCGAACCTTGGGATCCCCCTTCTTGCCTAAGAACCCGTGTCAAGCTTCCAGCTCCAGACCTCAGGCCCTGAACTGTCCGTGTCTGCTTGCTTGTTCCCAAGTCCTCCCGGATGCTTGCTGCACCTGCCGGAATCCTTGACTAACTCCAACTGAATTGTGTCGAAGTGAGATGGATCCTAACTTCCCCTGTTGGTGCCCCGCCTCCCGGGTTCCTGGACTAGTGGGCGAGAGGTTACATACCTCGTGATGGCCACCCCAGCACCTACCCCAGCCCGGTCCCAGTGGAAAAGCTCCCATGTTTATGTGTTCAATGAGTGTGTTTGTGGTTGTTCCAGGCAACGACCTCTTCTGTACTCAAGAATACTGCATCTTAAGTGAGGTGCAGTAACCTGTGGCGCCTGAAGCCTCAGGGGCGCTATATATATATATATATATATATATACATATATGTATATATGTATGTATATGTATGTATGTATGTATGTATGTATGTGTATATATATATATATATATATATGTATGTAGGGTGCTGCCTGGGGGTTCTGTATTGAAAGGCTAGAAAACATGGATGTGCTGGCGGCAACGGCTATTATAGGGAGAACCTGACGTCCAGTTCTGTTTAAAGGGTTTGCTGTTTCTTTAGGTGCATGTCTCCTCCACCTCCTGGCTTACTGCTTTCTGACGGGTGGTGTGATCTTGTTGATTAACAGTTTGGACCCATAGCTGAGTTCCACCGCTGGCCCGAACTGTGAGCTTTCTGACTCTGAAGTTGGTCAGATCACGTTGCCAAACAAACACTAAACAATAACATTAAAAATTCCTCCATTTTTGAGAAGAGGATGTATATTATCATCAAATTTTACATTTTTCCTGCCCTATTAAAGAAGCTTCTATATGTTATGGATATGATGGAGGCTGTCAAGTAGCTAAGGCAGATCCTTCTATGCAGTACCCTGTTGTGACCAGTACACCGTGTACTGAGGTGTGATGTTCTACACCGCACCCTGCTTAAATCCGGTCGCCACAAGAGGTGAATACAGCTGATTAGTGGGGGTGCTGAGTGTGTGACCCCCCCCCAACCCCTAGTACTATATTGATAACTTATCTGATTGATTATTTATTTTAGATGTGGATGAGACGTTTTAGCCCACAACAGTGGTGTACAGCAAAGGTTTGCTTTGATGCTATGTGTATTAACTAGTGATGAGTGAGCACTACCATGCTCAGGTGCTCGGTACTCGAAATGAGCAGTTCGGACGCTTAGACGGGCTCGACTTGATTACAGAGTATAATGGAAGTCA
Source organism: Anomaloglossus baeobatrachus (assembly GCF_048569485.1). Lineage (NCBI taxonomy): Eukaryota > Metazoa > Chordata > Amphibia > Anura > Aromobatidae > Anomaloglossus > Anomaloglossus baeobatrachus. The sequence continues at coordinate 314,093,387 of NC_134355.1, forward strand.
ATGGGAAACTTGAACATTTTTCCTTGAAGATCTTTTGGAAAAATGCTTGAGTTTCCCATTGACTTCCATTATACTCAGTAATCGAGTTGAACCCATCCAAGCCTCCAACCTGCTCGTTTTGAGTACCGAGCACCTGAGCATGGTAGTGCTCACTCATCACTAGTATTAACCTTTTTTGTTTTCTTGTTTGTTTGTTTTTGCCAGATTCAGGAACTTGTATCCACCTGTAAGAATTCAATTGAGCGTGGACCCAAAGAGGAGCTCAAACATGTTAGTTTGTGACATATGTACGCAGGAGGTGACCAGTGAAGATGACATGAAGAGCCATTTGCTTGTGGCACACATGGAGCAAGAACATTGCTGTCCTTTTTGTGCAGTTACTGGTCTCACATATGATGACGTGAGCTATCATATTCAAGCTGCTCATGCAGACACCCTGGAGCCATGGAGCAGTGATGAAGATCAGTGTGATGAAGTCCTGGACGAGACAACGTCTTCCACCAGCAGCTCCAACAGTACATCAGGCCAAGAACTTGGCACAGGAAACCATGGGATGACAACTGAAGGATGCACGGGTGATCCAGATGCAGAACAGAAGAGTACTGAAAGACAAAGCAGCAGTAAAGAGGAGGACATCCCCAGAAATGTGGTCTCCAAGTATAAAATACCACCATCAGAAGAGCCTTTAGCTGGCGGTGCTATGGTTATAGATGACTATACTCCACCTACAGCATCTGCAGCCTACATTGCTGGCGGTGGAGACCTCGTTGTGGTGTGCCCCTTTTGCTGTAAAACTAAAAACTCTATAGACCGATTAGAGCTACATGTAAGCACGGAACATGCGGATCTCCTGGCGTCACCCCCTAATAAAGGTTAGTGTTTTGCATGAGCAGACTTTATATTTAGTCTGAAACTTGCTTGTATCTGTACCAGTTAGCGCTGAATGGCTGCCTTTTAGATGCTATAGGGTACAACTCCAAATATACACATTTTTGTGTGCCCTGTCAATTTGTAGTGATAGTGGATATAATATTTTATTACTAACATATTCCCGAATGTTAACAAAAAATTGCATTAGTAATCATATATGATTTTTTCCATCATACTGGACACATGATATTTAATAGTTTGGTTTTTTTTTTCCATTAACAAAGTTCATTTTAATCAATAGATCTAGGAATAATAATGATTTATACAATTGAACATGTTTAAAAAAATGTTCCTGTGTTGAGATAATCTTATACAGTTAGGTCCAGAAATATTTGGACAGTGACACGAGTTTTGTTATTTTAGCTGTTTACAAAAACATGTTCAGAAATACAATTATATATATAATATGGGCTGAAAGTGCACACTCCCAGCTGCAATATGAGAGTTTTCACATCCAAATCGGAGAAAGGGTTTAGGAATCATAGCTCTGTAATGCATAGCCTCCACTTTTTCAAGGGACCAAAAGTAATTGGACAAGGGACTCTAAGGGCTGCAATTAACTCTGAAGGCGTCTCCCTTGTTAACCTGTAATCAATGAAGTAGTTAAAAGGTCTGGGGTTGATTACAGGTGTGTGGTTTTGCATTTGGAAGCTGTTGCTGTGACCAGACAACATGCGGTCTAAGGAACTCTCAATTGAGGTGAAGCAGAACATCCTGAGGCTGAAAAAAAAGAAAAAAATCCATCAGAGAGATAGCAGACATGCTTGGAGTAGCAAAATCAACAGTCGGGTACATTCTGAGAAAAAAGGAATTGACTGGTGAGCTTGGGAACTCAAAAAGGCCTGGGCGTCCCGGATGACAACAGTGGTGGATGATCGCCGCATACTTTCTTTGGTGAAGAAGAACCCTTTCACAACATCAACTGAAGTCCAGAACACTCTCAGTGAAGTAGGTGTATCTGTCTCTAAGTCAACAGTAAAGAGAAGACTCCATGAAAGTAAATACAAAGGGTTCACATCTAGATGCAAACCATTCATCAATTCCAAAAATAGACAGGCCAGAGTTAAATTTGCTGAAAAACACCTCAGGAAGCCAGCTTAGTTCTGGAAAAGTATTCTATGGACAGATGAGACCAAGGTCAACCTGTACCAGAATGATGGGAAGAAAAAAGTTTGGAGAAGAAAGGGAACGGCACATGATCCAAGGCACACCACATCCTCTGTAAAACATGGTGGAGGGCAACGTGATGGCATGGGCATGCATGGCTTTCAATGGCACTGAGTCACTTGTGTTTATTGATGACATAACAGCAGACAAGAGTAGCCGGATGAATTCTGAAGTGTACCGGGATATACTTTCAGCCCAGATTCAGCCAAATGCCGCAAAGTTGATCGGACAGCGCTTCATAGTACAGATTGACAATGACCCCAAGCATACAGCCAAAGCTACCCAGAGTTCATGAGTGCAAAAAAGTGGAACATTCTGCAATGGCCATCACCAGATCTTAACCCAATTGAGCATGCATTTCACTTGCTCAAATCCAGACTTAAGACGGAAAGACCCACAAACAAGCAAGACCTGAAGGCTGCGGCTGTAAAGGCCTGGCAAAGCATTAAGAAGGAGGAAACCCAGCGTTTGGTGATGTCCATGGGTTCCAGACTTCAGGCAGTGATTGCCTCCAAAGGATTCGCAACAAAATATTGAAAATAAAAATATTTTGTTTGGGTTTGGTTTATTTGTCCAATTACTTTTGACCTCCTAAAATGTGGAGTGTTTGTAAAGAAATGTGTACAATTCCTACAATTTCTATCAGATATTTTTGTTCAAACCTTCAAATTAAACGTTACAATCTGCACTTGAATTCTGTTGTAGAGGTTTCATTTCAAATGCAATGTGGTGGCATGCAGAGCCCAACTCGCGAAAATTGTGTCACTGTCCAAATATTTCTGGACCTAACTGTATATGTGTCCTGCTATGTACTGTGTAATGGCCGTGTCTGACTGTACATGAGATGTGGTCTGATGATACCACGTCTCCTGGGCAGGGGACAAAGCAAAAGAGAGTATGCAGACATTACAGCACAGGATTGCAAATGATTCTTTCTTTGAGGTAAAACATTTCTTAATTTCTTAAACAGGCAGGGAAATGTTTTACCTCACAAAAAGACTCCCATCCTGTGTTGTAATGTCTTTATACTCTTACTTCCTCCCGGCCCAGAAGATGTGGTATGATCAGACCATGTCCCTGTACAGTGAAACAGAGCCATTACACAGTACATAGCAGGGATATACAGTGCCTTGCGAAAGTATTCAGCCCCCTTAAATTTTTCAACCTTTTCCCACATTTCAGGCTTCAAACATAAAGATAAACATTTTAATGTTATGGTGAAGAATCAACAACAAGTGGGGACACAATTGTGAAGGTGAACGATATTCATTGCTTATTTTAAACTTTTTTAAAAATAAATAAGTGAAAAGTGGGGCGTGCAATATTATTCGGCCCCTTTACTTTCAGTGCAGCAAACTCACTCCAGAAGTTCATTGAGGATCTCTAAATGATCCAATGTTGTCCTAAATGACTGATGATGATAAATATAAGCCACCTGTGTGTAATCAAGTCTCCATATGAATGCACCTGCTCTGTGATAGTCTCAGTGTTCTGTTTAAAGCGCAGATAGGATCATGAAGACCAAGGAACACAACAGGCAGGTCCGTGATACTGTTGTGGAGAAGTTTAAAGCCGGATTTGGTTACAAAAAGATTTCCACAACTTTAAACATCCCAAGGAGCACTGTGCAAGCGATCATATTGAAATGGAAGGAGTATCATACCACTACAAATCTATCAAGACCTGGCCGTCCATCTAAACTTTCATCTCAAACAAGGAGAAGACTGATCAGAGATGCAACCAAGAGGCCTATGATCACTCTGGATGAACTGCAGAGATATACAGTAGTGAGGTGGGAGAGTGTCCATAGGACAACAATCAGTCGTACACTGCACAAATCTGTCCTTTATGGAAGAGTGGCAAAAAGAAAGCCATTTCTCAAAGATAATCATAAAAAGTGTTGTTTAAAGTTTTCCACAAGCCACCTGGGAGACACACCCAACATGTGGAAGAAGGTGCTCTGGTCAGATGAAACCAAAATCAAACTATTTGGGCACAATGCCAATCGATATGTTTGGCGTACCAGCAACACGGCTCATCACCCTGAACACACAATCCCCACTGTCAAACATGGTGGTGGGAGCATCATGGTTTGGGCCTGCTTTTCTTCAGCAGGGACAGGGAAGATGGTTAAAATTGATGGGAAGATGGATGGAGCCAAATACAGGACCATTCTTGAAGAAAACCTATTGGAGTCTGCAAAAGACCTGAGACTGGGACAGAGATTTGTCTTCCAACAAGACAATGATCCAAAACATAAAGCAAATTCTACAATGGAATAGTTCACAAATAAACGTATCCAGGTGTTAGAATGGCCAAGTCAAAGTCCAGACCTGAATCCAATCGAGAAATCTGTGGAAAGAGCTGAAATCTGCTGTTCACAAACGCTCTCCATCCAACCTCACTGAGCTCCAGCTGTTTGCAAAGGAAGAATGGGCAAGAATTTCAGTTTCTCGATGTGCAAATCTGATAGACACATACCCCAAGCGACTTGCAGCTGTAATCGCAGCAGAAGGTGGCGCTACAAAGTATTAACTTAAAGGGGACAAATAATATTGCACTCCCAGTTTTCATTTTATTATTTTTTATAAAAGTTTATAATAAGCAATACATTTTGTTCAACTTCACAATTGTGTCCCACTTGTTGTTGATTCTTCACCATAACATTAAAATCTTTATCTTTATGTTTGAAGCCTGAAATGTGGGAGAAGGTTGAAAAATTCAGGGGGCTGAATACTTTCGCAAAGCACTGTATGTGTGTGTGTGTGTGTGTGTGTGTGTGTGTGTATAATATATATTATATATGTGTATGTATGTATCTATATATATCAGCACAGGAACAGGTTTGTTTGTTTTTTTTTTAAACATCCAGTTGTATAAATTATTATTATTCTAAGGTCTACTGGTTAAAATTAAGTTTGTTCTTCGGAAAGCCCCTTTTTAAGACAGTGAAGCCTCACCATTTGACCATTTCTTTGAAAGTCTACTTCCGTATCTGACTAGAAATATGTAAAGCTATTAACAGCACGCAAATGGCATCGGTGTGCTGATAGATAAATGATAGATATTATAGTATTATTTATTTTAATGAACCATTCACTGAATGGGCTACAATGGGGGGTAAATCAAACCAAAGTGGACGTCTTCTTCTTTTTTTATTATTATTATTCTGTGGATCATCGCTCAGACCCCCCACCCCCCCCCTCCCCGAACGAATGTAAAAAAAAAAAAAGCCTCACTGAGTAATAACATGAAAAACACTGTGGACAGAACAAGCAGTGTGAATAAGGCCTTGGATGCGTTTCTGTCCACAACACGTAAAGGCAATAAATGCAGCCATCAGTGCTGATTTACAGCAATCAGAAGTGACCGAGCACGTGTCTAACCGACTCGGCCAGTAAAGCGGGGGCTTTGAGGATTACTATGTACAGATCCTCACTGCTGCTGATAATTGCACTTAGATGTGTATTTTTTTGAGGACTTTTCTCACTGGTAGATCTTAAAAAAAGAAAACCTTGATTGTGAAATGTTTGTTTCCTTTAGGAAGGGCCAACCAGCAGTATGAATGCCCCATGTGTTCTCTGGTGTGTGCCAATAGTGACATTCTACAAGAACACGTGAATCTGCACTTGGAGGAAAACTGTGATCCAGGTAACCCCCTCCCCCACCCAATCTTATTACTGCCTTTCTCCCATCTTCCTGGTTACTACAAAAATAGTGTCTGATAATAATAAATTATTTTTCGCTAAACTGGGATAGACATGGAAAAATGTATATATGTATACAGTGAAACCTTGGATTAAGAGCATAATCGTTTCGGGAGTGAGCTCTTAAACCAAGTTACTCTTTTATCAAAGCGAATTTTCCGATAGAAAATAATTGAAATGCAGACAATTCGTTCCATGACCCCAAAATATTTACTGTATTTATTCAAACTTATTACAGTTATACAATATAATGTCCTGTATTCATATACAATTATTACAGTACACTAATACAAAATACTGTAAAGTACAGTAAAAAAATATAAAGCAAATTAAACTGCACATTAGCTTACAATAGAATTGTTGGTGTGCGAGAGGTACAGTATAAGCAATGTGCTGCACTGGATATCAATAAGTACAATACTGTATCCACAAATGCAGATTGATAGACATGCTATATAATATATACTGTACTGTACAATGGTATACAGTATACAGTAAATATATACAGAAAGTTACCTCCAGAGCGGGTCAGAGCGCGAAGACAGAACGGAACCGGAAGTATACACGGTGAGGATTTACTTTTCTTGCAAAGCATTACTCTTAAACCAAGTTACACATTTTTAAAAAGCTTTACTTGTCTTACAAAACGCTCTCAAACCAAGTTATTTTAATCCAAGGTTCCACTGTATATAGAAATACAATGGAGAGTTATTTGTATATATTTATGGTGCATATCATGGTGCAGTTTTGGTAGAATCCTTGTTTGTCTCATGTAGATGTAACAGAGCAAGGACTTCTGGGCTGTGTATAACCCCACCCACACCCCTGATTGGCAGCTTGCCGACCAGTCACAATGTATACAAAGAAGCTGCTAATCAGTGGTGGGGATGGG